>NC_062567.1:31235533-31940533 GCF_022837055.1 Prionailurus viverrinus
GATAAAACTCACAAAGAATATACCCTTGATCCCTGGCATTTAGAAAGTGTTACACTGCAAGTTCTGACCCCAAGGCCAGCTGCGGAGATTACCCATGTGGTCTGTACTTACCAAACAGCGCGAGTGTGACCCAGAGTCCAACGATTGACTGTGACAAGCCATCCTCCCTAACCATACAGTGATTGCTGTTGAGGATGGAGAGGCAAGGGAGGGATGGTTTTGGCAGATGCCCTTTAGTCTTTCTAGAACCAGCCAAAACATGGCTCCTGTTTCACCAGTGTTCTCTCTGTTTATGTCTGTTGGTGTAAAAGCGACGGGAAAAGGAGTGTTCTCGGACCTGCCCCAAAAAAGTGATCACACTCTCTCCTCCCCCTTCTCCACCTCCCTGTCGGGCGCCTGGCAGCCAGCAGGTGATCTTCTTTGCATGCTCCGTGGTCCTCGTCTGTGTCTTCCTGCCTGCCTGTGTAGGTGGCTAGGGTAGAGACCAAATCAGAACTCCCTCTTTTCAGAAATAACAATCAAAAAACAGAAAGATCATTTGTAGCAGAAGCACCTTTTTTGCTACAGATGAACAATTTCCAATTAGACCTCAGGATAGCACTTAATATATTCAAACCCTGGTTTAATCTAGTCCCACATCATAGGAGAACAACTATGCAAGCACAGACTAAAACTTAAACTATATTTGTCACAGATACAAGGTCCAAAAAGCCCTGGGGAACAACACATTTTTATATAACCTCATTTAAAGCAGCCACTTTTGTCTTGCTGCCCAAGGAGATATAATTAGGATGGGCTTTTGGAAGCTTTTTATAGGGCCTCACTATATTACGAGTTTGGTTCCTTCTGGTTTTGAGAGCCCTGCCTCTCACTTATCCAGCTTATGCCAGCAAACACCTGTCCTTCCCATCTGCCCCACTCACACTCTAGGCAGACCATTTGAAAATGCATTATAGAGCAGTTAACCACAGACATGATTAAAGAGGATAATAAGCATACATTAATAAAGTATATTTATAGAATAGAAATTGACCTTTGTAGGATATTTCTATAAAATAAAATACTAATTTTAAAGGCAGGATCTATGGAAAGACATTTTCTCAACTAAGTGGCCTATTTAAAAGGGACCCCTGAGTAATGTGTCTGATTGTTAAAGGCCCACACTGTGTCCCTGGGCCTAAGAATTCAGCCATTGTAGACTGAGTAATTACCCTATGCCTTGTCTCTACATAATAACTAACACTTAGTCCCAGGCGGCATTCTCAGTTCTTGTTGTGTTACCTCCATCAGTTCTCCCAGTAACCCTACAGCAGGTACTATTATCATCTCCATGTTGCAGATGAGACTGAGGCATAGGGTAGGGAGGCCAAGTACTTTGTACAAGTTCACACAGTAAGTAATGGAGCCAGGAATTGAATGTGAGTGGTGTGACTCTGGAACCCAACCTGTGGCCTCATCCTGCCTGTGGAGACCATTATGTTTGTGGGCCACATTAGAGGCTTTGGATTAGTTCTTCCACCAGTACAAGGCCATAGGCTGAATCCTCACCAGTAATCCAAAGAGTGATGAGAGTGGCCTTCCCTTTTCCCACACAATTGCTGATAGTTGTTTCCTTGGGTCCGTAGAGGCAGCCATATGCCTGTCTTCAGGATTTCCATGCCTATCATGTACATATTCCTATCTGTTGACTGAAGATGCTTCCAGTCGTCATCCACTTCTCCCTTTAATAAATGATGCTTTGGTCCCATATGCCTATTCAGGGACCACTCCCCATCCTGGAGTTTCCTCTGGACTGTTTAATGGCCATTTGTTCCAGGCAGTTTCCATCTCCCCACCTTTCCTTTCTAATATCTTGTTGTGGAAAGCTTCACCCTTTCACCCTCCTAACCAGCTTCTCATTTTAAACCTTCCATTTAATGCCTCTGATCTTGTGCCACTGTGTGAAAGAAATATGTTTGTCCCACTTTTGTACTAACCATAGTTCTTTATTTGTGTGGCTGACCTCACTGGAGGCCAGATGGACAGAGTGCTGGACAGAAAGTTGTCCTGGGATCATGGGATTTGATTTAGATGGGATTGTGGTTTCCTGGGGTGGGGATCTGTCAGGGGCAGGGGATATGTGTTGAAATGAATTCTGAATATCTGGCACTGTCACTTAGTAGGTCCACATAGAACATTTGGATGGAGCTTAAGTCTCTACTTTGTTATTAACAGACGTACAGGGATCTTGATGCTGACAGCCGTGGCAAGCAGAGTCCCCACCATGAGAGGGTAAAAGAGCATGAATCATGGCATGGGATGCTGAGAGCCAAACGGACGGGGCACGCTGTGGTGGTGGGGCAGAGGGAAGGTGGGGATGGTCCCCTCTCCCCTTGCTTTGTGCACACTCTTGTCACTCAGCCAAGAGCAAGAATTCTTGTTGCTTAACCGTGTTGACCCATGTAAATAGCATTCACAGGAGAGCATTCATCTGCCCAGCACAGAGATCAGTAAGTGGGTGGGATTTGCTTATATCTTTGGACATTCGGGGATCTTGAGGTAGAAATAATGAGAGAGCCAAAGCTCTTACTGGTGTGGGGATTTTTCAAGTATGAAGAACTGATGGAGGGGAAGGAAGGTGGTGACAAGGGTGTGTAATGAAAAGCTTTAGTGGGTCTCTTCTGAAAAACTGAAGGGGGATCTAGTGATTATACCTGGCCATCATATAATTTGATGAATAGCAGAGATGCCCATTTTTAAAAGCCTGCTTATTTTCTGAAACTTTTGGTTGTTACTGTTACCCTTAAACCTGATCCCTGAGTGAGTTAAGCTCTGCAGCAAGAGTGAAGAATCCTCTGTAACTGTTAATTTCACATGGGGCTTTTTCCTTTATTTTTACCTCTCCTTCTGCCTTTGCTCTCTGAGAAATACAGTCACTGCGAAGGAAGCTAGTGCTGTATTCTTACACCCCGTCACCAAGCAAGAAGCAGGCAATCTGTGCTGCCAGGACCATGCGTGGATCGGTGCTGGCTTAGGGAGAGAGACCGGGGCCGAAGTGGAAGGAGGGTGTCCATTTCATCTCCTCACGCACGGCCCAGCTCTGCTTTCTTCACTTCTTTTGGGGCTGCTTCCTACCATGAGCACTGTGTGCCCAGCCTCTTTCTTCCTTCTTCCCAGGCTGTATTCCCCTCAAAAAGAAAAGTAGGTATTTTCACAAAGAAGGGCAAGCCCTACATTTCAGGGAATGCATAGTTAATGAGACCCTGATGATTTTTAATGAAGCAGTGCCTAAGCGAAGAAGAATAGAGGGAAGTGTGTAAAATAAAAGGAGAGATGGGCAGGGAGAAATTGTCAAAAGTCTAGGGCTACAATGCCCCCAGAAGAAAGGTAGGATTTTGAGCTCAGGAAGCAAGAAGGTTTGCAGGGAATTTTCTTTCATTTTCCCAATGTATTGGTTTCCAGATTCTTCACTGCAGGGGTCCTGTCTAGATACTTATAAGGGTTACTGTATGTGTGCTCTTCCAGGATTTTCTGTCCACTATTCCATAATCTTGCCTGTGCACTCACCTGCTCCTATCCACCCCCCACCCCCACCCCCACCCCCGAGTCTTCCCATTAGTTTCACTGCTTTGCCATCCCTGGGAGAGTTGCCTTCTCTCTTATTTCTCTCGGGTGGGTGATACTCTTCTACAGAGATCTCCCCCTTGGGCCTGTGTTTCTGAGCCTGCCCCAAGTGCTGAGCTGAGGGCCAGTGAGCTGGCTGAGAATCTGGAGCAGGGATGGTTACACTCCACTTTGTCACCGCTCAAAGCTGTGAATTTAGTGAGGGACTAAATTGGGGGTGTGACGGATCTGCTTGGAGCTAGAGGGGCAGAGGGCTTCTCTTACCATGACAGTTCTTCCCTCCACCCTGCAAGTATTTCATCCTGAACCTTGTAGGAAACTGAGCAGTTATCACTTACCAGAGCTCTCAGGCCCCTTCTCCCTCTCTGGGGACTGGACAGTTCCTGGCTGCATGGGCCCACCACCGAGGAAGATGCCAGCTTACTTTTGCAACACATGCTGCATGCAGTGCAGAGGACTTGGGATCTTTTCTCCTGATCATTGCTGGGATTTGACTGGCTCCTTGGCAGGCAGAGTTTCTCTGAGCACTAGCAATAGGAAGAGGCAAAGCCACATTTCTGGCCTTTATGGAGGAGTAAACTTCATTCTAGATTTGCTATTGCTATTGTTTGCTGTTTGTAAGGCCAGTGGAGTGATGAGGTGGTACAGTCTCCTTCTGCCTAGGAGAATTCCCAGCTCAAGTCTGTGAGGGTCTCTACAGAGGACATAAAGTGGGTGTGTGAGCAGGACATAGCCCCTGGCCTCTGTCTCCTCCTGGCTGGCAGGCAGCATTATCCACTTGGGGTGGATGGAGTAAAACCACCAAGCAAGAGAAGACAAGGCTTTCAGAGACGGCTCATGTCTACAGTGACCATGTTCCAGAGCGAGCTTCACTGTAAGCATGAGGCAAGGGTGAGCGAGCTGAAAGTAAAATGGAAGCTTTGAATGAGCCATTCACACCTTTGGGAACTAAGAATGTCTTTTTACTGCATTAGTTACTTAGGTAAAGGTCTAAAACTCCCAAATTCCTTACATTCAGGTCAGTGTGTAACTTTTTATTTAACATTTCCTTTGATTTTTTTTTCTCCATCTTGTATTTTGTAGCCAGAGCCTGAACCTTCTCGCCGATTTTTTGTTGACCAGTGGGAGCTTTCTCTTAGTCTTCGCTCCTCCAACCGCCCCGCCTCTCCCTCCTCTGACTCTCTCCGACAGGTAGCACAGCCTGGAACTTGGCAAAGCTCTTTGCTCTCCAGCCTGTCCTCAGTTCACCTACACAAATGTCATCAGGCCCGAGGGAGGTTGCAGAGCTCTTAACTTTGGCCTGTCTTGTGTGGGAATCCACGTGTGTGTGTGTGTGTGTGTGTGTGTGTGTGTGTGTGTGTTGTCTGTCAGTTTTGCATGTGAGGTCTGTAGGCATACACCAAAGTTAAAGAGGCTGCTAGCTTTCATTGTAACAAATTCTGTCACAGTAAACCCACTTCTATTATATTTCAACTATATAAAATAACAACAAACATTTTTCAGCCATTAACTTTTTAAATTCCAAATGTCTTCGTATGGATATGTATTAAAAAATATGAACAATAACGTAATTAAATCTCTTAAATGGAGTGGTGAATATGCAGTATTGTGGGTGCCTCTTGCATTGTAATCACTTGAAGAGTGAACCCTGGTATTTCCCACAGTGGAACTGATCCAGCTATAGAGTAGTTTAGAGAGAGGTTGGCGGATCCTTTTGCCCTTTCTGTTTATGTTTCCTGTCCTCGAGCAGTCTGTGTGGTACGTGTGTGGAAACATATGCATGTGTGGCAGCAAAAGTATAAGTCCAGCAATTGCCACATTTAGACTGTTTCTTAAGAGTGGGGAGAAGGATACCATCTGCTATTCATGCCAGAAGAAAATAGAACTTGAGTTTCCACCTCTCTTGGGGGGATGCTTGTCATTATTACCGCATTGCTGAGAACTGAATGTGACAAATGCCTTTGCACGCAGGCAGCCCTGGGCTGTATTTTGCTGAGGATGCCAGTTTCTGGTGGGAGGGAAGGGTCCTGGCCGAGCAGTGAGGATCCAGAGCTTGCTCAGTGTCCCAGCCTCAGGGGTGGCATCTGGCCTACACCCTCACTTTCTGCACCCTCGGTGTCAGCTGTTAAGTGACCTGCTCAGCTCTGCCTGGTGTCAGTCTGTTCCAGGAGTAAGTTTCCCTAACAGCTCTAATCTAAAGAAGGTTTAGATCTTAGAGCCACTTGTTTTTCTCAACCATTAATGGGTATAAGCTGTGGAGTTAATGAACAAATGACACCAATCCTTGGAAATCTCCTTATTTTAAATTGAAAAATAGAATTGACTCCTCAGTTCCAACTGAACCTTGGAGAATTGTTTGCTCATCTGTGCTTCTGTTATTCTCGTGTTCACATAGAGCTAGTTCCCCCTGTCCCCCCATCCCTGGAGCACTTCTCTTGTTTGTCCCTTCTCAGCCCAGGGCACGCCATTGCTCAGGCCAGTGATTCTCTCACACCTGGCTTTGTGTGTTGTCCATTCAAACCACTTCCTGACAGGGTTGTGGACATCCCCAAGACAACTGCTCCTGGAGTGTTTTTCTCAGTCAGAATTACAGGGCTCCCCAAACTCATTAGGCAGTTCTCTTATTCCACACAGTTTATGAGAGGAGAGTCATGCACACTAGGTGTCCTGGCCATCTCCACATGGAAGGGTGACCTTGGGAGTCTCTAAAGGACTGTCAGCAAGACTTTGACCTCAGTCCTTGGGACAGGCTCAAAGCTAGGCTGCCTAGCAGGAAGGCTTACAATTGAAATTTTGTAGTTTTGCTTGTTACTTCTTCAACATTGCTAGAAAGAGGATTGAATTGGTTGGATTTTTTTTTTCTTTTCTTTTTCCAACCTATGAAAAAATAATCCCTCTTGGACTAGAAACTTCCCAAGACTTCCTGACTTCCTGACTTCCCAAGACTAAACTAAGCAACTTGTCTGCATGGCTCCAGGTGTTAGCCTCCTGCAGCTGTGTTTAAGATGCCCTGCCCAGTCTAGAACACTTTGGCCTTAGTGCCTGGGTAGAACAGATAAATATTAACAGGGAGAATGGACTGAGAAGGATTCTTCCAGATAAAGCTCAGAAATATTTGATGCATATGACGGGGGTTATGAGTGAAGCATTAATAGGAGGAAGGTGATCATCACGAGTAATACTAGGCTGTTGGCATCTTTTACCCAAGTGGAGAATCAGCCTTGCAAGTGTGAGCTTAGTTTCTTTCTTTCTTTCTCTCTTTCTTTCTTTCTTTCTTTCTTTCTTTCTTTTTATGTCTTTTATGTTTATTTGTTTTTGAGAGAGAGAGAGGCAGAGTGCAAGTGGTGGAGGGGCAGAGAGAGAGAGGGAGACAGAATCCAAAGCAGGCTCCAGGCTCTGAGCTGTCAGCACAGAGCCCAACGCAGGGCTCGAACCCACAAACCACGAGATCATGACCTGAGCCGAAGTCAGACGCTTAACCAACTGAGCCACCCTGGCACCCCAAGCTCAGTTTTTTTTCTAAATGGTGAAATAACTTGCCAAGCCCTCTCCTAGACCCAACTTGAAACATAATGTTAATCTGGACATGTGCCTTGTGGGTGGGAGTTATTCCTCTTGAATTCTTTGTATGTAATTTGAGTCACTAGGGTATAGGCCCTTCTTACTCTGTTCTATATTTGTATCCATCCTGTCTTCCCACCTCCCTGAACTGTATGCTCCGAAAAGACATGGAAGACTAAGTTCTCCCTTACTGAGTTTAATTATTCCTGCAGGCATTACTTTTACCTCTGCTGATACCTCTGTGTGGACGTTGACACCCATTTTTCTGACCACCAAGTTTCCCTGCTTGTGGGCACTGTGTTGGCATGGTTTGCTGCTGCACCTTGTATTCATTTTATACCTTTCAAAGATTTTTTTCCCCCTGTCTTCTTAATTTATTTATTTTTTTTCCTTCTCATTTTCCATCATTCTGGTCATTTTATAATCTCCAACCAATAGAAGTATATAAAGATGTACACTGGCGGAGTGAGCTCATTGGCTGAGCAGATAGCCAATCAGCTTCAAAGGAAAGAACAGCCCAAAACCCTTCTAGACAAGAAGGAACTGGTAAGAGATATATTAAGGGCACCGTCTGTCTAGATATAGCACAGCTGTGGTAAATAAACCTGGTTTATTCTAAGTAGCTTAGTAACATATATACCTAATATATGCCATGCAGTAACTTTTTTTAAAGATATCTGAAGTTTGTAACTGAATTTCTAGGACTGACTGGCTGTTTAGAATGTTGTGTGGAAAAACATACTTAGTATCTGTAAAAGTGATTGTTTGCTCTGGAGTCCTGGAGGCCCACATTCATGTAGAACGACGTGAACTCTGAGTAGGTATTTTTATGCTACCTTCAAAACACAATTCTGTCAAAATAATTTGGTTTGTTATGAAATTGTGTAAAACCAACTGGGGATTCCTCCTGGGTGTTGATTAACATCGATTCAGAACCCAGCTAATGCCGATTGCTATATAGAGGGCACATGTGACAGTCACTGCAGTAGTGCCATTGTTCTTCGGGAGAGCCAATAATAAAGTGAGCCATCGTAGTCTGTCTCAAAACAACATTGCTTAGTGAGGGTTAGTTTCACATATGGAGAGGGTCGTGCACCTCCAGGAGGTGAGTCTAAGAAGTGTTGGCTCTGACAGATCTTCTACCATCCCCCATTACAGGGCTCGATAAAGAAGGAGTTCCCACAGAACTTAGGAGGCAGCGACACGTGCTACTTCTGTCAGAAGCGGGTCTACGTGATGGAGAGGCTGAGTGCTGAGGGCAAGTTCTTCCATCGGAGCTGCTTCAAATGCGAGTACTGCGCCACTACCCTGCGCCTCTCGGCTTACGCCTATGACATCGAGGATGGTGAGTCTATTTGCACTTGAGGCCATACTTAGAAACTAAGCTTAAGGGCACTTTTTTCCACGTGAGCTGACCTTAGGGCTTTTACTGCATTCTTATATATACATTTTTTCTGCCTCTCCTAACCCTTCCCATCCATCTCCCTCTACTCTTTATTTTTTCTCTAAGACTCTTTCTTATAAATATTTCCCTAAAGTCACCAAGCTGTAGCACAGCATTACTCAGTAATGACGGTAATGAGAATGGCATGCGTTAATGTAAATCACTTCCCTGGCTTCACAGACACTTGCTTTCTTACCTCAGGGTGGGATCTTAAGATAAAAGGGACACAAAGAGAATAAGGTATTTTTGTCTTTACTTTAGAGAAGGGGAAATGACAGGCCTATGGAAGTCACATTTCTTGCCTCTGATCAATAACAGCAAATTGAAACTAGATTTCACGCCCTTCGGGTTCTGAGACTTTTGCTTCCTGAGGATGACCGAATTATGCTCACCTCTCTCTAGCATCACCGTTTCTCTGATGAATTGAGAGTTTGTAGCACAGGATCTAAATCTAATTTACTACAGTGTCCAAGCCCTGGCCTTTTGTAATGTTTGTTGCTTTTATAAATAGAACGACGTTAATGGAGCAGAAGGTGGAGAATTATGCAAACAATTAATAAAGCCCAATAGACAGAGGCAGGCTGGCATGCCTGCCATCTAAAGACTCTTTAAAACTCCTTAAAGTAACTGACTACTACACTCATTCCTATGGAATGCTGAAGGAATGTCTTGAAAGGCAGGCTTACTGATTCAAAAGTAATGAAAAGATCTAGATTAATGGGAGTCCTCATAGAGGTGGCATTATGTGCCCTCTTTTTGGATTCCTGGACCCAAATCCAATGTGGGGGCAGGGTGGTGGAGTCCCCTACCCCCGCCCCAATACCAAGTAATTCTCCAATATCAGCAGGGTGTCTAAGAATTCAGCTCAATTCTGACACTAACTACTCGACCCAGAGATAGCATCAGATTCCACACGTTAAGGGCTCAGGCCAGTAATACTGTCCCTTGCCCCCTACTTTAGACACTAGTCATAAGCCCCAGGCTATTACCTGTGGTTCTGACCACCAGCTACAGATTGGGGGTTCCAACGACCTCCTTCTTAGGTTCTTCTCATTTGCTAGAGTGGCTCACAGAACTCAGGAAAACACTTACATACCAGTTTATTAAAGGATATGGTAAAAGATAACAAATCAACAGCCACATGAAGAGATACATAGGGCAAGGTCTAGGGAAAGGGCATAGAGCTTCCATGCCGTCTCCAGGGGCACCACTTTCCCCACATCTCTATATGTTTGCCAACTTGGAAATTCTCTGAACCCCATCCTCTTGGGTTTTTATGGAGGCTTCATTGTGTAGTCATGTTTGACCAAGTCATTGGCCATTGTTTGATTCAGTCTCCAGCCCATCTCCCTTGAGGGGTTGAGAGGTATCCTGGAAGTCCAACCCTCAAATCACATGGTTGGTCCTCCTGGCAATAGCCCCTGCCCTTGGGTGGGATCCAAAAGTCACATTAATTGTTACAGCCAAAGATACTTTTATCTCTGTCAACACTTGGGGAATTCCAAGGGTTTGGAGCTGAGTCAGAAACTGGATGAAGACCGAATATACATGAGAAATATATTTGGTTATCTGAATGACTACATATATATGTCTTATAAATCACACTATGGTATGTCCATTATATTGGTAGGTAATTTTTGACTGAGGAGATGGTAAGGTGATGTCACATAGGAGAGGGACCCCACCATTAGGCAGTGGTCACTTTAGTCATCCAGGCTCTGCTAATAATGAATAAATAGGCAGCTCTGTCAGAAGTAGCAACAAAGCAGCCAAAGTACTGAACTGAGAAAAGCTAACTCTAACCATTATGGGGTAGCTGGTCCTTAACTTTAGTAAAAAGCACCACCCAGTCAGGGAAGAGTTAAGACAGTTGACTAAATAACAAAAGTATATTCTTAGGTATCAAATTTTCTGTTCCACCATTCCTACACACCTGCTCTTTCTGTAACGCCTCTGATTTCTAAGGGTAGGGATTGGCAGATGGAGCCCATCCAGTGTCTTTTAACTGTCCTTGATGCTGGGGTTATTTTAGTTAGCCTTTTACTGAAGTCTGGCTAGAAAGAAGATCGCTCAAGGTCCAGCCAATTAATTGATTTACAAATACTTTTGCCCATAGATTGTTGTGTACTTGTCTTTGCCACATTCTCTTGAGATTACAGATGAAATGTAAAATGTTCCTCAAGGAGCTTACATCCTGGTGGGCATGATAAGACCAGGGCACATGGAGCAACAACAACAATGAAGAGTATATGATTAAGGGCTAACAGACGACATACAGATTTTAACTTTGTAGAAGTTTAGAGGAAGAAGAAATCAATGAAGCTCAGTAGCCTTTAGGAATGACTTAACTGACCTTAGGTGAGACTCTGAGAGAGAAGTATGAAATGGCCAAGTAGAGGAAGAGATGGCATACTAGGCAAGAGAACGACAGGAGCTCAGGTGGAAATGACTGTGACACTGGGCACAGACAAGGCTGATTGGTGCTTTGTTGTTGACACTGGGGCGGGGAGGACAGTGGATCCAAACAAGCTCCCCAAATTCTAACCCAGATAAACTTTTCATCAGCTCAGCCCCACGATAAAAGACAAGTGAACTGGAGAAAAGAATGGAATTTTGGGGCTCCTGAAGTTTTAGCCTGTTGTTCATCCACATTACCATGTGACTCAGAAATCTAACTGAAGGCCCTCAGATAAGAAAAAGACAGGAAAGTCATAGCTCATTTGTAGGAGGAAAGAAATAACCCCCACACTATGCTGGGCTCTTTAACATGTACTGTGTCATTCTGCCTTCACAACAACCCTATACAGAACTAGTTTTATTATTGCAATTTTATATACATCAGGAAAGTGAATTCAGAGAAGTTGTAAGTGCTTGTTCAAGTTCACACAACTAGTAAGTACTGGTTTGCACTAAATGACCTCTGGGATCCCTTCCAGGTTGGCCTCCTGGGATTAGTGACTCTGGACCCATGTCAGCTCCACACAGGTGAACTGAGAATCTTACACTTTAGAGAAACATCCACCTTTTTTTACCCTTGTCCCTAATTAGTCTTCCCTTCAGCTCTTTTAAAAGGATGCAGTTTACCCAAAAACTAAGATCTTCTTTCTCTTCCCAAATACTCGCTTATTTTCAACTGCTGCCAACTCTTAAGACAAGGACTCTAAATCAGACAGTACATCAGGTCATTCCCTGTCGTCTCAAGGAGAGAAAACACCCTACTGGCTAAGGTGTTTTGTGAAGGGCCTCCATTGGTAGCAACAAGCCTAAAATAGTCCACTGCTCTCCGTCTCTGCGAGTACCACCCTGACCACACTCTGCATCTTCCACCTGGACTACTGATCTCCCTGCCTCCACCATTGCCCCCTATAGTCTGCTTCCACAAAGCAACCGAGGAATCTTAAAAGATGTAAATCGGATTTTTGCAACCTCCTGATTTGTACTCTTATGGTCCGCTGTAGTACGAATAGAATCTGCTGGGGCTGAGAGCTTTGCATGTCTACCCCAGCCTGCATTTCCTGTCCCTAGCTCACTATACTCCTGCCACACTAGTCTCTTTCCATTTCATAAACATGATTAGGCCACTGCTTACCTTAGAAGTTGGCACTGTCTCCTCTCCTGGAATACACTTCCCCCTAATCTTTACAGGGTGGGCTTTTTGTCATTCACTTCTTCACTCACATATTCTCCCCTCAGAGGGGCATTTTTCAGACCTCCTGATCTCTAGTACTCATCACTGCTTGGTACTTATTCACATATTATCTGCTCCATCCGAGCAGAGACTAGTCTGTCTTCTTGACTGGAACATTCTCAGTGTTTAGATTTGTACCTGTCCTATAATGGCACTCAGTAAGTTATTGAATGAATAAATGCATGGCCCCATTTTGGCTGAAGCTTGTCCTTTAGCCATCTGTTTCCTCCAATTTCTTTTTCTAGTCTTTCCCATAGTTAATTATCAAGATTTCATTTATTTAGATCATCTAAAATCAGTGGCTTGACTGAATCAACCATAATTTGTGGGTAGTTTATAACATTAGCGTGGTTGTATTCACTAATTGAGACAGGCATCATAGTGTAGTGACTAAAGGTATAGGTCTTGGAGTCAAGCTTACTAGTAGGTTCAAGTCCTCTGTGAGATTTACTGAGTAGGGGACACTTTGGGCAGGTTGCTTAACGCTTCTGTGCCTCAACTAGAAAAAGGTGGATAATAATATCTACCTTATTGAGTTCTGAGGATTAAATTAATTGATAGACGTTATAATACATATCTGGCATGTGGTAAATGTTACATAAAAATTAGCTCTTTTTGAGACTAAATGTCCATCAACTGACAAATGGATAAAGAAGATGTGGTTTATATTTACAATGGAATACTACTTGGCAATGAGAGAATGAAATCTGGCCATTTGCAGCAATGTGGAGGGAACTGGAGGGTATTATGCTAAGTGAAATAAGTCAGGCAGAGAAAGACAGATACCATATGTTTTCACTCATATGTGGATCTTTAGAAACTTAACAGAAGACCATGGGAGAGGGAAAGGGGAAGAAAAAAGTTACAGAGAGGGAGGGAGGCAAACCATAAGAGAGACTCTTAAGGACTGAGAACAAACTGAGGGTTGACGGGGGGTGGGGAAGAAGGTAAAGTGGGTGATGGGCATGGAGGAGGGCACTTGTTGGGATGAGCACTGGGTGTTGTATGGAAACAAATTTGACAATAAATTGTATTTAAAAATAATAAAATAATTAAAATTAATTAGCTCTTTTTGTTATTAATCTAAGAAGCAAAAAGTACCACCAAGTTGAATGTGGGAAGAGTTTGAGGCAGGAGACATTAATTGAGCACCTATAACACATAATGTGGTCTCTCATTTACTTATCTCACCCTATGAGTATTATCTTCATATTCTACATGAAGAAACATGTTTCAAAATGCTAAATAGTTTACATGCCTATTGAGTCGTTGAGACAGTATTTAAACTGAGATCTGACTTCAGAGCTCATATTCCTTCTATCACATTGTACTGTATTTATAGAGAAAACAAGTTTCTGGAATTTTCTTGATAATTACCTTTTGGTTAGGCTTGTGGGACTTGTTTTGAAACCTAAGCCTCTTTTCTTTATTAAAATAGAGTACCGTAGCAGAAGTCAATGAGGATTCCCTGGAGGTTAGCCTATTGAGCTGTATTTTAAAATCTAGGATTCTACTTTGTAGAAAAAAGCAAACTAATGCAGGGGAAAAAATACAAGAAAGGAGTGAAAGTAACTATAACTGTAGTTTTCTTTTTTTTTTCTTACATTTATTTATTTTTGAGACAGAGACAGAATGTGAGCTGAGAAGGGGCAGAGAGAGAGGGAGACACGGAATCCAAAGCAAGCTCCAGGCTCCTAGCTGTCGGCACAGAGTCCCACGCAGGGCTCAAACTCAGGAGCTGCGAGATCATGACCTGAGGCAAAGTTGGACTCTTAACCGACTGAGCCACCCAGGCACCCCTATAACTGTAGTTTTCTGATACTGTAATAAAATAAGACTTGGTAACAAGTAATAGAAACTCAAGTCAGATTAAAGTTGAAGCATTAGATTTATATCTTCTTTCTAGATAGCAGTCTCAGAGAAGGGCTGCCCTTCCTCACTATCCCTGAGAATCCCCAAGAATGGCTCTGGTTAGCCTGACTTAGTCACATGCTATATCCTGCAGTGGGCTAGAAGGAAAGGGGATATTATGATTGGCCTATATAGGTCATATATTTATTTTTGTGGTGGATAATTTTAGGCCTCATGGTTGATAGCCCATCAAAATCACGTGGAGGAGGGAAGTGTTCCATAAAGAAGATTAAAATACAGAACAGACAAAAAAGTAGTATACGATCCAAGGACTAATAGTTTTATCTTTTCCTAATTACATTTTCTCTCTTAGCCAAAATTCACAAAAGTGAAATGGTTTATTACAGATTGTCCAAGCTGGAAAAAACAACCCATGATTCGTCTCCCCTCATAGAGAAAAAAGCAGTGAGATTGTTGGTCCTTTGGCTATCAGTGTTCCTGACAATAGATGTAGTGTTTCTGAGTTCTGGTTAAGTGCCAAAAGGTAGTGGGAAATTCTGTTTCAGAAAACATATTATGTATATGAATATTATTTGACTTATAAAAGTCCATAAACTGTGTTTTTCTAAAAGATTTTGTGTTGGGAAGCAGGGTACAGGTAAAAGTACAGAGAAATCAGTTACTTTGAAGGAAAAGAAGAAAGATGTAATCAGAGCACCAAGTAAAGGGGAAAAAAGAAAGAAGTCCATCTCATTTTTATTTCCTTTGACTTTTAGGTCCTCCCCTTTTTTTCTTAGCTTTATTGAGATATAATTGATGCATAACATTATATAAGTTTAAGGTGTACAGTGTGTTGATTTATACTTTTATAAATTGTAAAATGATTATCATCATAGTGTTAGGTACCTCCTTCATCCTATCACATAGTTACTAATTTTTTTTGTGGTAAGAACTTTTAAGGTCCATTCTCTTAGCAGCATTCAAGCATATAATACAGCATGGTTAGCTATAATCGCCATGCTGTACATTAGATTCCCCAAGCTTGTTAATCTTGTAACTGAAAGTTTGTACTCTTTGACCAGTATCTCCTCATGTTCCCCACCCCTTAACCGCTGGTAACCACCATTGTGCTATCTCCTGAGTTTGTCTTTTTTTAGATTTCACATATAAGTGAGATTATACAGTTTTTGTCTTTCACTATCTGACTTACTTCACTTAGCAAAGTGCCTTCAAGGTCCATCTAAGTTATTACAAATGGCAGGATTTCCTTCTTTCTCATAGCTGACTAATACTGTCTTGTGTATATATACCACATCTTTTTTATCCATTCATTCATTGACAGACATTTAAGGTTGTTTCCATATCTTGGCTATTGTGAGTAATGCTGCAGTGAACATGGAAGTGCAGAAACTGCACAAGATCCTTATTTTCCGTTTCTTTGAATATATACCCAGGAGTGGAATTTTTGGACCATATGGCAGTTCTATTTTTAATTTATTGAGGGACAGCCACACTGTTTTCCAAAGTAGCTGCGCCAATTTACATTCCCACCAGAAATCCATCAGGGTTCCTTTTTCCTCATAGCCTTACCAACACTTAATTCTTCTCTTTTTGATGGTAGCATTATAACTGGTGTGAGGGGATATCCTGTGGTTTTGATTTGCATTTCCCTAATGACTAGTAATATTGAGCACCTTTTCATCTACCTGCTGTCCATTTGCATATCTTTTTTGGAAAACTGTCTCTTCAGTTCTTCTGCCCATTTTTTAATCAGGTTGTTAGCTTTTTCGCTGTTGAGTTGTATGAGTTCTTTATATATTTGGATATTAACCCCTTGTCAGATACATGATTTGCAAATATTTTCCCCATTCTGTAGGGAGAAGTATTGCTTTTTCATTTTGTTGATTGTTTCTCTTACTGTGCAGGCACTTTTGACTTTGATGTCATCTCACTTCTGTAGTTTTTGCTTCCGTTGCTTGTGCTTTTGGTGTCATATCTAGGAAATCACTGCCAAGACCACTGTCAAGGAGTTTTTCCCCTGTTTTCATATAGGAGTTTTGTGGTTCAAGGCCTTCCACTTAAGTTTTTAATCCATTGCAAGTTCATTTTTGTGAGTGGTATAAGACAGGTCAGTTTCATTTTTCTGCATGTGGTTATCCAGTTTTCCCATCACTGTTGGGAAGAGCTGTCCTTTCCCCATCAAGTATGCTTGGCTCCCTTCTCAAATATTAGTTGTCTGTATATGTGGTGTTTATTTCTGGGTTCTTGATTCTGTTCCATTGGTCTGTGTCTGTTTTTATGCCAGTACCATATACTATGTTGATTACTGTAGCTTTGTGATGTAGTTTGAAATCAAGAAGTATGATGCCTCTGACTTTGTTCTTCTTTCTCGGGATTGCTTTAGCTATTCAGTGTCTCTTGTAGCTCCATTCAAATTATAGGGTTTTTTTTTTTCTATTTCTGTGAAAAATGCCATTGGAATTGTGATAGAAATTGCATTGGATCTATAGATGGTTTGGGTAATATGGACATTTTAACAATATTAATTCATTAATATCTTTCCCTTGTGTCTTTTTTATTGTCTTTTATTTATCTATTTATTTATTTAGAGAACAAGAGCAAGAGCAGGGGAGGGGCAGAGAGAGGGAGAGAGAGAGAATCCAAAGCAGGCTCTGTGCTGTCAGTGCGGAGCCTAACACGATGCTCAAACTCACGAACCACGAGATCATGACCTGAGCTGGAACCAAGAGTCGGACGCTTGACTAAGCCACTCAGGCTCCCCTTGTTTGTGTCTTAAATTTCTTTTATCAAAGTCTTGTAGTTTTCAGTGTATTGGTCTTTCACTTCCTTAATTAGATTTATTCCTAAGTATTTTGTTGTTTTTGATGCTAGTGTGAATGGGATTGTTTTCTTTACTTTTTCAGATGTTTTGTTGTTAATGTATAGAAACAGTTGCTTTCAGGGTGCCTTCGTGGCTCATTCAGTTAAGCACCTGTCTCTTGATTTCAGCTCAGGTCATGATCTCACAGGTTGTGAGATCGAACCCTGTGTCAGGCTCTGTGCAGACAGTGTGGAGCCTGCTTAGGATTCTCTCCCTCCCTCTCTATCTGCCTGTCCCCTGCTCACTCTCTTTCTCTCTCCCTCTCTCTCTCAAAATAAGTAAATAAACTTTAAAAAAAAAGAAACAATTACTTTCTGTGTATTGTTGATTTTGTATCTTGCAATTTTACTTAATTTGTTGATTAGCTCTGGCAGTGGAATCTAGTCTAGGATTTTCTATATGTAAGATCACCATCTGCAAACAAAGACACTTTTATTTCTTCCTTTCTTATTTGGATGTCTTTTATTTCTTCCTCTTATCTGATTACTCTGGCTAGGACTAGTACTTTCTTGAATAGGAGTGGTGAGAGTGGGCATCCTTGTGTTCCTCATCTTAGAGAAAAAGTTTTCAACCTTTTACCTTTGAAGTGATATTGACTGTGGTTTTGTTGTATATGATGTTTATTGTATTGAGGTATGTTCCTTCTATACCCAATTTGTTGATGTTTTTATCATGAAAGGGTGTTATATTTTGTCAAATGCTTTTTCTGCATCTATTGAGATCATATGATTTTTATCTTTCACTTTGTTTGTGTGGTGTATCACCTTTATTGATTTGTGTATGTTGAACCATCCTTGCATCCCAGGGATAAATCCCACTTTGTTGTTTTGTTGAATTGGGTTTGCAAATATTGTGTTGAGAATTTTGCATTTGTATTCATCAGGGTTATTGGTCTGTAATTTTCTTGTAGTATACTTATCTGGCTTTGGTATCAGAGTAATGCTAGCCTCATAAAATAATTTGGGGGGTATTTCCTCCTGTTTAGTTTTTTGGAATAGTTTGAGAAGGATTGCTGTTAATTCTTCTATAAATATTGGGCGGGGGTGGGGGGGCGCCTGCCTGGATGGCTCAGTCAGTTGAGCGTCCGACTTGGGCTCAGGTCGTGATCTCATGGTTAGTGGCCCCGTGGCAGGCTTTGTGCTGATAGCTCAGAGCCTGGAGCCTGGTTGGGATTCTGTGTCTCCTTCTGTCTCTGCCCCTCCTGACTCAGGTGCACGCACACATGCTCGCTCACTCTCTCCTCTCTCTGAAAAATAAACATTTAAAAAAATTTTTTAATAAAAAATTAAAATAAATAAATGTTTAGTGGAATTCACTATCTGCTCCTGGACTTTTCTGTATGGGGAGAGTTTTGATTACTGATTCAGTCTCCTTGCTCAGTATTGGTCTGTTTAGATTTTCTCTTTCTTCCTGATTCAGTCTTGGTATGATATATATTTTTTGGTCTTTGTTCATTTCTTCTAGGTTATCCAGCTTTTTGGTGTATAATTATACATAGTAGCTTCTCATGATCCTATTTCTATGGTATCAGTTGTAATGTCTCCTCTTTCATTTCTGATTTTTTTTTTGAGTCTTCTGTTTTTCTGAATTAGTATAGTAAAGTATAGTATAGTATAGTAAAGGTTTGTCCATTTGGTTTATTGTTTCAAAAAGCTGGCTCTTAGTTTTCATTGTTCTTTTTTATTGTTTTTCTGGTTAGGTTCTCTTATGTTAACTTTGAGAGCAGAAAAGTTTGTTTTGTCAGAGGAGTACCCTTTGCAAATGAAAAGGATAAGTGGGATTACTCCTGTTTCAACAGTTTCTATAGTGTGGTCTGTCCTTTAATTTTCAAAAGCCTTGGCTCTTTTAAAGTGGGAGTAAGGGAAGGTTTAAAAAAAAAAATGACCTTTTGTGACTGACTCCCACTACCGGTGTCATGGGAAAAGCCAGGATCTGTTTTTCAAATTTTGGGCCACACCTGCAAAAGAAAATGTTTAGGACCCAGTAAACACCTATAAACACAACTAAAAGCTGTAAGGACTGATACTTAACTCTAAGTATGCCACTGTGCACTTTAATGCATTTTGTTGTGCTTCATTCTATTCATAGTCCATTGCAGGATTGTTTGGTTTCATTTTGTATTGGTTTTTAATGCTGATCCCACCCACTAAGGGGTCATAAGGCTGGCTTGTGGATAGTTGTGGGAGAGGGGAGCAGCAGAAGGGGTCCTGTCAAAGCCAGTGCTCAATGCCGCCCCACCCCCTGCAGTCTTCACGCCTCCACCCTGCGCTTATGTTCATTCTGGTTTCCCCAGAAATGTTACTCCCAGCTTTCCATGTGACCACATCTTTGTTCTACACACACTGCCACTTTGTTTGCTGGCCCTGCCATGCAGGCTTCACGTCTTTGCTCTGGGCGCTGATTGGGTGATCGCTCAATGGCCTTCACATATCCAAAAGAAACCCCCTCCCCCTTCAGGCAAAAGGGAGAGGAGGGCTGAAATCAAAGTTTATAGGGAGGGCTTGGCCTCCTTGGACAAGAACCCTGGGCAGTGGTGACAGCACCCTGTGGCTAGAGGAGAGAGATAAGAGTGTGCTAAGACGAGGGAGTCAAGTTCAGAATTAAGAGTCTTGCTCACTTCTTTTCTCCTGCCTCTTCTGCACAGGTAAATTCTACTGCAAACCACACTACTGTTATCGACTCTCCGGCTCCGCACAGAGGAAGAGACCGGCAGTGGCTCCTCTGTCTGGAAAGGTAATGGTAATCTATCTGTAAGTGGGGGAGAAGCAGCAGGCACATTTCTGCACAGTGACAGGTGAAGGTGTGGCCAGCAGGGCCTGCTGAAAGGCCACTAAATTGCCTTTCCTTTGGGTGGGAATGGCCTGAGAGATGGTCGTAGTCCATTTGGGAAGGAAACCAACTCTTCAAGTATAATCTAATGTTGCATTTCACTAAGGTAATGTTCCACACACCACCAGAGTTGGATTTGAGAGACTATATTAGACCCTCCCTCCTGCTCACTCATATAAAAGACTTTTGTCATTGTAAATAAACCTCTTTCTGAGAGACGGACACCCTGAAAAGGAACGTGGCTGTAAATAATCTGCACTTTCTTTATTTCTGTGAATTACCTTACTAAGTACCTTTTTTCCTTCTTTTTTTTTTTTTTTAAATGAGAGTAACTAGCTTCTCCACCTGTCTTTATCAAGATAAACCAGGTATTCCCTTTGCTACATGATATTGCCTTGTCAGCATGCAGGCTAACACATCCTTGAGAGGTTTTTGTTGACTGTAGTGGGACTTGTGGGAAAAGGAAAGGTATTCCAAGGTAGACCTAGATTTTGACTCTTGGTGATTTCTACATGAAATATGTCCTGTTTTTTTTAAATACTGTGAGACATACAGCCTGGATTGACAGGTGAGCGCAGTAAACCAGCCAGGCAGGTGTCACCGCCTCCTGAGATTTGAGTGCTTCAGTCAGTCACTCTTCTTTTTCTTGTGGACTTTCCTAGGAGGCCAGAGAACCCCTGCAGGATGGCCCCACTGTGGACACAAATGGACGGGCCAGCACCGTTGCCAGCCCTGCTGAGAGAACCCCAGGTAGCCTCACTTCCTTGTTTGGCTGGGTGGTGCGTCACTCTCTTGGCCTCTGTGACAAGGCCAAGGGGATGAGCCAGCACCTCCAAAGCAACATTTCTTCGATTGGGCATCAAGTGACCCAAAACCCTTTGGACTCCTTTTTCATGTGCCAGCTGCTTGCATTTGGAGTCCCCTTTCTCTATGGCCTGTCGGAGGTGCTGGTACAAATCAGAGGGGAGTTTCATTGGCAGACCGTGAGCCAGTAGGGGCACCATCTAGTAAGTGGGATCACCCAAGCTTCAGTAATGTCTATTCAGAATCTCAAAGTACTGTTGCTATAGCCCTGGGGCCTGCCCACACCGATCAGACACACTGGGGTGGTTGGTCTAGCCCCCCATCCAGGTAAACAGAAATTCTGAATAGGCTGCTTTTATCACTGACCCGAGTGAGAATCTAGAGTCACAGGGCCTTCTTGTCTTGGACTCCTTTGACAGAGCATGGAATTGCAATAAGACCCCACGATCTGGATTTATGTTCACCCAAACTTGAAATTTTTGCATCCCACTCCCTACTTAGGTATCTAGATAAGCTGACATGGCTCTTCTATTTGACCTGTAACCCACTAAAGGACATGCCCTGTCCTGATCACTTTGGGGCATTTGAACTTCTAATGGAACCAAACCCTAATTTGTTCCATTTCAACTAATCATTTCCTTATGTCAGGAGGTGAATGACACTATCCCTACCTCTAAAAAACACATTTATTCTGGTTTTAGCTCATGGCTCGTGGACATTAGGTTTGTTGTGAGGAATTGTAGTTTAAAATTGTAGTTTAAAATTGACCCTTAAAATTGAGTCTCTTTGCTATATGTCAAGCCAGCCTGTGAGATGTGTACCACAAACTGTGGAGTGGTCCTGATGCCCTCATTACAGCCCCAGACTAGACACAGCCCAGGGTCATTGTGTAGGTGAGAGAGGAAGTCAACAGGGCCATGTTTCTATATCTCACACTTTTTCTGTCTTTCACAGCAGATATATCTCAAGCAGCCGTTTACAAACTCATGAAAATTACCATATAAAAACTAAAGATTATCAGCTAATGCTAGAAACTATGGAGAAGGAGTTGGTAGTGAAATTTCCAAATTGGAAAAGAGAAGGATTATCCACTCCACTTTCAAATGAGAGATTTTCAGAGTTGCTTCCTTCCCTGTGCTTAAGAACTGGAGAAAGGGAGAATATACCCAGAGAGGGCAGGGATTTGGAAGCCGAGACCCTGCAAACCCCAGCTGAGCTAGGTAAAATTCGGCCTCTCCTCCTATGTATGCCCTTATTATAATCCAGGGAAGCTTTTTAAGTGCCCTGCCAATTGGACCAACATTTTATAGGAATGTTTAAGCCACGAATGACTTTGAAACCTTCTATAGCCTTGAAACCCTTTATAATTTGTCTTTCCCCTGAAATGCTGGCAGCCTTTTGCAATTGACACTCTCAGAGCATCAGAGGGAAGTGCTGGCAGAGAAAAATTACCAAAGGGATCTAGATAGAGAGGTCAGCTCTGAGCCCTAGAATATGCACTTGACCAAGTGAGAGCTCCACCTCATCAGTCTGGGCCTCATCCAGCAGAGATGGACTTTCCAAGGAACTTGGCTATTCGGTAAAACAGCTCAAGGAAATGAACTTGGTTTTGGGGTATTGAGTGGAGAACATTCTTCAAAAAGAAACACAATGAAGTTCAGGTCATTTCTGAACAAGCCAAGTTTGTTCACTTTCCCATGTGGTTCACTTTGCCATTCTTACTGTCTAGTGTGGAAGCATAATGGATCTCAGGTTTTTAGCAGTTCTAATGAATTAAAGCTTCCATAGAGAAGGAAAAGAATATTCTACAAAGCAAGGAGATGAGAGTTGGCAATGCGAAAAAAAAATCAAAGCCCTGAGGATGTCTCAGCCCCTGTGGTTCTTGATTCTGAACATGACTTACATGTTCTAGCACAAGGGGTTCAAGATGTGGCATCCCAAAGGAATCACCATCTGAGCTCCTAAAATGAATGAGGCAGGCACTGTCCCCCCACTTTAAGGTACTCTGTAGGGCAGTGGGAACACTAGAGCTTGGGGCTGATGCCACTGGAGACTCAGGGTTTGGGAAGTTACAGCTCTGAGTCTGAACGTGCTCCAGAGCTCCAGCACTTCCCCTAGGAGGTGTCTGATCTTTGCTAGCCTCTGTAGAAAAGGAACGGAATTATGGGTGGTAGTTTAGAGTTGGCATGAAGTAGATTTCTTTTTTTCCTTTGATAGGGATATCTTTCTTTAAATCTCAAACTAAAGCTTAACTAGAATTTCCTTTTGAAAAGCTTCAGAAAAACTCAGGTATTTCAGGGTTCCAGAATATGTGTCATGAATAACAGTCATTAACCCAGACCCATGGTACATCTCCTCTCTTGCACGCTAGACAAGAAAAGACTATAAATGAATGAACTTGATTCCACTGTGTATAAATAAACCATCCTCCTAGATTCCCATCTCCCAGGAAACAGAGCTGAAAAAGCTATGACTGGCACTTGACCTGCTGTGCGTTTGCCCTGTGCCACCTCTGTATATGTGGCATTACCCTCTTTTCCCTTATGTTCTTTTCCCGTTATGCCAAAATTACTGCCGTTGCCAAAAAACCAAACCACCCACAAGTTAAGAGAACCTGCTTTCAGCCTGCTTTGCAGTGTTGTCTTTCTCTGGTAACCTAACCTGTAACTGCTGCTAATTTAGTGTTTGGAGGAGGACATTGTTTACAGTGCTGTTGTTTATAATGTGCTTTTAACATAGAAACCCTCTTTTCTGTTCCCCACATCTGTAAATGCTTTGTTTCTAAGCTTCTTACACTGAATAGATTAGTGGACCTGGCACAGATTTTCTTACCCTGGCCTCCTAGCACCTGCCCTGACTTTAAGAAAAAGTGGGACAACAACAGGTAGAGAAAGAAAAACCCTAAATGAGTTATCTTCCCCTTGAATACAAGACCCTCAACTGCAGGTTATTTGGATCCTTTCTTTGTGAGAGGAATTCCCTTTATAGTTCGTATAGCATATAGAAGACAATCAAAAATGAATCATAAAGGCTATGGGAATCATAAGGTAAGAGAAGAGCTTTTTTCTTCTAGTACAGGCCACAGAGATGGGATGGAAAAGATAGTGTTAATTTTAAAAGCTGCCTAGCAGATTGCAAGTGGCGGGTGCCTGCTCCCTGTCCCTAGACAACCCTTGCATGATCACCATTAAATTCCATAGTTTGGATGCCACATGGGCCATTAGGAAATGCAGGCACTTCCCACACCGGCTAGAATAGCCATGCAGTATGAGGGATTCCATGCACTCCTGGGGTTCCTGCCTGTCAAGACAAAGTTAGGAAATCTCACTGCTTCCCAGGCTCCCTTCCCTTGTAGGCGTTTCTGGGTAACTTCTTAGTAGAGCAAAGAGAATCTTACAGTCCAGCTGAACTCCCCAGCCCTCCCCCACAAGTCTTAGTTTGATGGTGATGTGTAAATATTTATACACATACACATGTATATTTATGTAGATTTAATTTCATATATACAAGTAGATAGTTATATATTGTGTCCTAACTAATAATAATAATAATGAAGCTGTTTCTGAAGCTTCTTGTTCCTTGGTTCTGGAAATCAAGGGAGCTTTTTTACACTGGGGAACCATGCCACTGGCCTGGGTTAGAGTTAGGGTCAGGATTTACGGGAATAGAGCAACCAGCACACCTGTGGAGGTGGAGACTTGGGGGGGGTGGGCGGGGCGTGGATGTCTCAGAAAATGAGCAGCACACACTCCCAACCTCAGAAAGTTGATTTGGGAGCAGACTAGGAAAGCAGAGGTTCTGTTGCTTGCGAAATGCCACAGAAGACCAAACCCCCCACCTTACCTCTGTTTTGCTTCTAGGCTTGTGTATCAGTTACATTGGGTTAGTTATTGTAGCTTCCCTATTGTCTCGGTGTTTGGTGTCTTTCGGGCAGTGGACTGTTTTCAGTCCCTCCTAAAGGGGCTGCAGCATGGCCTTGAAGTCCTGATCAGTGAATTAAGGGGTTCCCTTTTTCCTGGGCCATTCGGCTTGGGGTGGAGGTGGGGGGATGGCAGCAAGCCAGGTTCCCATGGCAGTGGTACAGAGATGCCAGAGCAAGGGAGGACGAACTGTGCCAAGGAATGCATCACCTGTCTGCTTCTGGCCTTCCCTAAAGCCTTTATTTTTGCCCTTGTTTTTAATCTGTGATGTGAGTTTTTGGTGTGTTTCTTTGTGAGTTTTTTAATTTCATTGTGTAACTTTGTTTTTGCCGTTACTGTGAAACTAAGGTGTTGTGCTTTTAATTTTTTTTTAACGAATGTTACCATTCTTATTTAAGAGAATAAATTCCAAACAATCTTCAGGTTTCTGAGTTTTTCTTTTCCTTCCCTTTTTCCTGTTTGGAGGGTGGGAAAGGGATTAGCTTTTCAGGTCTCAGGAGTGGGCCTGAAAGCCATTGTGCCTCAGGACTATCAGTTCTGGGGTGGGATCAGGAGAGAGTGTAGATGTATTAAAATGGGGAAATGGGCTGTTTACACCTAAAATATAGGTTGTCGTTAACAGAAGGGCCTCTATTCACGGGGGATGTGGAAGACATTTTTTTCTGTAGCAGCTGCAGATAGAAAAGAGCGGAAAGACACCACCTGTGCCCCACATCCAGTCAGCCAGCATGAGGGACTTGAGGACTAGAGCAGATGGAGGGATAGAAACACATACTGAGCCCATGTCTGCCATGGAGACACAGAGCCAGGTGCCTGCCTTTCCTGTTCCTGACTCTAGCAGACTGCTATAGGGAACTGGGGTAGTTATGTTTCTCTCCTCGGCTTTGAGGCTTTTGCCTAAGGCACAGTGACCTCACTCCTGGTGACTTTGAAGGTTCTTGTTCTGTTCTCCCCAGCTGATGTCTCTCTCATTCTGTCTTTGCTGTGGCCTAGACACTAAGCTAGGATATCCAGTTCTGCTTGGCCACTCACTCTCAAGCCTGGAGAAATGAACCTGGGCCCTTCTCACACACATTGCTGTGACCATAGCAGTGATGGCCTCTTATGCAGTGTTGGCATACGGACCACAGTGGCACAGACCACCTTTGGTGCTAAATTGGGCCAAAAGAGGGCAGCTGGTGAGGGAGCACTCAGCACCAAGTCTGCTCCCACTGGGCTCTAGGGAATTGGGTGTCTGTTGTTAAGAAGGCCTTCCTGGCCTCCTCTACTCTGAAGCAGTCTGCTTAGGACCTAGAGTTCTTAGGTTTACCCACAGAGTAGAGAAGCACAGTGCTGGGTTCTCCTGGCATTCTAGATTACCAGACTGCCCTGTCAGGGAGCCTAAAGTTCTGTCAGAACACCGTTGTTTGTAATCCTCAGAGCATGGCTGGTTCAGAATTTATCCCCACAGAGAGTTTGAGTGGCCTCTCTTGGCCTGCTCATTCCCACCCCCACCTCCAAGTCTATGATCTGTTGTTCCCCTTTCTTTGAAATGAGTCAGTCCCTATCCTGGTGCCTGAAAAAGGCTGGGAGAAAAAGAATTAGGATGTGAGGGATGCAATAAGCAACAATTAATAAATTGACTAAGAATCAGTAAGGATAAATATATGTATATAATTTTCAAATTTTTGACCTTTGCCTCTGTTGCCTTTTCCATGCCCCAGTAATAAAGGGGAGGGGAGCCAACATTGTTCAGAACAGTGTCCTAAGGCATCTAACAAGAAGATGTTGACACCTGATGTGATTCCGTGCCACCCATTGTGAAGACCCTGAATAATTCCCTTTGGGTCTCAGTTTCTTTCTGAAACTTCTTGAAATCCATTCTCTTTTTTCTCATAAATTCCCTGAAGATGTCCCTAATTTAGATACTCCCTATGAGGGATCCTCTGGTGTAGATGTGGAAGCAGTACAGGCAATGAAAATGGGCCACTCTATTTTCATACTGAAAAATAGGGCAAAATGATGCCATGTCAGACCCAGGTCCCACAAGTGTCCCCCTTGACGTACAAATAGAAGAAAAATGCCCATGTGGGCCTGTCTTAAATATAGCAGCCAGACAGAGATTTCAGGAAGAATCCTCCCTGAATCGCAGTCCCTTTCTCAAGGCTCCAAAACCTCATGGAGACTCCAAAACCAGTCCTTACCTTGAAACTCACACCCAGCCAAGCATCCAGCAAGTGCCAACAAGTAGATTAGTCATAATGAAATGAGAGGGAAGTCAAATTGGCACTCCCTGCCTAGGTTAGGCCATGGGGCTGTGTTCCTCTTTCTGTCTCGTCACTGCCCATAATTCTCGGCTGTGTGTGTTGGCTCCTGATAGCTCTTTCTTCACAATTGCTCCTTGTCTCTTCAACACTTACATTCTGGACGGGGTAGGCTTTTGCGCAGAAACACCTTCCATATGCCTGAGAAGAGAGGCGGGGCTCCAGCAGAAGTGACTCTCCTTCAATTACTTCCAGGTTTCACTAGCCACATGCACACTGTTTCCTTTTTTACTTCCTGTGGGTCAGCTTCCACGTAGCTTTGCGTAGTTTATGAACATTTTGAATTATTTCTGAGGCATTTTTATGGGCCTCCAGGAAGGACAATGGGCAAAAGGTTGAGTCACTGCCAGCACCCAAACCCTAACTCAAGCTAACTAAACTAGACCTTGCCTTGCTTTGATGTTGTTCTTTTCCTCCCAACCTGTACGCACAAGTATAGTCCGAGAGCTCCCAAAATATGAAGAAGGCTCACACCCCTCACAGGGGCCCCTCATTGGCATAAAAGGGGGAGTTTTAGAACACATTTCAACAGAAAGGGAGTCCAGGGCCCCAGCTCTGCCTTCCTATAGAACAGAGTCTCCTGGGGCCATCCTAGGATAATTAGTAGAAAAATTTTTACAACTGAGTCAGAATTTCTATTGGCCTCGTATGTTTTCTTCACCTCTATTCTTTCTTACCTAGCTTGTTGTGATTGTACATTAATCATATGAAACTGTTCCAAATGTGCCTATTAAGTGATTGAACTCCTTATTCTGTATTTTTGTAAAATATCAGGATTATTTCCATTTTGTCACTGTTTCATAGTATAGCCTGATTTCTTTTAGGTGCTTGCCTGGGATTGTAGGCCTTTAGTAATTATTTCATAGTAAGTCACCTGTTACCAGAAGAACTTTACACCCAGGGCTCTCTGCCTCTCTAAGCTTCAAAAGCTCCCTTCCCTGTACCCTGTGTCCTAGTATTACTGGGCCTCTACTAAAGCCAAGTCCCTGAAAAAGATGAACTCAGCTAAAAGGGTAAGGGCCCCAAGTTCAGTTACTAAAGACCACCACTACCAGGCAAGGACATAAGGCACCAGAAAACTCAGGACCTCAGTGAGTTTTGGTTTCCTCAGCAAACATAGGACAAAACCAGAGCGGTTTCACTGGCAAAGGCCTAAATAAATATGTTTTCATTCAGTTCTCATGTTCTTTCAAGGTTATAATAAAGCCAGGAATACTATGAAAGTACATTCTAGAGAGGGTAATCCTCTTAACATGTGGTAGCTGCTCAGAAAGCAAACCTGAAACTAAAAAGTATGATTAAGTAGACTCTATCTGGAACCTTAGGGAGAAGAGTTTGTCTCTAAAAGTTAACTCATAGGGGGTTTCTTAGACTGAGCTCAACCTGATAACCAGTGAATAGCTGATATTGATTATAATAGGATTATAACAGCTTATTCATTCTTTTTTTTTTTTAAGTTTATTTACTTATTTTGAGAGAGAGGGAGTGAGAGTGTGGGAGTACATGCATGCACAAGTGGTAGAGAGGGGCAGAGAGAGAATCTCAAGCAGGTTCCTCAGTGTCAGTGCAGGGCCTGGAGCCTGACATGGGATGTGGGGCTCGAACTCACGAACCATGAGATCATGACCTGAGCCAAAATCAAGAGTCAGATGCTTAACCAACTGAGCCACCCAAGTGCCCCAACAGCTTATTTATTGTTTCTCTGTTTTTAGAACTAACAGAGACACCAACTATAAAGTTTCCCTCCCACCATTTTACCAACAAAAGACTTACTTGAGTTAGTAGGTTCTTCTTTTAAAAGTAAATATTCTCTCCTAGAGTTACTCTAATGTGAATTACTCTAAACCAGCTACTTCCCTGTCTTTTAGCTGGTTCACCTTTCTTGGGGAATTAGCATTGGTACAAAAACCTAGTAACATTGGGACACAGGGTGCAGGGAAGGTGGCTCCAGGGCTATCCAAATCTCAGTGAAGGGCTTTGTAGAAGTAGGCAGCACTGGGCATCTGGGGTAACGGGGAATTGATAGTATGTAGGAGTTAACAGCCAGAGTCTTAAAGGCTTTGCTTTATTGCTGATAGCTAGCAATCATCCTTCATGCTGCTGAAAATATTGCACCAGAGAGCTGTCTGTATTTATAATCAAGGGAGCCCCTTCTCTGCGAAAGTCTTTAACTCAAATAAAAATAAGAGATTAAAACTTGAAGCTAACTCCTATTGTTTCCCCCATGTGATGAATACTGGTTAATTTACCATAGTCTATGTACTAACTCATAGAAAATAATGTAGGAAGACATATAGTAGTAATAATAACCGATAATAACCTAGCACTTATATGTACTAAGCATTGTCTAGGAGTTTTATGTATAGCATTCATGTGATCCTCACAGTAGCCTGTGAGGGAAGTATTATATTACAGATGAGGAAATAGGCACACAGAAGTCGAACAGACTTGGTCAAGGCCACATAAACAGTCGACACAGAGTCAGGATAGAATCCATGCAGAAGATCCAAGAGCATTGTTTACACACTGTGCCATACAGCTTCCCTTCATCTGTTTTCTGTAACCTCACCTTGTCAGTACTTGGTGAAAGGGAAAAACACTATGTGTAGCTCCGCAAATAAGATTTTTGTAAACATGTGTGAATGTGCTATATAAATCAATGAGTGTGCATTTGGATTATTTCTGAGAGATATACATCCTCCAGTTTCCTGGGCGTGATCCCAGGGCTAGGAGTGTGCCTTTGGGAAGATACTATATTAAAGAGAGAAAGGTTTTATCACTGAGGTGTGAGGGGGGGGAAACATCAAAAATTGAGGAAGAGAATAATAATCACTGAATTGACTGTAAATAATATGAAATGGACTCCTTTGTTTTCTCCATGTCAGCTGTCTTTGCTCATTACAGATAAAATCAAGCCTAAAGTTGTATTAGCACGAATAAGCCCAGAACAGGCGTATGTCCCTCCAAATGGGAACATACCTTGCTGACAACCTGGAGGAGACGGAATTATGTTTGGCGGCGGGGGGGGGGGGGGGGGGGGTGTTTATTGTTGTTGTTCCCTGGACCCCAGTGAAACTGCTTCTAACTTATAAATCTTTGCTTATCCTCTGGTTCTACAATCTCATTTTATTATACTTCTTTAAAACGCTCCAGGATGGTTGAACTGACATTTTCATTCTTACTGCTTTTACAGCTATCATTCACAGTCCTCACAGGAAATTACCTTGCCCTGGCCCTGGGTAGAGTTTGGGTATGAGGGAAGAGAGAGATGATTGTATGCCTCTTTTGTACCGACAGTTTGAATAGAGTAACCTGTGATGTCAGAGAAACATGGATGTTCTTACCTGCACAAGTTTGGGCTACTTTGGACTCAACTCACATGTCAAATGACTGACTTTTAAATCTTTGGACTAAATATACATATCATTCCGGGTGAACAATTTTGGTTTTGCCCTGTTGGTTAAAATTTGGTGCAGGCACAGAACTGATTTCAAGAAGTGTCCTGAACACATTTGGACACAGCTTTGGAAAGGCATGACAGGATAGGGAGCTCCTAGAGCTCACAGATAAGATGTTTTTGGAAAGTGGAAAAAGAGAAAGAAGATACGTTTTGCCACATTGTGTCTTCAAGCCTAGTTTTCTCCCTGGGTTTACTGAGAGGTCCTGCCATAATGTGTCTGTCACAGACTATTCTAGCTAAAAGTGAGTGAAAGGAGAAGTCTCCTTTAATTCCTACTTTGGCCTAATCGTGGGGCTCACACGTAAGATAAGTGTGGACAGTATGGGGGTATGGGTAAGTTGTCCTTGAGTGGCATTGCTGAGGGTGAGCAAGGTCATCTTTTGTAAGTGGAGGTGTACCATAGGGTGATGAAAGTCCCGATGTCTCATGCAACGACTTGTACATCTGCTCAGTGTGTGCATGAGAACTAGCTCCTCACTCAGCAATCTGAACATCTTCCCTAGATTTCCTCTCTGTGGGCAGCAAGCCAAGAGCTGTCTGTTCAGCATGGCAGTTTTCAGTTGGCCATTCATATATTGCATTTCCATTGGTCAAGATGTCTTACCTTGGCAGCAGAGATGAAGATTCATGAGCTCACTACTCTTTGTTCTTAATGCACCCAGTCCAGTCAAGCCACAGTCAGAATATTTGGTGGACTGGTGGCCTGTTGGTAGGAGATTAGAAATAGTTTGATATAAATTCTAGGCTTAGGGCGCCTGGGTGGCGCATCGGTTAAGCGTCCGACTTCAGCCAGGTCACGATCTCGCGGTCCATGAGTTCGAGCCCCGCATCAGGCTCTGGGCTGATGGCTCGGAGCCTGGAGCCTGTTTCCGATTCTGTGTCTCCCTCTCTCTCTGCCCCTCCCCCATTCATGCTCTGTCTCTCTCTGTCCCAAAAATAAATAAACGTTGAAAAAAAAAAAATTCTAGGCCAGTGCTTCTCCAGCTCATCACTGTTGACATTTTGGGCTGGATAACTCTTTGTTGTGGAGACTGTCCTGTGCATTGTAGGATATTTGGCAATATCCCTGGCCTCTACCCATTAGATGTCAGTACACCCCCCTCCCCAGACTATGACAACCAGAACTGTCTCCAGCTATTGCCAAATCATACCTGAGGGAAAAAGTCAGAAATGGCATGACATTGATATGCAGTTAACCTCAATTTTATTGTTCCCAGTAGGAGATCAGGAAAGAGTGTGAGAATAATGAAGGTGATACAGGACCATGTTGGAGCCTTACAGGAGTATCTCTAAGTTTTTCTGCCTCCCCCTGTGAAAATTATGAACACCTACATTCCAAAATATATGTATACTTATGTACATGCCGGTACCCCACTAACATTGCATTTGCTATTGGGCATTTACAAAACATTTTAGAAGGCAGGGTAAAAAATAAATTAAGAATGAAGGTCTAGGGGTGCCTGGGTGGCTCAGTCAGTTAAGCGTCTGACTTCAACTCAGGTCATGATCTCACGGTTCGTGAGTTCAAGCCCCATGTCAGGCTCTGCACTGACAGCTCAGAGCCTGGAGCCTGCTTCGGATTCTGTGTCTCCCTCTCTCTCTGCCCCTCCCCTGCTCACACTCTGCTTCTCTCTCTCTCAAAAATAAACATTAAAAAAAAAAACTTGTAAAGAATGAAGGTCTAGTGTTTTTTCCAGTGAATTAATTGTCCCTGCACCCTCAGAATGTGCTTACCCTTCTGGGAAGACCACAGCCTCAGAGAAATGGGCTGGGTCTAAATGGAACAAGCATAGATCTTGATAACAAAAGATTCTAATTTGAGTTCCAAGTCTGCAGCCTATTATCCTTGTCATCTTTGGTCATTACCTTCTCGGAGCCTAACATATGAAATTATAAAATGAAAAAAAAATAGAGCCTGCTCCTCTCTATTTCATAAGGTTGTTGTAAAAAGCAAATAAGCTAAAATGTATGGAAACTTGTTTATTTAAAAGCTTTATAGGAATATCACATATTATCATTCGTAGGAATTGCAGAAAATTCTGGAATAATTGGAGTGAGAAAATGAATTAGGACTGTTTCTACTGACTGGCTGATGGTCTCCTGCTCTGGTCTGTGTGTCCTGTGGGGTTAGGACAAGAAGGCCCATTGGGATATGTTCTAACCAGCAGAGGTTTAGGGGAAGGGGAGATCTGACTGGGGGGAGAGATTAGGGGAACAGAACAGTAAGAAGGGTTTGGCTCTCTTTAGTCTTTAGGGGAATGGTCTGGGGTGAGTTGGCCTGCATTCACCGAATGCCAGCTCTTTTGAAGCATTGTTAAGTCTCTGCAAGTGCTTGGCTAAATTTGGCATTGCTTTTTTCTCGGCCTGCATGGATGGGATGTGAAATCACATACTAATTCCATGATACCCTAGGGAGTTTTCATCATAGTAATGAAAGTGAAAACAATCACAGATAGAGTTTACATTAAAGTAAATTGTTAACACCTAACCCAAAAGTCAGGCCTGAGCAGGTGTCAGTTAGCCTTATCCTAGGCAGAATTAGGGTTACACATGGTCCTAGGGACTGTCTGCATCTCTGCTGGCTTGACCCACAACCGCCATCCCCTGTAGTCCTCAGTGCCACCTCATGACCCATTTGCAGGAGGGAAGGGTCTGATTTTTTCTTTTGGAATCAGTGTATGGATGGGCACTTTATGGGGGCCCAGAGGACCGTAGCCCCCACCTGTTGCCAGTGCTACAGCGTCATTCGTTAGCAAGGACTCTCCGAGTCCAGGTCAGTGTGCCCCATTCCATCAGCCTTCTAGAGCCTCTGTCCCCAGCACTGTTGTTTCTTCTCCAGGGCAGTCTCCATGACCTTCTAACAGATGAAAACAAAGATGTAACCGTTGTAAATATGAGTATCAAGTGGTAGTTGTAGACATTGCTGGACGGGATTTTAGTTCCTTTCCAAAAATATATCTTTGGCTAGATAAGGGATGGCTGTTTGAGATTTTGTGTCTTTAAGAGAGAACCTATTTCGAAGAGGCTTTCATGGGGATGTGGGTTTGTCCTTATTGATAGTCTGATTATGGGTAAAGCCCTGAGAAGTTGAAAATCACTTTCTTGGCTGAGCAACTGGCCATGTGTCAGCCACCTGAGAGCCAGGTTTGGATACACTCTTGACTGAAGTGCCACTGGCACTCTGCTCTGGAGTAGAGTAGGAGGGATTGGAATTTAAACCTGGCATCTTGAGAAAAGCGCATCAGCTTGGAGTGCCTTGCATGCAGACTTCTCTGCCTTTGCACCTCTCTTTTTTGGCCTGTTATTGGGTCTGGTCTTACTAGAAGCAGTTCTAAGCTGCTGCTAGAACTAACCCACTCTCTACTGTGAAATGAATGAAGTCATTACTTTTGGACATCAGATTATTTGAGATAGTCTCTTTTCAGAGTCTTAATGCAAGGTCTTCTAAGACCTTGGCAACTTCATAGGAATTTCTCTTTCCCAGGTGCTAAGGGAACAGTTGCTGTCTTGGTACACTTACCCTTTTCACAGGGTGGTATCTCCCATTTGTTCTCCGGGCTCTCCACAGAGGCCTTAAAGTTTCTGCATTAAGATGAGGAAACTGAGGGGTGCCTGGGTGGCTCAGTCAGTTAAGCATCCTACTTCAGCTCAGGTCACGATCTTGCAGTTTGTGAGTTTGAGCCCTGCGTCAGGCTCTGTGCTGACAGCTCAGATTCTATGTCTCCTCCTCTCTCTGCCCCTCCCATGCTCATGCTCTGTCTCTCTCTGTCTCTCAATAATAAATGGATGTTAAAAAAAAATTTAAGATGAGGAAACTGAGACCATAGTATGTTCAACTAACTTCTTAAAATTATAGTGAATTGATATTCTAGTTTAGATACAGGGTTAGAACTTTTACCTTGGTCATTTATTCAAAACACATTATTGACACAACAGTCGGCACCAGAAACACAAAGATGACTGGAATAATTCCACTCCCTAGGAGAGCCTCTGGTTTGGGGGTACATTCAGCCCCATGAACAGGAGATAGATGCATGAAAGAGCCCTTCAAGAGGACAGAGGTGGATCCAGTAGGCAGAATTAGGTAGCAATAGGCAGAAGTAGAAGAGAAGGGATGGTCTTGACTTACCTTGTTGAATCATCTTCTCTTTACCTGCCTTTTATGATTTCGGAGATCAGCTCCACATTGGATTGATTTGATGGATTATATATAGTTAAATGTACAGAATCTCCTGGGTGGTGAGGCATATACATAAACTAATACGTGAAAATAGTTTGCTCAAGGCCCATTGCACAACAGTTACCCCCTTCTGATATTTCACCCTCAGGTATGTGAAAGTGGACAGCCAGATAAGGAAGGTAGAATATTAGCTAGAGCACAGCTCTCATGAGACTTAAGAGAAAACACAACCAGACCCCTGTGCTTTAGAAATGCTCACAACTTCCAACACCAAAGAGGTAGCTATTTTAGTAAGGTGACCCAGTTGACTATTAAGGATCAAGTTGAGTTTTATCTGTGAGACAGTACAACACATGAAAAATATATTATCAAGAGAGCTATATGATGCACTGGTAAGAATTTTTGTAAGGAAGAGTCAGGTATATACCTTAAAACAAACCTTTTTGCCTTGGCCACATATAATGACGTGTACCAGGACTTCCATCTGCCAAAAGGCACCTTTGGGAGATACTGTAATAATAACAGGAAGAATAATTTAACATTAGAAAACAGACTTAAGGGGGGCGCCTGGGTGGCGCAGTCGGTTAAGCGTCCGACTTCAGCCAGGTCACGATCTCGCGGTCTGTGAGTTCGAGCCCCGCGTCGGGCTCTGGGCTGATGGCTCAGAGCCTGGAACCTGTTTCCGATTCTGTGTCTCCCTCTCTCTCTGCCCCTCCCCCGTTCATGCTCTGTCTCTCTCTGTCCCAAAAATAAATAAACGTTGAAAAAAAAAATTTTTTTTAAAAAAGAAAACAGACTTAAGGGTAAAAGTTCCATGGAATCACACAGATGAAGAGCAAAGAGCTGTGGTGGAGAAAGGGCCCCTCAGTACCCTGATGAAGGGAGGGCAAGTGCCCTCGGCATTCCTGAGAGACAGCATTCCAGTCTGCATGAGCCCCCGTTCCCATGCAGGTGTTTTATTTTCTGACACTGTTCTGATTTGGTCCCTGTTGGGTTTTTCCCTTCTTGGCTTCTGTCATGTAATATTTAGCACAGAATTTCTCAACTCTTGGTAATTAAATGTCTCCAGAGCAACAGAGCTTCCCCTTGAATCCACATAACCTACTTTTCTCTGTGCCCACATAAAAATACAGTTACCCCAATTGAAGAATAAATAGTTCATGAGTAAGGGGCTGTTAACAATTCTACCCTACATAGTTTAATGGAAGGAGCCCAAGCTGCAGAGTAACACAGCCCTGGGTTTAGTCTTGGATCTGCCTTATTTGAACCTTTGGACATATTACTTAACATCACAGAGACTCAGGACCCTCAGTGTAATAATAGTAATAATAGTTTTGACAAGAGTGTTGTGACAGTCACTGGCCAGTGTGTGTAGCATACCTGTCACGGTGCCTGACACAGGTAGTTGTCTTTATTCCTTCATCACCTGCTTCAGAAGCAGATTCTTTGCTAGTAGGAAGCCATAGTAGAGTCTCTTGGGGGCTAGATGGTAGAGGGGCAAAAGCCACCTAGCCCTAACAGTGGCTTGGAAACTTCTTTCTTTGGTCTCCAAAGCAAGAGGGTCCTTTTCCATGTACAGCTGCAATGCTTGCAAAGTGCTTAGTGCAGAGAATGAGAAATCTCTGTAAAAGGTGTAAAAATGTGAGCCTAGTCAAGCAGAGTCTACTAAGGCAAATGAACTGAGGAGCTAAAGAGGGGGAGAGCCCAAATTTGTGGTCCCAGGCACCTTATAATAAGCAAAGAAAGGCCTTTTACAAACTGTAGGGCCTTTTATCTAGCCCTAATAAATCTTTAATCCCTAGATTGGGTTCTAGGCTGGGAGTGACATCCTAATCCTAAACACAGGCCAAAGTCCTTCTCCCACAGATACCAGATCACATTGTCCAGCTTGACTAGAGCAGTGAGGAAGTCCCTAAGGCAGGTGAAAGCCAAAATGGCACTCAATTTGCATGGTATGTGCTCTGCCTGCTTTTCAGGCTACTAAGCCAACAACTCATATGGGAACTTGAGCTCAAAGCATGATGGAAAGAGTGGATTAATACCCACGGTGATTATTTACTGTGTTATGACCAGCCCTGCTCAAGTCATTGGGGTCCAGATGCAGCCTAATACATTCCAAAAGGAAGCAGGGCCCGCGACCCAGGCTTTGTCCCACAGAGAGAAACTCTCTGGGCTGGACGGTGGTTCTATTTTAGACCAGCCACCACTTCAGATGGTTTCATCCTTATTTCCCAGTATATGAGGAAATGTGAGAGAGTGTAGTTTCTGTATCATTTACAACAAGAGCAGGGAGAAAACAAAATTAAGACACAAATTCCCCCTGTAGCCTTATAAGGGTTGGGGTTCTGTGTGAGGAGGGACACCCTAATCTCCCAGGGTGATTTTGTGAATGTTTCTGAGACCAGTGAACAATCAGGTAACATAAAAGTCACTGTGACAGATTTTGCACTGGGTCCACGAATTTAGATTTGTACTGCCAGCCTGGTAATTTTCTTCAGGAAACTTTATTTTCCTTAACACCTCCTTGAGACCTTATAGCTCAGACCTAATTCATGACTTGGTGCTTTCCTTTGTGCAGGATTGTGGACAGGCAAGGCTTTGGATGAATGTGTGAGAAGGCCATCTGAAATTAGTTGACCTTCTTTAAAAAAAGAAGTTGCAACAAAAATATCCAGTAACTTTTGATAAGAGAGAGCATCCTTAAGAGAAAAATCTCTGTATATCAAAATGGCAAGAGTACTTTTTTCCTCAAATGATACTAATCATTGCAAATCACAGGGCCATTTTATTAGGACATGACCACAGTTGAAACCTTTTGACACCTTGAATCATTGGTTTCTCTTAACAGATATGTGACACCCATAGTCCATCAGAGTGCAGGCTCCCCAAGGGCAGAGATCTTGCCCGTGTTGTCCGCTGGTGTGCCTGAACACCTAGCACAGTGCCTGGCTAGAAGTAGCTTTTCAATAAATATTTGTTGAGTGTATGCTTGAATGAATGAACCGTAGCATCCATTCTACTTCTAAATATGGGGAATATGATGAAAATCAATTATCAATCTCAATTTACTGTGCCTTTCCTAAGTCCTTTTTAGACTTTCAGATTTCATTCAAGCTTTCCCAAGCTTATAGGAAAGGAAAAGGAATGGGGAAACAGGCCAGAAGTGAATATGGGCAGAAGGAGAGCATCCCCTCAGTTGCTCCAGTCTCTTAGGTGATACCCTTCACAGTTGCCCAAAGTCCTGCAGTGTCCTATGCATCTGGCTCCACCTCGTAATAGGGCATTGCTGCCACTGCAGGAGGAAAGGGGAGAATGGCACTGCTGCCTGCTGAGGACTGGGAAGGCCCGCCTCGAGAGTGTCATGTACATCCCTCGTGTCCCTTCAGGAATCAGACAGACACAAATAAAGGCTTTTGGCAGCTGTGGCACATCAGCTGAGAGCAGGTTGTCCTGTTAGGAAAAATATTTCTTTCAGGATGATGTATGGAGCTCATGCAGGCAGTGACTGTTCCAAAACAGAGCCGTTAGGTCAGGCCCAGTGCCTTTTTCCTATTTAGGATGTGACCCAGATTCTGGGAGCTGTTTCCTTTTGGTATGTGTGAAGCTGGAATTGGCCTCCAATGACCCGAGATCTGCCTGCCCTGACTTAGTGAAGACTCAGCCTTAGAAATTATTCCAAATCTCTCATCCACTTTTAGCTGGAAAGTCCCTGGTATAGTTGCTCTTGCACTGAGGCATGTGAAGTGGAGAGGCCAGGTGGGCCTGGGCCAGCCAGCCTGACCCCACTGGTTACACAGTGACTTGCCAAACCAGCATCTGTCAGCTATTTTTACATCTGCTCTCCTACAGTCTTTGCTCCCTCGAGCTCTTCTGTTGTTGAGAGAGGGAGGATCCAGGGGATGAGGGAGAAGTTCTGTGTTTGTCACAGTGTTATAGCCACTGCCCAGGTCTCCTCCACTGTTACTTCCTTTGAGATCTTAGTTTATCATCCCCATCTGGTTAATCTAGAAGAGAGCCCCTTGCTTTAGCACAGAGAACCAACCATGCTAATTTTGTTGATTTTTTTTTTTTTAATTCCCCATAGCATTTTGAGGACTCCAGAGCTTATAGAAATTCTTCAAGGAGGATGGAATGTCCTTCCAAATGCCAGATTCTGTGCTCTAAGATGCTCTCATGAAGTTCTGTGCCCTTCCTCTTGAAAACTGTAGTGGGGAGGAGAGAATGGTGAAGAGTCCCAAGGGGGAAAGCAGACTAGGACTCTGTGGAAACACTCCTTCCTTTTCTTTTCTTCACATCATAGGCCTAGGGACAGCCATGGTAGTCTTCTGAAGTAATGCTGTCCTCCTTGGATTCAAATCTTGGCTGCACTGCTCACTGGCTGTGTGACCTTGGGCAGGTTGCTTAATGTCTCTGAATTGAATTTCAGATACCTCATTTCCAGCTATTACCTCCCTTACAAAATTCTTTTTTTAATGTTACTTATTTTTGAGAGAGAGAGACAGAGTGTGAGTGGGGGAGGAGCAGAGAGAGAGAGAGGGAGACACAGAATCTGAAGCAGGCTCCAGGCTCTGAGCTGTCAGTACAGAGTCCAACACGGGGCTCTAACTCACAAACTGCGAGATCATGACCTGAGCTGAAGTCAGACGCTTAACCGACTAAGCCACCCAGGCGCCCCTTACGGAATTTTTTTTTAAAGCTGGCTAGGCAACCTCCATATTCCTCCAGAACATCTTCTTGACTTCTCTGGGTAGAGTTGCCCTTTTATGTATGCACATAGCACCACATGCATGCATAAGCCATGATACTTGACACATCATACTGAAATGATTCCTGGGCAGGACTGTCTCTTCTGTGACTAGCCCACAGATCTTTAAGAGTAGAGAGTGTTTTAGTCTGCTTTGTTGCTCAAGGTTCTGGTAGAATTTCTGGCACAGAGTATGGTTTTTACCCACTAAAAACAGATATCACGTATTGAGTGTTTCTCTGCATGAGTGTGTTTGTTCACTCTACCTTGAAATTGCTTGGATCTGAATTGATGAGTGTTGGTTGTTTGTTTCCCTGAAGTGGTAGTTCTTATTCTATTTTTTTGTTCCCTAGCTAAAAGAAATACTGATTTTTATTCTCTATCTATGGAGTTCCCCAAAACTTTATACTTGGGTAGTGGCTTCACATGTATTTCACTTTCTTGTCTGCATTCTGTTTTAAGGACATTTGTCAAAAATACATGATGAGAAGGAAAGAATCAGATGATATTATAGTCAGGGGATCCTTAGCCTTCCCATGTTTATCATGTTGGGTTTTGATGAAGGGAAGGAGCAACAGAGGACAGGAAGACTGATGTTTGGAAATGATGAACCAGTGCAGTTGGAGCCTGTGCACTCCAGGGGCCAGGGATAGGGGGGTTGGTTTGAAGGATGCTAAGGCAGCATCCACCTGCTGTGCTCCCTGTCTCTTTTTTCTATTACCTGAAGCCCACATATTTCCTAATCATCCAGATGCTTTGATCCAGCATTATAGCTTATACTTTGGGCAATGGGCCAGGGATGTATAAAATGCCCCAACTGGAGTTGCAAAGACTAGGACAGGTGGGCGTTGCACAGGGCCCTAGTGAGCCCAAGGATTCATGCTCTGACTCCATCATTAGACATTTACCTGAATTTATAGATGAACGTGCCCTGGGTTTTGCTTTTCAGTAAAGATTCTCTAGTAAATTTGAAAGATGCTATTTGGTGGAAGAACCTGATAATCCAATAGATGCACTCAGACTTTATTCTGTGACTACCCGGATTCATAAAATGTTCTTTCTAATGATATTACAGAGAGGTTGAGAACATTGTACACAACAAAAGTGCCAGTCTTCCAGAAGATTTTCTGCACACCTGTTATGTCACAGATATTACTAATTCAATATTCCTACCCCTTTACTTTAGTCCTTCATTACAGAGGTTCTGGCCTTCACCTGATAAGCCACCTGTCACTCAACACTGGGTTGGTATGATGTTGCCTACCAAAACCCAGTGTTATCTCTTAGATCTTAGAATGGCACCGAAGGCCGTGCATGCTCTGTTCTCACCCCAGTCTCTTTCTCTTCACTACCATTTCAAGTACACTGCCACCAGAAAGTCTAGTAATACCAAGCTGCCATTGCATGTCAGTGTACCTTAGCTATTGCTGTTCCCTCTGCCCAGAATTCCCTTCCCATCTTTGTCAAGTAACTGTTGTTCATAAAACAGAGCAAATGGATACAACACAAACTGGTGCTAAGAATGTTACTGGGCATCAGTTACATCACTTAACTCATATTTGCTGAATCCTGCCCATGTGCTGGGTTTAAACAGAAGAGGAAGACAATAGGTTTGGAGTGCACACAGGTTTGGCATATGTACACATACTTGTGTGTATATATATGTATATAATTTCATTCCACATTCATAATAATCATAGGAGCTGAGGGTTGTCCTCATTTATAGATCAGAAAATGCACTCTCAGTAGTTACATAATTTTCCTGAGATCCTTCAGCTTGTCACTCATGGAGTCAGGTGTCTAGCCTGGATTTGTCTGACTCTAAGCTTACAGACATTGTCTGACTCTAAGCTTCACATTACAGTGAAGACATTAAAGAATAAATATGGTGGGCTTCTTCTGACCAAATTTGAGATAAAAAGGTACATGAAAAAGAATAATAATGGGGAAACAGGGAAACTTCTAGGTTAAAGGAGAGTAAGAAAACATAGTAGTCAAATACAACATTTAAGTTTTTCAAAATCCATGAGTCATGGTGGTACTCAGAGAAATGGGAAAAGTTCTTTACAAAGAATGACAGTGGAGAAGGAATGATAAAAATTTTTAAATCACCACTCATCAATGGATTGGTACAAAAACCACTGGATGAAAGTATAGTGGAACAGGATAGTCCCATGGTTTCTACATTATGACCCCATGGATTACTCATTAATTACAAAGGGGGAAATCCTCTCTTTACAGCAGAAAAATGGTTGGGCACCACCATACCCAAGCAGTCAAGCTGGTATCACCAAGAATGAGGCAACCTGACAATATTCCTCCTAACTGTGCAGCAGAAGGGGCACAGCATCACCTATGTGTTCTTGTTAAATAGGAAATGTTTACCATGAATCTAATCATGACAGGACAGACACTTCCATAGTGTGAGAGGTCCTGCAGGCAGCTGGCCTGGACACCTCTGCAGGTTGGCCAGATGCAGGGCATGAGCCTTGACTGGGTCCTGGATCATTAGGGTTGGGGGCAGCTGGCAAGACTCACCTTCTCCATGAAAGCTACTTTAGAGGGGCTGGATCAGTGAAAAGCGCTTCCTTAGCGTCTAGCCCAAGTCCTTTTTACCCCCTCCCCCACAGTCACCACCACCTCTTCCCTCCACTGGGCTTGGGTTCAGGGATGACAGAGGAGACTGAGCCTGCGCCCCCCCTTTAGGGGCTGACTTTTGTTTCTCCTGCTCAGGGAAGGGCTGCCACTCCCAGCCCACAGTCCTTTCCTGGCCTCTGTGACCTTACTGACTTTCAGGCTGTCCCTTGTCTGGGTCCCTGGCCTTCATGGAGGGCCTGTCCCTCCTTTCACTGAAATGAGTGGTGGCTCCCTTGGTCGCTTAGATATCCTTGTCAGTGCCCCCTCCCTCCGTGCACTTTCTCTGTCCCCCACCGCATGTATTCATTTCCCTTCACTTGTCCTAGAACTTTGCTGCTTTGCTTGTTTTGCAGGTTCAAGTGTGAATGGCCTGGAAGAGCCTAGCATTGCTAAGAGACTCAGGGGTACTCCTGAAAGGATTGAGCTGGAGAACTACCGCCTGTCTGTGAAACAGGCAGAGGAGCTGGAGGAGGTGCCCGAGGAGACGCAGGCTGAGCACAACCTGAGCAGCGTGCTGGACAAAGGCGCAGAGGAGGACGTGGCCAGCAGGTCAGCCTGTGCGCGGGAGCTCCGGCCCCGCTTTCTCGTGTGCTGCAACATGCCCATGGCTTGCCCTAGCAGCCTCTTCCCCAGATGAATATACTGTCCTGCTTGTGGGGAGAGGCAGCACCCTGCCCTCGGCATGGGATCTGAGCCAGACTATCGGTGCCACCTACCAGCTGTGTGACACTAGGCAAGTTAAGCAACCTCCCTATGCCTCTGTTCCCTCATCTGTGAAATGAAGGCAATACGAGTACTTTCCTCACAGAATTGGTGTGAGGATTAAATAGTATAAAGGGTTTAAAACAGTATGTGGCACATGTAAGTGCATGTCGATGGTGGTTGCCTTTACTACTACTTTGCATGGCGCTGGAGTATTTACAAAGGACTTCTGTATCCATCACCTCACTTGGTCATCCTCACAGGAATCCTGCAAAGTAGACAAGAACGTTTATCTTACCACTCTGTGGTTAAGGAAACACATGGGGACTAATATTAGGATCAAGGATTGACTAAGGTTCAAACTCAGGTTTCCTGGATCCCAGTCCAGGATTCTTCCTGTTCTCCCTGCTGATCTCCCCCTTTCCATGCAGTTCCCTCTCGTCATCTTGTTAGCTGGTAAGAACACAACCCACCAGACTTAATGCAGAAATTCAGTAAGTAGTTCTTTTTTTTTTTAATTTTTTTTTTCAACTTTTTTTAAATTTATTTTTGGGACAGAGAGAGACAGAGCATGAACGGGGGAGGGGCAGAGAGAGAGGGAGACACAGAATCGGAAACAGGCTCCAGGCTCCAAGCCATCAGCCCAGAGCCTGACGCGGGGCTCGAACTCACGGACCGCGAGATCGTGACCTGGCTGAAGTCGGACGCTTAACCGACTGCGCCACCCAGGCGCCCCAGGTAGTTCTTGAACACCTACCATGGCCTTAACACTTTGTCTTTCATTGAAAAGGTAACAGGAAAAAAAATAAATAATAGTCCCAGGTCCTGCCCTCAGGTGTTGTTTGCAAATTTACTGGAAGAGAAAGGACTTCCACATGGGAACAACAGAAACCTAAAGCAGTGTGCTGTTGAGGGGCAGGTGGTTCAGTAGAAGAAGCTTCAGGGTTGGAATTAGGGGCTTCTGTGAGGACACCAGTTCACCCTGCAGTCTTGGGGAAGCCACATCACCTCTCCAGACTTCCTCCGGTGATTTTGTGCTTGGCCATCCCGATGTTTTAATTAAGTGTAACTGAATGATGCCTGAGGAGGACATGTGCCCTCCAGCCCCCACAGAACTGCCTGAGTCCACTGTCTTAACCCCAGGGCCTCGTTTTCACTATGGCCCAGGTCTACCAGGGTCAGTACAGAACTCAGAATGCTCCATGAAGATTATCAAGGACATGGAAAGGGAATAAGATAAAAGCTGGAGTAAAGTCACTATTGGTCAGACTGTCCTGCAGGGCTTCTGGGGAGCCCTTACTCTGTCTCCCAGACTAGTGGAGGCTTTGCCTTATCATTGAGACACCAGCGGGATGCTTCTTTGTTGCCATGAGTAAGGAAGGGAATGTGTGCAGTTAAAGAAAGCAGTGCTTTTTTTTTTTTTTTTTTTTTTTTTTTTAAGTTCCAGGAATGTTCTTAGGGTGTCTGCTGGGCAGAGCTACTTACAGCTGCATTCCACCACCTCACACATACTTTGGATCAACTGCTTCTTGGGCTGGCCTCAGAGATAGCATTTCTGTGCATTGTTGGGCAGCCTCCCCCTGGGTACCTGCATTTCAGAAGCCATCACCACATACACACATACACACACACCACATACACACACAACTACATCTCTACGCAGAACATCCACAGAGCATGTGTTCCTGCTCTGTGTCGATGAGGGAGAGCCCACTCTCTGCAGACCTAATAGCTTAGCCTCAGGGTGAGTGTGGTCAGCCAGCTTTTCTGCCATTGTGATTTTTCCTCCACTGTGATTTGTAAACTAACAGGGAACGAGGCAGCAGTATGTAGCAAGGACATTTCAGGAAGGCTACGCCGTGGCACATGTAGCAGGGTGCAATAGGAAGGGCAGGATAGAAGAATATGAAATCAGTCTGCATCAAATGGTGTCTGCCTCTTTTTTTTTTTTAAGTTTATTTATTTATTACTTAAGCAATCTCTACACATAGCATGGGGCTCAAACTCATGACCTCGAGACCAAGAGTCACATGCTCTTCCAACTGAGCCAGCCAGGTGCCCCAAATGGTGCCTGTGTCTCAAACTCGACAACAACAAGTGGCATTAGCTCTTTGCAGAGTGAAAAAACGGTCTCTTAAACCGAATTGCTCAGAGGGAGGAGCCACAGATTTTGTCTTATTTCCCTGAGGGCAGTGATCAGATGCAGACAGTGTATCATGTATTTTCTCCATCTTCCCTACAGCACCAAGCAAAGTTAGGTGCATTCTCAGCCCTCAGACCTTCCTTGAAGATGAGGAATGACTGTTCTAAGGAATTCACTGGTCCAATCCAGGAACTCACTTTTGACAAGTTTAAAGAACTCTTAACTTCATCGTCTGCTTGGGGGAGCATTGCAGTATCATAATTCAGAGCATGACATCGGAGTCAAACAGACCTGTACTTGAAGCCTTGTTCTACCACATAGTAGTTATGGCCACATTTCTTGGCCTCTCTGTGCCTCGGTTTCCTCATCTGCAAAGAACACTGCACCTCATTGGTTTGTTATGAGGATGAAATCAAATAAAACAACTGACACAGTTCATGGTGCCCAGGGAGCACTAAATCATTGCCACCCCTACTGTCACCACCGTAGTGCATTGTAGCTCTAAGCACAATACAGGGTATCCCTCATGAGGAGGGGCAGGGCCAGTGATTCTTGTATTGGGTTCCTTAAACGGCTGGTTTAAGTGCCACAAGTTGGGTTTGGCTTGGCCCTAGGGCGGTGCTGATCAAACTTTGCTGGCATCAGAACCACCCAGAGGGCTTGTTAAGCCAAAGATTGCTGGGCTGTTTTTTATTCAGTCATTTGGGGTAGAACCCAAGATTTGCATTTCTAAAAAGTTCCCAGGTAATGCTGTGGTCTAAAGACCAAGGATGGCTGCTCTAAATTTCCCTGATAATAAGTGCCACCTGGGACATGTGGTAAAAACGTAATTCCTGGACCCTCCCCTGGAGCAGCTGATTTAGTGGGCTTGGGGTGGAGACCAGGAATACCTGTTTGTTAACAAACCCCCTAGGTGAGTCTTAGCTGCTTTGTGGTTTAGTTTGCACAGAGACTATTGGCCCAGACCTAATTAGCTCCTTGATCCTTCCTTGGATTGGGGGAGGGGGAGGGGAAGCATCTTCCAAAGGAGACCCTGGAAATAGTACTTTTACTTTTCTCTGGAACAGAACAGGTGCCTGAAGACAAAAGAAAACTGGCTTTATGGTTTTAGTTTTGTTTTTCCCTGATTGCCTGTCTGGAAAACTTTGCCCCAGGCAATGAAGATGGCTTGTGCAGTACCCATCTGCTGAAGTCCTCAACTGTTTGCACATTGCTGGCTCTAAAGAACAAATTAGCACTAGAGCAAACAGGTATCCTTTCCATCCAGATGGGACAACCAGGTTACAGAGGACTCCCCAAAAGTCGATGACAGGCCAGCCCAAAGGGGCTTTGCTCTCCATCAGAGTAACACAACAAGGAAAAGCCCCTCCTTCAAGACTCACCAACATAAGTGGAAATTCCTGACCGTTCCCTCTCTTCTCCCTTATCCCTTCTCCAGTGGAGGCAGTAATGTGAGCCATTGCTGAGCAGGATACTGCTTTTAGCATGGGTTAAATGTTCATCATGTAATGATTGCTGGACAACATACATCTTCTCCAGCAGTCTGCTTAGCAGTATAATGTTTACACAGTTGTCAGAGAGGGTGGGATCTAGGAGTGGACTCTCTGATTATGAGTGGATTCATTTAAAAATGAAAGCCATGATTCCCTATTTTCCCTTAAACCATCTAAGAACTTCATGTGCTGTTTGACATAGCAGCCTGCTTCATTCACAGTAGGACCTGCCCAGATTTCCAGTATCCACTTTCTGAAGTTAGACCCAGGCAGCCAGGAGACTGGTCATGATCTTGCTCCTGGGTTTGCCACCCTGACAGCTGCTAGTGGCTGAAGAATTCTTGGGTTCTTGGTGAACAATCCAAGAGGGCACGGTATGACAGGTGCGGACACCGGAGGGAATCCTGACCTCTCACACCAATGATCCAACCGTTTTAAGCTTCGGTGGCCTCATTTGTAAAAATGACGATATTAATATATCCTGGAGTCCTAGAGTTATTGTGTAACTGAGTGACCTAATTCACGTGAAGTGCCTTGTGCCACGTGGCACTTCACCAGGGCTCAGTAAGTATTCACCATCACTACTGTGATGATCACCATTGGCCTTTCTCTGGCACAGCAGAACCTCTGTTCAGCTCATAGAAGTCTGGAGCAAATCTTGTTTTTTTAGAATCTAGTCCATGTGCCTGCTGGTCTTACTTCCTCCTATCAGGCCCCACCATAGCCTCAGTGAGAAGATGGCATCTGATAGGGAGTTCAGGTAAGTGCTTTGAGATCATTGATCAGATATAAATTGCAGCAGGGAGGATTTTTGCAAGGTGTCATTGTAACTCAAAGGCTCTGCTCCTACTGATGGACTTCACCAAGGGGCATCAGAGGTATCATCTGACACCTGTAAATTTAGGTAGCAACCTACCCTGGCTTTCTCTGGTTGTGCATCCTTCCTTGCCTTTCTTGGCTGTGCTAGGCACTACGAGCACCACTTCAGTGAGCCAAGCAGACCTGTTCCTGCTCTCAGAGAGAGTGCAGTCCAGGGGAGGTGGACCTACATCAAACAATAGATTGTTACAAATGCTGATCTTGATGACTATATTTTCTTGTGGCCTTCATCTCCTAGGAGGCTATAAACTGAGAGGTCACGCTCTCTTCCCAAAAGGATAGAGAAATTGTTCCCTATGTTGTCTTTTGTTCTGGCATAGTGATCTTCCCACTTAAGATGTTTCTAGGCTGATGTCCAAGTAGGGGTGAGGGGGTCTGCCTCACTACAGATTCCTTCTCTGTACCCTTCCCCCAGCCTCTTCAAAGGCCAGACCCAGAAATTCAGGCACTGGGAACAGCCACAAAATGTAAAAATGAGTCTTGAAGTACTGAGTTTACACTGTGAATCTTGCACGACATAAGGAGCCTGGTGAGATTCAGGGGACTGCTCCAAGCTCCCATGGATGTGATGGCTTGGAAAGGAATAGTTGGCAATGCTTTTCCACCCCTCTCCTTCACAGAGGGAGGGAGACTGGTTTGCCTGTCTCAGATTTCCAGAAACAACGTATCAAGGCCTTTCAGAAAGAGACTCAGAGCTAATAGCTTATGAAGAAAGGCAAGGGTTGACCTTTCCACCCTATCTTTTATGCTCCATGCCTCACTTGCTATTCTCCCGTGGTCTTTGAGCTGTCATAAAACTAGCCAGTATCACACTCAGAGCTGTGAGTCCCATTGCCCTCATCACAGAGTATTAATTGCTCACATTATGCACAGTGCCACTGCCCTCATGACGTGGCACAGTACAAGGAATGGGCCGTGCTGAAGGCACCTCTCCCAAACAGTGGCAGTGTAGTCCCACTGTGCCTGCCGACTGCTGGAGTTACCTTGTGTGCCTGGCTGGGAAGGAAGGACAAGCTGGCCTGCCTTCTGCCCACCTGAAGTTTGAATAAATTTACATAAGATTTAAGATGAGCATAGGAGGCATTCTTATCCTTATTTCATGTTTGAAAGATGTTAAGTGATACACATTGTTGCTAAATAATAAGATAGTAAACAAATGAAAATAATACCTAAATAAATACTGAAAAACAGTCAAAATCCAGATGCCAAGTTTTCCATGGTCCAAATTCTTATGTTTACTCACCTTAAACTGCCTCCTCTCAACCTTTCATTCCACTACAGTTATTTCCTACCTTATTTTATCATGCCGTGTTCGCATCTTATCTCCCTTGAGAATAAGGATCTTTGTATTCTCTGCAATGTGGAGGAAGTGCATTGTAAGTAAAAGACGCTCAGTAAATTTTAGTGGGTGGGTGGATGGATGGATGAATGGATGAATAAATGAATCAAGTAGTATTCACCAAAATGAGCTGCTTACAGTAAGGAGCTGCCTCTTTTTATTTTTGTATCCATTGGTTGAGATTTAGTAAGTACTCAAGAATGTTCATTGAATGAATGAATGAATGAATGAATGAATATGTAAATGGGTAAACAAAGAAGTGAATAGCGAGAGTCCCAGAGTATAACACAAACATTATAAAAATCAGTAAAATCCCTAATCTTCACAACGTTTCTACAAGGTAGATGTGAACATTGCCTCCTTACTGATGCGGAGACTGAGGCTCAGCATAAATAATCAGCTCATGGTCATGCAGCTGGTAAGCAGCAGAGCCAGTGTAACACTGAGAATCAGCCACCTGAGAAGTAGGCGGGCATACAGCCCCCAGGGCTGCCCTCAGACTGACCCAACTAAAGTCTGAGAGTTCTCAAAACCACCCTCAAGTTCAATAATTTGTTAGACACACAGAAGTCACTAAAATGTGTATACTCATGGTTGTGGTTAATTACAGGGAAGGATACTTACTGAAATCAGCCAAGTAAGAAAGTGCACAGGGCAGAGTCCAAGAACATACGGATGTGGAGCTTCCATTGTCCTCTCCCTACGGAGTCAGGACAGTGTTACTTTCTTGGTATTAACGTGTGACAAAACCCATATAGTATTACTCACCCAAGCCTTGGTGTTCAGAGGTTTTATTGGGGCTCCATTACCTAGGTATCAATTGACAGATTAACTGATTAGCAACATGTTGTGATTGATCTCAGTCTCCAGGCCAGCTAATACTTCATGACTCAATGCCCCCACCCTAAATTGTTGGTCTTTCTGATGTGGCCAGCCCTCACCCTAAATCACATTATAGACTACTTACCATGACCTAAGGATCATACGGAAATAAACACATTCCCATCAGGCAAGACCTTCCAAGGGCTTAGAGTTTACATCCCAGAAGCCAAGACAAAGGCCAGACCTCTCCTTGAGTTAGGTAAATTCTATACTGCACAGGTACTAATAATAACACTGGTAGTGAGGTGTCATTGACCTTATCACACTGTATTCACTGATTCCCTCTCCACATTCACAGCCCCACTCTGGGTGGGGAGAGAGCACCCCCCCCCCCATCACAGGAAGATGGGACTGGACATCCATCCCATGCCTGATGCTTCTGGGGTTTGAGGCTCTCTCATGCCAGAGGCTGGACCATGCTTGATTGGAAAAGCCAAATTTCCTGTAGCCCAGTCAATGACACATTTCTCACTGAGGGCAAAGCCTCTCCTGAAAAAGACTTTTTGGGAATTATCAGACCATGAAACAGGTCTGAGAAACTTCATTTGTATAATGATGTTTGGGGTTTTTTTCCTGCCTTACAGCTATATTGTAGGGCACTTTTATTTGTGTACCACCTATCGACTGCTTAACTCTGCAGGCAGGAAAGGCGGATAGAAATGCTCCCAGGTGGTGGCCTCGAGGGTGGAGATCCACGGTTTTGGCTTGCACAGGTCACGGCAAGGGTCTTCTCGCATGTAGTGCTGCTTCCTGTTTCAAGCTGAGCTAGGCCATGTGCCATAAAGGAAATGGTGGTAGAAAATGTGGCTGGTTGTCCAGGGAGATGACCCCAGTGATCGGGATATTTGTTTTCACCCTCTCCCTATAGTCCCTGTACTATAACCTTGTGGTGAACAGCGCCTTTGCTACCGTGTTAACTGTGTATTCCCCTAGTATCCTGTTCTGGGCAGGGCACGTTGTGGGGACTAAAGAACACTGTGGAATTGAATGTGCTGCCTTCCCTCCAGCACACACTCCTTGATTGCCGGCCCGTCTGTGGCTAAGATTCAGGCCTCTTGGAGGCAGCTTTTCTTTCTCACCATGTTTCCCAGGAGAGCCTGCCAACCCACCTGAGTCAAGTAGAGTTGAGTTCCTCAAACCAGACAGATCATGATAAAAGGAGACTTTCTCTCCTTTCTTGATTCCCAGGGTCTTGAGTTCATATCAAAATGAGTCTGTGCCTCCTACTGTCTCTGAGGGCCTCTGAAACTGGACTCGGTGGAGTTGCAGTTCATTGAATAGAGCCCCCCTTCTGCCCCCGCCCAGGCTGAGCTGTTTGCTCATGTGGGTTTATGTAGGGCTTACTTGTACATGTGTATTTCCTCTGGCCGTCTACTCACTCTCTTTCCTTCCCTTTGTGGGTCTTACCTGGGCAGAAAAGCACACCACACCCCTCTGTGCATGTCCTCTCTCCTTTCCTGCCCAGCAGTTGCTTTGCTGGGACATTTTGCCTCTGGTTGTGGCTTTTGAGCATCTCCTTCTCAGTTTTTGTCATTCCCTCACTTTGGTTGTATGGTTGTTTCCCCACAGCAGTTCTGAGTCCGAGATGGAGGAAGAGGAGGAGGAGGAAGAGGAGCCATTGCCCACCTCCGACCTGGGCGGTGTTCCTTGGAAGGAGGCTGTGAGGATCCATGCCCTTCTGAAAGGAAAGAGTGAAGAGGAGCTGGAGGCCTCAAAGAGCTACGAGCCTGGGAATGAAGAGGAGGAAGAGGAAGAGTATGAGGAGGAGGAGGAGGAGGAAGAGGAAGAATATGAGGAGGAAGAGGAAGAGTCTAGTGAAGGTCAGAAAAAAATCTCTTCTCTTAACTCTGACTCTGTTCCATGCCTGAGTAAGGCTTCTGTGGCTGGAGTCACACCGATGTGCCGTCTATGGCACTAGGGACGATCCCTCCTGCCTCTCTCTAGCCTTAGATTTGGGGGGCAGGGGAGGCCATTGGCAGTGGAAGTAATGTCCCTTGTGCACATTCTGAGTAGATATTGGAAGTGGAAGGCAAAGGGTCAACAGCATAAGTACTCCAATCAAATTAGGTCACTCATTCTTCTCTCCTCATTTTCTGTTTTTTTTTTTTTTTCCTTTAGTTTCTGTTAAAGAAATTTATTTTAATAAAGAAAGGGAATTTAGCTTCCTAGAGGATTCCCTGACTCAGAGTCTGGGCTTTGGAGGCTGCAGAGCACTGAATCTCACTCTGCTCAGAGCTGCTATCACTGAGGAGGGGCCAGGTGCCTACCAGACAGGGTTCAGTCGATGACAGGTAGTAACATGTTTGGACCAGTGTCCTGAGACGGAGCATCAGTTCCAGTATTAAGTCACTCTGGTTGGCTCTGAAATGTTCTCTTGCCTTGGACTTGAAATGTTTCAGTTCTGCCCCCATCTCTGGCTGTGTGTGTCCTTGAGTGATGAGGAAGAATTTGGTGGGCATCCTTTTTTGTCTCTGTAAGAGAGAGGGTCATTCTTTCCCTGCCCTGTCTGCACAGAGGTCTGGAGGGTGGGGAGGAAGAAACTAGGGCAGGTAGAGACCTGAATCCCCCTGACGATGGTGCCATGTTAATTCACGGCCATGCTCTCTCTCCAGGGGACATGGAATGGAAGAGAAGGACATGGGCCTTTAAAGCACCAATCCCTCCCAGCCGTTTTCAGAGGAGCACATTAGATTCTGGACAGCCCCGGGCCTCGTAGAGTTGGCACTAGATTGCTCTGCTGCTCCTCCTGGAATTCGATGTGCTTGGCTGCCCAGTCCTATCCCGCAGTCTGGCACAGGAAGGACCGCGTGCTGACCAGATGCAGAGCTCTTCCCAATTACATTACTGAGCTGGTCCTGAGAGCTGTGTAGCCCAAGACACTGCCGAGGCAGGGCAGACAAGAAGGAAGCACAGCCTCTCCCTGCCCCCAAGGTGCCCAGGGCCAGTGTGAACGCTCAGAGGCAGGGCTCTTCCTCAGACCACTAAGGGGCTTCTCTAGACCTAGTTCTCCTGCGCTCTTCCCTCCAAAGACAGAGGCTGGGGTGGGGCCCACAGAGGCAGCACTTGGTGCCCTGGCCCTTCCTCCTCCCCGTGATGAGAAGTAAGGTCTGTGCGAGCAGGAGGCCAGGCCGGAAAGCTGGCACCTTGGGTTCTTTTCTCCATAACTGCTGTGTGTGCAGAGCTGTGGTTGGCCCAGGGCTGCCTCTGGGTCCCTAGTAGTCAGAGGTGGTGATTGTGCTCACAGCTTATCCAGGGGAAAGGTACTTTGTTTTTGTCATTATCTCCATCTGGTGATTCACACATTCAGTGGCTTGTAGCCCCACACACAGCTTAGGGTCAAAGCCTATGCCCTTTTCAGGAGACTTTATCCCTGCTTTCCCTCATGCAGACTTAATTTCCTGGATCTGGAACTAGTGTCAAGACCAAACCTGCAGGGAATGGGATTTAACTGCAGAAACACATACCGACAAATTCAGCCAAGCTCTGGGCCTTTGTTCCTAGCCCTTGGTGTGTGTGTATCTTTTGGTCAGTGGACGTCCATGGCTGTGTAGACAGTGACAGGATGTTATTGCCTTGCACCTGAAGATAACTCTTCTCTATTCTCTTTCCTCCCTTCCATTCTCTTTTCTCTTTATCCCCACGCGGGATTCTTGATGCTGTGTTTGTGGGTGTCTGGCTCCCCCTGCTGTAGAAGGGGAGTATTGCCCCTGGGACAGAGAACTCCTGCAAAGCCAGTGGCTCCAGCATCTGTCAAAGGAAGAAGATACGGGTACATGTAAAGGTACCCACTCTGCCCCTTGCCCACCTTCTACCCTGGCTCCCTAGCAGCCATCCAGAATTTGCCTTCAAGAGCAGGTCCCACATTAAAAGATCTGTGCTTTATAAAGCTGCGCGGACAGGCTTTGGCACATGCCTAGTTGGGCACCTGTCCCTGGGCCCAGCCTTTGGGAATGGTCATGTAGCAAATAACATATAAGACAAGCAGAGTCAAGGGGAAGTCTGAGAAGAAGACTCCAGAAGCAGTCTTAATGATGGTGGCCCCATGTAGGCCCCTTGTATGCTTTGCTGCAAGTCCCCTCATCTAGCGAAGACTCGGCCTCTTGTAATGCTGAAAAATCATGTCACAGTCACAGCTATCAAAAGTGGGGGAGCCAGCACAGGTGTTTTCATCAGCACAGGTACCCAGAACCTTCCTCCACTGTGTCTTGTAACATTTCTCTGAGAAAGGAGGACATGCTGGCTGATAAGTCCCCAAGGCTACATTTATTAACAGGAAGCAGAACATTATCCAGGGAGAAGACTCACTCTCTTCTCTTTGTGGCTTAGAAGATGAAGAAACGGTCTGCATTTTTCTCTTTGACTTCCCTTCCTTAGTCATGTGACATTCAAGCTATTGGGTGACTTTGCCGTGATTCAGCCCCATCCAACACCATAAAAGCCAACTGACCTTAGAAAAACGAATCCGTAGAGACCAGTAGTTCCGACAAGAGAGTGCATGCGGGGCTACCACCCCACGTTTAACACAGGATGGTGCCCGCATCCACATTTGGTAATCTTACTAGTACTTTCTGTCCATATCACATTCCCCAGTGCTTAAAAATTAAGAGGTTGTGTGATAGTGATGAAGCCAAAGCCAAACTGTCCAGTTAGTTGAGAGTGGGCTCCCATCAGGAATCCCAGACTCCTTCAGATCAGGTGGCACCTGCTCTTGCTACTGAAAAGCCATCTTCCCTCCCAAAATGTCCCCTCCCCCAAGTTGCTGGCTATCCCTTTATTTTAACCCAACTGTATGGCATGGTCCAAGCACTGGTTATAGGGAGCTTACAGGGCAGAGGCTGCATGTATATTCTTTGGGCTCTGACAGCAGGAATAATCTGAAGGGGCTACTGGTGATTTCTCATTTAGCTGGAAAAGGCAGGTCTTGTGTCCAGAGGGGAGCAGTGGTGCACCAAATGGAGTTGTAAGAAAAAGGCTTTGACCTCAGAAAAAGCAGAGAGGTATTGTTTTATTCCTGCCCACGAACTCCCAAAGTCTTGGGAATTTACAAGATAGAGCTCTGCTTCCTCTCCTAGCCACTGCCTCCCCTGTCTCCATTTTCTCCCCATAGCTGTGTCCCTGCCGCAGACCTGCATGCAGCATGAGACCTATTATGGAAGGGGGATTTTTTTTCTCTCTCTCTAGCTGCAAAAGATAAACACTGAAGTACCAACAAAGTACATTTCTGTCCTGCGTGAGTTAGGTGGTTCATGACAGAATGACACTGTCCCATCCCATCTCTCACTTGTCACTTGGCTTAAATCTCAAAGGAGAAGCTGTCAACATGGCAGGTGACGGTAAGCACCATGCTGTGTATCCTCAGAAGGGGCAAGAGCGTTGCATCCTTCGGGATCTCACACTGTGCTGGCTAACAGCAGAGTACTCGTGACCCAGAGGGAATGGCCCTCCAGAGGCCAGTTGTGACCTGCTCTTTTTTCTGACTTGGCATTTGGGTCCCTCAAATGCAGATGAGATGAAAAGAGCATCAGAAAGGAGAATTCTTTCTGTTTAGAGTCGGGATATATGGTTCACTTCGTTGAAATTAACAGTGTAAGTGACGCTTGAAACAACAAAATCAAGCTGAACGAGTAGAAATCATGTCTGTGTGCGCACGCGTGTATATTCTCAATTTTTGCCTCTTTCTGATTAAAGTGATCCTGGCAAATACAGTAACTTTTCTTTCTGTTTCCTTTCCTGTGATGTTTCATCCCCTCCTTCCCTTCACTGTTTATTTTCTGCTTCCTTCCTCCACCATCTCTCCCTTCCTCATCTCCTCCACCTCTGACTCTGGTACACTAGTTGGGAGCCAGAGGCTACAGCATATCATAAATCCAGCCGACCCCTTGGAGATCCAGGCTGATGTGCACTGGACACATATTCGAGAGAAAGAGGAGGAGGAGCGAATGGTACCAACCTCTGAGTCCTCCACTTCTAGAGGTAACTGTTTCAAGATCCAAGGGCCCGATATGCCCCTCAGAGCAGCTCTGTCCCTGCTTCCCCTCTCATTGCTACAGAGGACCCTTCTGGTAGGGCCAAAGCCATCAGTTTAATCAAAATGTAAAAGCCAACAAACCATTTTGTTGTCCTGGTATTGTTAATCATGACCACTGCCCTTAACTTTTGTTTGAGGATATGTAAAGTTCTCTATGGGTTAAGAGGTTATGGGATCTTTCTCCATGGACGCAAAATAGTAAAATGAACTTGACCTTGGGAAAACCAAGAATTTGCTTTCTTTCCCCATTTTGCTAGACAGGGTTACTCTGTCCACTTGGTAAAATGTTCTGATGCTTTCCTCCTGTGGTGTGTCTGAGTGTGAATGTACATTGGCAGGACTGGGTGGGGCAGTATATTTTGAACTGAAATGAAGTTTTAAGAGATTTATGTCAAGGAGGCCTTTAAAAATAGCTAGTGTAATATCCAGCTCTAGGTTTTAGGTGAGCTGGCCTGTGCTCCACAGGAAGGTGAAGATGATTACAAGCAATAAAAGGAAAAAATGGAGACAGCTGAGGGATGCAGCGGCTGCCGTGTCACTCTCCACACCTTTGACCTCAGCAGACCTATCGTCCAAATATGGATCCTTGCTGTCATGAACCTCTGTCTCTCACTCGTTTTCACATTTCCATTCAGGCCTGTTGGGGCCACACACCCTGCAGGACTCTGCCTTCAGGAAACTTAGCCCTTAACGAGGACATTTGATCCTCCCTGGCCCCAAATCTTCACCTCTAGGCAAGACCACCTTCTGTTAACTACTTTTGCAGCAGTATAACCATTCAACGGGAGTGAGGAGACTAGCCCTACTGACCCGGGACGTCTGGCTGGCCTACAGCATGGGGCAGCTCTGCAGCCTCGAGCCACTGTTGACCCTCCCTGTTTTCTCTCTTCTTTTCTCATCCCGAGCGTCCGTCATACAGGCTTACGGCGGGACTCTGACCCCTCATCGCTGCCGGACAAGCCTCTGGCTTAGATAATCTGTCAGGTTCCCTTCTGTTTGGGGCTTTAGGATGACCTCGACTCTCCTCACTGGGAACCCGCATTCCTGTGTAACTTTGTATCTATCGTCTGTTTTAAATTCAGTGCCTGACCTTCCCTCCATTCGCCGCGCAGCAGTGCAGGCCTGGCTGGAGACAGTCTCCGGAGGTAGTCTGGTGATGTTTGTTCTCTCCCCACTCACCATAACCACTCTCTCTCGGCAGCTCTGCTGGTACCTTAACACTAGAATTCTGGTTCTGCTGCTAGTGCATGCCACAGTCGGGGCGGGGGGGCACATGCATGCCTCACTCAGGCGGCCCATTCTTGCATGGACCAGACACGCACCCCACGCCTTTCAGGGAAGATCCGGAGGAGAGCAATAGCATAGACAGGACATAAACTTGTTTTTTACTAATAAAGGTTGAGTAAAGGCCAAAGCTAAAGGAACATCTTTAGCAGTGATTTCTAAAGTCTGTAGAGATTAAATTGTGTAGCAATTGGGTGTGAAAGTAGAAGAATCGGTGAATAGCCCACAAACCCACCAAAGTACAGAGGAGACATTCAGTACTAGGGGACTTGTGGAAGACTCCTCAGTGAAGAGTGGAGAACATAGGATTGTTCTGCTAACAGTAGAGGGACAGGCTGGGTATAACTCGATGTAGCATCCGCTGGGTGTTCGTACTGATGTGCGGGGTTTCTGTAAGTACTTAGGCCAAGAGATAGCTGAGAAACCTTGGTTGTCCTTCCTAAACTTTTCTGGACAGGTATTCCTCAGCATGGGTGATGGCAGTTCTTGACAAGGGGCAGGCAGTTCTTTGCATTGTAGGACATTAAAAAAAAATTTTTTTTTTTTAATGTTTATTTATCTCTGAGAGAGAGAGAGACAGAGACAGAGTGCAAGCAGAGGAGGGGAAGAGAGAGAGGAAAACAGAATCCAAAGCAGGCTTCAGGGTCTGAGCTATCAGCACAGTGCCCGACACGGGGCTCAAACTTACAAACCGTGAGATGACCTGAACCAAAGTCGAACGTTTAATCGACTGAGCCACCCAGACGCCCCTCTACTGAGGACATTTAACTTTCTTGGCCTCTGCCCTCAAAATGTCATCAGCCATACAGCCTCTACTCCCACCCTGGCCATCAAGGCAACAACCAAAACTGCCCTACACAATATCAGTACCACTTAAAGAAGGGAAGCATTACCCCCTGGTTGAAAACTATGGTCCTTGTGGTTGCTTCTGGGATGCATAGGATTGGAGCTCATGGATCTTTACCACCAGCCTCTTACCAGCCCATTCCATTGACCTGACACGCAGCAGGAGAAAAGGACACAGGCACACAAGTCAGGAGGTACCTTCACAGAACCATAGGGAGAGCTGAGCCTGAGGCCAGACCTTAGCTCTGTGAACAGAAGCTGCTGGCCATCTCTCCTCATGTTAGCACATCTCCCAGGATGGTTGGACAAGGCTGAGGTGTCAAGACTTCCCAGCTGGCAGCTGAAATAAACCAAAAGCTAAGTATGTCTGTGATTCCCAGCTTCCATAGTGCGTGGCAGCTTCTAGCACTCTGCACTCCATCTTAACCTGGATTTAATCTCCCAGTTCCATCCCTCAAGCTGCGTTTCTCCAGCCTCTGCTGCTGCTGCATTGATATTTCTCACTTGTTTGTTTTTTAATGTATGTGACAATTGTTCCTTTCAAGGTACTCCCAAGGACTGTAGACTTGTTACCCTTCTGACTCTACAACAGACATTTCTTAGCAGCAACTCCGAGTCAGAGAACCACATGAGGGCCAAGGGACCAGGGCTGGGGTCAGGCTGACCTGGGGCAGTGTGACTTGAACAGTGTGGTCTCCTTTGTGCCCGCGTCCAGCGCACTGTCCAACAGAAGTACAGATTGCCATCTTGATGCTTAGCCACTCATACATCTGTTTGAGCATATGTGTTGGGCCCAGTGGGCCCAGACGGGATGAGCCCAGGTTCTGTTTCCACCGGGTTGACGTGACTCCCAGAGGAGAAAGATTCTGGGGGAAGAGAGGTAACTGTCCAGCCTCTTCAGAAATGGTGTCATGAAACCATGAGTTTGTTATCCAGATAGGAAGCTCAGGTTAGAGAAGGCACAGAGACTTTTGTTTTTTCCTAAGAAATCTCACTTCCTGGTGTTTGATGAACTACAACAGCAAAGTTATCGTGCAAAGGTTTTAAATGGAAATAATTGAGTAGTTTTACCCCTAATATTTTCCCCAACAAATGCCACCATCACAGGAAAGCATCTTGGCATTACCAGCTCCATGGGCTGCTCTGGTATCTCAAAAGAAGGAGTGTGACATTAACTATTTGCCAGCCTAGAACTTATTCTGGAATTCTTTCATCTTTCCCCATAGTCCATTCTAAACCTATGTTGTATGGTTCTCCAAAATTAGATGCAAATCATCACCTTATTTTTATAAACTGAGTATACAAAAGGGTGGGAAGCTAATTATACAGCTTAAGGAATTATCTTTTAATGTTCATTTACTTTAAGAGAGAGAGAGAGAGACCACGTGTGCATGCAAGCAGGGGAGGGCAGAAAGAGAGGGAGAGAGAATGCCAAGCAGGGTCCACACTGCCAGCATAGAGCTCAACGCAGGGCTCAATCCCACAAACTGAGTTCATGACCTGAGCCAAAACCAGGAGTCAGACGCTTAACCAAATGAGCCACCCAGGTACCCCAGTAATTTTTTTTTTTAACAAAAACTCCTGTGACTAGGTCAAGAAAGCACACATCCCCAGCATCTTCAAAGTGCCCCTTCCCTATCTTCCCCACCCGGCCTCCAAAGGTAGTCACTTGATTTTCCTGGATTTTCGTCATATTCAGACTCTGGTATCCATGCTCGACATTTCTGCCACACTCACTCTGCACATCCTTAAGGTGCCAGCGATGCAGATTCATGAGACTGGACGGTGACGAGAGCACTGACTTGAGAGGGCCCAGCCGTTACACGGCCTCTCACTGTGGTACAGCCTTTTAAAAAATCTGAGCTGTGCCACAGCCAGTGCCTCTGCTGCCTGCCCATCCTTGGGCTTTGATCCTCTGGCCCTTGTATATACGAACCTAAGTGTAACCCCTTTTCCTGAAGTGAGAACCGTTAGGAGTGATGTGAGAGTGGCTGTGCTTAGGAGCCTAGAAGAAACCCTCAGGACACCTGAAAGATGGGTCCTGTCCGTCTCGGGTAACACTGGGGCCTCACAGCATCCTATAAAGTAGCACACCTTGCTTTCCTAATTGCTTTGTCTTACTCCAAACTGTTAGTGTGAGTTCTAAGTGTGCAGAAGTTGGGAACAGGTCTGAGTGTGTGTGTGTGTGTGTGTGTGTGTGTGTGTGTGTGTGTGTTTAGGGGCTGTTTCCTCCTGAGGAAAGAGAAGTCGATGAGTGCTTTGCCTTGTCCTGCAGCACTGAAGGGCTGGTGTTGCATCTAGACAGTGAACTTTACATATCCCCTCATCCTCTCCTTCAAGCCTTAAAAAAAAACATTTCTCTAAATTATCCCAAGCAAAGATATCACCTCTACCCGTTGAAAGGGGAGGTGGGTGCCCTCAGGGGTCCATCCTTTTGGTCCCTCATCCATCAGTGACTTCGTCTACACACAGTACTGCAGCTGCTAGTTGGAGCAATATGACCATGAGTAAATCCCGTAACTCTCTGGCCTCGGCTTTGCCACAGGCTCTCTGAGTGATTACTGTGAGGAGTAAATGGCACATGGCCTGTGAAGCGGTCCAGGGCGTGCTGGCAGAAGAGTCATCATTGCTGCTGGGCCTGCAGAGGCAGCGTTTCCCCTCTGCCCTTCTCACACCGAGGCACTTAACAGCAGTCTCAGGGGAAGAGGAGGTGACCAGAGGAAGCTGCCCTTCCTTTTCCACTGGGCCCTGCTGGTGTCGAGCAGTGCTGGTCCCGGGTGTTCAGGAAGGGCCCCGGGCCCTCACCAGCACCCACACTGTGTGTAGCTCCCCCAAGGCTGACCAACTTCCACCTTGGGGTCCAAATCCAGACACTTCACAGTCCATCTCCCCGCCTCTCCTCATGGTCTTCACACTGCAGCCCTGGGAAGACCACCACCAGCTTCCACCTGCACAGGCACTCTCTGTCTGTCTGCCTGTCCTTTTCTTCCTTCCTTTGAACGTTTCTGCTTTACAGTCCCATTTGATGAGAATGACCTGGAGGAAGATGTGGACTCGGAGCCGGCAGAGATAGAAGGGGAGGCAGCGGAGAATGGGGACACAGGGGACACTGGTGCTGAGCTGGATGATGGTACGGGGGACCCCAGAGCCTCCCCTCTCCACTGTGCTGATCACTCTCTTCCCCACTGTGCAATTGGAACTTGGGAAAGATAATATACATTAAAGCAAAAGCAAGGCACTCTAAAGAGGTGGCCATTAGGTCTCCTGGTTGTGTTCCTTGGTCTGCTGCTAACTTGAATGTGTGTCATTCCCCCTATCAGCCACCGTGCAGCATAGCCTGCATTCATTAAGTTGTGGTTGAGAAACTGAGCAGATTGGGTGCTTTATAAAAGAGCCTTTATGCAGTGGACCTCTGAAAGGTAGCTACAAAAGAGATGGTATTTTAAGAATTATAGGCTGGTTGGTTGGGGAAAGGGTGGCAGGGACTAGCCTGGGAGAAATGACGAGTCCAGGCAAGACTATAAGGGAGCATAGACCTCGCTGTGGTGTTGGGGGAAACAGACCAGTGGTGAGTCCGTGAAGTAAGGCCTGCCCTTCACAGGCACACCCACTATGTTTCTTTCTGTTGTGATCTATCAGGTACCGTCTTGTGTATTTGAAAAGGAAATGGAGCACTGTAGGCTTTGATGAGAGCGCTATGTTGCAGAGAATAAAGGCTCTGAGTCTCAGAAGCTCAGTAGGGACCAGTAGGCAGGGCCTAGCTGGGACACAGAAGTGTCCAGACATCAAGCAGTGGTGCTGTAGTTGATGAACTGATTCGGCTACTTTCTGGGGCCAGCTGGAGACTGGTAAAGAAGCAGGGCCTCACTCAAGTGCTGCTCTGTCCCTTCCCTTTGCCAGATCAGCACTGGTCTGATGATATCCCATCAGATGCCGAAACAGAGCTTCGCATGCAGCACCAGGCAGCAGTGGAGGCGGAGCTGGAGCTGAGGGTATCGGAAAATGAGGAGCAACCTGCCACCATACCAGGGCACCAGGAGAGAGGTAAGCCTGTTGTCTCAGCAGAAACTGCTTCCAGAATTCCTGTGGAGAGCCTGCAAGGACAGGGCAGCACCGAAGACATCAGAGCAGAGCTGGAGCAGAGCTGGTGCACTGCATACCAACCTCCAAATGGCAGACAGCTCTGCCTGTTGTTGTCTTTCCCCCTTCCCTCTGCACAGATCCTGCGCATGGCTTTGGCCAACAGCCCCTTTCTGTGTGTGCTCTGGAGCTATGAAAGGGTAGAAGGTACATCTCCAAGCTTTGGACACAGATCGCACAAGTGAAAAAAAAGCCCATACTTCTGAAATGAGCAGAGGTGGCATCTAGGGACACTCTGGGAAAGGACTTTCTTTCTGTTGACCAACAGTGACCCCCCTGCAGAGCTGGCTGGGAGAGGAGCCCTCAGCGGGAAGGGCAGGGTGTTGTTTCCTCTTATAAATCCTGTGTCTGTTCTGTCCAGGTCCCGCCCAAGTCCCCAGCCCTCCCCGATCCCCTGAGGAGCAGGCTGGTCTGCTCTCCCCAGGCCACAGCCCTGAGGCAGAGGTAAGGACTCGGCACTCACTGTGGGGGACAAAACTGATAGGATCCTGAGTGGACATATTAACTCCCTCATCTTAGGCCCTTGGTGTCAGCCCATTTTTTTGCATCTTGTACTAAGTGGGGCTGCTGACAACAGGAGTGGCCTTGGGGTTCCAGCTTAGTCCTCACCATGAGGACAAGGCAGTCTGGGCAGCAGCTCCCTAACCCTGCACTGTACCAATCCCAAACCTGAGTCTTCCCACCGTGTCACTCTGTTGTGTCCATGTACCATGCCATTTTAAAAGTAACTTTATTTGTAAATTAAAGCAATAATTGTTGTGGAATCATTGGTTTGATATGATAGATACGTTTGTTTCTTAGCGTTATGTTAAAATGAATGTATGACTTAAAATTTAAAATACTTATCCAGGGGTGCCTGGGTGGCTCAGTCAATTAAGCATCTGACTCTTGACTTTGGCTCAAGTCATGATCTCATGGTTCGTGAGATCCAGCCTACATTGGGCTCTGTGCTGACAGCATGGAGCCTGCTTGGGATTCTCCCTCTCTCTCTCTCTCTTTCTCTCTCTCTGTCTCTTCCCCCTCCCCCACCACTGTTCTTGCTCTCTCTCTCAAAATAAATAAATAAACTTTAAAAATATATATGTAGGGGCGCCTGGGTGGCGCAGTCGGTTGAGCGTCCGACTTCAGCCAGGTCACGATCTCACGGTCCGGGAGTTCGAGCCCCGCGTCGGGCTCTGGGCTGATGGCTCAGAGCCTGGAGTCTGTTTCCGATTCTGTGTCTCCCTCTCTCTCTGCCCCTCCCCCGTTCACGCTCTGTCTCTGTCTCAAAAATAAATAAACGTTAAAAAAAAAATTAAAAAAAAATATATATATATGTGTATTCACCCAGATTACCAGTGGCATGTGAGCCACGCATTGGAGAATGCTACGTAAATAGATCATAGCAGTATGTCCTGTGGAACATGTTTTGGGAAATGCTATCTGGAGGACACATCAGGGAGGGAGGCCAAACTGACGACCTGGGTTAGCTTGATTTGGTCTTTGAGATTCCAAGAAGCAAGATGAATTTGGTGATTTCATCTGTGAAACTGCGGGAGGTTTACTGGGACTCTCGGGTGGGATGATATAAGGATTCGTGCAGAAATGTCTGGATCTTTGAGCTTCCTGGGAAGGATGATGTGTAGAGTATAAAAAATTGCCATTTGGGGGCTCCTGGGTGCCTCAGTTGGTTGAATATCTGACTCAGTTTCAGCACAGATCGTAAACCTAGGGTTCATGAGACCAAGCCCTGCATTGGGCTCTGCACTGAGCATGGAGCCTGCTTAAGATTCTCTCTCTCTTCCTCTGACCCTCCCCCCGCCGCTCTCTCTCTCAAATTAAAAAATTAAAAAATTTAAATTTGAAAATATCTATTTTAAATCTTAAAGTGTTGGTCCCTATTTTCATACATCAGAGATCTTGAGCTCTTGGGGTCGATGGTCAGGAGTGAGAGCTGGATCCATTAGTGTGCTTTGGCCAGTGTCCATTTTAGTGCACAAAGAACATAGAATGTGTTTGAGGTGAACCAAACCCTGAAAGCTGAGTCTGTTCAACAAAGTAGAGTGGTTTTAAAAATTGAACAAATAGAACAGAAGGGGGAGAAAGGTTCTCCTGGAGCCATTTGGCTAACAGCTTAAAAGGCAGAGAGGAATTTATTTCACAAACACAGGCCCTTTGAGCGAGCTCCCCAAGGGGTCTCTGCTGACCATCAAACTACCTTCTCTAAGCAACTTCTGTTTTCCTTTTCTGTAGGGGGCCCGAATCCCACTTGCCTCTGTTGCTACCAAGGTGAAATTGCCCAAGGAGAGCCTTTTCCCTGAGCCTTTGCTCCCCAAAGAGAAGCCCAAAGAAGAAGTGCCCAGTGATGAGAGAGCTGTGCACTCTCCTATCCGATCACAGCCAGTGGCTCTGCCAGAAGCCAGGACACCTACCTCCCCAGTTAGTTCACAGCACCTGTCACCGCTGGCCACCTCTACCCCCACCACTACCCAGCTCCCCATTTGCTCCCAACCCCAGCCTTCCTCTGAGGCCACTGTTCCATCCCCCACCAAGTCCCCCATATGCTTCCAGCCCATTCCAGCCAAAACACCCATCCCCCTGGCTCCCCTCCCCTTGAAGACCCAAGGGGACACCAAGGACAGACTGGGCAGCCCTCTTGCTGTGGATGAAGCCCTGAAGCGGAATGACCTGGTGGCAGAGTTCTGGATGAAGAGTGCCGAGATCCGCCGTAGCCTCGGACTCACACCCGTGGATCGGAGCAAGGTGTCCGAGTCCAGCTTCCCCTCCCCGGCCTTTAAACCAGTGTCCCTAAAATCCTATTCAGTTGAGAAGTCTCCTCAGAGTGAGGGGCTCCAGCTTCTAAAACCTCCACCTATTCCTAAGAGGCTGGGCCTGCCGAAGTCAGATGGCGACCAGCCCTCGCTGCCAACCCCCAAGTCCCCATCTGACAGAGAGCTGAAAAGCTCCCATGAGGAGAGGAGAGACCTGTCGAGCAGCTCTGGGTTGGGCCTTCATGGGAGCTCCTCCAATATGAAGACCTTGGGCAGCCAGAGCTTCAACACCTCTGACTCCACCATGCTCACTCCTCCTTCAAGCCCACCCCCACCCCCACCCCAGGATGAGGAGCCCGCAACTCTTCGAAGGAAGCCATATCATATTTATGAGCATAAGGAGACCGAGCCCAAGGCCTCAGTAATCCCACCCCCACCACCTGCATCCTTTATGAGGGCCCCCCGAGAGCCTGTCCAGCCCCCTCGAGAGGAGGTGCGGAAGTCGTTTGTGGAGAGTGTGGATGAGATCCCCTTTGCTGATGACGTGGAGGACACCTATGATGACAAGACAGAGGACTCAAGTCTGCAGGAGAAGTTCTTCACACCCCCCTCTTGCTGGTCCCGCACCGAGAGGCCCCTCCATCCACCCCTAACCAAGGAGAATGGTAGGTTGCCTACTCTGGAGAGTGGGGTCCAGCCACAGAAGAGGGTCCTGCCCTTAGTCTCTCCAGAAGCCAAGGAGCTGGCTGAGGAGCGCATGCGAGCCAGGGAGAAGTCTGTGAAGAGCCAGGCGTTGAGAGACGCTATGGCCAAGCAGCTGAGTAGGATGAAGGAGATGGAGATGGCAGCTGGGACCTCCAGGCCCCCAGGAGGCACCTCCCGCAAAGCCTCCTCAGTTCCCTCCAAGGGCAAAGAACTTGGCCTCGAGTCCCCTAAACGCCCAGTTCTCAAAGGCCCCAGGGAGCCCACCCTGAAGCATGAAGCCACTAGTGAGGAGGTCCTCTCCCCTCCGTCGGACTCAGGGGGCCCAGATGGTTCAGTCACCTCATCCGAGGGCTCCAGTGGGAAGAGCAAGAAGAGATCGTCACTCTTCTCCCCCCGCAGAAACAAGAAAGAGAAGAAGTCCAAAGGTGAGGGCCGGCCCCCAGAGAAACCCAGCCCAAACCTCCTGGAGGAAGCAGCCGCCAAACCCAAGTCCTTGTGGAAGTCAGTCTTTTCTGGGTATAAGAAGGACAAGAAGAAGAAGGGTGATGACAAGTCCTGTTCCAGCACCCCTTCCAGCAGTGCCACTGTGGACTCTGGCAAGCACAGGATGTCTCCTGTCGTGAGAACAGGTACGTCAGCACCAAGGGACCCTTCCTGGGGCAGGGCATAAGGTGTGTGTTCTCAGCCATCGGTTCTTCTCTTAAGATCCATTTCCTCATGCTGCCTCCCTAAGGGTCCTTAGGAGCAATGCTAACGGGGTGAGGGAGAAGGAAACTGAACCATGAGCTCACACAGCATATTCTGCATGATAGACTAATGGTAAAACCCGGCTCGAAACTGAGTAAGGGAGACTCGGGAGGTTTGTGCACTTCCTCAAGTCACACCACCTCAGAGGAGAGCCTGATTCTGAGCAAGGCGGAGCGCAGCGTTGCCGGGAGGAACCAGGCAGGCCTCTATTCAGTGTTAGCGCTGCCCCGGCCAGCACAGGTGTCAGCCTCCAAGCTCCTGGCTCCCCACTATGGGTTAAGAGCCACTCAGACTGGAAAGAAATAAAATCTGTACCCCACTCCCCTGGGCAGCTTGTGTGAATATAGACATCAGGAAAGTACTGTGGTGTCCTCGATTTGCCTCTTCTTTCCATCCCATTAGAGCTGCAGCTGCGGCGCCAGTTGAGTTTCTCAGAGGATTCTGACCTCTCCAGTGACGACATCCTTGAGAGGTCCTCCCAGAAGTCCAGGCGAGAGGTATGTAGGCCCCATCCGTAACGGGGCTTCAGAAGGGGTCAAGGACTTGACTCTCATCCTCTGTGTAATTGGTCTTCGGTGAGGTGGAAGAGAGGGAAAGCACATCTCAAGCCCTGGGTTGAAAGTGAGCACCCTCCTCTGATCTCCCAGTAGACACACAGCTGTCTCCTGAGCCCAGCCCAGCTCCAAGAAAGAGACACATACAGGGAGCTCTTTTCTTGGGCTTTTTCAGTGAACAGCTGGCGCTTATTTGCTTCAATGGCAAGAGTTCCTGTGTTTAATTCTTGGGAAGAAGACAGAGGCATTCCACACTCAAAGAGTCACTAGATCTTTAGCAAGCAGCTGGCATTGTCCATTTGTTCTTTTGTCCTCAAAGATCCCATGTGGAATAGCATCCACCAATGCCCAGAGTGACAGGAGAAGGGTTGTTCGTGCCGCACATTCTGGTGGAGGCTTGGACAGGGACAACACGGTTTAGGCATCTCTAGACAGAGGCTGAATCACCCCTGCTTTGTATGTTTGTGGATTAGAGAGGAATTTTTGCTATAAAAGAACTGGTCCAGGAAACTGCCCTGGGTTCTGTGCTGAGTGGGGCACTGTGTATCTGACTTGGTCCCTCTTACTACAGGCTTAGGAGATGATGTGGCCACTCAAGTCTCCTGAAAAGTAAAACCTCAATGTGGAACACTCCTTCATCACTAGCCCCCTTGGATATTTATTCAATCTTTTGGTTTCCAAGGGCTCTTGTAGCTCTGTGTAGATACAGTGAAGATGGAAGAGAGAGAGGGATTAGAGAAGTTCTAACACAACCTCTGTGTCACAGAGACAATGATGGGGTGCGAACTACAATCCAGAAAGGCCTGGGCAGCACTCAGGAGTGGTTGAAGCTGTTCCATCTCCATTCTCTGGCCCTGGGACACACACTCACCCTCCTGTCCCAGCTACTTTCAGCTCCCTTTTCTGAATGAGAAATTTCCCCAGAACATCATGTGCCTTCTTTACAAGGCTCCCCAGGGCTTGGATTTGAGTCTGCCCTCTCCATCAACTTCCAGGCAATTGCCATGGAAGACCTATGCCCTGCACACACCTGTTCAGTAAAGATGACTTCTGCAGCCATTTCCAGTCTCCCTGCTCCCAGCTCAATCCAGCTTTTAGCAACTTGGTCAACTGGAGGAAACCCATGTTTTAGTTCTCCTCTCATTATTGGTCTGTTGGTCTCCCTTGGCCATGCCAGCTATTTACCTATCCACTCTCCTAGAAGTATACCTAAACAGCCAGGCCTCTCATCCTGCCCTCCATGTGCAGAGCCAACTTCTACCTGTCCCAGCCAAGCCAGCACGGACAGCACGGAGTTAGGGTTGGGACCTGTGTGCCTTCTCTCCTGCAGAGACCTGGTTTCATGTGCCTCCTATCAAGTGCTTTCCCAGGCAGTGGTATTGATCCTGGGATTGGAACTAAGAGTTGCTTCTGGATATGTATACGGGTGCCTCAACACGTCCTGACACTGGGGACTGGCACTGCCATAGGGAGGGCTGGGGGGGGGGGGTCCATGAAGGACCAAGGTCCAAGGTCACTTTGCTTCCATGCAGACGTTCAGCCATTTTGTCTCCTGTTGGTCAGAAACACCCATCTGTGGTCAGTCTCTCCACTGTTTCTCTATTAGTTAATCTTGGCAGAATGCAGAGTGGCAGACTGCCCAAGCTGGCTATGCCAAGGCCATGTTCTTGGTAATACATGTCACTGACAACAGCCTCTCCTGGGGCCTTACTGGCCCCATAGGTAGCTCTTCCCCTCCTACATGGACCCCACTCCTAGAACCCCAGAATCAGAGGCCTTGGGGACTTCACATTCCATGTGTGCCCCACAAAGGCAGAGCCATTTGCTATAGACTAAGCAAAGAATACTCAAGACAAAGCTGAGCCTAGGACATGTTGACCAGAATCCCACCATGGTGTGGTGTCGGGCTGGGCGAGAGCAGGTACTATGTATTTTTAAGGATGGAAGCTAAAGCAGGAAAACAAACAAAAACAGCCATACAGGACACTTTGGAATAATTAAGTGAATTTGATCATGGATGGTATAATATGTGTAGATATGCAATGTTATCACATCAATGCCAGGTTCCTTGTAAGACATTAAGGTACTACAGTCATATAGGAAAACATCTGTTCTTAAGAAGAATGTGCTAGAATTTGTAGGCATAAAAAATGCCTACAAATCATTTTTTTAAAGATGTATAAAGATTATATATATCAAATATGTAGCAAAATGCTAACATTTAGCAAATCTGGGCCTAGGGGTTCACTGTCCTCTTTCAACTTTTCCTATGTTTGAAAATTTTCAGAGCAGGAAGTGAAGGGAGAGGGGATACCTAAAGGGACAGTGTGGCTGGGATTGACTCAGGAAGAAGCATCTTGTTGACATGCCTTACCTGAGCAACCGGGCCCACACAGTTGGGGGAAGTGGTTCCTCTTGCATCATAGACCCATCTCTGAGTCAGGCATCTGTGAAACAAGTACCTGAGTTTTGTTTCATTTCAAAAAAAAGAAAGAAAGATAGAAAGAAAAACAACTGGAACTGAGAACAACTTATTTTTATTGAAAATGCTTATGTAGAAAAGTTAAGATAATACAGATTAAATATATGTATCACCCGTAATCCTACCAACCAAAGGTAATTCACGTCCACCTCTTTTCTTTGCCTCAGTCTTACTTTAAATACAAATGGCGCACTGCATCTTGATCCCTGTGGCCTAGCCACGGGCCTGTCATTTGCGCTGGGTCAGGCCAAGGCGTTTCATAGCAGAAGCTTCAGCTCTGTGGCTGGCCTCATTTTCTCAGCACACCACAGATGCATCATGATTTCAATCCTGTAGTCGCTGCCCCTGCCAAGTTGGTACCTGTCTTCTGCCAGAAATCAGTAGGTGATTGCCCCCACTCCCTTTACTTTGTACACCAGCCACAGGTACAGATACTAAGTGCTGTTCCTTGTGGTTGTGGTTACATAGTTCCTGTGGAGTGGTTTACTTGCTGCTTGGGGAAATTCTGTGTCTTCTGTGTTTTTAATGGACTTGTTGTTATAATGAGATTCATCCTCTCCCTCTGGTTTGTGGCAGAGAAGAGTCAGTCTGAGGCAGTACGTACACACTTAAAGTTCAGTGTCACTGCTAGAAGGGAGACCCATTCTGCTCTGAGCCACTGTGCTCTTGAAATGCAGTCCCACTATACTGGCCCACACTGATGCACAGAGAAGCAACAAGGGAACAGGGGGTTACAGTCTATCCTGAAGCTCTCAGAATCTCTCGTCGGCAGCATCCAGAGCTCCTGGCTCTTCTCTCCTCCCTTACTCCTTTACTGCCTTTTAGCCATTTGTTGGGGCTGGTGAGAAGACGAGAGAGCAAATGTAACTAACCTTAGCTCTGGGCAGCTCTGCTCAAGGTTTAGTGGAGAAGAGGTTGCATTCACTGACATAGGTGCCTGACATATATCTGGTGAATATCAGTTATCTATGCTATTTGAGGTCCCTATCACACTGTATAATCAAGAAATGACCCCTACCCCCATTCAGGATTTCTGGGTGGTCCCCTGGAAACCCACCTTGGCCCTGTTCAAAAACACTGCCAGGAGAGGGGTGCCTGTGTGGCTCAGTCGGTTGAGCAACCGACTTTGGCTCAGGTCATGATCTCAAGGTTTGTGAGTTAGAGCCCCATGTCAGGCTCTGTGCTGATGGCTCAGAGCCTGGAGCCTGCTTCTGATTCTGTGTCTCCCTTTCTCTCTGCCCCTCCCCCACTCATGCTCTGTCTCTGTCTCAGAAATAAATAAACATTTAAAAAATTAATTAAAATAAATAAAAAAGAACATTGCCAGGAGAGAGCCTTTTGGAAGAGAACAGGTTTTATAGTCAGTTTGCCCTGTATCTGTGGTCTGTGTCCCTGGCAACAGGAATTTCCCACCACCTGTCCCCCTCCCCCCCACCATAACACTGAGCTGAAAGAAGTAGTCTGAATTTCCACAAGCAAATGGGCTATACTGAAGGAGAAGTAGCATATATAACCATATATTTGAACAGTTTTCGTTTATTATACACAAGGGAGAGTAAAAAGAGAACAGAGATTTGGGGCATAGTGAGGAAGAAGCTGTCTTCTCAGTATAAAAGTGAACCCAGGCCTTATTCAAAACCGGGTTCACGGAGACTCTGCTGCTGGGGTCTATGTAATCAGGTTCCTCACTTACGTAGTCCTGTGTGACACTGTGAAAAATAATCACGTGTTTTAAGTCTTTAGTCTTGTGTGTTTGTTTTAAACTTCTAACTGATTTTACTCCATTTCTGTGTTCTAGTTTTAATTTTTTAATTGTTATTATTACTATTCTGTTTTGTTTTCTGTTGCCATCCCCTTAAAAGTTGATTTATGTACCACACGCCTTGGCATTCAGGAGATCATATGCATCAAAGGTAGTGTCTCATTCCCATGGCTGGTCATTGTTGCATGCGTGTCTGTGATTAACCACCCGGAGCAGCCCCCAGCCCTGGCCCTCCGGCCACATCCTCACTAACTGTTCACACATGCATGGAGCAGTAGCAAACACTGGCAGCAGAACTTTCTTTAGCTGTGTCATGATGGAGGAAGGTGAGATCCCCTGCTCTTCACTGGCTGGAGTGCATGTGGTAATTTCACTCCAGGGCTGCCCCTTTGGGACTGGGCACTGCAGGAATCGGGAGTTCACAAGCCCTCAGCTCTGTGACCTGCGAGGTGAAATGCTTAGGGCGCTAGAACACCATGATGATCCTTTCAGACTTACCTGCTCAGTTGGCTCTCAATGATCACTTGAGTTCTTAAAATAAAGATTACGAGACTATACTCCTGAGTTGAATTTGGAAGTACCTTTTAAAGTCTATCAAAGTCTCTCTCTCTCTCTCTTTTTTTTCCTTGGAGGAAATAAGATGTTAGGAATAGAAGCAGACCGCCCCCCCACCCCCAGCATGTGCCTCTTGGTGGTTGCTCAGTGTTTACTCCAGGCATCTGACACTGTCTTGTGCCCTTGGTACCCACATTTGCAGGTGGGGTTGTCAGGCAGATGCATCTGTGGATTTGCCCTGGATTTGGCCTGTTGCCTCCTCGGGGCTTGCACTGGCTGAAACCCCCTGCCAGACCACTTCCTCCCTCCTTCTCAGTGGCCCACTGCTGCCTCTGTGCAGACCCTGGAGTCAGTCCATGTTCACCTCCACATGTCCCTTCAGACTGTATTAGTTTGGGGTTCACTCAAACTTAGAATGGAGGCATCCCAATTTTCTCTACTTCAGATGTTACTTCTTAAAGAACCTTATAAATATCACTCATCTGAAGAAAGTAGCATTTGATACTAAATAAGAAAATAAAAGGATCCTGATTTTTCTTTTTCCTTTCCCTATATGTCTCCTAGAAGCAGGAGGCTTAGGGGAACTAATTACCATATTTTTACCCCTGGAAAATCTCAAAAAGACCAGACATCCTGACATTCCCATCCTGACATGGGAAACAAGTGATTTCTGTGATAAAGGAGCATGTGGCCCTCAGTCAGTCCCTACTCAGCCTCCTGTCCCTGTCACAGTGGGGAAGTATCTCACTTGCAGATCTTTAGCTGTACCCTGTAGCATTTAGGGCTCCAGCAAGGATGAGTGTCAGTGAAGCCTCTGGCTGAGCTGCAGCCTGGGAGTCTGCACACACCTCACGGCTCCCTGTCCACCCCACGGGCACTCTGCAGAAGGGCAGCTGCAACCTAGGGACAGTGCTCACTGTGCCCCCTGACAACCAGCATCCAAACCTGTCCCAGGCCTGCTGCGCCTGACTTAGGAAATCTCTCTCGTTCTCTCCAGCCAAGAACTTACACAGAGGAGGAACTGAACGCCAAGCTGACCCGGCGTGTGCAGAAGGCAGCTAGGAGGCAGGCCAAGCAAGAGGAACTGAAGCGGCTACACCGAGCTCAGGTAAAATCCCCAAAGGGGCCACAATTCCAAGTGTGAAAGAGCACCCTCCTCTCTAACATGCTTGTCCTTGTCCACAATGAGGGTAGGTAAAGAGAACAGAGCAGAGGTAGACGGGGTATCCCTGATAACTGAGAGAATAGCCCCAAAGTCTCAGGCCACAAGCATCTGGCTCGATGCAACTGTAGAAGCCTTGATTTTGTGGAGTTACTCATAGGAAAGGAAGAGCCATGCTTTGAGTTTCCTAAATTCCTTGCTCTGGAGTAATCATTGTAAAGTCAGCTGTTGTCAAGAGGCAACCTGGCAGCCTCTGATGGGCCTGGGGTTTCCAGGTCAGAGCTGTCCTCCAGGCATCAGCCTCTATCTTCAGGCCTCACAGATCCTAGACCATTCTAGATTTTCTTCATGGAACAAAAAATAATTTTTTATACAAAGTATAGAAGATATCTAAATATAATATGGTTTTTAAAATGAGGGTTGCCTGCGTGGCTCAGTCAGTTGAGCATCCAACTTCAGCTCAGGTCATGATCTCACAGTTCATGGGTTCAAGCCCCACATCAGGCTTTGTGCTGACAGTGCTGAGTCTGCTACGGATTCTGTCTCTTTCTCTCTCTCTGCCCCTCCTCTGCTTGAGCTCTCACTCTCTCTCTCTCTCTCAAAAATAAATAGACGTTAAAAAAAAGATTTTTAATGAAATTGTGTGTGTGTGTATATATATACATACGTATATACATATATACATACATGTATATACATACGTATACATATACATATATGTATATAGTTGTATTCATACAACAATGAGAAACATTAACAGCAAACCAACCAAATACCAACAAAGATACACCTTTGAATTCCATGTTTAGCAAGCATCAAAACCACCAGTCTTTTAATCCTTTTCTTGAACATTATTCTGTATCCACATTCTCTACATTGATTGGATTCCCGGATTTTATTTCATTTTCTGTGTGACATTCTCCAGATATACACCATTGGCTGCTGCTGGGTTGAATGTCCTTCTAGTAACCATTATCAGTCCCCATGGAGCACAGAGAAACTTCTCACTGTGTGCTTCCAAACAGATTCTGGCATATTGCTCCATTCTAGATTTTTTTTTTTTTAATCTTTTAGAGACAAGATTTCTGCAGTACTCTCCAAAAACGCCTGCTAATGCTTTAGCAACCTCACTATTAGCAAGGTCTTACTTAGGCTGCAGAATGTCAGTCCTTCCTGCAGGAGCTTATATCCACTTCTATCTTTGAACTGCCCTGCAGAGGGCTGGTCGCTCCTTTAATGTGCACCCACACACTGTGGTGCTTACTAATGACAAGCCCTGGTCTGCATTGTTAACAAGGCCCTGGGGGATTCGATGTAGGTGGTCATCACACCACACTCTGGGCATAATGCCCATGGACTACTTTCCAACTTTTGGATCTAATTTGTTTTTCTCCCTGTTTGTGTTTGTACAGTTTAGTTGTCTTCCTGAAAGCTAGGAGGTGAGAGAGAAAGTTGGGTACTTACACTGTTCTGTTTTCCCATAGATTATCCAGCGGCAGCTGGAGCAGGTGGAGGAGAAGCAGAGGCAGCTGGAGGAAAGAGGGGTTGCTGTGGAGAAGGCACTCCGTGGTGAAGCAGGTATTGTCTGGGTCTCCTTGTGAGGAGGTTTGTTCCTAAAGGAAAGCCCCTGGCCCCACCCCATGGGAGGCTAGTTTTGTGTCACCTCGTCTGGAATTCAGCTTCTTTTCCAGCAGGGTTCTCTGGGGGCCTTCATCACCGAGATTGGGGCTTCCTGCTAAGCAGAGGAAAAGAAAAGCATCTCTGTTTGGGACTGCCCCAAGGCCTGGACTTGTTCTTCCGCCCTGTCTGAGGGCTTGCCATTTATCTGTAGACTCTCAGTCCACTTCATTTGTTGGTGGCAAGCACTGGGCCTCCTCCTCCTCTCTTCCTCCTCCTTTCCCACCCCATCATTTTCTCTAGAAGAAAATAACTGGGAATGAGGGAAACTGTACCAAAAGGAACCATCACAGAACTGCACGAGCAGGGCCCTCAGTCTGCTTCCCACATGCCACTTCCAGTCTTTAGCTCTCTGGGCTCCCTCCTGCTCAGACTTCACAGGGAATAGGAGGGCATGTGCCCCACAGAGTCCTCACTGCCTCCTGTGTGTGGAGTACACAGGTGTCCTAGTGTGCTGGTCACTCAGGGCAGTGTGGACAGGCTCAGGGGATGGTGGCAAGCCAGCACAGAGTAGACACTGGGAAATGGCTGTGAGGACCACGTGCTCAGTGGCTGCCATTCCCAGGGAAGAGCTGTGGAACATAGTGCAATCACCCCCACCGTTCATCCAAGGAGCCTGTGAGGTGGATTCAGCACAGTTGGGCACACAGAAAGCAAGGAACAACCTGAGTCATCCCTAGTCCCAAGGGCCTAGGAAGAAGCCCTGTTGGTTCAAGACCTTGAAACCACTGGGCCAACCCCAACTATAGCTCCAACTCAGGCATGGAGTGACTGATCTCTGCTTTCTCAAGAGTCCATGAGTCTCAGTCCAGTGTCTGGATGGAGAAACCTCCCTCTCCTTATAGAGAGCCCAGGCCTCCAGGTTCAGCATTCAAGTTGTGAGGCTGGGGATGAAGAAAGGAGGTGACCTAACTTTGCGGTAACCCCTAACTCCTTATTCTAGCAATGCAGAAGGGCAGGGGTGGTGCATCTCCTGGTGGGCGGGCTCTCTGTAAACTGAAGCAGAACCAGTAAGAGGCAGTCAGGAATGGGACCATTTGCTGCCATGTGATCTTGCTGAGCTGACCTCACAGTGTGTGCCTGATGTCAAGATGAATTCACAGGGTTCTGTAGGTCCAAAGTTCATGTGGGGGGGGGGCATCAGGGTTCAGACATAGAAGTGGATCTTTCCAAGCCCTTCAAGGCCTAGAAATTGCAGCTGACCAGTTGATTCAATGATGACCTTCAGGTGAAGAGATGGGATGGGAGAGAAAGATGAGGATGTGATGTTCTTGGTTTTGTGCCTTACCTGACGCTGGAGTTACTGCTTGAAGCCTGGGCCACCAAAAGCAAAAGCTTGAACCACTGAGCAGCCAGTCAGCCAGAAGCCTGGGACGTGTGACTGCGAGGCAAGCACTGACCCCTGTGTCAAGGAGTGGAGATTTGGGTTCACCTGAAATGGTCTCCAGGCTTCCAAATGAAGCTGTGATGTCCCCCACCATTTTGTTTTGGCTCCCTGCCCTGCATGTGCTTACTTGGCCTCCTTAGTAAAGCCTGCCCACCCAGAGGGAGTTAGCCTGAGCCCAGCAGGGATGCTCTGCACCAGTTGTAACAGGACTCCCAGAGCCCTACCATCACTGCTTTCTCTTCTGAAGATGTCAGGAGGGAGCCTTGGCCCACCTTTATTCCTTCGTATCCTTTCCCACAGGTTACTTATGCCAAGATGGAACGTGAGGGATAGATCTTCCAACACGTAGTCAGAATAACTCAACCAGCATGTGCTTCTCCATTTCATTGTTAGCATAAATTCTCAAGGAAGACAGTCTCTGCCTCCTCCTCACAGGGTTCTGAAATTCCAGTGGGCCCACCCCATGGTTGATGGTTTCTGTAAAGCACCTATCAGGTCCCATGCAGTTCAAGTCTGTGGTATTGCTTCAGTATTTCTGTAATAGGCCATGTTATTCAAGCTGCTGACTGCCAAGGGGTCATAGAAAAATCTACCCTTTGGCATGGGAGATTGCCAAAGTTCCCCTTTCCAGTTATTTAGGTAATTATCTTTTCATAAAAATATACAACCAGGATTTCATCTAAGTCAATGGTTTTCAAACTTGTTTTTTAGCAGCCAAATTATAAGTTAAGTTTAAATCAAAAAGAATGTTGATAAGCACCAGTTTGGAAATACCTCCAGTGATAACAGGCCTCCACATGCAGTCCGTCCCCAGGGCCCAGTGGAGACAGCATCCTGACACACAGAGGGAGTTGCTGTGAATGGTTACAGTGTTTTAGCAGTTCACTTGGGCGTCTCAGGATGTGTGCAGTTGAAATTACCTCCATGCTAGAAGCTAAAGGTGGAGCAGTAGGAATTGTTTTCACAGTTGAATCACTAACAAATCTAACAGCAGCTCCTTATTTCTTTCTTTTTTTTTAAATTTTTTAACATTTATTCAGTTTTGAGAGACAGACTAGAGCGTGAGCTGGGGAGGGGCAGAAAGAGGGGGGGAGAGAATCCAAAGCAGGCTCCAGGCTCTGAGCTGTCAGCATAGAGCCTAACACAGGGCTCGCTCGAACTCACTGACTGCAAGATCATGACCCTCTGAGCCGAAGTCGGATTGTTAACCGACTGAGCCACCCAGGCGCCCCAGAAGCTCCTTATTTCTTATAAAGAGTAGATCTCAGAGAAAAGCCCCCAGGCATGTGGTAAACACAAAAGCCAACTCTGCTGTGATAGCATGGATGTCATCCTCCTAGAGGACCGCACTGTGACAGGAGCTGCTCTGACAGGCTCGGTCTCACTGAGTGATGGTTCCCCAGGATGCTGTCCTGTACTATTGTTGATAAGTACTCTACTTGCAGGCCAGAATTTAAATAAATATGTAAGATATCCTCTTCCCTAATACATTTTCAGCAGATACAGACACTTGCACACAGAGAGCCGAAGAAACTTGCACACAGAGAGCCTCACAAAAGCAAGTTTGCCTGATAGCACAGATTGATGTGTTGATGGTCTTCAGTGGGTTAAAGTTGGCATATCAGACTTCTGAATGTGGTGTGTCTTGTGTAAGTTTGAAAGGAGTTCAAAGTACTTGTGAATCAGTTAGTTAGAAGACCACTTGAAGAACCCTAGGGTTTCACAGAACAGTTTGAAAACCATTGTTCTAGTCCAAACTCTTGTAAGCAAAGCTTTATCAAAACACCTTCATCCAAATACGTATTTATCCTGTTTTTAAAGACAGGCTTTGGTAGCTCCATTGGGAGATTTCCCCATGGTACATTTGGGAAATTCTCAAGATATAGTAACTCCTACCATGAGAATGTATTTCCAAACGTATTTTTTCTTATTTTAAACATATTGCTTCCAAGGCTCGCCTCTTGTCAGAAATCTCAGTGGCCCTGGTCCTACTTAGCAGAGATCATCTCTGAGGCTGAACTGTGAACATTGGCTGTCCTTTCTCTCCTGCTTCTACATTCCATTCCTGTTGTTAGTCTGGTTGCTCCTGGCTGAGTCCTTAAGGAGATAGACTCAGTTGAGCATGACAGTTTGGAGTCTTCCAGCACAGCTGGAAGTTCGTCCCTTCCCTGAGGGTGCACAGCTGGCTGAGCCTGCCATCCTGTCCTGCCTGATGAGCTCAAGCCTCCATAGGTGTCTGAAGGGGTCCGAGTGTTAGCCAGGCTGCCCTTCCAGAGAAGAGATCTGATACGGACCTGCCATCCTGTTGATCTCCACTGGTCTAAGGCTGACATATATTTGGGCCACAGGGTTAGGCTTAGAGCCTTCAAGCCTAGGGCACATGTGATTTCTAGTGTGGAGCACCTGAGAAACCCTTTTTGTTTCTGGAACTGTGATTCAAATTTAAACCACTGAATCAGCCTCGAGCATGAGTTGAAAAACCATTCCAGGATTACATTCTGCCTTCTGGTTTGTCCATTCTTAAAGGGGAAACCCTCATGTAGAACAAAAGGCTGCCAGGATCAGCATTTAGATTGAGAGATTTGGAGGCAAAGGGTAACACATAGCAGCTGACTTTTGTTGGACTCTGCATATGTTTATGATTCTGAGAGTGTGAGGACCATCCGCCCAAGCTCAGGCCCTCTGCAGTGACCAGTCTCTGCATCTCAGGCATGTGAAGAACGTCACATCCGTGCTGCACAGCCATGTGGAGCTGGACGGCAAGGAGTGCCTGTGGCCAGCAGACCTCCAGGAGCCCTAGGGCAAATAGTCATGGTTCATTGTGTGCTTTTAAAAAGAAGTCTGGCTGAAGTTGGGCCTAATTTCAGAAGAAACAGGATTTCCTTCATCTCAAACCTATCCAGTGAAAGTGGTTCTGCAAAGAGTTTGATATGCTCACCAGTGGGGTCACAGGTGAATTCTTGGGAGAGCTCTGACTGCCTTTAAACCTAAGGATTGGTGGCCTTGCAGAGCTTTTTTAGGATGTTCATATCTTGCCTTCAATGTCTCAGCCTGGGGCTTCTAATGTTCAGTAAAATGGTAGTAAGTAGCCCCTGATATGCCCTTGAATTTTTAAAAATCTTAGATGCAGTTGAGTCCCAGCAGAGGCAGGATTCCCAGCAAAGCCAAGGCCTTCTGTTCTGTCTTAACTGATCAGAGGTCTAAACAGCAATCACATTGCTAATTGGCTATTAACTGTATCACTTGTGGTTTTTAGTGAGCACTCCCTTCCACCACCAGGAAGTATGTAGCTACAGCACATGTGTATTGTAATGTACTTAGATGCATGCTCTCCAGCTGTTCTCCTCGCCTTCTTGCTGTATCTCTGTTTCTTATGCTTCATGTCATTGATTGCTTTGGGTATGGGGGCACAGGAGGGTTATGTGATCCAGTAACTCTCTCTTCACCAATTCCTTGTTGTAGACTATTGGGGAGAGTCTTATTACAGTGACCTCATCGACTTGCATCTGGGTGGTATGTATAGCAGCATCTGTTGCTGACACTAACCCTGCTGACACCCTCTCCCTGCCCGCCCTTCCCAGTCTCTGCTCACAAACAACAAGAAGATATCAACCTGGTAACCAAATGGCAAAAGCACAGGCCCTTTTCCAGCTCATAATGGAGCAGCATGCTGGATCCCCTGCACATAAATAATCCAGAGGAAGATTTGAGATAGCCTTTGCTGCCCCGGGTTAATTTAATTTTTTTTAATAAAAGTTCACCTACCCTTCCCCATCAACCTCACATCGGCATCCTGGTCCCTCTAATATAGTTTAGTCATTTGACAGTAGTAACCCACATGCACATGCATTCACATGCACACACACACACACACACACACACACACACACATTTTCTCTCTCCTTCCCCAGTATGACCTGTGCCCTGAATTTCATTCTCATTCCTTACATGTAGGTATCACATCCACTAGGAATCTCACTGCCAGTCACATTCAAGAACCAAACGTGTAAAGAACTCAGCCTCACCCATTTTCATTAGGCTGCGTTCATATTTCCCCTAAAAGATCCAAGTGCATGGAAAAAGATGCAGTTGTGATTTCTGCCCAAATCCACTGACCTTGAGGCTGTGTTGACAGATGCCTATAATTATGTCCTTCCCTCCTCGCTGTGTCATGGAAGTTACTTTGCAGTTCTTTTCAGTGAAGATAGGAAAAGCCTAAGGCAGCAGTTCTCGAAGTATGGTCTCTGGACCAGCAGTATCAGCAACATCACTTGGGAGCTTACTAGAAATGCAAATTTCCAAGCCCTATCCCAGACCTTCAGAATCAGAAACTCTAGAAGTGAGGCATGGTTATCTGTGTTTTAACAAACCTTCCAGGTGACTCTCATGCCCTCTAAAGCAAGAAAACCACTGCCTTAAAGGAATTCACGATTTTTGATGTCTTGACTATACAAAGCTTACCATTTGTATTTGATTAGGGTAATAACGAATCCGTGAGTCTCATTTCTAGACTTCAGGCAGTTTTGTTAAGAGGAGTGCCAAGCAGCTGATCCTGAGGTTAACCAGGGGAGACTCGGGCCCCTCCTTGGAGTTCCTGCATCCTTGGATGGAGTTCCTGCATCCTTGGATGGTCCCTCTGACCTCTTCATCTCCCCTTACAGGCTCTTTGCCTAGAAGTTGTCTTACAAGAACTGGCAAAGATTATCGTCTATCATTTTTTGCCATAATCCCATCCTTTTAAGAGTCACTTCGTGGCCCATTCATTTAAAAGCCAAGGACATAATTCTGTGATTTCTACTGTATGACAATTCCATATTGTTAGCCTTGAGCGGTAAGGAAACAGGCTCTTGACCTCGGGTCGGTTGGTTCGCTGCTGGTCACTGCTTGTTTTCTGTCCCCAGGGTCCCATGGACACCTACCCCTCTTCAGATCCCTTCAGTGCCCCAGAGCTTCTGGTGTGTTCAGGGACTTCCATACTCATGGCCATTGATGCTGTAAAAGGGCTGATGCTTGCATTCCAATTAACAAATCCCATTTCCTGTCTAATATCCTTGACTCCTTTCCCACCTCCTTCTAACATGCCCTGGCAGATGTTTATGTCAATCCTAAAAACGAATCTCAATGTGTGAAAAAGATTTTTTTTTTAATTTAAAATCTCCCAGAAGGAACTGTCAAAACCCATTCCTTTATAGTTATATTCACCCTTCCCTCCCAGCTCAAGATCCTGTTGCCACTGGTTACCTAGTGTGTCTAGTTTTGTTTTCTGCACTCCCATGCTTGGGTGATAAAATGTTGTTGGCTATTTTCAGTTCTGTGTCCCTGACTTGAGAGCTTCTAGCCTCTCAGATTTAGAATTCCATCAAATTTCAGAGAAAAAGGAAATAAGTAGAAAAAAGAAATCCCGGGGCTCCTGGGTGGCTCAGTCAGTTAAGCGTCTGACTTCGGCTCAGGTCATGATCTCACAGTCTGTGGGTTCGAGCCCCGCATCGGGCTCTGTGCTGACAGCTCAGAGCCTGGAGCCTGCTTCCGATTCTGTGTCTCCCTCTCTCTCTGCCCCTCCCCTGCTCATACTCTGTCTCTCTCTGTCGCAAAAATAAATAAAAACATTAAAAAAAAAAATTTTAAAGAAAAAAGAAACCCCAGTGTATTTTCTGAATTATAAAATACCCCACCATCAAATACCTTATAGCCCCTGCTACTTGGTTCTCATCAACCCATTGCTTCCTCTTTTGCCAGCTCATTATGATTTCTGTGTTAAATTTAAACTTCTCTTGTGGTTCTTTTCACCACATAGAAGCTGCTACTGTCCTACCAATGAAGCAAAAAAGAGTCATCTATTCTGACGGGAGTGATTTGTACCCCTGGCAGAAAGGGTCCTCTGGGCCCTGTTCCTGCCCGGCTCCAGGAGGAAAACATAGATGCCAAAAATTAGGTCCCTTTTCACTTTCTGCTGGTGTTTCATTCTTAGAATAGTTGGTAATATTCATTATTTGAGAAGAAAAATTGCCCTTTTGAAATCTGGAGCCTGAATTATAGAGCCTAATTGTTTCTCTACTCTTACATCACCAAAAGGCTACAGGGCAACCCCATTGCTGGGCCCCAGCACCAATCTTATCAGGTGGGTGAGATGAAGCTCCAAGCAGTGTTCAAGTGTTAAGAATTCCATATCCTGCCCACAGAAGTCCACACTCCTGATCCCTGCCCAGTCCTCTGCCTAGTAAACTATATTGCTTGGATAGGGTCTTTCAGTGGCCCTCAGCTAACTATATTAAGTTCCAAACCTGTATCAAAAGTCTCTTTTTGAGCCACACAGTATAGAGAATAAAGATCTCTTCTTCATATAGTTGAATCTTGTAGTTTCAAAAGAAACCATTAGAAGGACACATAATGAACCCTGTACCAGAGAGGAAGTGTCCCCAAGTGACCTCACTCCCTTTCCTTTTTCTTCCCCAGGACACTGAGCAGGCCCTCCCTAACTGGTCCAGCCACCACATTTTTTTGCACTAGAACAGATAGATGATTGGAAATCTTTAGATATAAAAACTGTTTCTCTTCCAAAGAACTTTCAGTTAAAAACATATACCTAAATTCTCGTTTTCGAAGACCTCCCCATTTGATTTGTATGTCTCAAAGGGAAATTGAAAGAACATGAATTGTTCAAAAATGTAACAGAAAGGCCTGGAAAGTGGTCTTTCATGGTTGCTGGTGAGTTGGGGCAGAGACACAGGAAGGCTCACCCCAGGCCTTCTCACCTCCCCTCCCTTTCTGTTCTATTGGCTTCCCTTAATTTGATGTTGGTACATTTTTTACTTGTCTTTTGGTCTGAGCATTATTAGCCTTGCTCTGTTTTTGCTTAGGAACTTTAAAATCCTTGAGATTTCCAAGCGTGTGTGTGTGTGTGTGTGTGTGTGTGTGTGTGTGTCTGTTTGCATGTGTATACCTTGGATCTCCATTCTTACATGCTTTTTTAGTTTTCTTTTTTGGAGAAGGGCTTCATTTTTTCCCCAATCTAGAGATTCATGCTGCACTGAGTTTTTATAACACAAGGCACATCTTAGCCCTGTCTGTGTATGTAGACTGGGCCTGCTAGACCAGAAACCTTCCACCGTATCGTGATGCTTGCTTACCACCCAGCAGCAGTGCAAACTAGCCAACTTGGTTCCCTCTTAGGGCCAAAGTGTTCATCGTTGCCCCTGAGTTTGGGATTGGGCACTTCAGCCTTGTAATGCAAAAGCTACTTCTCAGAAGCATAGCATTGATACTGAGCAAATGGGTTTCCTGGGTTGAGGAGTCAGAACAGTTGAGTATAACCTTAGTTAACAAAACATTTGGTCAGTCTTCCCTTGCTTCAGGCTATGTAACCTGAAAAACACAAAAGAAAATCAATGGAAGCCTTGTTCATTATACCTGAATTACCAAGAAGTTCTCCCCTTCCTGGGCATGTGGCTTTCTGCAAGGCTAATCTGGCAGATGGAGCTTGGGCATGACAGGTAATGCCCCTGATGTTCCCTTATGAAAAGATGAACAACATTCTGGTAGTATCTGTAGGATGAATTGTATAAAAAGGTATTGCTGCAATGCTGGCTCAGTTATCAGTAAATATAGTAGCATTACTACCAAAAACAAGTTTGAGAAATGAGTGAAAGTCCACCCAGGCAAGATGAAGGCTGCACAGGCTGGCCCACGGAGACTGGCCCAGAGCTACTGCAGCAGGAAAATAGAAGCACGAAACGTGACTGAGAAATAAACATACCTGTTTCCTATCCATGACACCTGGAGCTTGTTCAGAGACCAAAAGGAAGTGAAAAAGAATCTCTTACTTTCTGCAGGATTTTCCACATATGTAGCTGGAAAGGAAGTCATCTAACCCAGGGGTACTTTACAGATTTTTATACATGAAACAAGCTACGGTGTATCAAAAGGGAAAATGTTGGGGGAGGGGTGCAATTTTTGAGCCTGTAAAAGGGTGATGATGTTTGTAAGCTGATCATTTAGAATTCTGTATTTTTGTGTGAAAATACAAGTGGTGATTCAGCTTATAAAAAGCCCATTTTCCTCATGTCTCTGGTGCACAGTACTAGGCTGGGACATTCTAGTCCCAGGCTGGGGTTTCTGGAATCTAGATATCTCCCTAGCCCATCTGACTAGAGTCTCCACATGGTCTACCAGGCAGGTAGAGACCCTGAAGCCTGTGGTGAAGGCTCCTTTGTCCAACAATGAGAACTGGGAGCCTGTATCATGGGAAGAGATAAGTATCTGGGATGAGGCAGATGCCCACAGCTGCTTCTCAGCTGTATACCAGACCTGGACATCCCCTTTATTTTTGTTCAAGAATCCTGGAGACTGGCCCACCAACTTGCTCCTGGAGTGGCCCCGGGCCACGTGAGAGACAGGGTCTAGAGTGAGGTATCCAAACAGATCAGGGCAAAGTGGTAGTGTGGAGAATGCGGCCAACCTAGGATTCAGGTCCTAGCTTCACCATATGCCCAGCAAAGTCACTTAACCTGTCTGGGCCTCTGCAGAATAATGGGAGGAAGGGATGACATTGCCAGCTTTCCTGGTCTGGCATTCTGAGTAGGGTCTATGTGTGACACTTCTCCCAGCTGCTTCCAGCAGCTATTTGCTAGATTTGCCTAGAGCCTTTGTTAGCCCTTTATTATTTTTTTTTAACGTTTGGGGTTTTTTTGAGAGGAAGTGAGCAGGGGAGGGGCAAAGAAAGAGGGAGAGAGAGAATCCTAAGCAGGCCCCATGCTACCAGCATGGAACCCAACATGGGGCTCCTTCCCATGATCCATGAGATCATGACTTGAGCCGAAATCAAGAGTTAGATGCTTAACTGACTGAGCCACCCAGGCGTCCCTCTTGGCCCTTTAAAGAGGGCAAACTCTTGGGGCACCTGGGTGACTCAGTTGGTTAAGCATCAGACTTCAGCTCAGGTCATGATCTCACAGCTTGTGGTTTGAGCCCCGCATCCAGCTCTGCTTAGAGCCTGGAGCCTGCTTCCAATTCTGTGTCTCTGTCTCTCTCTGCCCCTTCCCTGCTCTGTCTCTCTCTCTCTCTCTCCCTCTCAAAAATAAACATTAAAAAAAATGTTCAAAAAAAAGAGGGCAAACTCTTCAGAATGGGAGAGGAAGATTAAGGGTTTAGTCAGGCTGTGCCACTACTTGGAGCCTCAGATCCCTCACTTGAAAATAGAGAAGCTAATGCCTGTCCAGGTAGCCACCTGGGACCAGTGTAAGGCTCAAATGAAATAATACATGTGAGAATGTTTTGAAATGAAAGCACTATTCATGCTTCTTACATGCATCCCACTAAATCTGATATTCTGCCACTTTTCAAAATCCAATGACCCATCTCATCCCTGCCCCCAGATGTCAAGATGAGTGGGTGCTAGAGCACCACTGATGGTGGCCACCTCTCAAAAGAAAGCACTGCTTCAGAGGAAGAAGTTGAGTTTGCTGCCAGGGTGAAAGTGGGGCAGGTGAGCCTGCAGCATCTGGAAGGCAGACAGAGTAGTCCAGAATGAGAGTGTAGACCTGCTGCTGAGAAGCCTCCAACCAGGACCAAATTCTGGGTTTGCTCAGAGGTGATGACTGCAGTCCTCAGGAGACACCAAAATAGTCTGATAAGTGACACATACAGTACCCATTACAAAGACACAGAGACCTAGCACCCTAGCACTTTAACCATAATAAACTTCTAAAAAACTCGTATTTGCCATAAGCTTGATGATATGTTTGCTCTTAGAACTAGTGGACCAAATCATCTATTTCTCACATCTCCAAAAAAGGCAAAGAAATTACACTCAAAATCAGTACCTCTGTGCTTTCCTTGCATGCTCACTTCAGATTCAAGTCTGGGTGGAACTCCCCTTGTTTAACTGGTTTTTTCCCCTTGATTTCTCTCTTTTTTTTTTTTTTTTTTTTTGAGAACAGAAATTTTTTTTCTCTTCTTGGTTTTTTATTTTTTTAAATATAATTTATTGCCAAATTGGTTTCCATACAATTTTTAATTGTTTTTTAACATTTATTTATTTTTGAGAGAGTTAGACTATGCACAAGTGGGGGAGGGACAGAGAGAGAAGGAGACACAGAATCCGAAGAAGGCTCCAGACTCTGAGCAAGCTGTCAGCACAGAGCCTGATGCAGGGCTCAAACCCACGGACCATGAGATCATGACCTGAGCTGAAGTCAGACGTTCAACCAACTGAGCCACCCAGGCTCCCCTTCTTATTTTTAAAGCAGTATTTATTGGGCATTTTTTCTGATTATTAAAGTAGTGTATATTATTACTTAGAATTTGGAGCATGAAGGAAAGTCTGAAGAGGAAAGTCATAACCATGCATCCTGTCAGCTCCACTAGCTCCTTTCCAGGGGTTCCCATTCTGCCTTCTGTTATTAGGATAATGCCTTCTTCTTTTTTTTTTTTTTTAATACTTTTTTTTAACACCTGCTTTACCTGATGTCCCTTTTTCTAATTTCATTTGCTAATTTCTGTTCTGAATATCCTGTTACCTCATATTGTCATCTGTGTTGGAAAGGGTGTATGAGGATGTGGTCTACATAAAAAGAACTAAAAGCTACATTTGTGATATCCAGAAAGTAGAAACACATTTAAACATACATGCAGGTACATGGGCTCAACTGTGTTGGTTGTGTATCAAGTCACTGTCCCTTGCTAATGAATGTGGACACTGTTCCACTCTGCACCACAGGTGTGCTTGCATATAATATCAGTACCAGGAAGCAACAGAGAATGTTACATTGACATTGTGTGTCATGAGATTTATCCAGGTATTCTGAGCACCAACAGGGAGTCTGCACTTTGAAACAGAGAAGGTTGAATGTGGATCAGCTATAAGCAGAGAAAGGAGCCTTTCTTCCCAACCCCAGTGCATCAGCTGATCACAGTCATGTCTGTTTAGAACCCTGGATGTAATCAACATTGCAGACACACATGCATACCCACAAACAAGTCTCTGGCTTTAGTTTTGAAGTATTACCTGATACTAGGTTCATTGTGCACAAAGCACTATGATGAACACTGAAGGGCGTGAAAGAAAGGGAAAATGGTGCCTGCATTTGCAAAGCAGAAGGGCCCATCAACCAATAGCTTGTCTATTTAGCCCTCTTATTGACTAAAACAGATCTATTTCTTAAACCCTGTTATAATCCTAAAACTGCCCCTGCTCCCTGTAGTCCTGAGGCCATTTCTCTGAGCCTGTGTCTCCTGTGTGTGCCCTGGTGGTTCTGTGATGGTCCCTTGCTGGGCTCCCCTCCCTCCTCCTGGGTAACCATCAGGTCTCCCTAAGTCTTAGACATGTCTCTCTGCACACTGTCTTCTCTCAGTTGCCCCGTCCATGACTCTTACCAGCATTGTTACTGTGAGTTTTCGGCATGTCCTGTCAGCTCACCCCTTTTGGTCTTCCAGTCCAAAGTATGACAGCCTTCCCCTAGATGTGGCATTGGAACCCTTTGTGGAGATGGAGGGGCAGAAGAAAAGGGGGTGGTTGTCTCTCCCTGGTACATGGGGGGATAGTGAGATGGACTGGTGGAAGTTGCCCCTGTGTAGTTATGTTTCCCTCAAGTCACCCTGGATCAGAATTCAAAGCATTACAGATATCAGCCCTGGAAGCCCATCCCAAGGTCAGGTGCTGCCTCCATAGATTCAGAGCTTCTTTCTGTGGGCATGGCAATCCCTTAGACTTACCCAGGGTTAGTTTTACGTGGAGTGCATGCGTCTGTGGTGACATCTTAGAATATTTCACACAGGTTTGGTTGGTGACCCGAGGTTATCACCTGCAAACTTAGGAGCAGTGTTGGCCACATATTTAACATGAACTGTTCCACAGAGATAGGCAGACAAGTCCCAGGGGCTTTGGGTATTTTTGAGGAGGGAACCCAATACCCAGATGTCACCACCTTCCCAGTAAGGAACAGAGGAAGAAGGAGCATCCCACTCACCCCAAGAGCCACCCACCATCATAAGGGAACACGTGCATTCCTTTTTGAAGCCACATGCCCGATGCCTGGGTCTGCTCTTGTTCAGTTTCCGTGCTGAAAAAAGGACTTAATTCATTTGTAGACTTTGTTTCCCTTGTTTCTGCTTTTCCATTTCTTGTATTTTTTTTCTTTTCCTCCTGTTGTTCCTTTCTCACTTCTTATGCTTTTTGTCCTCTGCTTGTTTTTTATTTCACCTTCTCCCTGTCCCTCTCCACTTCCAAACTCCTCTTCCTCCTCCTCCTCTTCCTTTTTGTCTTTCTTCGTCTCCTCCTCCTCCTTTTCCTTGTTTGGTCCTTTTTGAAGTTGAGCCCAGTGGCGGGACTCCACGGCGTAGACCTCTCTCCTTCTGCCCTTGCTGTGTCCAGGAAGGTAACGTAACTCCCCCAACCTCATCCCCACTGCCTCTCAGGGGTCATAGCAACACTAGTCAAACAGGGACCCAAAATCCAGTTATTTCTCTTTTTCTCTGACACTTGAAAGCTTTGTTACAAAACTCTATGAGTATGTGGCAGTTTCTTACAAGGTACAGTATCCCTTTGACTGTCTTGGGGAGGACTGGGGTACAGAGGGGAGCCAGAGAGCCTCCAGGTAGGGGCCTTTCAGGCTGCAGCTGAGCATCCCATGATTTATGCCAGTATTCGTGGCTGGACCTTTCAGACTCAAATCTAGCAGATAGAGGGGCCAGGGACACAGGCGAGGAACCTCCTACCTGTGCGGCAGAGATTTCTATTGGTGTCGTCGAGGAATACTGTCCTTACAAAGACTGGTCAGATGTCCCCAAGTTATTTCCAGAAAAAAACAAAAACAAAAACAAAACAAAACACCACTAGATGCAAACTTTCTACCCTGTGTCTTGCTGAGTGTGTGTGTGTATTTTTTTTTAAGTTTGTCTGATTTGAAGTCTGTTGTGGTGATAAGATTGTTGTTGAAAAGGCATGTGGGAAGGGGAAAGGGGAGTGTGGTCATGACTAACCCTTGCTAACTTCTTACTCTGCTCTTCATGGCGCTCACATTTGACTTTCACCCACCCCGCCATATACCTTTGCTCATCGGCTGTGAACAGTCTCTACCATAGCTCATGAGCAGTGTTCGGATGTCTCCCAGTGGAATTTTTGTCCTTGCACATGGGGAGGTGGGAAGGAGGGAGAAGACCTCCCAGTGCGTTCACAGCTTGCCGCACTGGACAGCTTGCATGCCTCAGGGCTCCATCTTCCATGGCCATGTGGGCACACTGTGCAGAGACGCTCAGAAAGGAATGCATGGAACTGAGCTGTGGGCTGCTTTAAAAGCCTAAGGACCAAGTCTATTGGGTCGGGTAAGGAGAGCTTTTGTCCCCAGAAACCCCAGCACTCCACAGAAGCAGGCTTGGCTGGTCAGGAGAGAGCTTCTATCCTTCAGAGTAGGACTCAGGGACAGGACTTCACCTTGGAAGAATAGCTGCATGTGCACCCAGGCACAGTGCAAACACTAAACCCTGCTTGTGTGAGTGCAATTCACTTCTGCCTCTCCAGAGTGTGGTCCCCGTTGAAAGACTAACTGGCAGGGGCCTCCTGTGTGTCAAGCAAACAACCTGGCAGAAAGAGAGTTATCTCTGAACCATGTGCAAGGAAGTCAGATGGGAAGAATGTAGGAAAACAGAAAGGAGTTTGATACAGGGGAGTTGTCCCACCTGAGGGTATATTCCATATGTTTCTGGGTCTGGTCTTTACTGGGATGGGACATCCAGCCAAGTGAGTCATAAAATGGAAGGCACTTTGAAAGATTTCCCAGTCCAATGCCTCTTAACCTGGGGCCCATGGGTGGACTTCAAGAACCCATGAACACCCTGAAGTTTATATAAGATTGCTGGATGTGTACACATGCATTTTTCTATGAAGAGAGTCCCTAGATTTCCTGAGATTCTCAGAATGGTTTGTAATCCAAAAATATTGAAGACCACTGATGTAATGTGTATTTTGCTTCAGGCAGGACCACACTATTGCCACAAGCTGCTACTGCTTTTTTTTTTTTTTAATGTTTATTTGTTTTTGAGAGAGAGAGAGCAAGCTCAAGCAGGGGAGAGGCAGAGAGACAGACAGAGATAGAGAATCCCAAGTGGGCTTTGTACTGTCAGCACAGAGCCTGACGTGGGGCTCAAACTCACAAACTGTGAGATCATGACCTGAGCCGAAATCAAAACTCAGCTACTTAATCGACTGATCCACCCAGGTGCCCCTTGCCATGAGCTTCTTTGTGTTCCAAGGAAAAAGAGTTTGTTCCCTCCTTGGGTGGTTTCATTCCTTGGAAGGTTCTTCCTTCTGTCCTCCTGTTTCAGTTAAGCCCAGCAGGGTCAGGCTGCCCCTGATGGAGATTTAGGTATCGGCCATGTGTTAGTGTAGAGCACAAGCCCCAGAAACTGCTGCTGGAATTGGGTCAAAGAGTACTGCCTTATTTAGTCTCTAGGGTCTGCTGGTGTTTCTCTGCCCTTGGCAAGAAACCTGATAGCCATCCTGGGATGTACTACATATACAATGCAGGAAACTTGATGGCCAGAAGTTCAGAAAAGGTACCTCATTGATGGGGATGTAAAGAAATGATTAGCATCAGTACCAGTCAGTGGCCCAGAGAGGGGCAGTAGCCCAGAAAAGAGCTGGGTTAATGAGGGTAATTTAAAAGGAGGGGTAAGTGCAGTTTATAAATTTGCATTTGCCTCATTCATGAGACTGGTTTCCTCAGAGCAGATTTAGTACATAGCAAGTACCAAATAAATGCTGAATGGGAAAAAGGAGGGCAAGGCACTTAAAACATACCAAGAACTAAACCACTGAGCAGGAGTGGTCCAAATAAGTTGTGACCAGGTTACTGAGGGGGTGAGGGCTGGGCCTGGGAAGGACAGATGGAAAGCACAGACTCCGTTAGGCTCTGGGGGTAGGCATGGTGGCCCCCCTCCATGTCTGTAGGCAAACTTTGGACCTGGCTTGGGAGTGTTCCGGCAGCATCCTGCTCGGCTCTCTTTGCACATTTGCCCCAGTGTGATAACTCCTGCCGGCCGGGGTAGACAGGAGACATTTTCTGCGCCTGACGTACCCTCTCTCTTGGCAGGCATGGGCAAGAAAGATGACCCCAAGCTGATGCAGGAGTGGTTCAAGTTGGTGCAAGAGAAAAATGCCATGGTGCGCTACGAGTCAGAGCTGATGATTTTGTGAGTGGCCTGAGATTGGGGACCCAGCTATGGGGGAGGCTATCAGCTCAGCACCTGTCACGGCAGGAGCACAGCTGTTTCCTAATTTAGGCGATGGGGAAATATGGTCCCCAAGTCACTGTCTCCCTCTTCCCCCTGCCCCCAATCCCAGTGCCCGGGAGCTGGAACTTGAGGACCGGCAGAGCCGACTGCAGCAGGAACTTCGGGAGCGGATGGCTGTGGAAGGTAAGAGGGGAAGCGCGCTCTGGAAAGCTGGGTGTGGGCCTGCTACCTCCTGGTCCTGTAGACCTAATGTCTTTGGCCACTGCCCAGATCACCTGAAAACCGAGGAGGAGTTGTCAGAGGAGAAGAAGATCTTGAACGAGATGCTGGAGGTGGTGGAGCAGAGAGATGCCCTCGTGGCCCTGCTAGAGGAGCAGCGGCTCCGGGAAAAAGAGGAGGACAAAGACCTGGAGGCCGTCATGCTGTCTAAAGGCTTCAGCCTGAACTGGTCCTGAGTTGTACCCATGCTCTGGCTGGCTGGTCTGTGGCATCTGCCTGACCCAAGCTGGGTTCTTCCAAAAACCACCCGGATGCAAGATCTGAGAAGACCTGGCACCTCCTGGGAGTTTACACTGAAATGTCTACGTGCCTCTTGAAAAGTGGGTCAAATGTCTGTGCTATGGGGAACCCCAGGTGAGGATGATTATCTGAGGTGGCGGAGCCTCCTTGGAAGAGGCCCACCCTGACTTCCCGCTCCAGAGAGAGAGGAACACAGAGCATTTGACACGTAACGCAGGAAAAGGAGAACCTGCACGCTCCCCAAGGACGCACGGTGACTGGTGCCCCTTCCACGGGAGGAGGTAAGAGGCGGAAGCTGCCCCCTCTCTGGCAGAACCACAGCCGCCAGGGTGTGCCTCCACAGAGCAGAAGGGACGGCCATCGTCTTCGTGCTCCCTGAAGCACCACCAAAGAAATGAAGAACACCCCCCAGGAGGCAAGATGTGAATCAAAACCTGGGAGGGGGCAGTGGCCAGCAGGTCAGTGCCTACGCCAGCATCACAGGGGGACCTGAAGGCGGGCTGGCTCCCCAATTCATTATGCAAGAAGGAGGACCCAGGAGGGATCTGCTCCCCGGCACCCCCGCACCACACACTGGACCCCTGGTGGCCAAATGTCCCAGGCCTCTCTCTGGCTCTGGCCTGAGGCCTGTGGATTGCTGCATTCTGCTTTTAATTCACAACAATTTTGACACTGGAAAATACTGACTTTGGGGGACAGGAGGAGGCCCGACATTTCAAGCCCCCACTTGACAGACAGGCGTTGTCACTGTTCAACGCTTCACGTCGGGGCAGGAGATTATCTTTTTCCTTGACGTTTTTCCTGTGTTTGCACATTGAAATGAAGCTGACAACCTGGCAAGACGCTCAGCCGCTTCGGACCCTTTTTGTCAATTAACTTATTTTTTTAATACTTGAAAAGAAGTAACTTCATTTTTATATCTTTACTAGAGACACTGATCACGTGGCACCCGGTGTAGGAGTGACGGGGGTGTCTGCTGCGTCCTACACAGTCCCATCCCAAACTGACTGAATGCTGTTACAGCTGTCTATTTATTAGCCTTCTTCATCGTGTTGCTGACCCAGTTGGCATTAGGGAGCAGCTGAGACCCTTGTGTGGGTTCTTGGTTGTAGCTCTTCTGTCCCCTCCTGTACTTTGTGTCTGGCACCTTCTCCTTCACCTGGCTTACTCTTACTGTGGTACCAAACTTTTGTGTCTGCACCATTCATCTGTCAGGGGTACATTTCAGCACTGTTTGAGGCCAGGCCAAAAGGCACAGATGTCACTCACCTCTCTCTATTGAACCCTGGCTCTGCAGAACCCGTTGTTTTGTTTTGTTTTGTTTTGTTTTTCCTCTGCTTTGGTGCCAGGGTTTCACCTCCCACAGCATATTTATTAAAGTTTGGGGGTAAGCCCTTTTCCAAGCTGGCTGAGACAGTGTATGGTGGGACCCTGTAATCCATCTAGCTGATGAGAATTCCCCTCAGCCCAGCCTCAGGTCCCATCAGACAGAGATGCAAGTGTTGTAGCACATATTGGAATTTAGGTTGGTCTCTCACAGTTAACGCCACCCCAGACCTCCTCTGCACCCAGATCTCCATGGGGAGGCAGGGGTAATGAGCACCATGTAACCAGCTCCTTGAGCCAAACTGCTCACTTCTCCTAGTTCAACCAGAGACTGGCCTTGTGCAGCTCATAGAGCCACGGTGTGGGAAAATCTGGTGGCACAGGGCTTGTCCAGCCACACAATGACATGCGGTCCACCCTGGGAGGATTCCTGTCAGGGCCAGGCCCATCTGGGAGGGTCCTCCAGCAGAAGACTTCTGGTGGAGAGGGGCCTGTGTAGAGAGAACAGAGGCCTGGCAGCTCTTCAAGGCAGCCTAGATCAGGTGTCCGTGCTGACCTTGGAACCTCCAGGGGGACCCACACCATGCCTCAACTTGAACATTCATTCTTAGTACAAAGGAGCAAAGAACCTGTCTTAACTCTTCACTTTGTCCGAAGGCTGCCATCTCTCTCCTGTGGAAATCCAGATGTGCTGCTAGCAGCTGTCACAGCTCTGACTTCACTTTGTTTTCTGATGAGACAGAATCTCCATTTTTATGCTTTTCTTAAAAAGGGGAGGGGTGGGTGTTCTAGATTCTATCTTTAAACCTCAACCTTCCAGTAAAATTGGACTTGAGACAGGACCTTCATCAGGCGGCCTTGTCCCTAACCTGCTTCACCTCTTGAATGCCACCTTAACTAGCCAAGCCCCAGGAGAGCTGTGCCTGCATCCCTTGTGGCTCCTGCTAATCCCAGAACAAGGAAGCAGTTTACGAAGTGGCTGGTAAGGGATGCGGCCATAGCGATGTGCTGTAAGTAGCTTAATGTAGCAGGAGCACCAGATGTTACCGTCTGCCCTTGCTGCCGGCCAGTACTGGTCAGCCTTTTAACACTCTGCACTCTGCCGAAGCACACTGCTGCCTGCAGTTAATAGAAGGGGGACTGAAGACTCTGCAGAGAAGCTTCAAAAATCCACCAGCCTGCAAAATGTTTGCCAGTTCTCCACTCCCAATGGTGTTGCAACTTCAGGTTCTAGTAGTGCACCTTTTTTTTTAAAGCTCCCATTTTATAACCACTAGTTTGCAGTTTATTTTAGTACCCTGGTGACATGCTGCGTGAAATGTTTTCCAACTCTGGAAATGCATGCAGCTCCAGGCAGGTCCCCTTCCTGACATTTAAGTCCTCTTGAAGGCAGGAGACAGAGAATATATATATAAATATACACACATCAATGTGTGTGTATATATATGTATGAAATGCCAGAGTTTGAGCCCAAACACAAGGCCAATACAGTGGACAACCAGTCCAGTGTCACTAGAGGGAAGGCTGTAGGCACCCCTACTCCTGAGTCTAAGGGACTCCATGTGGGGTTCTAACCCTGCTCAGGTGATATATTTGGGCCTTTGCCCTCAAACTATCCTCCAGTTGCTTTTGACCAGCAATGATAGACTATCCTTTCAGAAGAAGAAATTTTTCAGTGGGGCAGGAGGTTTAAAGGAAAAAAACTGAAAGGTGGTAATAACTGAGCTGCCAGTTAGGCAGAAGGGGAATGGGCCATTTTATGCGCAATAAAAGTTTTTAAAAGAAATACAGAATATTTATTTTTTTTTTAATTTTTTTCAATGTTTATTCATTTTTGAAAGAGAGAGGCCGAGCACAAGCATACCACAAGGGGTGGTGTGGAGACAGAGGGGGACACAGATTCCAAAGCAGGCTCTAGGCTCTGGGCTGTCAGCACAGAGCCCGATGTAGGGCTCAAACTCACGAACTGTGAGATCATGACCTGAGCTGAAGTCGGAAGCTTAACCGACTGAGCCACCCAGGCGTCCGGAAATACAGAGTATTTCTTAGGTCATTTTACTGGACTTGGCAGTGAGCCAGGATGCATTTCCACGTTCCACTACCTGCCTCTCTTAGGGAGATGCTGTCCATGCACATCATTTATGTCTGGCATATGCATGGGTATGTGTACAAGGTTGTTTAAAGAACACAACTTTGTTTTGTTTTTTGTTTTTTAGTTTGTGCTTTTTTTTTTTAGTCCTTCATATTATCCTGGCTCAGCCCCCAACTGCTATCATTTGAGAAAATGCCTGAAACAATTTAGTGTGATAAGCTATTCTTCAAGTCCAAGTGATCCTGTGGTCCTGGCAGCCTTCTTTGCCAGCACTGCTTCTGTGCCTGCCTCACCTCTGTCCTTTGATACAGCTAACTGGGAAGCCCAGTGGCATGGGGTCTGCGGCCTTCAGGTCTAAATTGTTTAGATGTGTCAGTGTCCCCATCTACATTCAGCATAGGGTCTTGGAGAGATGATGTCACCCATCTTTAGACTGGAACCATCCCCAAAGGATTGAAGGCAATAATCCTGGTGAACTCTTCTCTCTTCATTACAAGAAGCCTCTTGGGTTAGTCTCCAGATGGAGACACATTCCAGCTCTTTTCCCCTTCTCTGGTGTGTTGACCTACCGGGAGATAGCTGACTTTGTTGTCACCCATAGAACTAATCCCAAAGGCACAAGGCTTCCCTCTGGAGCAGTAACAGACAGCAGGGAAAGAAAAAATGGCACTAGATGTGTTGAGGTGAGCCTTGCCCGGCCTAGAGGTCACTGCCATGGAAGCTGGCTCCTAGAGCCTTTCAGCTTTATTGCCAGCTATCCCAGAAAGAAGAAAGGACCCTATCTTAGGTAGAAAAAAATATAACCGGCTTGAGTGAATATTCTGTGGCTATGACACATGCTTATTGGGAAAGGCTGGAGTTTGGTAGTCACCTGTGCTGATCCCAGTCACCTTTTGTTCCTCAGAGGTCTTGCTTTGATTAGAGGTGGAAACAAGCAGGATTTGACCGCAGGTCACAGCAGCCCCAGGTGGCAGGAAATGATGGCTGCTGTTTTTGGCAGGCAACAGAAAGGAACGCTACATAAGCCCTATGTAAGTGCACCTCAGAAACACATACCCCCTTTCCTTCCAAGAAACTCTGAAGGAAATGTCTTATGTCTCTGAAATCCCTCCTGAACCCTTCTTAGGAATCAGAGTAAAAAATGGTAAATGGAGAGAATGTTTTTTTTATTTTACTTTATGAGCTGGCCAGTCCTCTTAAGGAGACTCCCTTCTCTGTGTTATCTGCTCAAAAGATCCCCTCCCAGCAATGCTAGTGAAGAGGGTAAGAAACCATCCTCTCAGGTGGATTTTGTCCCACTGAAACATCAGCCCAGGGGGCCAGAGCTGCACCTCATAGACTAAACCAAGGAGCCTGTTAGACCAGGTGCCCAGGGTCACAAAGACTTTTACACTCCCATATGGACCACCTATTGCTGTCAAACTTCACCAGGTAGCATTTTGTGACAGCCCCACTCCTTGTGTCCTCTGCCCTGAGGTCTTATAGGTGGGGCTTAAACAAGGAAGCTGGAGTCCTGGCTTCTGTGGGAGGCCATGTGTGCTGGCTGCCTCTGCCTGAGAAGCCACCTTATTACTAAGACATATGGAAGAGGAGACTGCATCCCATGATGCATGCATATACATGTATGCATACATGTGCGCACACGCATCTTCTTTTCATGATCGGTATGCCCTTTCTGAACCAGTGTGGACCTCTAGCTCTAAAGTAGGCTGAATATAAGCCTTTGGACCCAGGAGGGTCCAACTGAGGGTCCAGGCTAAAGCAGGATCCAAGTTGAGGATCTTGTAACAGTAAACAGCTCAGTGCCTGGAGGATTACAGTTGTATTGAATGGTCTCCCACGTAGGCAGCTGGAGCATCCCCAGATCCAGGGGAAGGGTCATTTACAGTGCCCAGTACAAGAGTGGGGCTGCCTCATGCAACTTGTGAAATGAGAATAACGGTTGCTGGTGTCTGTGTCCACATGTGAGAGAGTGGTAAGGAATGTGAGTCGGACGAGATTAAGGTTGGCATTCAGACATGAAACTCATTCCTGCCTCTTCCCTGACTTCAGAGGAAGCCTTAGGCCTATCACTTAACTTGTCAGTGCCTCCCTCCCTGATAACCAACCCACAGAATCCATGGGAGGGCAAAGCATTGAAGGGTTTGAGATTCTTGAATCAGGGCCTTTGTAGATGAGCAGACATCTTTCATGATGGTAACTAATGTTCACCTTGAAGAAACCTGAGAAGGACTGAGGGGAAGCAGTCCCAGCACCTCTAGGGTCTGACTCCCTACTACCCGGGTTCATCACAGATCTATCTGGTGAGCCAACGGAGTTGTGCATTTACTCTTAACTACTTAAAATGCTGGGCTGAATCTTCTGTTTCCTCTCAGGAACTTAACTTACTCATGACAGGTTGATGTAGATGGGCAGTGTTTCCAGAACCTTCATATGAGTCACTGCTGGATGCGTGCCTGAGGCTGGACGATGCTGAGCCTGAGTCAGCACTCAGTGCCTTACTAGGAACAAACCAGCACTCTCAGTTCAAGAGGACAACACTCCAGTCTTTCTCCTCCTGCCTCATTCTACACCCGCCAGCCACCTCCACCTTCATCTTGAGGCAGCTCCACCAGACCTGCTCTCCCAGCAGTGACTCCAGGGGACATACCACATGTCCCTAGTCCTCCAGAGTCATTACCAAGGAGAAGGGGTTCGTCCAAGTGAAAGCTAGGGTGTATTAGTGTTATGGTGCTGATCAAAAGCCAAAAGAACAAGGGTTCACTCACATGCACCACAGGCAACTGGCACAGCAAGTGACAAGAAAAAGTGAGTTTCTTGGTGGGGAAGTCTGGATGAATATCCAGCATCTGGCAATGTGGCCTTCAGGTTGTCTCCCTAAGAGTTTAAATGCCAGGTCTTTCCCGTGGGAGAAAAAAACAAGAAGCACCTGACAGCCAACAGCCCTCTTTCCCCAGCTGCATTTTATTTAATGTTTTTTTTTAATGCTTTTAAAGAATTAAGTACCATTTTAAAAATGTAACCAGGGCCAGACTTACTTGCCAGCCTTCATATTGGGACAGAATACTGTTTCTGGCCCTAGAATTAACATTTTAAGTCTTCATCACATTGTTCTTAAAATCACCTGTAAAAATCCGGTTGGGGAAGCAGAAGGGTGAGGCTGGAAGATGCTGGCCCTGGGTCAGCACTTGGTGCCTTATACCAGTTTGGGAACAAACCAGCACTCAGCTCGGTCAGTGGGGGTTCAAGGGGACACCTCATTCTTTTCCCTGATGCCTCATCTACAGCCCAGGGGATCCAGAATTGGTAGAGCCTTAACTCCTGAGGGGTGGTCACCCCAGACTGTCTCTTCTGAATGAATCACCCCAACAGGCCTTGGCCCCTGCTCCTGGAAGATGCAGACAGCAGTCCCAGGACCCCCACCAAGTTCTCCTATGGGAAGATATTTGGAAGAAGCATCAAGGTCAGACGAGTTTTCTGAAACACCGTGCCTGAGGAGAGTAGGTAGAGGGTATGCCTGCCGTGCTGATCGCAGTGGTTGACAATAAATGTAAAATAAGTTCATGCCTATGTATGTGAAGAGCCCCGCCGACCCTGTTCATGACTTTTAGAGTCATTAGTGGGAAGGAAAGAGGGAAACAAGTAGAAAGTAACTTTTCAGTTTGGTGTAGCAGGGTCCACACTGAACCTCTGGCTGTTTGCACTCCTGTTGTGGGCAACAACCAAAATAAAATCGGTCATTATTTTTTTCTTCTGTGTGGAAGAGGATCATTTCTCCCCTCAAGCAAGTTCACACCCCCAGTGGGACCGGGATGTGCCCATAAAACCAAGGGCTCCAAGGATGCCTTCCCTCCTTGAGGTGCCAGGACCACCTGCCCACCCGGTCTGGCCTCCAGCAGAGCCAGCACCCATGGGGGTGGGTGAGCTGTATCCCTGCTTGTTACTCATGTCTCCTTCCACCTGTCCCCCTGCTCCAGTCATTTCTACCTGCCCCCCACAACTGTGTGTGGATTGGAAAAAAACACTGCGAGCTAGGAGAATATTTCTGCCTATCGTTCCCTTGATCTTACTATGTATCTTGAAAGAAAAAAACGGGCAGAAAAATTGTCTTCCTCCCCAACCCTCTGCCCAGGCTGAGGACCCCCCTCTCAGCATTTCCTCATGCTTTTTTATCTCAGGGCGAGCATGTGAAGTTGAGCTGTGGCACAGCTGTGGTGGCAGGTGCTAATGGAGGAAGGGAGAAGGCAGGATGAGAGGAATCTCAAGGGCAATAAAAAGACATGGACTTGGGGGCGCCTGGGTGGTTCAGTCGGTTGAGCGTCCAACTTCGGTTGAGGTCATGATCTCGCAGTTCACGAGTTGGAGCCCCACATCGGGCTCTGTGCTGACAGCTCAGAGCCTGGAGCCTGCTTCAGATTCTGTGTCTGCCTCTCTCTCTGCCCCTCTCCCATTCATGCTCTCTCTGTCTCTCAAAAATAAGTAAACATTAAAAAAAATAAAAATAAAAAAAGACATGGACTCAAAACCTAGCTATGTGATCAGGGATGAAAAATCTGTCAGTTTCAAACCAGGACTGTGATAAGGAGGAGGGCATTGACGGGTTGACCTGGGAGGAGGCCTTAACCAGCAGAACTGATTGAATGGCACTGGATAGAGTGCAGCCCACCAGAGCTCTTCGGAGTGCTGGGTGATGGTGGAGGGGTGGGCCTGCTGGCCTCTCCAGGTGGGAGCATCCTGGCAGCCTGGCCCCCAGGCTGGGATTGTGTACATTCTGCTCTTACCTGGTCAAGATTTGGAGGCCGGGGGGGTGCCTGGCTGGCTCAGTCATTGGACCATGCAACTCTCGATGTCAAGGTTGTAAGTTCAAGACCCACGTTGGGTGTAGGGGTTACTTACAAAGTAAACTCTTTAGAAAGCCTGGACCTGGCAACTGAAGAGCATTTCAACATAAACAGATGTGTCTGGGCCTTCATGTGCCTAGAACTGAACTTGGCTTTGAGAGCTGAGCACTAAGTTCAGCCGGGGAAGGAGGCCAATGTGTAGCATTGAAGCTGGTTTTCACCAGAGAACAGTGTCTGCAGGGCCCCTTCCAGGCAGTGCCATGGATGTGCTTGGTTCCATGGATGGGGGTAGGTCCACTGTTAAACATTTCCCATCTTTTTTTCCCTCCAGGCCAGTACAGTGATCTCCCCTGCCCCCTCCCTTTTCCCTTATGCCCCTTTAAAGATGATCCCAAGAGTCCTATCCCCTTCTCTCCTTCACCCCCAACCAGAAGAAAATTCTATATCCGAGGCCACTTGGCTGTGTGGAATCAGCACTGGAGCGGGAATCAGGGAAACTAGGAATCTGTCAATTTCAGATCCTGGCATCTGGCTTGGCTTGGCCACCACCTGGCTGGCTGATCTTGGACATGGCTCCCCAAACCTTTCTACCTTTGAAATGGGAAAGTAACATTCACTCTACACCTCACAAAGTGGTTGTGGGACCAAAAAGAGATCAGAGATGCTGAGCGCTCTGAGTTTTGTGGGCACTGTGCCTGTCCCTCTGAGGTTGCTGAGTCACGCAGTCACATGCCAGCCACCAGAACCACACACAGACTCTCCCCTCAAGGTTGAACCCGGGCCCCTGCCCACAAGCAGATGTGCCTTCTAGGAGGTGCAGGAGCTGTTCCTGCCCCAGCGCCTGTGACAGGAACCGACAGCAGCTGCTCGAAGTCTGGCCTCCAAGAAATTAGTGATGACACCTGAAGCTTAGTGCAGCATTGCTAGGAAAGGAAGCCACAGAGTTGGGCTAGATGTGGAGAAAGTCCAACATAAGAATAAAGAGCAAGAGGGGCGCCTGGGTGGCTCAGTCGGTTAAGCGTCCGACTTCAGCTCAGGTCACGATCTCGCAGTTCGTGAGTTCGAGCCCCGCGTCAGGCTCTGGGCTGATGGCTTAGAGCCTGGAGCCTGCTTCCGATTCTGTGTCTCCCTCGCTCTCTGCCCCTCCCCCATTCATGCTCTGTCTCTGTCTCAAAAATAAATAAACATTAAAAAAAATTAAAAAAAAAAAAGAATAAAGAGCAAGAAACTTCGTGTAATGTAAAGCATGTGTCTTCTAGCCTTCATGATTCAAACCCAGGCTCCCACTCTGGAGCGCATGGATTCACAGCAATGAGAGTCACAACCCTCCCTGCAAAGAACACAAAATCCCACATACAGCACTCTGCCACATGGTGTTCTTGGCCCGTGCGTCTTTAAACAGGATTCTGGACACTGGTTTTCCCTCTTCTGAACACCCCTCCGACAAACCACCATGTAAAACGTTCTAGCCAGTCATAGCCAGGCCCCTGCCCCCTCTCCATTCCAGAATCCTCACTCCCTTCCCTTGGCTTGGTATGATTCAGCCACCCCCCAATGAGCTAACTTCAGGAAGGGCAGCAACAAGGCGGAGAGCTTAGGGAGCACATGACCTGGCTGGCCCTGGTGGTTAAATGATGGAGGACCCAGTTGTTCGGCAGAGTCAGCCCACCTCCCCCAGGAAACTCCCGTCTGCTTCCTCCCCTGGAGCCCATTCTGATGAAAGCCAGACTCGGGGAGGGGACATTTCAGCCCCCTGAAAGCCACTCTGCCTTGATTCCCTGAATGGGAGCCTCAGTGACAACTGTTGGTTGTTGGCTCGATAGCAAGGTCCAGGGGAAGGGCTAAGGTAATACTGGAACTCCTAGACTGGTAAAGCCCAGCAAAGGCATGGAGTGGAAGCTGGGTCAGAGCCGGCCTCTCACTGCTTCCCCCAGGCTGTACCTGCCAACACATACCAGGCAGGGCTGAGAAAAACCCACAAGGTTTCCAGCTTTCACAGCTCACCTGTGCAGTGTGAGTCATAATCATGGGTATGAACATGAACTTTGCCCCACAGGCCCGGGTTCTGAAGGTAGCCATCCTCCCCTCTCCTCTAGCATGAGTTATTTGGTTTTCCTCTCTAGAACCTCCTGCCTTCCAGACCTACATATCCTTCAAGGCCCAGAGCCAAGACTCCATGTTGATGGGAAAGCATTCAGACACTTTCCTTCCCAGGCATCTTGTCTGCAGCTCCTGGCCCCTGTGCACACCACACTTCAAAGGACAGGGGAGTCATGCCATCACGTAAACCACTCTTCCCCTCTCCCCTGGCACTTTCCTACAGCTCTTCCTGGGCCTCCCACATTGGACTCTCATACAGCAGCACCTTAACCCCACCACTTGTTCCTGCATCTCAGCCCAGGGTCCACCAAAGATGATAAGCCCCTGGCTTGACCCTTTTTCTGGATCCCACAGTAGAGTCCTGAGTCAGGCACAGAGCAGAAGCTCTGAGGTACTTATTCACTTGGGGCTGGAGAGACCTGGGGTATCAGGAAATAATCCATCATGTTCTTCTGCCCTCTGTTAATGTGGCTGTTGGTTCAGAAACCCTTGGAGGTCCCATGTCCCCCTAACCTCAACTCTGGTCACAGAGGAAGTAGTTATGGAGAGCTAGCTGTATGTGTGGTACTCTGCCAGTCTTCCCTGACACAAGATGTTACACCTTCACCTCCCTTTCATCACCCCAGGTCTTTGTCGTCAGATTCTATCCCTGAGGTGAGGGGTGCGGGTGTCTAGGATGGAAGGAACCTTGATGTCACGAATCTAAAGTCAGCTTGGGTGCATCACATTGACTTTCATGAGCATTGTGAAGGGGGAAGGAAGTGGTATCTGTGGGCTCACGGAAACTCTGACCTAAGAATGGCATGTCTGGAGAGGCTGGGCATGAGGGTGCTTGTGGGAAGCAGGCACTAGAAGGTACAGTGTGAGCCCATCTGCCATCCAGAATCCCCACCCCATGTGGACTTGTCTTTGGGGAAGTCAGAGGCTTTACCTCCTACAGTTCTACGGGACAAGATGCCATCAAAACAGGAGCAAGAAGTGACTTAGTCAACACGCACGTACAGTATGCCAGGCACCAGGGACCAAATGCACCCAGGCAGCCACAGGCGTGCGCTCTCGGAGCTCAGTTGACAAGGCCCAGAGGCGCCAGCCTGCCACCTGCCTTCCTCCATCCCTTCAGTTTCCCAGGGCCAGGCACCTGAGGTCTCCTGAGAGCCCAGAGGCAATACATCACCAACCCTGCTGGGAAATGAGAGACACCTGGAGAAGAGGGTCACTATCAAGTCCAGGTTTGTGGGGTACAAGCAACTGAGGAACAGATAGGGAGGGACTGTGGAGGCTGCTCAGGAAGTGACAAGGGAAGGAAGGGGATAGGGGTGCAAGTCGGCAGCCCCTATCCTCTCCTTCCTTCCCCTTTGTGCCCCTTCACTTAAACAATGTTTCTTTTTTTTTTTAATGTTTATTTATTTTTGAGAGGGAGACACAGAGCACAAGAGGGGGAGGGGCAGAGAGAGAGGGAGACACAGAATCTGAGCAGACTCTGAGCTGTCAGCACAGAGCCCCCCATGGGGCTCAAACCCATGGCCACGAGATCATGACCTGAGCCTAAGTTGGCCACTTAACCAACTGAGCCACCCAGGTGCCCCGTCTCTGTACCCCTTCAGAAGCCCCAGCTACTGAGCTCCTACTCCCAGAACCACCTCCCCACACCCTGACCTCTGACCCCCAGCCAATCACCCTCAGCTGCACAGAACTGTTTGGGAGCCTCTAAAGGGACACCAAGTAATAATAGCAATGGCAGCCATTTACTGAGAACTTACTATTATGCCAGACACCATGCCTAAGATTTTTATATAGTTCCTATATTTAAAATACAACTTGGAAGCATGTATTATCATCTTCTTTTACAGGTAGGAAATTGGAAGTCAAGAAGCCAGCTCTGGGGCATCAGCTTGTGGGGAGCCAATAGCCAGCTTTCTTGGGGGTAGCTGCTGGCCTCCTTGCTTGCAAGCCCAGGAATGTCAATGACTTCACGCCAGGTTTCTATGTATTCTGAGGACTTGCCTTGCTCATTCTGACTTTATGCCTAATACATACTGTTCCTCTTCTTTCCCATTTGATAGGTAATAATTAGAGCACACTGTACCAGTCACTATATTCAGAGGCATTATTATCCCCATTTTATTGATGAGAAAACTAAGCCTTGGAGCAGTTAGGTACCATGCCCAGGGCCACAGAGCCAGTAAGGTACAGAACTGAAAAAACCAACTGCAAAGGCTGAGCTCTTAACCACTGTGCTAAAGGCCTATCAACCTCCCTCTGACCCCACCCCTGGGCAGGCTGCCCTAGACCCCTCCAGTCCATGCCCCCTCTTCCCTCTAAATCCCCCAATGCCTCTGTTATGAGCCATGTACTGACCCTTCAATGCATCTGCATGTGTTGCAGAGTTCACTGCTGTCCCCTGTATCTGCGCTGTCCCCAGCCCAGCAAAGTTGACTACTAAACTAAGCTGATGGCCCCTTTCAGCTTCCCCACTTGGCCTCTCCTTGTTTTCCTCTCCCCAGCACTCCCCTTCCTGACTCTCCATCAAAACCTATCTTCTAGGACAGCTCGGAAATTCTTTCACATTTTTGTAAAGAATAAAAACACATGAATAGCTAAAACAACCTTGAAGGAGCGCCTGGGTGGCTCAGCTGGTTGAGCGTCCGACTTTGGCTCAGATCATGATCTCATGGTTCATGGGTTCGAGCCCCGCATCAGGCTCTGTGCTGACAGCTCAGAGCCTGGAGCCTGTTTCAGATTCTGTGTCTCCCTCTCTCTCTGCCCCTCCCCCACTCATGCTCTGTCTCCCTCTGTCTCAAAAATAAATAAACATTAAAAAAAATTAAAACAACCTTGAAAAAAAAAGAGTAGGGGCGTTGCCTTAACTATAGTAGGACCTAATGCAAAGTCATAATAATAAAAACCATGTAGTATGGGTAGAAGGACCAGCAGACTGATGGGGCCCCGAAAAAAGCATTCAGAGGGACCGTGGAAACTCAGGTTGTGATTAAGGAGGCCCTGTGAATCAATAGGAGAGATGAATTGTTTTTGCAGATGTTTGGCAAATGGGCTCACTGTATAGACAAAATGAAAGTAGTTTCCTGTTGTAACACTATGTGTAAAAATAAACTTGGGATGAATTAAAGACCAAAATTAAAAAATAAAACTACAGATTTATAAAATAGAGAAAATTTAGGAGAATATCTTTGACCTATATAGAAAGGACTTCTTCCCCCGCCCCCAGTTTTATTGAGATATAATTGATACAAAACATTGTGGTAGTTTAAGATACACAACATAATGATTTGATATGTGTATATATTGTGACATGATCACCACTGTTTAGCTAACATCCATCATCTCACATAGTTACAATTTTTTTCTTGTGATGAGAACTAAGATCTACTCCCTTAGCAACTTTCAAATATACAATACAGTGTTGTTAACTAGAGTCACCATGCTGGACATGACATCCCCAGGATTTATGTATCTTATAACTAGAAGTTTGTACCTTTTGACCCTCTTCACCCATTTCACCCAACCCTGACCCCCTGCCTCTGTTTCTGTGAGTTCAGGTTTTGGGGGGCTTTTTTAGACTCCACATGTAAGTGAGATCATACAGTATTTGTCTTTCTCTGACTCATCTCACTTAGCATAATGCCCTCAAAGTCTATCCATGTTGTTGGAAACAGCAGGATTTTCTTATTTTTTTTTTATAGTGAGCAAGAGTCCAATGTGTATGTGGGGGGTGTGTGTGTGTATTTGTGTCACATTTTCTTCATCTATTCATGTCAATGGACATGTAGATGTTTTCATGTCTTGGCTATTGTATATAATGCTGCAGTGAACACATGGGTGCAGATATCCCTTTGCGATAGTGATTTCATTCCCTTTGGATAAATGCCCAGAATTGGGATTGCTGGATCATAGAGTAGTTCTATTTTTAATTTTTTTAAATTTCTTTTATTTATTTTTTTATTTAGAGAGAGCACGTGAGCAGGGAAGAGGTGCAGAAGGAGACAGACAGCAAATCTCAAGCAGACTCCATGTTGAGCATGGACAACAAATCTCAAGCAGACTCAGCATGGAGCCGGACCCAGGGCTCAATCCCAGGACACCGGGATCATGACCTGAGCTGAAATCAAGAGTCAGATGCTTAACCAACTGAGCCACCCAGGTGGCCCCTATTTTTAATTTAAAAAATTTTGTTAACGTTTATTTATTTTTGAGAGAGTGTGAGTGGGGGAGGGGCAGAGAGAGGGAGACACAGAATCCGAAGCAGTCTCCAGGCTCCGAACTGTCAGCACAGAGCCCAACACGGGGCTCAAACTCACGAACTATGAGATCATGACCTGAGCTGAAGTCGGACACTTAACTGACTGAGCCACCCAGGTGCTCCAATTTTTTTGAAGAACCTCCATACTGTTTTCTATAATGGCTGTATTCCCACTGATAGTGCACAAGGGTTCCCTTTTCTCCACATCTTCAACAGCATTTATCTCTTGTCTTTTTGACGATAACCATTCTAATGGATGTGAGGTGATATTTCATTGTAGTTTTTATTTGAATTATTTGATTGGTGATGTTAAGCACTTTTTAATCTATCTTTTGGCCATTTGTACATATTCTTTGGAAAAATGGCTAACTTCCTCCACCCATTTTTAAATCAGATTGTTTATGGGTTCATTATATATTATATATATATTTTATATATTTATATATTTTAGATAGTAACCCCTAATCAGATATATGATTTGAAAATATTTTCTCTCATTCTGTGGGTTGCCTTTTCATTTTGTTGATAATTTCCTTTGCTGTGCAGAAGCTTTTCAGTTTGATGTAGTCCCACTTACATATTTTTTGTTTGTTTGTTTTTGTTGCCTTTGCTTTCTGTATCAAATGCAAAAAGTCATTGCCAAGATCAATGTATAGGAGCTTACTTCCTATGTTTTCTTCTAGGAATGTTATGGTTTCAGGTCTTACATTCAAGTCTTCAATCCATTTTTAGTTGATTTTTGTCCATGGGGTAAGATTGGGGTCCATTTTCATTCTCTTTCATGTAGAAATACATGTGAAAATTCTCTTTCATGTGGAAATTAATTTTTTAATTTTTTTTTCAGGAGAAAGATCATGCACAAGCAGAGGAGAGGGGTGAAGGGAGAGGGAGGGGGAGAGAGAGCGAGAGAAAGAGAGAGAGAGAGAGAGAGAGAGAGAATCTTAAGCAGGCTCCACACTCAGCGCAGAGCCCCTGGGATCATGACCTGAGCCAAAATCAAAAGTCAAACATTCAGCTGAGCCACCCAGGCACCCCCGTTTTCCCTATACTTTTAATTCTACACTTTTTATTATCTTTTCCTCATTGAGTATTCTTGACTATTTTGTTGAAATTTAATTGATCATGTATGTGTGAACTTATTTCTGGGCTCCCCTTTCTGTTCCATCAATCTGTGTGTCTTTATGCAAATACCATACTATTTTGATTACTGTAGCTTTGTAATATAGTTTGAAATCAGGGAGCATGATGCTTCCAGCTTTGTTCTTCTTTCTCAAGATTGCTTTGGCTAATCAGGGTCTTTTGTGGTTCCATACAAATTTTAGGACTTTTTTTTTTCTATTTCTATAAAAAAAATGCCATTGGAAGGGTGCCTGGGTGACTCAGTCGTTAAGTGACCAGCTCTTGATTTTGGCTCAGGTCATGATCTCACGTTTGTGAATTTGAGCCCCACACCAGGCTCTGTGCTGCCAGCGCAGAGCCTGCTTGGGATTTTCTCTCTCCTTCTGTCTCTGCCACTCCCCTGCTTACTCTCTCCAAATAAATAAGTAAACCTAAAAAAAATAATAAATAATAAAAATAATAATAAGATATTTTTAAAATGCCGTTGGAATTTTGGTAGGGATTGCATTGAATTTGTAGATTGCTTTGGTTAGTATGGCCATTTTAACAATATTAATTTTTCTTTTCTTTTTTTAAAAATGTTTATTTATTTTTGAGAGAGAGACAAGAGAAAAGACAGAGCACAAGCTGGGGATGGGCAGAGAGAGAGGGAGACACACAATCTGAAGCAGGCTCTAGGCTCTAAGCTCTGTCCGAGCTGCCAGCAGAGAGCCTGACGTGGGGCTCAAACTCAGAACTGCAAGATCATGACCTGAGCCAAAGTTGGATGCTCAACCGACTGAGCCATCCAGGTGCCCCAATAATTTTTCTAATCCACGACCATAGAATATCTTTCCATTTATTTGTGCCTCCTTCAATTTCTTTCATCAATGTTCTACAGTTTTCGGAGTATAAATCTTCTACTCCTTGGTTAAATTTATTCCTAGGTATTTTACCTCATGTTTTTACATTCTCAAAATGTAAAAAATCAAACTACAAAGTTAAACAATAGAAAAAATGTAGGAGAATATCTTTGTGACCTATGGGAAAAAAAGACTTCTTAAATTATACTTCAAAAGCACAGACTAAATAGGGGCACTTGGATGTCTCAGTTGAGCATCTGACTCGTGATTTCAGCTCAGGCCATGATCCCAAGGTCATGGGATCAAACCCCCGCTTAAGATTCATTCTCTCTTGGGGTGTCTGGGTGGCTCAGGTGGTTAAGCATCCAACTTCAGCTCAGGTTATGATCTTATGGTTTGTGGGTTCGAGCCCCACGTGGGGCTCTGTGCTGACAACTCAGAGCCTGGAGCCTGCTTTGGATTCTGTGTCTTCCTCTCGCTCTGTCCCTCCCCTGCTTACTCTATCTCTTATAAATAAATAAATGTAAAAAAAAATCTATTAAAAAAAAGAAGATTCATTCTCTCTCCCCTTCTACCCCTCTCCCCTGCTTGTACTTTCTCTATCTCTAAAATAAAAATAAATAAAATAAAAAAATAAAAAGCACAGACTAAAAGGGAAGAAATGGATGAATTTGAGAATTTTGTTTAATGCAGGATACCACAAAGTTAACAGGCCAAGAACAGACTGGAAGAATTTGTAATGTCTAAAACAAATAAGGGGCCTAGTATGTCGGATACCTGAGGAACTCCTGCAAACTAATAAGAACAGGATAAGAACCCAATGGATACATGGGCAAAGGAGTAAACAGGTAAATTACCAAAGGAGCGTTGAGGAAACAATGGTGCCCCCATCGTGTCTCCTCTTCCTGGACGCACACACACACACAAAACTCTATTTCCTGGCTTCTTCGTCTGTAGCTATGTTGAGATCATGACATAGGCACTCCCACAGGGGATGTGAGTGGGAAGGCTGTGCAGCTCCTGCTGAGTCAGTCAGGAGTGAGCTCTGCACACTGTGTCCCTGTGTCTTTGCCAGTAGAAGTGAAAAACTCGTGACAGCAGAGATCCCAGAAGGAGGGCTGCTTGGATCTTAGCATCACCTTTGGAGGAGGACCGCCGAGGAGAGCCACTTGACCCATGTCAGACTGCGGGAGAAATACATTTTTGAGATCTTAAGCTCCTGAGGTCTCCTAGGTTATCACTGCAGCACAGCTATTGTGGCAGTCACAGAGAAGCACTTCTCAGACCTGCCATCAACAAAAAGCTTGCTTGTCAGCTGCTAGAAGTTCAGTTAGCCGACAGCCTCCGGCTGCGTGGCCTTCAGACCCTGCCACAGAGGCCATGTGCTTCCCAAGCGTAAATAAGCATGGTGCGCCATTCTTTGCTCTGGAGCGACCTACTGGCATGGCTGTGACCTGATTAGATCCGCTTCATGGTCTGTCCAGTTCTGGTTCCTCCCCTGCTTCCTTTTACAGGGCTCAGACCTGTGTTGTGATCTGAAGGCTTTCCCTGTCCAGTCCTGCTTCTTCCTCTATCTTTCACAGACATTATCTCCCCCAAAAAACTTCTTGCTGTCCTGTTTCAGCGTCTGCTCCATGGAGGATGCAAATTGATACTTTTATCCTATCCTGAACAAGGATGCTCAGACTTATTGCTTATCATGGAACTATGGAAATGCACAAACAAAATAACAATGAGATATCACTTTATACCTATTAGATGAGCAAAATCAGCAACAAAGATCATGCCAAGTGTTGGTGAGGATGGAGGGAAACAGGAGCAACAGGCCCTCCTGGTGGGAATGTAGAGAAGAACAACCAGTGGGGAGAGCGGCTGTGAGTACTCGGTCAATTTACCCATATGCCCACCCTGTGACCAGTAATTCTGTTCCCAGCAGGCTCTCTAAAAAATTCTCACTCAGGGGCGGCTGGGTGGCTCAACCGGTTAAGTGTCAGACTTCGACTCAGGTCATGACCTCGCAGTTCATGAGTTCGAGCCCGTCAAGCTCTGTACTGACAGCACAGACCCCACTTCGGATCCCCTGTCCCCCCCTCTTTCTGCACCTCTCCCACTTGTGCTCTCTCTCCAAAAAAAAAAAAAAAAATCCTCATTCAGGCACATAGGGACCATATTTGAAGATGTTCATTTGAAGATGTTCATTTGAGCAAGTTGGAGGCAATTTGGGGTTTGCATATATGTGGCAGCAGATGAGCAAAATGTGGGGGATGCCCACAGTGGAGTACTCTGTGGCACTTAGAAGTGACACACATGGAAACATGGAGGGATCTTGCAAATACTGTGCTGAGTGAGGAAAAAATGAGATCTACTATAATACCTACAAAACAACAGTATACTTTTTTTTTTACAAGACTTTATACAAACAAATGATATATGATGCACATGTCATAAAGGCTGCCTCTGAGAGGGAAGTGACGCACATGGAAAGGGGGGGGGGAGAGAAGAAATAAATGAGAAACAACACAGGAGAGGGGACTGATGATGACCACACGCTAAGAACTAACGAGATGGGGGCACCTGGGTGGCTCAGCTGGTTAAGTGTCCAACTCTTGATTTTGGCTCAGGTCATGATCTCCCATCATGAGATCAAGCCCCATGTTGGGCTCTGTGCTGTGAGCACAGGGCCTGCTTGGGATTCTCTCTCTCACTCCCTCTCCCTCTGCCCCTCCCCCACTCATTCTCTCCCACTCTCTCGCTCTTTCAAAATAAATAGACTTAAAAAACAACAATGACAACAACAACAACAAAAACTAGGGAACATGATTCATCCAATGCAATGCATTTGAGATATTTTAAAAAGAAGCATATAAGAAAAACATTCTTTATAAATAAATGACTTTTAATACAAGCTTACATAGTTCATATGTCCTCTGCTGGAGATCTGCTTTTTTTTTTTTTTAAGTTTATTTGTTTAAATAATCTCTACACCTAACATGGGGCTTGAATTCATGACCCTGAGATCAACAGTTACATGCTCTTCTGACTGAGCCAGCCAGGTGCCCCTGGAGACTTGCTTTTTTGCATTAATCAAAGCACAGACAGGATTGGGGAAGGGGAAGCCAACAGGACTTTCTAAGATCCCTGAGATGTGCCATAGGGAGAGCAGTCTGTCTTCCTCCCTGATTCCACATGAGATAGAGTAGATGTTATTTAGTTCATCTTCCCCAAACCAATTTTCAGCCCCGAGTTGTCTTCACACAAAAATACCTTGGGTGTCTGGATGTCAGGTGGCCAGTAACCTCGATTTTCCAAATTCAGCCTTGAACAAGAAAGAGTATAAACAGTGCTCTAAACAAAGCTGTCACTGAGTCCCTCCCTACCAGTGCAGTGGACATACACAGGGCTGTGCAGGTGTCTGAAGCTGGAGGGGTCCAGGCCTGGGTTCAGTTTTCCTGTGAGACTGGGTGTGGATTTGAATGTCACCCGCCCAGAGACGGAGCCTGGAAAGGTCAGGTCATAACAGTTTAGGGAGGCCCAATAGCACTCTGCCAGAGTCAGCCATCACCGAGTCCTGTCAGAAACAGCCTCCAAGGAGGTCTTCAGGGATTCATTCAGGCCTGAGAAGGAGGGAAAGCTTTGAATTTTTCTAAAAAAAGGTGAGCTTTGCTCTTGACCTTGGAGCAGGATAAGACAGGTGTGACCTCCCCAGGACCAGAGGTTCCTTCCTGTGGTAAGGAACGTAGGCAGTAAAAGGGAAAGAAACCTAGCCCCCCCTGACTGGGTACAGGTGACTCACAGCTGAAGGTGGTGTGTTAGTTTGCCATGACTGCCATAACAGAATATGCATACCTGGAGGCTTAAACAACAGAAACCAACTCTCTCACAATTATAGAGTCTGTAAGTCTAAGATCAAGGTTTCTTCTGAGGCCACTCTCCTTGGCTTGTAGACAGCTGCCCTCTCCCTGTGTCTTCACATGGCCCTCACTCTCTGGGTGTCTGTGTCCTGATTTCTTCCCATAAGGATATCAGTCATATTGGATTAGGGCATACACCAATGGCCTCATTTCACCTTAACTACCTTCTTAAAGAGCCCATCTCCAAATATACTCACATTCTGAGAGAGTGGGAGGTTAGAGCTTCAACATATGAATTTGAGAAGGACACAATTCAGCCCAACAATGGGTTTCAGAAATAATCATTTTCAAACAGTATTCCTTAAAGATGTTTTTGAAAATGCTATCCTCTTTCTGTTGCAATAAAGGGAACTTAGAAAGGGGGTTGGGGAGGCGCCTGGGTGTCTCAGTTGGTTAAGAGTCTGACTTCAGCTTAGGTCATGATCTCACAGTTCGTAGGTTCAAGTCCCACATCGGGTTCTATGCTGACAGCTCAGAGCCTGGACCCTGCTTCGGATTCTGTGTTTCCCTCTCTCTCTGTCCCTTAAAAAAACTAAGACAAAACAAAACAAAAAACTTAAAAAAAAAAAAAAGAAAGGTGGTTGGGGTTTCAGAGGAGGAGCGGCCCAGCAGCCGGAAGCAACAGTGAGAAGCCTCAGGAAAAAGTGAAACCTAGATCAGACTGCTTGCTTAGCTTCCTACATACTTTCAGCCAAAACCTCATTGTGTTTTGTGTTCTGTCTTCCTTACTAAGAGCATCATTCTTTCCGGTTTATTTGTGTATTTACTGTTTTATTTTTGGATTAAGGTATTATTTTTACATATGGTGAAGTTCACCTTTTAGTGTAGAATTCTATGAGTTTTGACAAAAGTATACAGTTGAGTAACAAACCTGCAATGAGGATATAGAAATATTCCACCCTTCCTGGCTTCCCTTAGCGTCCCTCCCCTTCCAGTGTCTGGCACCCAGTGCTATGTTTTCTGACCCTATAGTCTTGCCTTTTTGAGAAGCATCACATTCTCTGTTTTGTTTTTGTTTTTGTTTTATTTTTTTTTCAACATTTATTTATTTTTGGGACAGAGAGAGACAGAGCATGAACGGGGGAGGGGCAGAGAGAGAGGGAGACACAGAATCGGAAACAGGCTCCAGGCTCTGAGCCATCAGCCCAGAGCCTGACGCGGGGCTCAAACTCACGGACCGCGAGATCGTGACCTGGCTGAAGTCGGATGCTTAACCGACTGAGCCACCCAGGCGGCCCATGTTTTGTTTGTTTTAGACAGAGAGAGAGCATACAACCGGGTGAGAAAGGCAGGAGAGAGAGAATCTCAATCCCGATGTGGGGCTCAATCCCATTATCCTGCAATCATGACCAGAGCTGAAATCGAGTGTCAAAACCTCTCTTAATTTATAAACAATGCTTACAGATTTTAAAGCCTAAAGCCTAAGCCACCCAGGTGGCTCAGTCAGGTGAGTGTCCGACTGCCACTCAGGTTATGATCTTGAGGTTCATGAGTTTGAGCCCCCCCATCCAAAGCCCCACTTTGGATCCTCTGTCCCTGCCCTCCCCCCTCCCACCCCGCCGGCTGCCACTTCTCCAATCACGCTCTTTCTCTCTCTCTAAAAACAAAACAAAACAAAAAGCCCACAGCCTAATAGAAGCAGTGAATGAGAACTGGGGGATTGAAGCAGAGAGAAGCTACCCTGACTGCAAAAATCTAAATAGGAGATGCAAAGAATTTGGCAGCCAATTGGCATAAATCCCACCCTGCAGGACTATGTCAGTGGCCCCCTACAATGTTTAGGGTAAAATCCCAACTCCTCACCTAGCCTTTCCCCAAGCCTCCCTGCTGTCACCTGGCACTTCCTTCCCTCACCCACTATGCACCAGCTGCATCGGGCTCCTTCCGGTGGCTGCATGCTTACAGTAGATGGCTTCCTGTGTCCAGAGTGCTCCTCCTCCTCCTGTCACATCTGCTCCCTTTTTTGACTTTCAGGCATCAGAGGACCAAGCTCATTAGCCACCCATTAGTCACTTGCCCTCGCAGTGCCCTGTTTAGTTTTCTGCATAACACCTAACAGCACCTGATGATTTTCTTGTTGACATAGTTATTCTACCTGTTGAGCACCCAGCAGTATCAAGCACTGTCTGGGGACCAAGACAACAGTATAGATAGAACAAGTCCCTGTCCTCCTTGTGGAGCAAATCACTATGTAATATTTCAGGTTGTAATAGGTGCTGTGGAGGAAATAAAGCCAGGCCTAGGGAAAGCACAGAGGCCATTGGTATTGAGGGAGAATAATAAGGGGACAGTGGTAGGATTTGAGCTTAAAGAGGGTGCAGCTCATATGGGACTTTAGAAGCTATTGAAAAGACCTTGGGAAAACTTAGAGGACTCTAAAGAGTGGAGTGACACCATCTGACTTTTATAAAAGGAGGAAGAGTACAGGGAGTGCCTGTTAGGAGGCTATTGCAATGATAGAGGGAGATGGTGGCTTGGATCAGGGTGCTGGTGGTGCAGAGGTGAGCCAGAGGGGGGTGCGGAGCTGCTGGGATGCACACACACTGCTGGCGGAGTGCAGGATGGCACAGCCGCTCTGAAAAACTGGCTGTTTGTAATAAAGTTGCACATTCCTCAAGCCGGTGACCCAGCAGTGCCACTCCTAGGTATTACTCTCAAGAGAAGTGAAAACATACATACACGTATGTCTGTAGGACAACGTTTGTAGCAGCATTACCGTGCCCACGATATTTGGGGACGTCAAGGATCAGCAAGCAGATGTACATCTGTGGAGAGGGAGCACAGAGAGCCACCCAGAGCAAGAGCAGCATTTCACAGCACAGGAGGCCACGCTTGTGAAGATGACTGGAGGCCTGGAAAAGATGAAATTATGTTTAGAATCCTGTTTAAGGAGACAGAGAAGTATGTCATCCATCATTCAAAGTTTAGCGGTCAGAAGTGTTGAGGGTAATCAGAGAGTTGAGTAGTGTCAAGATGGGAAGGATTACCAGTTATATGCATTGGTTAGAAGCTAAACTCCTCCTGAGCCTGGGAACTGCTTCTTGGGGAGCATACTGTGGCCTGATTGGTCCACATACAGAACGAGAAACACATTTACAGTCCTAGAAATGTACTTGTGGTGCTAAAGTATCGGTGGCAGAAGTGACTTATAGCTTAGGTAGGCCAGCTGCCCAAATGAGGGATGTCTGTATTGTCTGTGACACACAGCCCGGGCCCCTCCAACTCTAGCATGGCACTGTATCTTCCTTGGCAGGGAGAAAGCATCCAGCTGGCACTACCCATGTGTCATTTGTTCTCTGATCTCAGGTATCCTATGCCTTCATAGCAGTCCTTATTGGAGGAAATCTATTTATTGGAAGAAACCTACTCTTGCTGAAACTTTATAGATTGTCCCCTTGATACCTCCTTCAGAGCCAAGATAAGCTGCACACAAAACCCAGGAATTTCATTTAAAGTTAGGTGCATCATAAGGTTGGGCTATCTTGAAGTGGTAATTGGTATGCCCCATTCTTTGTTTATGGAATTGTGAAATTAACCTCTATTGCTTTGGCTGCCAGAAACCTCAGAGACAGCCCCATTAAAAATATTACCTGGGGGGTGCCTGGGTGGTTCAGTCCATTAAGTGTCTGATTTTGGCTCAGGTCATGATCTCAGATTGGTGAGTTCAAGTCCCACAGTGGCTCTCTGATGTCAGTGTGGAGCCCACCTTTGGATCCTGTCTCCCTCTCTTTCTGCTCCCCCCCAACAATAAACATTTTAAAAATATTACTTGCTATTTATACTTTAATCACTTGGATATGCAGCTCTGATAAAAAAAAGTTAACTTGAAATACAGATAACATTATCTAAATTTAACAAACTATTTTCTGTGATTTTCATTATAATAGTTTTTAGTGGTTGTAAAATTAATGCCACAGTCATTTTAGAAAAATTGGAAGATACGGGAGCACCTGGGTGGCTCATTCAGTTAAGCATCTGACTTAGGCTCAGGTCATGATCTCACAGTCCGTTAAGTTTGACCCCAAGTTGGGCTCTGCGCTGACAGTGTGGAGCCTGCTTGGGATTCCCTCTCTCTGTCTCTGTCTCTCTGCCCCTCTCCTACTAGCTCGCTCTCTCTCCCTCTCTCAAAATAAATAAATAAACTTAAAAAAAAAAAGGAAAATTGGCTATGAGGAATTTATTCAGGTAGATTGCACTTATAAGTACTCTATCTGGGCTCCTGGGTAGATCAGTTGGTTAAGTATCTAACTCTTGGTTTCAGCTCAGGTCATGATCTCACAGTTTGTGAGTTTGAGCCCCATATCAGGCTCCGCACTGTCAACTCAGATCCTGCTTGGGATTCTCTCTCTCTCTCTCTCTCAATCTGCCCCTCTCCCACGTGCTCTCTCTCAAAATAAATAAACAAAAAAAAATTAAAAGAAAAAAAAAAGAAGGGGTGCCTGGGTGGCTCAGTTGGTTAAGCCTCTGACTTAGGCTCAGGTCATGATCTTGTGGTTGGTTAGTTTGAACCCCATGTCCAGCTCTGTGCTGACAGCCAGAAGCCTAGAGCCTGCTTTGGATTCTGTGACTCCCTCTCTCTCTGCCCCTCCCCTGCCTCCACTCACCCTCTGTGTCTCTCTCTCAAAAATAAATAAACGTTAAAAACATTCTTAAAGAAAAACTGGAAAACAGAAGAAAGTGGGAAGTAAAATAAATCACTGATTTTTTAAAAATATAACCTTGTGATGATTTTTGGTTTTATTTCCTCCTAGTCTTTTTTTTTTCTTTTTAAAAATTCAGTTCCCATTCCTTTGTTCAGGTGTAGCAACTTCCGTGACCCTACTTGATTTCTCATGCTTTTCAGAAACTTGCTTTCCCGTTTCTGTTTCTCTTTTGTTGGAGTCACGTGTGTTTCTCCTCTGGCTGTGCAGTTGTGGGGCTATCTGGACACGTGGACTGGTGAATGGCTTCACGAGATTATTAGTGGGAACTACCACCCCCGAGGCCATTCCAAGACAGTCCGGGAGGATTCTAAAAGCAGTTCCACGCAAGGAACATTAGGAATTATCCCAGCATAGCCGGAATGAGTGGCTAACCTTCCCAGATAGCTACCTTGACATGGAGAACGGTGTGAAGATGGAAATGTTGCTATGTTGGGGCCACTGTATCATCGGCTGATGGGCCTAGCTGGAGTCGGGGTCCTCGCCCGGCTCCAGGCACCCAGGCTTGGGAACGAGCGCAACGCAAAAGCCTTCTAGCTTCCCGGGCCCCGCTCCGGCACCCAGCGGCTGAGCTTCACGGTAGCGGGAGGCTGGAGGCGGGCCGGGGGCGGGGCCAGCCGTGGCGGGCGGGCGGGCGGGGCCCGGGGCCGTGCCGGCGGGAAATAAAGGAAGTGGGCAAGCCGCGGCTGCGTACTCCGCGCGCCTCGGAGACTGCCTGGTCTCTGGTCTTTGGTCCCCGGTCCCCGGCCCCCGCCGCCCTTCTCTTGGCTTCCTGCCGCGGCTGCTGGGTGAGTGAATAGCCCCCGTACTGCGCGCGTCCGTCTGCGCCAAGCTGCAAGTTTAGGAGCCCGTGCCTACCGGGTGCGGGGCTCGGTGCTCGCCGCCGGCCAGACCCTCCCAGGCACAGCCCCGCACCGCCTGCGGCTGAGGGTTGGAGCTGGAGGGCGAGAGTGGAGGCACGGGCTGCCAGGTGCCACTCCACCCGGAGCGCGCCGCGGGACCCCGCCTCGGGCAGCCTGCGGGACCCCAGGGTTAGAGCCTGCCGGCCCTCGGCACCTGGCGTCGGGTCAGCCTTTCACCCCGCCTATCGACCGCCTGGGCCCCCTCCTTGGGTCTTCGCGGCCCTGACACCGGCCGGAAGGACTCCCCCATCCCGCTCGGAGGAAGGAGGGGCTCACGGGGAACCTGGAAAGCAGGAGGGGGGCCCGTGCGCGGCTCCTTGATTCTCTCCTGTGGCCAGAGCGGTCCTCCGCTTGGGGAGGAGGCTGGATAAGGCTTTGTTGTCTCCTCTCCAAGCGAGTCTTCGGGTTTGGCCCTAGGCTTGTGGGGCCTTGGCCGGAGTGCGGTGGAGAGGATGGTGGGTGAGGACTTAAGACATCCTCCGCCCACGGTTCCGTTGACGGTTCTCAGTGAGACCAGCGGCTGCCGGGTCCAACCTCCGAGCTGAGAAAACCGACGGGAAGGGACAGGTTCAGGTCACACACCTGTTCAGCACCAGATCCGGAACCCAAATCCAGACACAGACCTTGGACTCTGGTCTAGGGCACTTTTCCCAGTGCCTGGCTGATTCCTGAGGCCAGAGAACCTTAGAACTGTTAGAAACTACATGCATATACTAGCTCGTGGTAGACATCAGTTTATTGAATGACTTAGTGACCCCAGGGGATCCTGGGAGAGCTCTAAAGCCCCCAGCTACCAAGTGGCTGGGCTAGCGGGGGTTTATCTATTCATTCATACTATAGTAAAAATGTGCAGCCCGTGCTGGGGTCCTGGAGGGACAGCGGGGGATGGGCTTGAACACAGCTAAGGTCTTCTGGGATTGGATTGGCCTGGGAAGGGTTGAGGAGCAGGCGGGGTACCCAGCACATAGTGCCCCCACCTTTTCACACAACTGCCTAAATCCACTGCCAGGCTTATCTGTCTGCTCAAGCCTCACTTGATGCATCTTAGCTGGTCTGTCTCTATAGAAGGGGGAGCTAAGGGAACCTGCCAAAGGATGTGGTTTTTCCACATTCCATCTCCACCCATCTGGGGTGCATGACAGGTCTTGAGATGGGGAAAGCTCTCCTGGGCTTTGGTCTGTGCCATCTTGAGGCAGACCTTGGACTGGGGCCCTCAGAGTCCACTGGGAGTCATCAATGACTGTTCCTGGAAGATAATCTCGTTTTGGAGCTAAGAGGAAAGTGGGAGAAGGACTCCTTTGGTTTTAAAAGTTCAGTTGGGCAGAGCTCTAGTAGGGCACTGTTGGGAAGAGGGTAGATGTGAAGGCTTTCATTGCCACTTGCAATGTGTGAGTTCTGTCCCTCTTGCCCACAGAGGGAAGAGTAACTCACAGGGAAGAGGTACAGTGTCAGCACCCGCAGGAGGCCTTGTATAATACCTCATGGGTGGGGATTAAAGGCAGCCTTTTTTTGGGTGTCCTTGAGCACTGAGGTGCCTATGCTGTGCTGGGCATGGGGGCAGTATGGTTCATGAGGGACAGGGTGCTGTCTCTTGGGAATGGAGATATAGACTGGCAGCTGTCATACATCAGGATGCAGGCTTTGATAGTGTTTGCTGCAAAGGGCTTCGAGTGGGTTGCTGTTAGTTTTGTCTGTAGACATTAGGCCATCTGAAGTGGGCTCTGAAGAATGAATAGGAGCTTGCCAGCTGGGTAAGATGGGAAAGTGTACTCAGGGCAATGCAGGAATGTGGGGTAGGTGTGCCTAGGTGTGAAAGAGGTGTTTCTAGGTGGAAAGGGGCATTGCATGCCCTGCTTTGAGGCCTTGCCCAGAAAAGCTCACAGTGTTAGCCAACCTGGGAGACTAATTGGAGGAACTGCAGGTTCCACTCATTTGCAAATGAGAATGGCCTGTCAGGAGTGCTGAGGACACGTGGAGGAGCAAGACCCTGGAGGATGAAGTCTTCTAGTGCAGGAGTCTTGGCTTGCAGAAGGGCAGTTAATGACATTTGAGCCATTCTCTTTTTCTCTGGTGCTGATCAGGGACTGTGTATTCCTTGGTGGTAGTACCCAGGATGCTGCTCTGGACTCCCAGCTCCTGAGAAGCCTCACTCTAGAGCTGTGGCCATTGGAAGTCCTTTCTGTGGTTGCACCTCTGGTCAGTCTGGAGCTTTGGGGTGTAGTGCTGGCCTGGATGCTCCCTCAGGTCAGCTGCCCACCCTACTGGGCCTCCTATGCATAGGATCCGATTAGCAGCCCCTTGGTTGGGACACCTGGCTGGCTACCCCCACAGGCCATACAAGTCCTTGCCCAAAGCCACTGACAGGTTTGAAAAAGCTGATTGAAGATGGTGATAACATACAGAGCTCATTGTGGGCTAGATACATGCACAAAGAACTTTATGTGTATTAGGTCACTTGGACATCACAGTAATCAGGGACTAGGTTATCATCTTTATTCTTCAGATGGGAAAACTGAGGCATGGAGTGATTAAGTAACTTAGCCAAGGTCACAACTGAGGGAGTCAGACCCCAGAATCCCAGCTCTAAGTATTATATTGCACTGCCTGGATTTCCAGGCTACTCCCTACCTCATTTCCCAAATTCGGCCCATCTACCCTCTGCACCTCTACACCGGTGAGACCTGAAGGGGCAAGGAGCAGAGAGAATGACCATGGCCTTTCTGGGGACTTCTCTGCTGTGCAGGCAGCTGGTGATGTCCGCAGGACAGGAGGAAGCTTCAGGGAGCAGCACCATGGACCCGCTGGGTGGGATTGTGCCCGGCAGGCTCCCCAGTTTCCTCTCTCTGGGGCTCAATCCTTTCTTTCCCCACCTTCCCCTCCTCTTCTCTTCCTGCCTGCTGTGGTCAAAATGGGGAAGTTTCAAATGAAAAGCAAACTTGATGTCTGAACGAACCCTAAAGCAACCATCGAATTCTTGGTTGACTTTTTGTGTCCAGGGTCCTAGAAGCTACCAACTTAGAAAATGAGGAATGTTAACTAATTTGGATGTAAATTTAAAAAAATTTAAATTAAAAAAAAATTTTAGTAGCTATAAAAAAAATGAAGTGGTTTGTTTTAAATGACCCTCTCCCCTTGGTAATTCTATCAGCTTGGGTGTTGGAGAAGGGCACCAGGAGGTAGAGTGTTATGACCCCTCTGAGTCTTAGAAGTCTCTAAAAGGGGACCGGTTACTTTCAGACACACAGAGTGGCTGGACTGAAACTGCCCTGCCCCATAGATCGTGCGGCCGCGCAGAAGTGGGGCTGCCACTGTATGAAGAGAGGCCTGCCTTCTGGGCCCAGGATGTCAGGACCACCACAGAGATTGCAATACTTTGTGGCTGGGCTTCTGCCCCAGCTGAATGGGATCGCCAAGCCTGCACTTACTAAGCTCCTGCCATGTTGATGGCTATGCTGACCAGTGGGGCAGGTCAGCATCTGCCTTATATGCTCATGTGCTTAAAAAAGTCCCTTTCTTCAGAGTTAGGAAAGTGAGTGCTGAGGCCTGGGTCAGGGGCAGGCCAGTCCTTGGAGTTCCGAACACAGCATGGTTGGGGGGGGGGGGGGGGGGGGTTGGGGGAGTGGGGGTCTGAGCTTTTATCTGAGGCCAGCAGTGGTGATGTTGGTTTTTCTGTTAGTGGGCATCTGTGCATATGTAGTTGGCTTAATTTGCGTAACTCATTTTAATTCTTATGTGAATTCTGTGATGTGAATGAATACATAGATGTGAAACATCAGTGGTGGGGTGTTTCTCACGTGTGCTTGTGGTTAGACAAGCTTTCAGGTGGCCTCAGTCCTGGGTCTAGGACTGGGCCATGGCCATGTCCCAGGAGCTCCTACTTAGATCCACACCCTCATGTTCACTGCCCCCCCTCCCCTGCACTCCCCTCCCCTGTAAGCCTAAGTGAAGGGTAAGAATCTCAAGAGGCAGGGAGTGTCACCTTTTACAAATGTGGGGAAAGTGAGGTCACATGGCAGGTTGAGAACCAGCTGTGACCTCTCTCTCTCTCCCTTTAGAGGATCCCTTTTGTGTGAGCCTCTTTTTTTTTTTTAATTAGATTTTTTTTTTTAATGTTTATTTATTTTTGAGAGAGAGAGGCAGAGAGAGGGGGACAGAGGAGCCAAAGCGGGTTCTGCACTGACAGCAGCAAGCCCCATGTGGGGCTTGAACTCATGACCCACGAGATCATGACTGGAGCAAAAATCAGATGGTCAACCAATTGAGCCACCCAGGCGCCCTGGGAATTTGTGAGCCTCTTAAATGCTGCTGGGCCCCAAGGACTTAGGGAGTTTGGGGCTTTTCTGGGGTTTCAATTTGTCTTTCCAAGGAGAGCTAACTGAAGTCAGAGCTGGGGGACTAGAGTTCAGTTAGGACCTGGAGGCAGCAGGAGGACATGATAGGAGTAAGGGAGCAGGGGAGAGGAGGCAGCAGATGGGTGGAGGAGAGGGGCTGAGTCATGAAGGCACTTGGGAGGTGGTATACGGGTCGCTCCTGGGAGTAAGAGCTGGAGAGTGATCCAGAGCTGAGTAACTGGTCCTGTGTCCATAACACCAGGCCTGAGGTCTCAGGCATTTGTGTGCCTGTTTGGGACAAGGCCAACTGGATAAATGAGTCACAGCACCAGCAACCCCTCTTGGCATTAGGGAGGACATTATTTATAATGGATCACCATCTGGGTAGTCAGATCTGTATCAGAAGGGCTGGGAGGGGCTCCTGCACCAGCAGGCAGCTCCTTGGAGACAGAAAGGAGGAGGCTGCCTTTGGGGTTCAGTTGGGGGAATCCTGAGCTTCTGGTGGGAGAAGGCATTGTGTTTGCGACTGCCCCCCCCTTTCTTCTGGCCCAGCCACCTCTGTATGTATGGTAGTGGTGGGGGAGGAACGGGGTGCAGAGGACCAAGGCCAGGTTCTGCACTAGCTGGGCACCCTGGAATCAAGGCAGACCCTGCTATGGGTGAGGAGATAAACTACCCTTGACTAGAACTTCTTCAGAACTTTCCAGCAGGTATTTCCTCACCCTGTCCTGGAGAGGGTGGGGGCAGGGCTGTGAAGTCAATGGGCTGGCAGGCTGGTGGGCCTCTGGGACTGGGTGACAGCACAGCCTTGAAGAGAATGCCTCTCTTGCCCACCACACTTTCTTTGTCAACCTCCTCGACCCCCATCACGGAGTTCCTGACTGTGAGACCAGCTGGCAGCCAGGTGTCCATCACATCTCAAAAAGCCCTGCTTCTCCCTGGGGTATCTCCTAGGAAGCTTGGCAACATCCAACCTCCTAGACTCTTTCCTGGATGACTGGGGAGCTGAGTCCAGTACCCTTGGTGGTCACAACATCTCATTGGAGTGGTGTTTATCAGTATGTAAAATGATTGCGCCGATTATATTTTCACACCCTATACTGCTCCAGATGCAGGTAATCATCCTATTGCATAGGTGAGGAGACAAAACCTGCTAGAACTTGGGAGGTGGGAGGGCTGTTGCTTAACCATGGAAGGCCCTGCTGGCTGTCCTCGCCCTCCTGCTCCATTCAGTTGCTTCACCTGCCAGCTCTGGCTCAGAAGGGCAGTGTGGGAGCAGTCCCAGGGTGGCCGTGGTCTGGGGTCTGACTTAGCCTTGGTAACATCCATTTTCTTTTCTGTGACTAAGCTGTAAGAGGAAGACAGTTAGGGGGTGTTGGAGGGAGAGGCTGTAGGACAGATAAAGGCCAACTTACACATTTTGGAGTGGACTCTGGGATGCCTTCTTGCTCCACCCAGGGTGCACATGTCTATCAGAAGCCCAGGGTTTGGCAGGGGAAGGGAAGCAGGAGACTTTAGGAGAGAGGCCTGTGGACCTGGGTGAAGCATTAGACGTGTGTGAAGGGACGGCCTGCATCATCTGGTAAAGAGGCTCCTGCCTCTTTATAACATCCTCCTTCAGGCTGCCTTTCTTTTAAAACACTTTATTGAGATATTTCACGTACCACAAAATTTGCCCATTTAAAATGGTCCTTAGTATATTCACAGTTATTCCAACCATCACCACAATCTAATTTTAGGACATTTCAATAGCCCCGAAACTCCACATACATTACCAATCATGCCCTAGTCCCCCTGTCCCCGCAGCTCTTGGCAGCCTAATCCATTCTCTGTTCTGTGAATCTGTCCATCCTATAAATGGGATCATACGACATGTGACCCTTTGTGCCTGTCTCTTTCACTTGGCGTATTTTCACGGTTCATGAGTGTTGTAGCACACATCAGACCTTCATTCCTTTTTACAGTCAATAAAATATTCCATTGTAATAGAGATAACCATATTTTGTTTATGGATTCATTAGTTGAACTTTTGGGTTATTTCTACTTTTTAACTGTTGTAGATAATGCTGCTATGAACATTCATGTACAAGCTTTTCTGTGGACCCATGTTTCCATTTTTGTTAGTTATATGCCTAGGAGTAGAATTTCTGTGTCAGTTGATAAAACTCTGTTTAATTGTTTGAGGAACTGCCAAACTTTCCCAGAGTGGCTGCTTCATTTTACCTTCCCACCTGCAGTGTACGAGGGGTCCAGGTTCTCCATGTCCTTGCTCACTTGCTATTATTCATCTTTTTATTCTAGCCATCCTAGTGGCTTCATTGTGGTTTTGACTGGCATTCTTGTAATAGCTAATAATGTTGAGCATTTTTTCATGTGCTTATTGGCCATTTGTGTATCTTTTGGATCCTATTCAAATCTTTTGCCCAATTTTTAATTGGGTTGTCTTTTCATCATTATTCTAAGAATCCTTTATTGTCAGTCCCTTGTCAGATAAATGATTTGCAAATATTTTTTCCCATTTTGTAGGTTGCCTTTTCACTTTTTTGATGGTACCTTTTCAAGCATAAGAGTTAATTTTCTTTTTTTTCTTTTAAAAAAAATTTTTTTAATGTTTATTTATTTTTGAGACAGAGAGAGACAGAGCATGAACGGGGGAGGGTCAGAGAGAGAGACACAGAATCTGAAACAGTCCCCGGGCTCTGAGCTGTCAGCACAGAGCCCAACGCGGGGCTCGAACTCACAGACTGTGAGATCATGACCTGAACTGAAGTCGGACGTTCAATTGACTGAGCCACCCAGGCACCCCAATTTTCTTTTTTTTCTTAAAAATTTTAAAGTTTATTTCTTTTGAGAGAGCGCGAGAGAGCAGGGGACAGGCAGAGAAAGAAGGAGAGACAGAATCTCAAGAAGGCTTCACGCTGTCAGCAAAGAGCCCCAACATGGGGCTTAAACTCACAAACTGTGAGATCATGACTTGAGTCAAAATGAAGAGTTAGACACTTAACAAACTGAGCCACCCAGGCGCCCCAAAGATTTTATTTATTTATTTAAAAAATTTTAATATTTATTTTTGAGAGAGAGTGTGAGAGGGGGAAGGACAGAGAGAGAGAGAGCAAGAAGGAGACACAGAATCTGAAGCAGGCTCCAGGTTCTAAGCTGTCAGCACAGAGCCCGAGGTGGGGCTCGAACTCATAAACCATGAGATCATGACCTGAGCCACAGTCAGATGCTTAACCAACTCAGCCACCCAGGCGCCCCCAAAGATTTTATTTTTAAGTAATGTCTACACCCAGTGTGGGGCTCAAACTTACAACCCTGAGATCAAGAGTCGCATGCTCTACCAGTCAAGCCAGCCAGGCACCCTGTGAGTTAATTTTCAACAAGTCCAGCTTATCTGTTTTTTCTTGTATAACGTATTATTTTGGTGTCCTATCTAAGAAATCATTGCCTAACCCAAGGTCTTGAAGTTTTATACCTGTGTTCTAAGGATTTTATAGTTTTAGCTCTTACATTAATTCTGTGATCTATTTTCAGTTAATTTTTGTATATGACATGAGGTAGGGGCTTATAGATATCCAGTTGTCCCAGCACCATTTGTTGGAAAGACAACTCTTTACCCTGGTCTTGCCTCTTTTGTCAATGATTGATTAACCATAAATATTAGAGTTTATGGACTGTCATTGCTATTCCATTCATCTGTTTATCCTTTGCCAATTCCACACTGTCTTGATCACTGTAGCTTAGTGGTAAGTTTTGAAATTGGAAAGTGTGAGTCCACCAACTTGTTCTTTTTCAAGATCGCCTATTCTGTGCCCCTTGGATTTCCATATAGATTATAGGAACCATCTCTAACTTTCTGCAAAAAAGCCAGCTGGGAGTTTGAGAGGAATTGGATTGAATCTGTAGTCAGCTCTGGGGAGTATCACCATCTAAACTATAATAATTCTCCCAATATGTGAGCATTGTGTGGCTTTCTTTCAATGGTATTTGTAGTTTTCAGTGTACAAATCTTATACGTCTTTTGTTAATTGTATTTCTAAGAATTCTTTTTTTTTTTTAAAGTTTATTTATTTATTGGAGCACCTGGGTGGCTCAGTTGGTTAAGTGCCTGACTCTGGCTCAGTTCATGATCTCACAGTTTGTGAGTTCGAGCCCTGTGTCAGGTCTGTGCTGACAGCTCAGAGCCTGGAGCCTGCTTCAGATTCTGTGTCTCCCTCTCTCTCTGCCCCTCCCCCGCTCACACTCTGTCTTTTTCTCTCTCTCAAAAATAAATAAACATTTTTTTAAAATTTATTCATTTTGAGAGAGAGAACAAGCAGGGGAGGGGCAGAGAGAGAGGGGGACAGAGGATTGGAAGCGGGCTCTATGCTGATAGCAGACAGCCCAATACGGACTCGAACTCACAAACTGTGAGATCATGACCTGAGCCGAAGTCAGATACTTAACCAACTAAGCCACCAGGCACCCCAAGAATTCTCCTTTTCTTGATACTGTTATAAAGGTTATTTTCTTAATTTCATTTTTGGACTGTTTATCGCTAGTGTATAGAAGTACAATTGATCTTGCAAATACTTATGTTCTGCAACCTTGCTGAACTCACTTATTAGTTCCAGTAGTTTTTTTAGTGGATTCCTTGGGCTTTTCTATTTGTAAGATCATGTCAGATCAGTATGTTTCAAAGCTTCTCAGTTGATTTCAGTGTGCCAGGGTTGAAAACTACTGGGTTAGATCAGTGGTTCCCAGGCCTTTGAGATGGAAGGGGAGGGGAACAGAGTAGTCAGAGCACTAGAATTTCTGAGGAATTTTCCTGAGTGTCTGTGGGTGAGAATGAGGGGCTGAGAGCTTAGACTCAGCCTAGGCACAGAGGCAGAGGGACCAGTATCCTAAACGCCAGCTTCTTCCTTTCCCAAGGAGGAATCCAGTTGGGCCAAGGGAGTGGAAGTATGCCTTTTACAGAAGTGTGTTCTGGGTGAGGGTGACAACATCCTCCCTGCTGGGAGTTGTTAGAAAGAGCCCACGTTAGAACCCATAAGAGTCAAAACCCAAAAGAACTCGTCAGCGGGTTAGGGAAGCTGTCGAGGTCCTGTGGAGAGGAACAAGTCTGGCTCTGAGCCACCCAGGGCTGTCAGGGCCATCTTTCTGGCTATGCCTGGACCCTGTCCACCCCAAGTAACTGGACTTCACCCCACTTGAAAGACTTTTTCTTACAGCTCTAGACTAGTGGTTTTATATTCATAAAAGTAGATGTGAGAACTGGCAGATACTTTAGAAATCCACATTCTCGGGGCACCTGGGTGGCTTAGTTGGTTGAGCATCCGACTTCGGCTCGGGTCATGATCTCACAGCTTGTGAGTTTGAGCCCCACGTCTGGCTCTGTGCTGACAGCTCAGAGCCTGGAGCTAGCTTCAGATTCTGTGTCTCCCTCTGTCTCTGCACCTCCCCTTCTTGTGCTCTCTCCCTCTTTCTCTCTCTCTCTCAAAATAAATAAACATTAAAAAAAATAAAGAAATCCACATTCTCTAGAAACTGGTTGTATCCTCTTCTTACTAGTTGCTTCATTAATTAGTGAGGTAAATGAAATCTTTGACACATGTCCATTTTATCATTTTATATTTGTATGAGAGTCATGGTTTCACTTTTTTTCTTTTAATTACGCATTAGCAGTTTTGGAGGTCATCTACTGAAAAGCATGCCCAGTGGATTCACATGGTCTTTTCTTAGCTACCAGAGGCAGTAGCTAAGCAGAACGTTTGTTTGTTTGTTTGTTTGTTTGTTTGTTTGTTTGTTTGTTTTTGAGAGAACGCATGTGGGGGAGGGGCGGGGAGGGCAGAGGATCTGAAGCTGACTTTGTGCTGCAGCCTCGAGCCCAATGTGGGGCTTGAACTCATGAACCGTGAGATCATAAACTGAGCGAAAGTTGGATGCTCAACTGACTGAGCCACCCAGGTGCCCCAGAACGTTTTTAAAAATATTTATTTATTTATTTAGACAGAGAGAGACTGCGTGAGTTGGAGGGGGAGGGGCAGAGAGAAAGAAAGAGAATCTCAAGCAGGCTCCCTCCATGCTCAGTGTGGAGCCTCACGTGGGCTTGATTCCACAACCCTGGGATCATGACCTGAGCCAAAATCAAGAGTCGGGTGCCCAAGAGTTGGGTACTCAACTGACTGAGCCACCCAGGTGCCCTGAAATAGAACATGCTTTTAACTTGACTGACTGTGTCTCTGTCTCTCTCTTCTCCTTCCCTCCCTGTCTCCTTCCCTCCCTGTCTCCTTCCCTCCCTGTCTCCTTCCCTCCCTGTCTCCCTCCTTCCCTGTCTCCCTCCCTCCCTGTCTCCCTCCCTCCCTGTCTCCCTCTCTCCCTCCCTGTCTCCCTCCCTCCCTCCTTCCCTGTCTCCCTCCTTCCCTGTCTCCCTCCTTCCCTGTCTCCCTCCCTCCCTGTCTCCCTCTCTCCCTCCCTCCCTCCCTCCCTGTCTCCCTCTCTCCCTCCCTCCCTCTCTCCCTCCCTCCCTCCCTCCCTCCCTCCCTCCCTCCCTCCTTCCCTGTCTCCCTCCTTCCCTGTCTCCCCCCCTCCCTCTCTCCCCCACTCCCTCTCTCCCCCCCTCCCTCTCTCCCCCCCTCCCTCTCTCCCCCCCTCCCTCTCTCCCCCCCTCCCTCTCTCCCCCCCTCCCTCTCTCCCTCTGTCTCTGTCTGTCTCTGTCACTCTCCTGACTTTGTGTTTTGTTTTGGCTTGGTTTGCACATGCAGATCAGTTATTCCCATTGGTGACAGCAGTGATGGAGGATTTGGCTGTGTGGTCTCATCAGGTGCTGGTCTTTATGGACTGTTCTCTGTTGAATGAGGATGACAGAGAAGCTGGATTGTTGGACTCTTTTACACATAGGAATTATTGAGGACCCCCAAAAGCTTTTGATTAAGTGGGTTTTATCTATTATATTTTCTGTGTTTGAAATTAAACCTGAGAAATTTTGGGGTGCTTGGGGGGCTCAGTCAGTTAAGCATCTGACTTTGGCTCAGGTCATGATCTCACCGTTCATGAGTTTAAGTCCCACGTCGGGTGAGCTTGAACCCCACTTTGGGCTCCATACTCTTTCTCCTTCTTTCTCTTGTCTCTCTTGAGATTCTCTCTCTCTCCTTGTCTCTCTGCTCACTCACTTTTGCCCTCCCTCTCTCCAAAAAAAAAAGTTAAAAAAATAAAACAAAATTTGAAAGTATTTGTTGATTCACTTGAAAATATCATTTCTTGTTGCTTATTAACAAATTTTTTAAAATACTGCATTTTAGGGGCGCCTTGGTGGGTCAGTCGGTTGAGCATCCGACCTTGGCTCAGGTCATGATCTCACTGTTCATGAGTTTGGGCCCCATGTCGGGCTGTGCACTGACAGCTCAGAGCCTGGAGCCTGCTTCGGAGTCTGTCTCCCTCTCTGCCCCTCCCCCGCTTGTGCTCCCTCTCTCTCTCAAAAAATAAATAACATTAAAAAAAAAGAAAAGAAATGCACATGAGTAAGGAGTGCAGTTTTTAAATAAAAAACTGGCCAGGGCCCCAGAAGGGGACATCCTCAAAGCATTTGTACAACTTGGATCCCCTTTCTTGGGTATTTTTTTTGTTTGGTTGGTTTTTTTCTCTAGAGCAAAAAGGAGAGTTCCTAAACAGCAAAGTTTTGACAGGAACATCCTAGTTCCAAAGGAGTCAGACTGATGGCCAGCACAATTCCAAGAGCAATAGTCAGTTCATACTCTCAGAAAGGACAAGACCTTAAAACAAACCCCACATAAAGCCTGGAGAGCTTGGGCATAAAGAGAGCAGAGCCTGAAATCCAGGAGAGAACTTACCCTCAAACTTTGGGGTCACTGAGAAAGCAGTGAGGCCACTTGGCTTTGTGGGCACCCGGTCCCTGTTTGCTCACCAGCTGTGGAGCTGTTGGGGTCATCTCAAATTTCCCACTTCTGATCATTAAATAATATTAACCTTAAAAATCGAACTGCCAGTGATTTCACCAGCAGCTGTGGATTTATTTGGGAATAGCAGAGAACTGTAATTTAGAACAAGCAAACTATGGCAAAACCATAGCAAGTTCACAGAGCAAAGGAGAGGACTGTGCTTTTCCAGAGGAAATTGGAAGCTGGGAGGGCTGTAATAAACAAAACAAAAAGCCCAATTGGATGAACCAGGAGCTCCAATTATGGTGGCTCCTCATTGGCTGGGCTGTTGCTGGGGGAAGAGGAAAAGCTTTCTTCCTCCTGCTGGGGTAATAACGATAGTAAAGTAGTGTCAGACTTGTAAGGTACCTTTGTTCCTTCTGGGTCTGCAATTCATGAGGAGCCATGGGGCGTGAGAGCGCCCCCTGCTGGCCTGCTGCAGCCATTCTAAATGAGGTTTCCTTTTATTTTCACAGTATCAAAGTCTGGAGGAAATCAATTAAATGTTTATGTTAATTATCTCTTGAGTGCTATCTCCCCCACATAGTTTTCTAAAGTTACTTCTTGAGAGAACAAGGTGGAGGCCAGCATTCAGTCCACTGCACCTTTACATTGTTAGTGGCTTGTGGACATCATTTGGCTTCTGTGGCCTTTTTCCTGAGGGGCGTATTCTGTTTTATTCTTTGTCCCGATTCTGATAATGGTACCAGCTCTTGCCTCCTTCCCTATGGAGGGCCTGTGGATAAGCCAGCATCTGTAGGTTCCCTGTCTGTCCAAATACACCTGAGTCCTTTGCTCTTGGCCCCCTTTCCTCCCACTCAGCCATACCCAGCCATGGGCTCTGCCAGATTCCCAGTGTGAGGGTTAGGATGCAGCCTCCAGCTTTGCACGATCTCTAAGGCCAACAGGAGCACCTGAGACAGGGGCATGGGCAAATCGAGAGTAACTGTGTCCCACAAATGTGCACGGCTGCCTGGTGTGGAAGGCATGTCCTCCATGCTGGTCTTGTCCTAGCCTCCTTTTCACGTGCATGTGGGAGCCCCACCCGTGCTTCCTAAAGAGGAATTGGTTGTCTGTTCTTGTTTTTTATCTCTTCTGTTTAAGGACCCAAGATAAAATTGCCAAATTTGGCTGTTTTTTACCCTACAAAATGATGATTTCATTTGGTTAAAACTAATATTGTGTGTAAACACACACATACGCAGGCAAGTACATTTTAAGATAGGATTATATTGTTGAGACTGTTCTTTAGAAACTTTGGTCTGTCTTGGACATCTTTCTCTACTGATGCACACCTAGATCTCTCATCCTTTTTTTTTTTTTTTTTTCTCACGTTATATGTATTCTACTTCATGGGCATAATTTTTTGAACTCAATTCCCAGTTGCCTTTTGTCTGGTCAATTGTTTATGATGGGTTATTTAGTTTGGAATATGTGCCATAGAGGACCTTTAATCTTTTGTGTAATTGTCAAATATATTATTTTTTCTTCTTTCTTTCCTTTTTTTACCACCAAATGCTAGAAAACATTTTATTTCAAGGCTTCTTTTTTTTTAATATACATTTTACAAGAGCTCTTTCTGGATGAATGCCACTGAAATCATGTGGCCTCTGGAGAGAAATGGTCTGCCTCGCTGTCTCTTACTCCCCAAACCTAATTTTCTCACCCACCCGGATCAACACTGTACACCGCCTGCCTCTCAGCATAGTTGTGTGGAACAGAACGGATAACGTGAATGCTCTGAGAATGGCTGCACGCTGAAGTAATGGTTATGTAGTAGTCATATCAGTGGTCGTAGTAATAATAAAAGAGTCCCTAAAACTTCTAGGTATACTTATCAGCTAACTTTATTCTTGTAAAAAGTACACTAGTGTAAGTATTTGTCTGAAAATAATTCATAAGCTATATTGCCCTATTTGTCTGATCAGTGAGCTCGGGGCGGGAGAGCTGAGCTCTGAGGTTGGAGGATTGATTTTGGGGAGCTCTCCATGCCTTGGCAAGTCTCTATAGTGAGGAAAACTCCAAAGTCCACTCACTTGGGCTGCTGCCCAGGTTCCATGCTGTGGAGAAAGGAGCAGCCTGAGTGAGTGTGGTTGGGATGGGTGAGGTGTGAGCCTGGCCACTGTGGCCAGGGCACCTTTGAGCCAGGGTCCAGGATGACTCCCTCAATTCTTTCCTGAGGGTCCTGGAAAGGGGTGTCCCTGCAGGGAACAGCTGACTACCCTGTGTGCATGTGTGTCCTTTTCCAGGTTGCTGACTTGGGACACCTACAAGGCCGGAAACCAGACAGAGCCCTGCAAGGCTGCTTGTGCCATGGATTCTCAGGTCAGCCCATGCACTTCTCCTGGAGGAATGCTTTGGGAGGGGGAGCAAGGGTGACTGGGGCCAGCTTGTTCCTTGTGTGTGTGCAGTCAGTGTGCACCTGGCTGACCCCTTCTTTGACAGCACTGCAGAGAGGAGCCTCACATTCACAACTTGCTGTAGCACAGTAAAAAAAGAAATACCTGTTCTCTCTCCTCTTCTCTTCCCTCCACCTTGTGCCTGATCACTCACTGGAAGGGCAAGGCGGCTTTCTGATTCAGGACCATTTAGAAACTCTAGAATTCTAGGCCATTCCCCTGGCTTCAGTAGGATGGTACCTAAACTGCCTTGTCTGTACTTACCTTTTAATTAGCTGGAAGAGAAAATCATAGCCTGTCCAATCAAAAGCTCTTTATTTATTTTCTTACTATAATCTTTTTGCTTCCTTTCTTTTCCAAATTCTGTAGAGGCCCCTAGCACCAGAGGCTTTTCTGTGTCTACACTGTATGTATCAGCCTTCTCTTCTCACCAGCTATTGTGAGAGGTAACTGCAAAAAATCTAAGGATTTGATGGTTAAACTTAGTGGCCCACAGTTTCTGAATCCCTAAGCATAGCAACATCTGATGCCTGGAAGGTTCTCAATATATGCTTGTTAAATATCCTTCTAAAGGATGGAAACCACATGGTTTTTCAGGTTGCTAGCTGGAAGGACTGAGACATGGTGGGCTCAGCAGAGATGGTGGTTGCTTGACCAGGAGATTTCTGCAGATCCTCTTGTCCTGATGAAAGTCTGTTCTCAGTGTTCAGAATTCCCTTCCATTTGGTGCCGTTTAAACCTGCCCACCATTCTTGTTGCATTCATTCGTTGTTATTTTTTAAGATTTCCTTTAGTATTTCTTGTAGGGCAGGTCTACTGCTATATTTTTGTTTACTTAATTTATTTTTTTTAAGTAAACTCCACACACAGCACAGAGATCTCACGAACCAGGAGATCATGACCTGAGCCAAAACCAAGCTTAACTGACTGAGCTACCCAAGGGCTCCAGTTTTCCAGTTTTTAAAAAATTATGGTAAAATATACATAGGATAAAATTTACCATTTTAACCTCTTTTAAGAACACAATTCATTAATTAGCATTGAGCACATTCACATTGTGTCTCCATCACCACCATCCATCTCCAGGACTTTTCATCTTTCCAACTGAAACTCTGTTCCCATTAAACACTAACTCCCATCCTCCTGTCCCCATCTCTGGCAAACCCCACTCCACTTTTTGTCTCTGTGGATCTGACTATTCTGAGTCCCTCAGAGAAGTGGAATCCAACAATATTTGTTCCTTTGTGTCTGGCTTAGCATAATGTCTTGTGTTTGTTTGTTTGTTTGTTTTACTATTATGGTACTGTTCATCCACATTTTAGTGTTCTTTGTTTTTTTTTCTTTTTTAGAAAAACAAAATAAGAGATTGGTTTGGATTTTGGAGGGTTTTTTTGCGGGGGGGGGGTTGCCTTTTATTTATTTTTTAACTGTTTGTACGGTGCTGGTTTTGCCAGGTTTGAGCACCTGGATTATCCCAATTTATCAAGCACATTGATGGCTTTCCATTTTTTTCTCTGCACTGAAACTGATTTTATAGCATGAGAGTTATTTTTGCTTCCTTTAAATCAATTTTGTAGTATGTCCTTCAAGGTTTCCTAAGTCTTGATCATTTTTCTTAACATACTTTTTCTTGTGATTTAAAAGGATAAATAGCTATCAAATCTTGCATCTTCTGAGATATCCATTTCAACTTTTATCACTAGAAGATCAAAAAGGGTGATAGTTTTGTACTCAGTTTGCCACAAGCTCTATTTGTCCTTGGAATTAAATACTATCAGCTCCTGGGTGCCTGGGTGGCTCAGTTGGTTAAGCGTCTGACTTCAGCTCAGGTCATGATCTCACAGTCTGAGGGTTTGAGCCCCAAGTTGGGCTCTGTGCTGACAGCCCGGAACCTGGAGTCTGCTTCTGATTCTGTGTCTCCCTCTCTCTCTGCCCCTACCCCACTTGTGTGCTCTCTCTCTTTCTCTCAAAAATAAATAAACATTACTTTTTTTGTTTAATGCTGTCAGCTCCTGAGCCCGCTTGCTTTTATCTTTCTTTCTTTTCTTTCTTTCCTCTTCTTTCTCTTCTTTCTTTCTTTTCTTTCCTGAGCCTGCTTTCTGATTTGTGATGTCGTCTGGTCTGACATGCCCATCTAACAGTGTCTGTCAAACTGCTTTCCAACCACCTGTACTAAATGTTTGAGTTTGTGGTAATTCAACCCACAACCCTGCCCCAGCCTTCCTTTCTTCTCTTCTGGGCAGGACATCTCCTTAAGGAAGAAATGAAGGATGTTCTTGAGTTTCTAAGCTGTCTTGTGCCACCTGGCCTCATTATACAGTAATTATAAGGATACACACCCCCCCCCCGTTTTTTTTTTTTTTTTAAGTTTATTTATGTATTTTGAGAGAAAGAGCAAGCAGGGGAGGGGCGGGGGGGTGGGTAGAGAGAATCTCAAGCAGATTCTGCTCTGACGTGGGGCTTGGCCTCAAGAACCATGAGGTCATGGCCTGAGCTGAAACCAAGAGTTGGACACTTAACCAGCTGAGCCACCCAAGTGCCCTGGATTTTTCCCCCTTTTAAGGGATAATTCTGGAGAAGTAAAAACTGGTTAACAATACGTTAGCTCCTTATTTTGTGCATTTTATTTATTTAAAGGCATTTGCCCTCTAAAAACTGTCCTAAAAGTTTTCTTATTTTTTCCTAATGAAAAATATTCAGGACTTAGAAGACAGAAATAAATATTACAAGTACCTTCATCTTCTTCTGTTGACCTTCTCTTACAGTCTAGTATGTGTGTTTTACATTTATTTGGGCAAATCTCAGTATCCCCAGGCTTCCAGATGATTCCCTCTTTCATCCTAGGTCTTTGATTGCTCTGAGCACCCCTGGCTGCCAGGTCTGCGAGTTTTCACCTTTGTTTGCCAAGAACACCATCCCAGATGCACTCGGCACACTAGAAATGTCCCTCCTGGCTCCCAGAGTACAGATATCCCTCTTGGCCCCCAGAGCTCCCCTGCAAGTGTTGCTAACGGATGGAGAGCTGGCAGGCAGAGACCACCAGCCTCTCACATTAGAGCAGGAGCCATCCCCCTATGTGAAGCAAACCAAGCCTACCCAAAGGCAAATGTTATCTGTGGTCATTATTACCCAGTATTTATGGAAAATTTGCTGGTTGCACAATATCATCTTGGCCCACAAAGAAGATTATGAAAGAATTTCTAACTGCTGGATGCGTAGCTGGTAAGGTGGGCTGAAGTTGGTAAAAGACACGTGAGAGTTAGCATAAGCATATAGATGTATAAGGATGATATCTAAGTGATGATATTGGCTGACTTACCTAAAACAGCCTTTGTACCTTCCTCCTCCGAAAGTAAGCTCACCCCAGCTCAATGTTTTCAGGATGTCAAGCATATGGTAGATGAACCACCTTCTGCAGAATTGGAGCTTCCTCTTTGGAATCTACAGGTGGTGTTGCTTAAAGCAGGCTCTGCAGATTTGGCCTCTGCCCACTGAGTCCTCTTGTATGCACAGGGTTATTCAGATATCTTGGGCCAGTGAGGCTATTTCAGGCTCAGCTACCCTCAGAGCCCTTTTGCCAAGCTCAGCTGTAGGAAGGGCCTCTGGTCCTGGACTAGCTTCCCACAGGTCTCCTTGATTTGACTCCCTTTTCATCTTAGGTCAGCAATGGTTCAAGCCTCCAGGATGAGCGCATCACAAACTTGCTGGTGTTTGGCTTCCTCCAAAACTGCTCCAACTATAATTTCCATAAAGAGTTAGAGGTGTTGGGCCGTGAACTGCCTGTGCCACCAGCTTACCTGCAGGAGGACCACGATGATGGGCTCCAGACAGATGGCAACCGGTGCAGCCGCTTCTTGGATAGCGAGGAGACAGGTACCTAGCATAGCCTCCTCTGCCCCAAATCTGGGCTTTGTTGTCTCCACTAACTTTTAGGGAACTTAAGTCCTGGAAGGAACCTTTGGACTCAGTGTCCACCTACGTGGTTTCAGTCCACTGCATATGTTTGTGTCATATGGTTGTTTGGTTTGTGCCTCATAACTCCAGTGGAGCAAGACTCTCTAGTTTCCAATCAGTTGAAATCCACTCAGTTTCTTTATAATGATTCTTTGAATCTGTATAGTACCTCACACTTTCACTTTCATATGTATTACGGCATGATTATCTACAACATAACTAGGGCATTGAAGTATTCTGAACCTAATTTCCAAGTGAGGAAACTGAGGCCCAAAAAAGGGTCAATTACAAACCCCAAGTCAGGCAACTACTGGACACAGTCCAACCAGGTCTTGGGCCAGGCCTGTTTCCTTAAGCTGGGCTCCATCGTCCTCTGCTGCTGCCTCCCAGTATATCATGGTTTCGAGGCTTTCTTCACTTTTCCTCACCCACATCCCTGTGCTGCCCTTCCAACCTCACTTTTTACTCTTCTTTGTCACTGGTGAGGCCTCCACAGAGGGAGGCCATTCTGAACTCTAAGGCTGAGGGAGCAGGGCTGGGAAGCAAGATAAGGATCAGCCACTCCCAGATTTGGGCCTGGAACAGTGGTTCTCAGTAGTGTGCACATTGGAATTCCATGAGGAACATTTTCAAAATGCATAGTCTTTGGGCTTGACTGCAGCTGTCTGAACCAACATGTTCTAGGGTGGAAGACTCTCAGGTGTTGCTGGGGTATATGTCCTGGTTAGAATCATTGCCAAAGGGACTCTGAGGTCTTGGACCCAGTCCTCACAACCTAGCCAAAGGACTGAAATCCTGCCTCCTGCCGCCCAGATATCTCCTGGCATAAGAGATTGCACTGCCCTCTTGTGGCCATGGGGGAGACCAACAGCTGATCCAGCTTTTGGACCTCCAGCTCTATGTTAAATTGAGTGGATGGGGGATATGGCAGAGTTCCCCCACTAGCCAGGGTGTGCCAAAGACTTCTGTGCTTTAGAATCCAGCTACTGTATCTCCTGGGTAGCTCTAAATTTGAATAAGGGCAACTGGCCCCCTTTGGGGAAGGCTTAGGAGGGGGTGAAGGGCAGGAATGGCTTTGCTGTCAGAAGCTATGGCCGGAGTAACTGTAACCAGAGGCTGTCCCCTGGGCTGTCTTTTGCTCTTCTGCACCATTCCTTGCCCTTAGACTGCAAAGCCTGGCTTAACTCAGTGTCCAGAGTGCTAACCATTACACTATGGAACCCCACAAGCCTGGCTTAACTCAAATGGCATTTGCAAAGGTACACTTAACTTCACTGCTGGTGGAAAACTAGTGTGTAGATTAAGTACCTGATGAGATTTGGAAGCAAAAGGCAAACTAGAGGCTCTGTACACCACAGTTTCATTGGTGAATTCATTTACTCAGCTGGACACTGAATCCGCCACGGCTCCTGAAGTTGCCGCAATAAAGTGGAAAAGCACAGAGAAATCAGTGAGGCAGAGTCAGTATAGTGGGAGCTACGGAGAGCATGGGTCCTCCACAAGGGATCAGGAAAGACTTCACAGCTATAACTGCAGTTGAGCTTGGCTATGGAGGAAGGGGTACATTTTGGCTCTTTGGAAACTGGGAAGAGGGAATGGCAACAGCTTAAGCAGACACTTGAAGATGAAAAGATTAGGGTCTGTAAAAGGTACTGTGAATAGTTGTTTGGCTAGAGTGTTTGGAGGGAATAGTGGAAGTTATGGTCCAAGGTGTTTGGAAGCTAGGTTATAGCTTGTCACTTGAGCAACGTGTGAGCACATGAATGAGTAGAGATCACAGAGATCACAGAGATTCAAGGATCACAGTCAAGACCACAGTAGGCAGTCTAGGGCAGGTGAAATGCTGAAGGCACAAAATTTAAGGAGGAACTGTCTCCAGGGGCACACCAGGACACTTCACCCTCTCAGTGCCTTGCTTGCCAAAGTATATTGTGGAGAGTGGAGAAGGGCCTGGAGGGCAGTGAGAAGGCTAAGAGGCTACAGATGAGAGCTGATGGAGAATCCACACCCAGGTGGTGGCAGTGGTAATGGTGGGACAGACGGTTGCATCTGTGAGATAAGATTTGACAATTGCTTGAGGATGCCTGCAAGGACTGGGGAGATTGAGATTTCTGTCCTGGGTAAATAAGAACCCGGAGAGAAGGTGCAAACACAGAATATAAGATTTAATGGGAGAAATAACAATGGCTGGCATTTATTGATTACTTACTAGGAGCTAGGTACAGGATCCATTCATTTACACATTCATTAATTTGTGTAGTTGTCTGTTGAGCCCTACCGTGTGCCTTGCATTGTTTTCAGTGCTGCATATTTGGCAGTAAACAAAACAGATTTAAAAATTGGAGCTGTTAGGAAACTTACCTTCTGGCAAGGGAGTCAGACAAAGAACACGGACAGGTAAAATATATGGTGGTAGTGAGTGCTGAGGAAGGAAAAGGGAGGGCGACGGAGAGGGCAGGTGGCAGTGCAAGTGGCAGTGTTAATAATCTCGGACAGAGTGGCGTTTGAAGCTGTGGAAGCCGTGGAAGCAGGAACTAGCTTTGTTCCAAAGCAGAATCCCTTTCTTTTTCTGGTATGGGATGGATTGGGAGGAGGGGTCAAACAGGACCATTTTTTGAATCTGCTGTGTCTCTGTGTCCCTGCCTGAACATTCAGATTCTGAGAATCAAGAGGAAATCATCCAAGATATCGCCAGGCAGCTCGCCCAAATCGGGGATAGGATGGATCACAGCATCCACCCAAGAGTGGTGAATAACCTGGCAATGCAGTTTATGAATGTGAACCTGTCAGAAGAAGTAAGTGAGAATATTCACCAGTGCCCTTTCTGGGTTAGTCAGGAAGTGTGAGAACTTTTTCAGTTGTCAGGTGTGTGTGTGTGTTTTTTTTTGTTTTTGTTTTTTAATTCCAATGTAGTTAACATACAGGGTTATATTATTTTCAGGTGTACAATATAGTGATTTAACAGTTCTATGTATTACTCAGTTTTCAGCACGATAAAGTGTACTCATAAGCCTCTTCACCTATTTTACTTATCCCCCCAATCCACTTCCATCTCTGTTAACCATCAGTGTGTTCTCTATGTTAAGAGTCTGTTTTTTGGTTTGTCTCTTCTTTTTCTCCCTTTGTTCCTTTGTTTTGTTTCTTAAATTCCATATATGAGTGAAATCACATGGTATTTGTCTTTCTCTGACTGGCTTATTTAGCTTAGGATTATGCTCTCTAGATCTATCCATGTTGTTGCAAAAGGCAAGATTTCATTCTTTTTTACAGCTGAGTAATGTTCCATTTTGTATACACCACATTTTCTTTATTCATCTATCCATGGACACTTGGGCTGCTTCCATAGTTTGGCTATTGTAAATAATGCTGCAGTAGACAGAGGGGTACAAATATCCCTTCAATTAGTGTTTTTGTATTATTTGGTTAAATACCCAGTAGTGTGATTAGTAGACGGTAGGGTAGTTCTATTTTTAACTTTTTGAGGAATCTCCATACTGTTTTCTACAGAGGCTGCTCCAGTTTGCATTCCTACCAACAGTGCATGAGGTTCCTTTTTTCTCCACGTTCTCATCAACACCAGTTGTGTTTTTTGTTGTTGATTTTAGCCATTCTCACAGGTGTGAGATGGTATCTCATTATGGTTTTGATTTGCATTTCCCTGATGATGAGTGATGTTGAGCATCTTTTCATGTGTCTGTTGGCCACTGTGTCTTCTTGGAGAAATGTCTGTTCATGTCTTCTGCCCATTTTTTAATTGGATTGTTTGTTTTTTCGAGTTATAGAAGTTCTCTATAGATTTTGGGTACTAACTCTTTATCAGTTATGTCTGAAAACCTCTTCTCTCAGTCCACAGACTGCCTTTTAGTTTCCAGTTGTTAATTAAAACACCAAGGTCTGTCCTTTGTCTCTTATCAGACAAACCAGTGTCCAGTGAGGTAATTCAGTGCCTACAAAACAATTGGAAATAGAATCATAGCATGGTTAATTGTTTTTCAGAAGAATTAACTTACTTGGTATTTAGGAAACCTGAACCTTAAGTCAGAGTTAAGAGTTTGATATAAAACCTTCCAAAAAAGATTAACAAAACGTATATGACTCTTCCAGGACTAACTTATTCTTTCCTCAGTTTTAGAGAGTTGAATAAAAATGTGAGTGAGAACATCAGGTCATTTACCACATGTGACAAGAGTGACATTTTATTTAGCCCGCTACTCTTAACTTCATGGTTAAAATCAGTATAGAGCTTCTGTCCCTTGCGGGTACTGTAAACTAGCTCCTCTAGCCTTCCTGAAGAAACTTAGTGGGAGAGATGCCCCAAGGCTGTCAAATCTGTGGCTACATGAGTTTGGAGGAGGGGAAAGATTCCATCCTTTTGACTGGAGCTGCAAATGCAAACACCCCTCACTACCCAGAAATGTGTCTGTCCTCCAGGGCAGCCTCCTGCCTCCAGGAAGGTTTGTCCCCTCTGGATCAGCAGCTGTCATAGCCGTGGTATTGTTCGGTATTGTTCTGCCTCGGGTCCTCTCCCACAATGTTGACTTAATTTTGCATATGAGTTGATGAGCTTGAAGGTCCTTAAGAGTCTGGTGGTCTGTGGTGTGCCCCTGCCATGTAGTGAGAATGTCATGTTTAGCCCCCTTCATCATCTCCTTCCGGTAGCTAGGTCTGCACTGGTAAGATAGGCCTAAGACGTCTTGGGTATTTAATTAATTTTTTATTTTAAGTGCCTTAGAGGAAGGGAATGACTCATTTGTCTAATGTGAACACACACACTCAAGATGTATTTGATGAATGTGTGTCCAGCTATGGGGACTGAGCTCAGCCTACCCTTTCCATTGCCTCTCCAAATTAAATTGTTTCTCACTCTCCTCCAGCCTCCTCAGCTGTTTAATAAGTTCTTCCCTCAAAATGAAAGCATGCTTCTTCCTACTTAACATTGGTGGACTGTTCTCCTTTCCGAGGGCAAAATATTAGTGAATGAAGTTTCACGTGACCCTGTGTCTACCTGCAGGACAGAAGGAAGCACCTTGCTGCTGCACTGGAGCAGGTCCTACAGACTTACCCGAAGGACATGGAGAGGGAGAAGACCGTGCTCATGTTGGCCATGGTATTGGCCAAAAAGGTGGCCGATCACACACCGTCCTTGCTCCGTGATGTCTTTCACACAACAGTGAACTTTATTAACCAGAACCTACTCACATATGTGAGGAACTTAGTCAGAAATGTAAGAACCAGTGATGTCAGCTCCTTGGCATTTCGCTGAATCCTCTTGGTCTCTGCCTGCTCCTTCTAAGGTCTGGAAACACAGCAGAGCTCTCTGCTGCCGGGCTTCTTTCATCCTTTCTCCCCTGCTTCTGGTGACCAGACCACACGAAAGGGACCTTGCTACTCAGGTAGAAGGTGTGGCTTTGCTTCTGCGAGAAAGTTGTGTTGTAGAAGGTGGTGATGAGCACCCCTTTGAGCTTCATCAACTTTATTTTTAAGACACCCTGCTATCAGAGCACACTGCACACTCTACTCTTGCTAGGATCCAAGTCATACAGTGTAGGTTACGGGTCGAGCATGAGAGAATGTGGTGGGAGTGTCCCCAGCTGGGCTTCATCTGCCTTCACCTCTACCTCATCACAAACATAAGTATAATTTACATTTAAAAACATGTTTACCAAAAAGGATGTTGGGGAGAGATGCCAAAATGGATAGTCAAAAAGGGGGAAAAACTATCTAAAATCTTGCCCAGAAAACCTGTCCAAGATATTAAAAGTCACAATTCTTCATGATGCTGCCTAGGAAGAAGGGCCAGACAGGTAGTAAAGTCTGTTGCTTCACTTTAACTGGAAATTAAGTGGTTGTATCTTATCTGTAAGTTTAGTGAATGTTTGGGATTTTGTGTGTCAGAGGCATTACTCAGGCATCTAACCCCTGATGCCTTTCTCTGTGTGCCATGGTCTTCATTTATGGCAGCATTTTAAAACAGGAGAACGAATACAAATCTTGAAGCTGAATTGTTGGGAGAAGGTAAGCCTGAGAAAGTTCTTAACAGCTTTCACCAACAACCATCTAGCTGGACAATAAGTGGGCAAGATGTCAACAGCTATCTGTATTAACAGCCTCCCGAATACTGAAGGGCTGAAACAGAATCTTCATTCCTTGGACCAAGATGCTTCTTAGCACCAGAAGTGATTCAATAGATGTGAATATCCAGATCTCAGCACCTTGAAAGCCTATGTCTTTGCAATTGCTCCCATGTAGCAAAAAGGAGGATGCAGCAATCTAAGGATGACAGGGCTCCAGAGAGTGTGTTTTGCACAACCCTGACTTCACATCTATTGATTGTGGCACCAGAGTCCTTAAGTACTAAATCCTGGTTAGTGAATCAGACTGGCTAATTCTGTCTATTTTCCTTTCTTGCTGCAGGAGATGGACTGAGTGGACAACTCTGCAAAAGTACAACTGGTTAAAACTTGATATGGTGACAACAGTACACCTGCCTCCAGTGGAGATGGAGCCATGGCTGTGTAAACAAAGTTCTTAGAGAAGATAGGCACGAAGTAATAGCTATTTATTTCTTACTATTTTAAAGATGATGTTTTAAGCAAGTGATTCATTTAGAAACTTTACCTTAACATACTTGAATGAAAATGTCAACTTGCACAGATTTGAAGGAGTTTCATACCATCTTCCAAATCCACCACACACTGTGCCTTTATCTTATTTCAGCTGTACGGGTCTTCACTTGAAAATTAAATTTAAGAACAGATTGTAAGGCAGAAAAAAAGGTTTTTTTGCTTAAAAAAAAATACTGTTTATTAAAGTGCAACCTTGAGGTCTGACAGCAGGCAATATGAGGAGAGTAAGGTCTGGAGACGGATGAACTTACCCCTCACAAATGAAAAATTCCTCTCAATGTAGGGCACACCTTGATACTAAGGAAGTTAACAGTCTTCCCATTTAAAAACCAAACAGTACAAGAGGTTCTGGACTAAAGTTCTGTACTCAAACAATGGGAAAATCAGGCCTCAAAACATGATTTTTTTCAACTCGATTTCCTTTTGAGTTAAGAAGGACCACAGGCAATTGAAAGGTGTGGAGATCATTTAAGGACCCACGTCAGCCACAGCTTCCAAAATCAGGTAACCAAATGCACCTTTTCTTTCCAAGAAGTCAAGGCTCTGATAAAAATTTTAAGCTGATGCAGTACCAGAAGCTACTACATACAGCCCATGGGGGAATGTCTGTTAATAATCTTCCATTTTCATTTCCCTCCCATATCCCTCAGCTTACCCTTGCCCAAGAAGTGATATCTGAAGAAAACAGGTTTCTAGCCATAAAGATAAAACAATAGTTAGACTTTTAAAAATTCAACAGTTGAGGTGGTTCCCTTTCTTAGAGAGACAGTCAGAATGCAAGTAATAACAAAAGTAAGTCACTTAGGTAGTGCCAAAATAAACCAGAGAGAGCTTACATTTAGAAACAGTGCAATACTGGTCTGTTGTTCCCAGCGATAAGCATTTCCTAGGATTCTGTTTAAAGGTACAGTGGTGGATGCTGGGTCCATATCACACACATTAATGTTAGGCTTACCAGTAATACCGTTGTTACTACGAATAGAACACTCTGGGAAAGGATATGAACAAGAGTAATAGGTACTAAGAAATACTTTCTTGTTACCAAAAACACTTTTCTGTTCCTTGAGAGTTTAATCAGAAAAGAAATATGACTGCATTGTTCAGCATTAAATACATACCACACTAGGGCTGGGCCTCAATCTGCTATCTGCAGTATGTTGCAAATACTAAAAGCCATGCAGTAAGAAGGCCACCATTTGGAAATAAACCGGTAATGCTGTTATGTTTTGGAGTGGACTTTTTTTTTTTTTTGAAGGATTCATATCACAGTGGAAACAGGTTGAATCACACATATACATACATACCCACTCATCCATACGTGTATCAGTCAGTTCAATCAGATTCTCACTAGGGGTGGGGGGACACTTTCTTCTGAAAGGAACAATTTAAATACAAAGTCAGCTCTAATGGAAGAAAAAAAGAGCTCTAAAAACGACAGATAATTCCAGACTATCTCTTATAATACAACTTTTCACATCTTTATCTGCCAGTTTTGCTTAAATTGATACAGTAGGCCACCATTTTCATACAGCTTATACATACGTGTTGGTGTAAATTTCTTCAGACCAAGTTAGACTTTCTCAGCCATGAGGCAAAATTATCACCTTCTTGTCCCCAAACCAGCATTATGAAAAGAGTCCACTGTATCAAAAACGAATGTTCCCAGTCTTGAGCACATCCCAGCCAGAATGACTGAGACCTATCCTGGAAGTTGGTGGATTTTACTCGTTATGGATATAACAAAGTTTTTTTAATTTAGAGAATGTGTTTCATCCTGTTTTTTTAAATATTTGAATTAAGCAATGGAAATTCCTTGGTTAAAGATAAAAAGTTTTCTGGGGCACCTGGGTGGCTCAGTCACTTAAATGTCCAACTCTTGATCTCAGCTCAGGTCATGATCGAACTCAGTTTTGTGAGTTCGAGCCCCGCATTGGACTCTGTGCTGTCTGGAGCCTGCTTGGGATTCTCCCCCTCTCTGTGGTCTTCCCCCTCTCCCCCCACTCACACTCTGTCTCTCTTAAAATAAGTACATTAAAAAAAAATTCTTGCACCTCTAGCAGCTTAACAAGGCTGGATTCTTAAATGAATAAATAAAAAGTAAAAAGCTTTCTTCTCCAGAAGCTGCTTGGCATATCTGAAAGTCAGGTGGATTATCTGGTATAGTCAGAAGGTCAAATCATTCCTGATCTCACCACTTAGGATCCAGCACTAACTGCTGAGATGCTCAGGGCTACCTTAAAGGGTCATAGCACCAGAGCCTTTTATTTTCCAACAATTTCACTGCTGACTGGGAACCTGAATATGGAGTGTCCTTTGAATGCTAAGATCATGTTTTCAGAAGGCAAAGCAAATACGTGTGTACCTATCAAGACCCCAAGATTATCTGAAATCCCTCTGAAGTCCAAGGCCTAAGATTACCATGTGAATACAAAGAGTCGTCCATCAATAATCTTCAGATCTCACTTTATTTCAACCTCCAATGTATTCTCCCCAACACACTGCTTCTAACAGCACAATTCATAGATTTGAATTTTGTTCTTTTCCCCTGATGAAGAGTAGATTGGCCAAAAGGCAGATAACAGGAGGGAAAAGGAGGAGCCAGAATAAACCACAAATAAGGTGAGCAAATCAGAGTTGTTAGGAGAGCTAATGGAAATTCATACAGAGAAAGTAAATACATGCACTTAAGTAAAATGCCTGTGTTACCAAAATTACCATTTAATTCCAGTAATTTTGAGGAGATGAGAGCATTAGAACCAATAATAAATTGAACTCAGTCAAGGAGTGAGGTAGAGAGAGGCACTTTTAATGTAAAGGAAAAGAGAAATGAAAGCCTAAGATAGCTGGAAAAATACACAAATTCTATCTTTTCCTTTGGTGCTGGCCAAGGACCAACCTATGTAATACAATTGTCTTGCTAAAAATCAGGACCCAAGTTATTCCAGACTCCGTTAACAGGGAAGATTGTATTTCAACTTCCTTTTATTCCTGGAACAAACAGTAGTAAAATGTCAAAACTTTTGTTCATAACAATACACTGATTAACCAATTTCTTCTGGTGGTGCAAAAAAACACTCACTGAGCAAGATCACTATAAAATTTCCCCTTACAAGTTTGAGAAGGGGGCAAAGATCACTTTAAACCAGCTGCTACTTTTTAACTTATTACAAGGCCTTGCAAATATCCCTGAGAACATCTCCTACCTGAGCTTACTATGAAGCAGCTGCCTGGCTAGAGCTACTGCAGTGTAAACATAAACATCGGGAGGGCCCTGATGGTTTAAATTCACAGGAACATGGCCAGCCAGAGGCTAGTCTTATGTAAATAAAGGGAAGACCGGGATGTCTTAATATTTTAGTTTCATGACCGTTTCTACTCTCTATGGAGTTCTATGTATGAGGTAACTAAGAAATAGTGACTAAATTTTAAGAAACGGGTATCCTACAGCCAAGGCCCCAGTGTACTGTGGAACTGAGATGTTTCACTGGAAAGTTATCTAGTGTCAGCTTCTGAGCAAGATGTGTCTGTGGCTGTACCTTGCCAGCTCTCAAGTCAGGCACCTCTCGAATGTTAGAGGCCAATGACTGGCGGTATCCCCCACTTCATCTCATCCCACTTCACAACCCATGGCATAGGCAGGGGGAAAGGTAAATAGAGAAAAGGGAAGAGAAAGCATCAAGGCGCTGTCTTCAAGTCATTTGGTGATTCCTGTGTCAGACTGCCTTACTCTTGTTTATAAGCAGAAGTACTTATGTGACACACTAAAAAAGATAAAGATCCATACCAACAATAACTGCACATTCTTTAGCCACAAGGCATCACATTCACTGAGAAAATCATACAAGTTCGGAATAACTCTGGACATAACCTTCACTCCTATTTCTGTAGAACATGCTCAAATTTTAGATTAGGCCAGATGGAACCGTTGTACAAATCAAGAAAAAAACTCCCTTTCTTCCAGGGCACAGTCTGGTGCGCCTGGCTGCCCTTGTGCAGTCCATGATTGGCACAACCATTTGTAGAGCCTACCAATCCTGCTTGGCAGTGTCATAAAACCGTAAAAAAGCACTAGTGGTAAAAACCAAAAAAAGCACTAGACTTGGAGTCAGAAAAATCCAGTCACCTTTTCCTCTCCCATGCTAGGCTTTTGAAAAGTCATTAAACTCCCATTAGGTCTCTTCACAGCATAAGCTGGGGATGAGGACTATGAATATCCATTGCAACTGTGAAGGTGGAATAAGGTACATGATGGTGCACAAGAACAATCTCTGGCAAATTGTAAATGTTCAACTATTGTTAAAATTATAATGACCCACACTTTTTAAGGAAAAGGATACTCTAATACAGAAAAATATGCACCCTAAACTGAAACCCATCTCACAGTTGAACTTCCTCAGTGACGAATGCTGTAATGGGAAGTTGTCACTAATGGCAGATCTCGTTCCTCCAGAGAAGCTACATTTTTCTGGTATGGTGTTGCTGAGGCTTTAAATGAGATACAGTAGCACCCCCTCATCCTCCCCAGTGGATGCCTGAAACCACGGAGAATACTGAGCCCTGTGTATGTTTTTTTCCCCAAACATACATATCTATGGTAAAGTTAGTTTATAAATTAGGCATAGTAGACATTAACAAGAAAATAGAATATACTGTGATGAGTTCTGTGAATGTGGTCTTCCTCTTAAACTATCTTATACTAATACCCTCATGAGGACATGAGATGACAAAATGCCTACTCGATGAGATGAGTGAGGTGAGCGATGCAGGCACTGTGATGAACCATTAGGCTACTACTGACCTCAGGATATGGGAGTATCATCTACTTCTGGGCCACGGCTGACTGCTGGTAACTGAACCGCAGAAAACGAAACTGCAGACAAGGGGATTTGTGAGGAAATCAGTTCAGAGGCCAGAATCTGTTTCTGTAAAGGTAATCAAATAGTCTACAGGCCCTCTATGAAATATGATCACCAACTCAAATTTTACCTGTAGTACCTTTTATTTCTATAAGACATCTCAAAATAATTTTAAAATTCTGTGGATATGACATTTGTCCACATCATGCCTTTTAGAGAAAAAGGCAAAGAGCAGGCATTACTTTTGTATTATTAGAGGGAATTAGCATGAAGGCTGGGGAAATTGATTTCCACAAGAAATTAATGGTAGCTGTACTTCCAAAAAACCACATTCCTGGGTTCATTGTTTATTCTCCCAGGACAGACCCAGTCAAGTAGCTGCATTTTGATATGAGATGGTACAGAAACACAGGCGAGAGGAGGTATCAAGGATGCCTTTGTGTGGTGAACGTGTGAACCAGATGGTCAACAGTCGCTTTTCATTTTCTAGAAAGCTTTCTAGAGAGCAATGATGATACAAGAGTCCCTGTAAGGCACACTGTAGACACTGATTTCTATTGGCTCAGAATTATTTAATACAAAGACGATAAAGTGGCATTCTTTAATTCTGGTATTTTTCTCAAGAAACCTTCATTGGTTTTTTACCAAGTTTTCAGAAATCATTACAGTCAATAAAGCAATTAAGAAGAAATCTAGAAAACTTACTAATACAAACTTTTGCTCAATAAAGAATGAGGAATGATAAATGGTGATAATTCCACATTTGAGTTCCATAAGCAAGTGAGATTTATCCCTAATCTGCCTTTTTACCTTAGATTTAGATGTAATGTTAAGTTGGGGAGGCGTGGGGGAGAAGAAATGGCCTCTGACTACCAGCCCCACCAAAAACGAGGGAGGTGGGAGGCTGAGAAATAATTTTTTTAATAAGCAAAAAATAGGAACTGCTGTAAGCAGCGGTCCTCATTAGGGTATTTCCCCTCCAGTGCCAGAGGCAGAGGATAAGGAAGTGAAGAAGCATCAGGCACCCTGACACACTATTATTCAGAACTATCAATGATTCAACCTAGAGAAAGCCAATGGAAAAGAGTATTAACCATTACCCAGCAAGAGGCAATTGGCCGAATCACTTTGGGTTAATGTTCAACAGATAGGAAAATAAACCAGCATGTGGCAGTCTTTCCTTTAGTGGAGAACACAGACCCAAATATCCTAAGCCACAGATCTCCTTGTAGTAGCTCAGAAGTAAACCCGGTTTCTATTAGTGCTTAAATGTGTTCAGCTAATGGGTTTGGGCTCCGGAGTTTAAAAGTGTCAACACTGGAAGGAAAATATTTTATTATAAAAGAGAAAAAAAAAAAATCAAGATAACTCACCAGTGTGCTCTTATCCTATGCAAGCACAAAAGTAGGAACTAGAATACAGAGAAACCCCAATGTCGGAGCCAACTGTCAGAGTCCAAGGAGTGAAAACCATCTTTACTACATTAATTCCCATCCTCCCACCTCTTCTCTAGCTACACTAATCAAGGTGCACCAAAACCCTTAAAAATATCACTCCCTAAGATGCTACAACTCAGAACATACAGATACAGTGCATGATAAAGCTGAATAGAGAAACACACTTCAGACCTTTCCTTGACCAGCTTTTAAATAGTATTGCTTTAGGGAGAAGATTTAATTTTAAAAAATAAATTTAAAAAAGAAAGCACATTTAAAACGTCAAGTTTTGGTGATCAGGATAGTAAAGTAATTTTATTACAAATTTCAGGATCTAAAAAGTAATTTGTTACATTTACTAAGATAAATCTGAGATGACCTGTATCAAGCATGTGTGTCCTGCATAGTGACACTGTGATCCTCAGGCATGAAAAGACATGGTTCCACCCCCCCTGCTTTAGGGATGGGATCAGCCAGATGAAAGAAAATTACACTGATTCTCAACTAGGACATACTGATTAGAATCATTTTGTTTACCACTCTGGCATTTGGACTGTAAAGAGTTCAGGGAAGAAGTCTAATTCTTGAACTCTGAAAGCCAAACTAAAATCTCGAGGGTAGCCTCAAGAAAGTCAAGCTTCTCTTTTACTACTTTTTATTTCAATGGTATTTAGGAGACCTTCTGTATTTAATAAGAGTTATGATTCAGTTGGTCTGTAAGCCCAAGTATTAACATCCTTATCACATGGCAAAAGACCACAGAGAAGCTGGCTGACCAGTAAGAAGACTAGGCCAGATAAAGGGAAAACACACTAATGCAGGTTCTAGACAGTGACCATCCAGCAACAGAGATGCTGCTACCAAGTAACCATAAGCTCCATAGGGTGGCCATACACAAAAGGGCCAGAAGAGACTTTGACAGGCCATCTAAGTCATCCTTCTGCTTCTAAATGAGACAAATGTCCCTCTTTAGCCAGTTACTTGCCTTTGCATTCACAGGCAGGGAGCCCTAGGTCTCTGTTATATTTATTTTTTTTAAAGATTACTAAAGGTAACATCTTTACAAGGTGGAGCCGTAGGAAGCATCAGGGACTTAGTGGGCACAGAGCAAGTGCTCTCCCGTGGGATCTTAACAAAGAACGTGGGGGTGAAGAGGAACGGTGCAGTACCTGAGAGGCAGCAGAGACATAAGGGGAGAGCACCCTCACGCTACAGGACTAAGAAGGTGGGGGAAAAAAGAAGATCCACAAAGGAATGGCTGCAAAACAGCATGTTGGTCAGGAAAGATGAATTTCCAAGGTCAGGAACAAATCACTAGCTGAGGAGCCCACAGCTAAGCCCTGTTGGCCTAGGAATTTCTATCGCAGATTCTCTTAAATTAACTCTCTCCCTCTAAAGCTGTGGCTCTCAATGGGAACAATTTTGCCCCCAGGGGACATTTGGCAATGTTGGGAGACATTTTTGGTTGTCATAACTGGGGGAATGGTGCTACTGGTATTTAGTGGGTAGAGGCCACAGGTGTTGCTAAACATCCTACAGTGCACAGGACAGCCCCCTACAACATAGGATTAATCATGATGTCATTGATGGCAAGGTTGAGAAACCCTGTTCTAGAGGGAGTACTTTACTCAAGAGATTCTGAATTGAGCATGAGCCACGGTCCTTGGAACTTAACAGACAAACATGAATGCCCTCTACCTCAAGCCCTACTATGTGGATCAATTTATGCCTTGTTGAGCAGAAGTCCCCCATTATCCCAGAGTGTTCCACAAATGTCCAATCAGTTGTTGGTGGATCCAATTCAGTCAGTACAGCTAAGACTTTACATATTTTTTGTCTTCTTTCTCTTCTGAAAGATCTGCTATTTCTTTCTCAGAGCAAGTGCTACCCCAACTGCCACTGCCAGGATGGCAACAGCGGCGGCCCCTCCAAACAGCAGTATAGACTTGCCCTCAGACAGGGGGAAGGCCTTCTCTTCTGCAGCAGGGGAGGGCCCTTCTTGAAGACTCTCTCTCTTTACATGCATCTCCTTTTCACTCAGCAGTGTTTCTGTGGGTTCCAGTGCAGGGATCACTTCCTCTTCTAGTTCAACAGATTCAACTGCTGCTGCTTTTGTCTTCATCAAGTTCTCTTCTTCATCAAGTTCCACAAACAACGATGTAGCAGGGCTGACTTTCTCAACTGCAATCGCTTCTGTGTCAGGTTCCCTCACCTCCAGCACGGAAGTAGCAGTGATATGCGGAAGCAAGGGAGCAGGTGCTTCAGGGAATGCCTCCTGCAGCTCCTTGGTTGGCAAGACTACAGACGCCACAGCAGCCTCTTCCACACCTTCAGGTATTTCTTCTTTTTCCACATGCACAATGTCAGAATTAGAAGAATTGTTCTCGCTCTTCTCTCCAGCCCCATTGCTATCTAAGCTTTTGACTTCTTCAGGATCCATTGCAATCTGTTGCCAGGACTCAGGACCTAGGGACACTGGTAGGCTTTCTGTGTGCCAACTCTGACTGGCTGAGAGTGAAACAGGTAAGCTCTCTGACTGCCAAGAAGTGGTCACAGTAGGAGACTCTGGAGGACTGACTTGTCCAGAGTTGTCACTGGGCAGGATATAAATGTCATTGCTATCTTCTGCAACGATTCCAGGGTATTCCTCCTCCTCTGATTCAAGGTTAAAGACAGTGCCCTAGAAGAGAAGGAAGAGAGTCAATACAAAGAATGGTAAATATATTTAAAATAAATATAAATCTGGATAAAAATTCTTTCCCAAACTGAAGTTCTAGGAATAAATACATTGTTTACAGCTATGTAATTTCTGGATTGAATGCATTTACCTGTAGACCAATGAAGAGGAAGAATTTTTTTCTTTTATTCATTTTTTTATGAATATAATATATTGTTAAACTGGCTTACATACAACACCCAGTGCTCATCCCAACAAGTGTCCTCAGAGGAAGAATTTTTAACAAGATAGTCCTCTGACCAATTTCCTTGAAACTAAAAAACCAAAATGTGATTTTTATATTCAATTCGACGTGTATATATATACACAATGCAATAATTAATGCAAAATAGCAGAGAAAACAAAGGCAAGAAACTTGCTCTCAAGGAATTTATCACTTAGTAAGGCAATGCTATCCGACAGTCCAAGTGCTAGTAAGAGTTCAGCTGGAGAGATGGCAACTTCTTCTGGTGGAGGCTGCAGCAGTCAGGGAGATGCCTGAGAGCTTTGTGGAGAAACCAGCATTTACAGTGGCTATCAGGAGAATGGGTCAGAGTGTATGGTGAAAACCATGGACAAGACACAATACCCGCAAAAGTGTATAAATATAAAAAAGAGGATGTCAGAAAAACAGACACTCAGATCAATGGAATAGAATACAGAACCCAGAAATTAACCCACAAACGTATGGCCAACTAATTTCTGACAGTAGGAAAGAATATCCAATGGAATAAAAACAGTCTCTTCAGCAAGTGCTGGGAAAACTGGACAGCAACATGCAGAAAAATGAACCTGGACCACTTTCTTACACCATACACAAAAATAAACTCAAAATGGATGAAAGACCTAAATGTAATAAGACAGGAAGCCATCAAAATCCTTGAGGAGAAAGCAGGCAAAAACCTCTTTGACCTTGGCTGCAGCAATTTCTTACTCAACACGTCTCTAGAGGCAAGGGAAACCCAATCAAAAATGAACTATCGGGACCTCATCAAAATAAAAACTTCTAGTCTGCACAGCAAAGGAAACAATCAGCAAAACTAAAAGGCAATCAACGGAATGGGAGAAGATATTTGCAAATGACATATCAGATAAAGGGTTAGTATCCAAAATCTATAAAGACCTTATCAAACTCAACACCCAAAACACAAATAATCCAGTGAAGAAATGGGCAAAAGACTTGAATAGACACTTCTCCAAAGAAGACATCCAGAAGGCCAACTGACACATGAAAAGATGCTCAACATCACTCATCATCAGGGAAATACAAATCAAAACCAGAGTGAGATACCACTTCACACCTGTCAGAATGACTAACATTAACAATTCAGGCAACAACAGATGTTGGTGAGGATGTAGAGAAAGAGGATCTCTTTTGCCCTGCTGGTGGGAATGCAAACTGGTGCAGTCACTCTGAAAAACTGTATGGAGGTTCCTCAAAATATTAAAAATAGAACTACCCTAAAACCCAACAATTGCACTAGTAGGTATTTATCCAAGGGATACAGGTATGCTGTTTCGAAAGGGCACATGTACCCCCATGTTTATTGCAGCACTTCAACAATAGCCAAAGTATGGAAAGAGCCCAAATGTCCATCGATGGATGAATGGATAAAGAAGATGTGTATATATACAATGGAGTATTACTCGGCAATCAAAAGGAATGAAATCTTGCCATTTGTAACTACATGGATGGAACTAGAGGGTATTATGCTAAGCGAAATTAGTCAGAGAAAGACAACTATCATATGACTTCACTCATATAAGGACTTTAAGATACAAAACAGATGAATATAAGGGAAAGGAAGCAAAAATAATATAAAAACAGGGAGGGGGACAAAACATAAGAGACTCTTAAATATGGAGAACAAACAGAGTTACTGGAGGGGTTGTGGGAGGTGGGGATGGGCTAAATGGGTAAGGGGCATTAAGGAATCTACTCCTGAAATCATTGTTGCACTATTTGCTAACTAACTTGGATAGAAATTAAAAAATAAATTAATTAAAAAAAATTTTTTTAACATTTATTTATTTTTGAGAGACAGAGAGAGAGCATGAGCAGGGGAGGGGCAGACAGAGAGGAAGATACAGAATTCGAAGCAGGCTGCAGGCTCCAAGCTGTCAGCACAGAGCCCGACGCGGGGCCTGAACTCACAAACTGCGAGATCATGACCTGAGCCAAAGTCAGACGCTCAAGCGACTGAGCCACCCAGGCGCCCCAAAAATAAATAAATTTTTTAAAATAAAAATAAATAAATAAATAAATAATAAAAAAGGGTAACAGTATGTAACCCAGTCTGAGTAGTATACAATGTACATGAAGAATAGAAATTTCCATTAGGAAAGGGACCCTGGAAAACCTGACAGAGAACTAAGAAATATGGACTTTATTCAACAGGAAATGTTCAATGAAGTGTTTTAGCTACACAAAGACAATCACAGGTCCACTTTAAAATGACTTGAGAGCAGTGGTCAGAGGAACACCAGAAATGTAAGACTCTTGCTTCTCTCTTTAGCAAGAGTCTTGACACAAAAGCAATAAAAATAAATAATGTCAGGGGCGCCTGGCTCAGTTGCTAGAGCACCCGTCTCTTGATCTCAGGGTCGTTGAGTTCAACAGAGCATGGAGCCTACTTAAAATAAAAAGTTTATTAAAAAAAAATTCACTGTCTAGATGTGAAGACTGACATATGAATAATTTCAGTATGATACAGAAAGCTTTAAGACAGGTATATGCACAGGATGATAGCGGAACCTAGAGGAAGAGAGAACTAATGGAGGGTAATGTTCATAAAGACCTAAAGAAAGCTTCACAAAAAGTCTGAGTAACACTCATAAATGCTGCAGAGAGTTTGAATAGAGTATGTAAAGCAAATTAATTCCTATTTTATTTTGTGATTATAGCTGCTATTCATAGGAAGTAGAATCATTTTATTCTTCGATCAAAACTGAAAGCTCTCGGGGGGCACCTGGGTGGCTCAGTAGGTTGAGCGTCCAACTTCAGCTCTGGTCATGATCTCACACTCTGTGAGTTTAAGCCCCACGTCGGGCTCTGTGCTGACAGCTCAGAGCCTGGAGCCGGCTTCAGATTCTGTGTCTCCTCCTCTCTCTGCCCCTCCCCTGCTCATGCTCTGTCTCTGTCTCAAAAATAAATTAAAAAACATTAAAAAAAATTTTTTTTAAAAACTGAAAGCTTTCTGCATACATTAAGGCTCTAATATAAACCAGTAGTCCCTTTATTAGCCCTACATAAAAAGAAACCAGAAAAGCAACTAAACAAATAACATGATCATAATATCAAGATTCTAACTGCCCCACATTCCACCTCAACCCTTGTTTCAATCTCCTTAAGAAGCCCTAGAGGTCATCAGGGATAGTCTGTGAATGAACATACGCAGAGAGATACAACAGTGGAGTAATTAAAAATACAGTATTTGTAGGAAAAAAGAACTGGTTTGAACCCCAGCTCCACACATACCAGATGTGTATATCTGAAGGCCTTGCTTGCTTAACCATTAAAAAAATTTTTTTAATGTTTATTTATTTTGGCGGCGGGCGGGGGTGGGGGGGCGGTAGGGGCAGAGAGCGAGGAAGACACAGAATCTGAAGCAGATTCCAGGCTCGGAGCTGTCAGCACAGAGGCCCATGCAGGGCTCAAATCCATGAACCGGGAGATCAGGACCTGAGCCAAAGTTGGACGCTTAACTAGCCACCCAGGCGCCCCTTTGCTTAACCATTTAAAGTTCAATTTATTCATAAATGGAATATGAATGCCTTGGTAAGTTTTATAACAAAACTTAGATATAGTATTTATCATGCTTAGCACAGAACCTTGTACATAGTAAGCAATCAATAAATTATGCTGTTTTTTCATTATTATTGTTTTTGTTGTCATTGTTTTTTTGCTACTGTTTTTGGTGTGGTGGTGGGAGAAAGAGTCACGTAGACTGAAAAAAATTTTTAAACTAAAAGCAATTTGAAACAATACCCTTCCTTGGGTACAAAAAGGTAATTAACATCCTCATCTCTCCTAAATAGAGGTATCACAAAACTGGAAAGTAAAAATCTCTCTTTAGAAAATTACAATAGTATAAGGGTGCCTGGGTGGCTCATTTGGCTCAGGTTCATGAGTTTGAACTCTGCGTCAGACTTAGTGCTGACAGCTCAGAACATGGAGCCTGCTTCGGATCTGTGTCTCTCTCTCTGCCCTTTTCCTGCTTGCGCTCTCTCAAAAATAAATAAACATAAAAAAAAATCATTTTTTTAATTACAATAGTATACATCAAACCAATATACAGCTTATTTCTATGGGACAGAACTATAAGAAAAGTGTGTATTCTATAAATTTTTTACAATGATCATGACTTTGTATAAAAAATTTTTTTAATCTATTTGAAAATAATAAATAAATCTATCTCCATTTTTTTAAAAGACTGTTACATATAAATTGTGGTCTGCTGCCTCCTAGAAACTTGAGATTAGTGGACATTCAACAATCTCAACATGAGCTGTGAAATAATTTGAGTCAGATGAAGAGGATCTGCTGAATATCTTTTGTACATGTCCCTAAAACAAAGGGCAGGGCATATTAGAACACCATTAGAAATTGGTGGTTTTTTTTTTAAATCTTTTATTCTTTTTTTAGTATTAATACACGATAAACACATTCATAAAATTACGTAACCTAACATTCACCATTTTTAGGTGTGCAACTCAGTGGTGCTTAGTATATTCACAATGTGTGCAAACATCACCCCACTTTATTTAATTCCTGAACATTTCCACCATCTCAAAGAGAAAGCTTTTGACAATCACTCCCAATTCTCCCCTCCTCCTTCCCCTGGCAACCACTAATCATTCTCTGCCTCTAGATATGCCTATTCTGGGAAGCTCATATAAATGGAATCATACAATACGTGACCTTTCATGTTTAGGTTCTGTCACTTCACATGTTTTCAAGGTTCGTCCATGTTGTAGTGTATATCAGCACTTTCTTTCTGTGGCTTTGCAGTAGTTCACTAAATGGATATACCACATTTTGTTTATTAATTCATCAGTTGGTTGACATTTGGGTTTTATCAATTGGTTGACATCAGTTGTTGGTTGACATTCATCAGTTGGTTGACATTTCCACCCTTTGGTGATTGTGAATATCCACATATAAGTTTTTGTTTGACCACCTATTTTCAATTCTTTTCAGTACATAGCTACAAATGAAACTGCTGGGTCATGTAATTCTGTTTAATTTACTGAGGAACTGCCAAACTATTTCTCAAAGCAACTGTACCATTTTATATTCCCCCCAGCAATGTAGAAGGGTTCTAATTTCTCCACATCCTAACACTTGTTATTGACCGTTTCATTTTTTTTTATCAGTGCCATCCTAAGGAATGTGAGGTGGTATCTCATTTGGGTCTTTATTTGCATTTCACTAATGACCAATGATACTAAACATCTTTTCATTTGCCTATTGTCCATTTGTTTATCTTCTCTGGAACAGTGTCTATTTAAATCTTTTTCCCACTTTAAAATTCTATTGTCTTTTTATTATTGAACTGTTAGGACTTTTATCTTTTACTCTTCAACAAAACAAAAAACAAGGGTGCCTAGGTCGTTCAGTGGGTTAAGCATCAGACTCTTGGTTTTGGCTCAGGTTATGATCTCACAGTCTGAGTTTGAGCCCTGCACTGGACTCCAAGCTGACTGTGCAGAACCTGCTTGGGATTCTGTTTCTCTCTGCCCCTTTCCTGCTCTCTCTCTGTCTCTCAAAATAGATAAATAAACTTTTAAAAAATAATAAAATAATATAACTAATTGGGGGCAAGGATGCTTGTAAAAAAGGTTGAGACTAAAGAAAACAGAGGAGGTAAAGTACTGAAGTAACCAGTAGTCTATGCTAGTTAATAATCTTATTTTTTATTTTTAATAAGATCTGCCATTAGTACTGTTCTTCATATGGATTCCTTTCCCAGGCTTAAACTGCATCTAAATGAGACCTTCATAACTATAATCTTACGGGATTTCACCTCTTTTGAATTCTCAGATTTTCATCAGTACAATGGTAATATAAAACCACTCAACAGTTCTGGGACTTTATCAATAATGAATGATAACAGAGTCCCTTTGCAACCAAATGCATCACATAAAGACTGTATACCCACCAACAGCAGAAGTCATTAATTACTGATTGCCAGGAGATACTACTTGTTCTACTGAAGAATACAAACTACAAATAATACTTCTATTTCGTTTCTCTATCTTATCCCATTGTTAGTAACTTTATTTTGGCTACCATCTACCTCATCATCTTCCTCTCCCTCTATTTAATCTAATCATAAAGTGCTAACTATATCTCAAAACATTTATTCTTAATGTATCCTAACATATCAAGATATATTTTTCCCTTCCTCTCAACATTTTCTGCTATCACTCTAATATAAGCAATCATTATTTTTCACCAAAGCCTCCTGTCTCTTTGATGCTGCAATCCAATTTAGAGATGAAAAATAAAAAAACATTTCACCAGTCAGCTAAACCAAAAACCTGGGAGTCATACTGGATTTCTCCTATTCTTGAAAGTAGTTTGCTTCTCATTGTTGGGAATTGTGCTATATAAATGGTAGTGACAAAACACCATAATCTCTGTCCCCAAAGAGTTTAAAATAGAGTTTAAAACCTAGTGAAGGAGACAAACACAGAAGAAGAGAAACTTATTTGGGGATTCATGGAAAGCTTCTTAGAAGACAGAGAATAACAGGGGTATCTGGCTGGTTCAGTTGGTGGAGCATGCAACTCTTAATCCCAAGGTTGTAAATTTGAGACCCACACTGGGTGTAGAGATTACTTAAAAATAAAATCTTTTTTTTTTTTAAGTTTTATTTATTTGAGAGAGAGACAGAAAGAGAGGTGGGGGAGGGGCAGAGAGTGAGGGGGAGAGAGAGAATCCCAAGCAGGCTCCGTACTGTCAGCACAGAGCCTGAAGCAGGGCTTGAACTCACAAACTGTGAGATCATAACCTGAGCCAAAATCAAGAGTCAGACACTTAATCGATTGAGCCCCCCAGGAGTCCCCCAATTTTTTTTTAATGTTTATTTATTTTTGAGAGGGAGAGAGCAAGCAGGAGCAGGGAGGGGCAGAGAGACAGGGACAGAGGATCTGAAGCAGGCTCTGCGCTGACAACAGAGAGTCCAAGGCAGGGCTGGAACTCAAGAACTGTGAGATCATGACCTGAGCCAAAGTCAGATGCTTAAATGAGCCACCCAAGTGACCCTTAAAAATAAAATCTTAAAAAAAAAGAGAGAAAGAAGAGAGAACAACAGCTGGATTCGAGCCCTACGTTGGGTGTAGAGATTACTAGAAAAAAATAAAATTAAAATAAAATGAAATGAAATAAAATAAAATAAAATAAAGCTGTATTTACCTGTCTCTTTGCCAGAACACAATTCTGATTAGTCATGCAAATCCTCTAACACTTATTACAAAGGGATTTCTCTTTGCCATATAATTTTCTTTATTAAATATATATATTTTTTAAATGTTTATTTGAGAGAGAGTGTATGAGCAAGTGGGAGGAGGAGCAGAGAGAGGGAGAGATAGAATCCCAAGCAGGCTTGAGCTGTCAGGGTAGAGAGCCCAACACAGGGCTTGATCCCACGAACCATGAGATCATGACCTGAGCTGAAACCAAAAATTAGACACTTAACCGAATGAGCCACCCAGGTGCCCTACCACAAAATTTATATACTCAAAAGTTTATCTGTTTATTAAATCATCTCTTCAAGGAGTTCCATTTATGAAAACCAGAAATAAAGGCTCATATAAAGAATAAGTTTATAAGGAGGGGAAAAAGGTAGTAAAGAAGAGTAGTAATAGTATAAAGTAACACAAAGTTCATAATTATCCCTATTGACTTTAGTACACTTGTTTATTTATTTGCTTTCTCAAAATCTCCAAACGAGAAACTAAGTATGGTTCAGCAGCTTTATAATCCTCAACCTTCAAAGCCTTGCAAAGTAGCTAAAAAGAAGGGTAATGAGGCATTGCTTAAGATTAAATCTTTTTTTCTTCACTATTGAAACTCAACATTTAAAAACTGGGTACTTGGAACGCCTGGGTGGCTCAGTCAGTGAAGCATCCGACTCTTGATTTCAGCTCAGGTCACGATCTCACGGTTTGTTGAGTTTGAGCCCCACATCAGGCTCTGAGCTGACAGCAAGGAGCCAGCTTCTTGGGATTCTCTCTCTCTCTGCCCTCCTGGCTTGCACTTGTTCTCTCTCTCAAAGTAAATAAATAAAACTTAAAAAAAAAAAAAAAAACACTAAACTGGGCTCTTTTTGTTAAGTGAAGAGGAAAAAACTGGAAAAGAAAGTTAACAGAATTATGCCACTAAATGAACCAATCACAGTGTGCCACCCCAAGAAGCAAGTAAAACTACCGTTTTCTCAAAGAAATTGCATTTCAAAGTTACAGAAAATAGTCAAAGAACATCAGTTACTCCACTACAAGCAACCTAAAACAATATATTCTTGGGGCGCCTGGGTGGCTCAGTCGGTTAAGCATCCAACTTTGGCTCAGGTCATGATCTTGCGGTCCGTGAGTTCAAGCCCCGCGACGGGCTCTGTGCTGACAGCTCAGAGCCTGGAGCCTATTTCGGATTCTGTGTCTCCCTTTCTCTCTGACCCTCCCCCGTTCATGCTCTGTCTCTCCCTGTCTCAAAAATAAATAAACGTTAAAAAAACAAAAAACAATATATTCTTGTTCACTTTCCAAGGACATTTTCACATTTTCATCTAAAAACCTCAAAAAAAAATTGCTTTTAACCACCCCTACCTCCCAACTGAATTATTTAGAAGATAAGGAATGTAATTTCTTATGTTGTTTATTCTTAGTCTTAGAATCACATCTGCTCTCATTCTGTTCACACTCTACAAATTTTGTAATCTGTTTTTGTGCCGCTTCAAAAGACGTACAGTACAGCTGGATTCACAGAGCAGCCTACAATTACAGAGCTCTTCAAACAGAAGGGTTATTCAAGGGTCAGAGCGGTCTTAAGTGCTCATTGATAAGAATTCTCAACAAGTTAACTTATCTGTACTTCTAAAAACAGAAACTCTCATAGCAAGAACTGATTAAAAAAGCAAAAACAAAAGAACCGTAATACAGAAGGTAAAAATTTTAATCCTCAGAAAGACCTTTGCTACTTTTTCTTTAGGGCTGTAAGCCAAAACAAATGAAATGGAAATTTCAAAACTTCCATCATGAAGAAATAAGGGAAAAGTTAACAAACTGAAATAGAATTTACTGTAAACATTTTGCTTTATTTTTAACAGCTTAAAGCTAACAAAAGAGTTAAGAACACTCTTTGTTCCCTTGATCAATAACTCTGTCAAATTACAACTTTGGAATAATATATTGCTCAGAAGTCAATTCAGACTTAATTGTTTTGTTCCTTGCTGTTATGGCCTTCGCTATCTTATAACTTATTTCTGTACTTGGAACATGACATTTTAATGAAGATTCACCAAAAATTTTGTGCTCTTATGTGAGAAGCATTAATGAAAGACTGACACTGACACTTTTACTCCTGGGGCCAATTCATATAAAGCAAAAATATAAAAATAGAGGCCTCTCTCTTAACAATTCCTGTTATTAGTGAAGAGTAGGCTTTCACTGAAAGATAAAAGACTTCTCTGGATAATACTTTACATAAAATTTACTGCACTGGAGAGACTAACATCTACAGGTAATATTAGAGCCATTCCAACAATCTAAAATCATTTTAGCACAAAATATTTATATTGTTGGAAATATTTTTTAGTTCCATTGATTAAAAAAACAAAAAGGAGTAACTTCAAGTGCTCAAAAACATAAAACTAATTTGGATCAACTATCAGAGTTTAAATATGCACAAAGAATCAGAGAATTGTATCTTAAAAAAAAAAAAAAAAATAGATAAAGCCCAGAAAGATGAAGTAACTTGCCCCAAGGCCTCTTAGCCTGCAAAGAGAACTGGATGTCAATAATAATAGGTAGCCCTTATGTGACTCTTATCATCTGCCCTTCTGAAGATTTTATTTATATTAATCTATTTAAACCTCACAACTCTGTGAGGTAAGCCTTATTATTATTTCCATTTTACAGATGAGAAAACTGAATCAACTGAGGAGGATACGTAATCCATTCAGTCATGGAACTAAATTTAAGCTCAGGCAGTTTACCTCTAGGGACCATGCTTTTATCAATTACTTAACTACTTAACCCCAACTCTTAGGCTGAAGTCCGTCCCCTGGTTACCATACAGCAAGTTTACAGCAAGAAGCAAATAGAAAAGGTTATTCTTGGAATTTTCTTCAAGCAGTACACAAAACCCTTCAAATAAAACCCAAGCAAATAAACCGTTCAAATAAAAAGGGAAAGAGAGAAGAACCTGAAATATGGAGACAAGGGGGAATATTTTTAAATAAATATAAAATGAAATATAAATGTAACTTTGGTTTTGGTGATAGGAACAAAGTAAAAACAGTTTGCAGATCATTCAAAGAACCATTTTTAAAATGTGCGGCAGCTACTTTATTCTACCTGTATTGACTACATTTTGCTTCCTTCCCCCCGCAGCCCCCACCTTTGGTTCACATCAGTTACAAATTATTTTGTCACTTCAAGCAGTATTTTACCCTGAGAGTCATAGCTGCTGATAAACTGAGCTCCTTACAGACTTAACTTTCCCATCTGAAGATGCTTTGGCAGAACTCCATTCCCTCATAAACTCATCTAGGGACTCACCTCCCCTAAGAAATACCAACAAACCTTTATCATTACTTCTCAGTCATCATGTAATATCTATTTCTCAAGTACTCCCCTTAAAAAATAAAAACAGATAATTGCTCTTCTAACATTCAAACAGGATATTAAAAGCCTCTTAGATCACTACAAATCTAAAATAAGAAAATAAGAAAATGGAAAATATGAAAGAAATTCCACAGAAGTAATTTTCCACGTAATATGATGACCAAGACCCACAAAAAATATATTTTGGAGCACAATGCAGTAAATGCTCACACTCACATATAAAACATACAGATTTCATGAAACAGTACTTATCCTCATTACACTAAAATCATTTCAGTTGCAAAATCCACTTATTGATTTTAGATCACAAACTGTGTCACCTCCCACAGTATAAAAACTCTGTTCTAACAAATTCTTACCTAAAAGTTCCCAAAAGACAGTCTTCAAATATCCCTGATTAAAAACAAAAACCTTTTTGTGGCTTTCTATTCTTAAAATAGAAACAAGAAGCTTTAAGTCAAAGAGAAAAAAGACAAAAATAAATTTTATTCGAACTACTTAAATATTAAATATTATGGTAGACATCAGATGACATTTTCACCAATAATTTCTTATGTAATTTAAAACTAAATCTTTCATAAGTATTTAGTTTAGTACATGACATAGGAGAAAATAAAATGAAGCCTTACCACAGTGGATTTGTACTGCCCTTTTCAGGAGACAGACTTACTTCTTTCTAATGTAGCAACACAATCCCAGGAAATGAAAGACAGTGAGAAAGAGGAGGGAGGGAACAAGGGATGAGTCAGGGAGAATCGTAATATGCCAACGAATCTGTGCCCTACGTGCACTGCAGGGCAATTAAAAGTCAGTCAAAACGCAAAGGAATCATCAGACTCAGGAAGAGGAAAAAAATACACGCTCTTAAAGACATATCTGAAAACTTGACATTTGTAAAAATGTAACATTTTCACAAAACACTTTTATATCATTATTTCTGTGAGATAGAGAGCTAATCTTTCTATTTTCTAATTGATAAAACTGAAGTTCAAAGAAGTTAAATGAATTCCCCCCAAAACACAAGGCAGAGTTGGGGCCACAAATTCATTTTGTGATTTCCAATCCTGTTAACTCACCACTCTCTGGCAGGTAAAAAAAGAAAATAAAAAGCCCTATCTTGTAATTCTAATGTCAATATAAACAGTAATAAAAAATTATAATCCAGTTTAACTCTGAAAAGCTAACTGCTAATTACAATTAAGGTGTGTATTCCTAATTGAATTTATATTTCTAATTGCACCCCAATTAATCACCCCCTCCTTGTATCTCTGAACACACCTATCTCATAGCATGTAACATGCTACACGTGGTTACTGACATTTATATCCTCTCAACCAGCTATGAGCTCAAAAGTAGGACCTATATTTTATTTAACTTTTGTATACTTAGCATCTAGCATCGTGGTTACCATAACATATGCCGCCATCAAGTAAGGTTTACTGCATATTGAAAATTAATCTCTGAAGGGCTTAAAAAGTATAGAAATTAACTTATTTAATTAATCTTCACCAACTCATTGTAAATGGGCTGACACTATTAATGATTGCCTTAGAAACTAGACTTTATAAATAAACTGAAGGATATTCGGGGAAATGATTCATCTAAGGCCATGTAATTAGACAGTAATAAACACTCCTAGGCCATACTCCTTCTCAAGGAAAACCAAGACAAAGTACACGAACTGGTGATACCTGCAAGTATTGCTCCACGGAACAGGAGCCTCAGTTTCTATTCCACACAGACATTTCAAAGGAATTATAGAACTATATTTTGACCTCACATGATGGTATCAGTAATTAGGAATGATCAGAAGCAGATGGAGAATCTTTCACATCTAAGATATAGAAATTGTAACTATATGACTAATGTCCCAGTTTGAGGAATAATGCCCATGGATAAAGTAACTAAAAACAAAATGATACAGATCCTTGTAAAGCCTCAGCTTGATGTCATTTTAACTTCTGGTTTCTGGGAGACCAGTAAGAAGCCTGGAAATTGCCACTCCACCCTAACAACAAGTAAAAAAGCTGACCAAACGGAGAAATCTGTGACTCTGCTTAGATCTGTAAGAGAACTGAGGTCACAGAGCAAACCGTTGCCCCCAAGACAGGAGTGACCAACAGGCAACACAGGGAATCACAGCTTAATAGAGGAGAAACTCATGAGCAGTAACCTCCCCAGGAACCAGTGCCTAGTTAGGGAAATGAACTGGAGCTGTCTAACTGCTGGAGGCTCAGGGTGGACAAAACTGAGAGATAAAACTTCAGACAGCCTTTCAGTTTCCGGTTCTGCATGTAAGGAGCTTGAAAGTCACCACTCTACCCAAACCAGTAAAACGCTGATCAAACTGAAAAATCCACAACTATTCGAGGATCTGTAAGTAGAGAGGTGATGGCACAGGGCAAACTACTGCCCCCAAGACTGGAGAGACACACAGAAGAATATGGGGAATCACAGCTTACCAGGCTGGGAATTGTGCAGGGGATGAGCACTGAGGTAGGCAAACCTGAACTATAATTGATGAATTGCTGGAGGCTCAGTGTGGCCAACACAGAGTTTAAAACTCCAGGAGGACTTCCTCATAGGAAGACCCCTGCAATTTTGTGAGATTTACCTCCAGGAGATTAACCAGGTGCTCTCAATAAATACCAAAGAAAAATCCCCTAATGCTTCTGACAGGAGGAGGAGGAGGAAAAAGAACTATCTTGAAATACATCAGGGCACTCTGCTTTGTCCTCAAGAGAAACTAGTTAATCAGAGCCTAAACAACCTATGGGCAGAGAAATACCCAACTCCAGCCCACTCTAGCCATCTCATCCCACCTAATGCAGGAAGAAAAAACTGAGAAAAACATTTGTGAAGTTTACAGTGAGCCACAGGCTCAGTAAAAAGACTGACCTAATCATAGGACTATAAAAAATCCCTCACCTTTCCCCTAAGGCCTCTTTACAGCAGTTCCTTTCACCCAGTGCACCATGTCCAGCTATCAAGAAAAAAATCACAAGGCATACCAAAAGGCAAAAACATAATTTGAAAAGATGGAGCAAGCATCAGAACCAGACATTACAGACGTTGAAATTACCACACTGAGAATTTAAAGCAATTATGATTAATAAGCTAAGGACTCAGGGGGGCGCCTGGGTGGCTCAGTTGGTCAAAGCGTCAGACTCTTGGTTTCAGTTCAGGTCATGATCTCACAGTTTGTGGGTTCGAGCCCCACGTCTGGCTCTGTGCTAGCAACATGGAGCCTGCTTGTGACTCTCTCTCTCTGTCCCTCTCTCTCTTTCTCTCTCTCAAAAATAAATAAATAACAACTTAAAAAAAAATTTTTTTTTAAATAAGCTTAGGACTCTCGTAGATAAAGGAGATAGCACGTAAGAACAATGTAAGCAAAGCGACAGAAATAATAAGAAGGAACCATGAGATCAAAAAGATCTGTAACGGAAATGAAGAATACTTTGATGGGCTTCCATTAGACTAGACATGGGTAAGGAAAGAATCTCTGAGCTTGAGGATATCTCAATAGAAACATCCAAAACTGAAAAGCAAAGACAACAAAGACAGGAAAAAAAGAACGGGATATCCAAGGACTGTGGAAAAACTACAAAAAGCATAAATATACAAAATTAGAATATAAAAAGGAAAAGAAAAAGAGAAAGGAACAGAAGAAATATTTAAAACAATAATGTCTAAGAGCTTCTTCAAATTAATGTCAGACACCAAACACAGATTCAGGAAGCTCAGAGAACATCTAGCAAAATAAATGTCCCCCACCCCCCAAAAAAACCCCCACCCTACATCTAGGAATATCATTTTCAAACTACAAAAATAAAAATCAAAGAAAAAAATCTTAAGGCAAGCCAGAGTTAAAAACATCTTACCTGTAGAGGAACAAAGATAAGAATTATATTGAAATTCACCTCAGAAACCATGCAAGCAAGAACAGAGTGGACTAAAATATTAAAAAAATGTTGAGAGAACAAAACCCACCAATGTAGAGTTCTATACATGTAAAATTACCCCTCAAAAATGAAGGGCAAGCAAAAAATCTCAGACAAGCAAAAACTGAGGAAATGTGCTGTTAGTAGACTTGCGTTGGAAGCAATGTTAAAAGAGGCTTATTAGAGAGAAGGAAAATAATATAAGTCAGAAACTTGGATCTCCGTTAAGAAAGGAAGAGCATCAAAGAAGGAATAAGTGAAGGTAAAATAAAAATTTTTACTTTTCTTATTCTTAATTGATATACCTGATAATAGTTTATTCAAAGCAACTCAATCATGTATGCGTACATATACAGTATATATATGCACATACACATATACATACATATGCATGCTTATATAAGTGAAATAAATGACACCAGTGATACAGAGATGACAGAGAGGAATTAAGATTATTTTGTTATGATAAGGTACTCACATTACTCATGAAGCAGCACAGTGTTATCTGAAAGTGAACTTGGACTAGTTGTAAATGTATATTGCAAACTCTGGGGCAAGCACTAAAAAAAGTAAAAAGAGAAATGTAATGGACATGTTAAGAAAGGAAAGAAAATGGAATCATACAACATGCTCAATTAAAACCACAAAAGGCAGAGAAAGAGTGGAAGACAAAAATGGGAACAAAGAATAAGGGCAACAAGTAGAAGACAGTAACAAATATGCTAGACATTAATCCAATTATATCAATAATCACTTTGAACTTCAACAGTCCAAATACACCAATTAAAAGACAGAGTGGATCAAAAAACAAGACCCAACTATATGTTGTCTACAAGAAACTCTAAATATAAAGACACATACACAGTAAAAGTAAACGGATGGAGAAAACTATACTATGCTAACAACTAATCAAAAGAAAGTAGGGGCACCTGGCTGACTCGGTAGGTAGAGTCTGTGACTCTTGATCTTGGGGTTGTAAATTTGAGCCCCACGTTGGATGGAGAGATTACTTAAGAAATAAAATCTTAAAAAAAAAAAAAGTGGGAGTATTAATTTCAAACAGAGCAGACTTCAGAGCAAGAAAAGTTATCAGGAATAAAGAGGGCATTACATAATGAGAAAGGGGTTAAACCTCCAAAAAGACATAATAATCTTTAATGTGTACACATCTAACAACAGAGTGTCAAACTATGGGAGGCTAAAACTGCTAGAAGTGCAAGGAGAAATAAATTAATCTACTATTATAATTGGAGACTTTGACACCTTTCCAGTAGAAATAGACCGAAAAGTCACAAATGACATAGTTATATTCAGCAATTGGATATAATGGGCATCTATAAACTACCTCATCCAATAATAGAAGAATATACATTCTTCCCAAGCTCACATGGAATACTCACCTAGACCATTCTGGGACATGAAACACATGTTTACAAATCTAAAAGAATAGAAATCATACAATGTCTGCTCTCAGGACCATAATGGAATACAACAAAATACAATAACATAAATGGAAAATCCCCAAATGCTTGGTTATTAAACAATATATTTCTGAATAATACATGGGTCAGAGAATAAATCTCCAGAGACATTTAAAAATACTTGAACTAAATGAAAATGAAAACACAACTTAAACTTTGTATGAGGCCGTAAGAGCAATGCTTAGATGGAAATTTATAGCATTAAATATTATATGCATATATTAGAAAAGAAGAAACACCCAAAATCAATCACCTAAGCTTCCAACATAGGAAACTAGAAAAGGAAGAGAAGATTAAGTCCAAAGTAAACAGAAGAAAAAAAACATAGTAAAAATAAGAGCAGAAATCAATGAAATTGAAAATAGGAAATCAATTGAGAAAATCAATAAAACCAAAAGCTGATTATTTGAGATCAATAAATTCAGTAAGAAAAACACACACACACACAAATCACTAATATCAGAAATGAAAAATGGGACATCACTACAGATCCCACGGACATTAAAAAAAATAAAGGAATATTGTGTTCCATAACTATAAATTTGATAACCTGGATGAAATGGACCAATTCTATAAAAGACGTAATCTGTCAAAACTCACACAAGAAAAATCTATGAGGCCAGCATTACACTAATTCTAAAATCAGACAGATATTATAAGAAAACTACAGACCAATACCTCTTATGAACATAGATGCAAAATCTTTAACCAAATATTGGCAAATAGAACCCAACAATATATAAAAAGAATTATATGCCACAACCAAATAGGATTTATCCCAGATAGACAAGGTTGGGTCAACATTAAAAAATCAGTTAATGTAATCCATCACATCAACAGGCTACAGACCAAAAAACAAAGTCATAAGATCATGTCAACAGACAGAGAAAGCATCTGACAAAATCTAACATCCAGTCATCATAAAACTTTTATAGTAAATTAGGGCAGAGGGGAACTTCAACTTGACAAAGAATATCTATTAAAAAAACCTACTGCTAACATGTTTAATGGTGTGAAACTATAAAGTTTCCATTTAGATGAAGAACAAGGCAAGGATGTCATCTCTCACCACTGCTTTTCAACACTGTACTGGAAGTCCTAGCTAATGCAGTAAGATACAGAAATAAAATGTATACAGATTGGGAAGGAATTGTTAAAAAGAAGACAACAGGCCCCAAGTGGGTTTACTTGAGCTAAACCCCTGTCACCAACCAAGGCTTAATACCTAACCTAACTGCAAGTTCAACCTTCTTTAAGAATGTGATCTTAACCAGTCAGTCTGGAATTTCCTAGTCAGCACTAGTGAGGTAATTCACCCAATAGACTCCATTTACCTCCCTAAAAAAGGTGACCTTGCCTGAAATAATCCTTTCTTTTGTTTATGACTTCCTTGTCCCACCTCCTTTCTGCCTTTAAAAGCCTTTCCTTGGGTCACCTGGGTGGCTCAGTCAGTTGAGCCTCCAACTCTAGATTTCAGCTCAGGTCATGATCTCACGGTCAGTCATGAGATCTAGCCCCACACTGGGCTCTGTGCTGGGCATGAAGCCTGCTTAAGACTCTCTCCCTCCCTCTCCCCCTCAGCTCTTTCCCCACTTGTGTGGATACTCTAAATAAATACATAAATACATACTTCTTTTATTTGCTAGATGGGATGCTGCCTGATTCATGAATCACTGAATAAAGTCAATTAGGTCATCAAATTTACTCAGTTGAATTTTTATTTTACAGAAGAAATAAAACTGTCTTGTTCACAGATGACATGATCATCTATGTAATGAAAATCCAAAAGAAGCGACAAAAATACTAAAACTAATAAGCAATAATAGCAAGGTTGTAGAATACAAGGTTAATATACAAAAGTCAACTGCTTTTCTATATACTGACAATGAACAAATGGAAATGGAAATTAAAGACCTAATACTAATTACATGAATATCCCCCAAAACAAAATGTTTAGGTATAACAAAATGGGTACAAGATCTATATAAGGCAAACTATAAAACTCTGATGAAAGAAATCAAAAAAGAACTAAATAAATGGAAATAGTCCATGTTCGTGGATATAAAGTCTCAATATGGTTAAAATATCAGTTCTTCTCAACTAGATCTATGATTCACTGCAATCCTAACCAAACTCTCAGCAAATATTGACAAACTAATTCTTAAGTTTACATGGAGCAACAAAAGACCAGCGATAGTCTACACAATATTGAAGAACAAAGCTGAAAGACTGACACCACATGACTTCAAGACTTACTATATAAAGCTAGAGTAATCAAGACAGCATGGTATTGGTGAAAGAACAATAGATCAGTGGAATAGAATAGAGAGCCCAGAAACAGATCCACATAAATACAATCAACTGATCTTTTTATTTTATCTTATTTTAGAGAAAGAGAGCACATGAGCAGGGGAAAGGGGCAGAGAGAGAGAGAGAGAGAGAGAATCCTAAGTGGGCTCAACCAACATTCAGCATGGAGCCCAATGTGGGGCTTGATCCCACACCCTGGGATCACGACCTGAGCAGAAATGAAGAGTTGGATGCTCAACACACTGAACCACATAGGTGCCCCATACAGTGATCTTTGAAAAAGGAGCAAAGGCAATACAATGGAGAAAAAATAGTCTTTTCAAACAATGGTGCTGGAACAACTAGACATGCACATGCACAGAAATGAATCTAGACACAGACTTTACACCCTTTAAAAATTTAACCCCAGGGGCGCCTGGGTGGCACAGTCGGTTAAGCGTCCGACTTCAGCCAGGTCACGATCTCGCAGTCCGGGAGTTCGAGCCCCGCGTCAGGCTCTGGGCTGATGGCTCGGAGCCTGGAGCCTGTTTCCGATTCTGTGTCTCCCTCTCTCTCTGCCCCTCCCCCGTTCATGCTCTGTCTCTCTCTGTCCCAAAAATAAATAAAAAACGTTGAAAAAAAAATTTTTAAATTTAACCCCAAATGGGTCACAGACCTGAATACAAAACACAAAACTAAAATTCCTAGAAAATAACGTAAGATAAAACCTAGATAACCTTGGGCTTGGTGATGACTTTTTAGATACAACACTAAGACAGAGTCAAGGAAAGAAATGGTTGATAAGCTGGACTTTATTACAATTAAAATATTGGTCTATGAAAGACAGTGTTGAGAGAATGAAAACACAAGGCACAGACTGGGAAAAAACAATTCCATTTTTTTAAAATGTTCATTTATTTTTCAGACAGAGCACTGTACAAGCTGGGAGGCAGAATGACAGGGAGACAGAGGATCCAAAGCATGTTCTGGGCTAACAACAGACAGCCTGATGCAGGGCTCAAACTCACAAACTGTGAGATCATGATCTGAGCCAAAGTCAGATGCTTAACTAACTGAGCCACCCAGGCACCCCTGGGAGAAAAATTTCAAAAGACACACCTGATAAAGAACCATTACCCAAAATATACAAAGAACACTTTTTTAAAATCCAAGTTAGTTAACACATTGGGTAATAATGATTTCAGGAATAGAATTCAGCGATTCATCACTTACATATAACACCCAGTGATCATCCCAACAAGTGCCCTCCTTAATGCCCATCACCCATTTAGGCCATCCCCTCAACCTGCCAGCAACCCTCAATTTGTTCTCTATATTTAAGAGTCTCTTATGGTTTGTTTCCCTCTCTGTTTTTTATTTTTTTTAAACGTTTATTTATTTTTGAGACAGAGAGAGACAGAGCATGAACGGGGGAGGGTCAGAGAGAGGGAGACACAGAATCTGAAGCAGGTTCCAGGCTCTGAGCTGTCAGCACAGAGCCGGACGCGGGGGCTCAAACTCACAAACCGTGAGATCGTGACCTGAGCCAAAGTCGGCCGCTTAACCGACTGAGCCACCCAGGCGCCCCTCCCTCTCTGTTTTTATCTTACTTTTGCTTCCCTTCCCCTATGGTCACCTGTTTTGTTGTTTCTTAAATTCCACATATGAGTGAAATCGTATGATATTTGACTTTCTCTGACTTATTTCGCTTAGCACAATATCTCTAATTCTATCCATGTTGTTGCAAATGGCAAGATTTCGTTCGTTTGGATCACCAAATAATATTCCATTGTATAGAAATATATATCATGTCTTCTTTATCCATTCTTCAGGCAATGGACATTTGGGCTCTTTCCATACTTTGGCTGTTGCTGACAGTGCTGCTATAAACATTGGGGTGCATGTGCCCCTTCGAATCAGCATGTTAGTATCATTTGGATAAATACCTAGTAGTACAATTGCTGGGTTTTAGGGTAGTTCTATTTTTAATTTTTGAGGAACGTCTATACTGTTTTGCAAAGTGGCTGCACAAGTTTGCATTCCCACCAGGAGTGCAAAATGGTTTCTCTTTCTCCTCATCCTTGCCAATATCTGTTGTTGTCTGAGTTGTTAATTTTAGCCATTCTAGCAGGTATGAGATGGTATCTCATTGTGGTTTTGATTTGTGTTTCCATGATGATGGGTGACGTTGAGCATCTTTCCATGTGTCTGTTAGCCACCTGGATGTCTTCTTTGGAAAAATGTCTATTCCTGTCTTTCGCCCATTTCTTCACTGGATTATTTGTTTTTTGGGTGTTGAGTTTGAAAAGTTTTTTATACATTTTGGATATTAACCCTTTATCTGATATGTCATTTGCCACTATCTTCCTATCTTCTCTCATTCCATCAATTGCCTTTTAGTTTGGTGATTGTTTCCTTTGCTGTGCAGAAGCTTTTTATCTTGATGAGGTCCCAATAGTTCATTTTCGCTTTGGTTTCCCTTGCCTCTGAGGACATATCAAGTAAGAAGTTGCTGCGACCAAGGTCAAAGAGGTTGTTGCCTGTTTTCTCCTCTAGGATTTTGATGGCTTCCTTGTGTTACATTTAGGTCTTTCATCCATTTTGAGTATCTTTGTGTATGGTGTAAAGAAGCAGTCCAGGTTCATTCTTCTGCATGTCACTGTCCATTTTTCCCAACACTGTTTGCTGAAGAGACTGTCTTTTTTCCACTGGATATTTTTTTTTTAATTTATAATGTTTATTTTTGAGAGAGAGACAGAGTGTGAACAGGGGAGGGGCAGAGAGAGAGAGGGAGACACAGAATCTGAAGCAGGCTGCAGGCTCTGAGCTGTCAGCACAGAGCCTGACACAGAGCCCGAACCCATGGACTCGGTGATCGTGACCTGAGCCAAAGTCGGATACTCAACAGACTGAGCCACCCAGGTGCCCCTCCATTGGATATTCTTTCCTGCTTTGTCTAAGATTAGTTGGTCATATGTTTGTGGTCCATTTTGGGGGTTCTCTATTCTGTTCCATTGATCTGAATGTCTGTTTTTGTGCCAGTACCATACTGTCTTGATGATTACAGCTGTGTAATACAGCTTGAAGTCTGGAATTGTGATGCCTCCAGTTTTGTTTTGTTTTTTTTTTTCAACATTACTTCGACTATTGAGAGTCCTTTCTGGTTCCACACAAATTTTAGGAATGTTTGTTCTAGCTCTGTGAAGAATGCTGGTGTTATTTTGATAGGGTTGCACTGAATATATAGATTGCTTTGGGTAGTATTGACATTTTAACAATATTTTTTCTTCCAATCCATGAGCATGGAATTTTTTCCCCATTTTTTGTGTCTTCTTCAATTTCTTTCATAAGCTTTCTATAGTTTTGAGTATACAGATTTTTCACCTCTTTGGTAAGGTTTATTCCAAGGGTTTATGAGGGGTTTTGGTGCAACTGTAAATGGGGATCAATTCCTTGATTTCTCTTTCTGTTACTTCATTATTGGTGTATAGAAATGCAACTGATTCCTGTACATTGATTTAATATCCCATGACTTTGCTGAATTTATGTATCATTTCTGGAATTTTTTTGGTGGAGTCTTTTCGGTTTTCCACATAGAACATCATGTCATCTGTGAAGAGTGAAAGTTTGACTTCCTCCTTGCCGGTCTGGATGCCTTTTATTTCTTTTTGTTGTCTGATTGCTGAGGCTAAGACTTCTAACACTATGTTGAATAACAGTGGTGAGAGTGGACATCTCTGTCGTGTTCCTTAGGGAGAAAGCATCCCCACTGAGGATGCTATTAGCTGTAGGTCTTTCATATATGGCCTTTGTGATCTTGAGGTATGTTCCTTTTATCCCTACTTTGTTGAGGGTTTTTATCAAGAAATGATGCTATATTTTGTCAAATACTTTTTATGCATCTATTGAGCAGATCATGTGGTTCTTATCCTTTATTTTATTAATGTTATGTATCACATTGATTGATTGCAGATATCAAACCAGCCCTGCATCCCAGCAACAAATCCCACTTGATTATGGCAAATAATTCTCTTAATGTATTGTTGGATCTGGTTTGCTAGTATCTTGTTGAGAATTTTTGCATCCATGTTCATCAGGGAAATTGGTCTGTAGTTCTCCCTTTTAGTGGGGACAAAGAACTCTTAAATAAGAAAAAAAAATTGGGCCCCTGGGTGGCTCAATCAGTTAAGTGTCTGGCTTTGGCTCAGGTCATGATCTCATGGTTCGTAGGTTTGAGCCCTGCATCAGGCTCTGTGCCTAATTCAGATGTCTGTCTGTCTGTCTCTCTCTCTCTCTCTCTCTCTCTCTCTCTCTCTCTGCTGCTCCTCCATTCACACTCTGTCTCTCTCTCAAAAATAAACATAAAAAAAAAAAAAAACCTGATTTTTTTTTTCTTATTAAACTTTTGTTTTAATGGGTCTCAAAATTCTGCGACAGATTTTTGGTCAAGTTGTTTCCATTAAAAAGTACTGGTTTTAAAAACTAGTAACTTAAAACTGCCACACACACATACAAAACAAATGGCCCACAAAACATTCTTCGTTCCTTCTGAAGGTTTTACGATGCATTTGCTATCATTAACCATTCTTTTACTATTAAACTTAAATGGCCAATTGACACAAACAGTTCTGAGACCGTTCTTCCACCACTGATTGAGACTGGAGTGGCAGAGATAATATTCATTTAGTCTCCTGAGCTTTTTGGGAAGACTTGGTGACTTGCCAGCTCCAGCCACCTTCTTATTCACTGCTTTGATGACACCCACAGCAACCACCTCATATCACGAATAGCAAAATGGCCCAGGGGAGGATAGTCAGAGAAGCTCTCAAGACACACAGGCTTGCCAGGAACCATATCAACGATGATAGCATCACCAGATCTCAAGAACTTGGGACCATCTTCCAGCTTTTTTCCAGAACGACGATCAGTCTTCTCCTTCAGCTCAGTGGACTTGCAGGCAATATGAGCTGTGTGACCATCCACCATAGGTGCATATCAAGTGCTGATCTGGCCTGGATGGTTCAGGATAATCACCTGAGCTGTGAAGCCAGCTGCTTCCATTGGTGCATCATTTTGCTATCACCAGCGACACTGTCACAATGAACATCTTTGACAGATATGTTCTTGACTTTGAAGCCCACATTTTTCCCAGAAAGAGCCTCACTCAAAGCCACTCAAAGCTACATGGTGCATTTCAACAGACTTTCCTTCAGTTGTAACACTGACTGGAGCAAAAGTGACGACCATGCCTGATTTAAGAACACCAGTTTCCACTTGGCCCATAGGGACAGTACCAATACCACCAATTTTGTAGACATCCTGGAGGGGCAAACATAAGGGCTTGTCAGTTAGATGAGTTGGTGGCAGAATACAATCCAGAGCTTCAAGCAGTGTGGTTCCACTGTCATTGCCATCTTTATGGGTGACTTTCCATCCCTTGAACCATGGCATGTTAGCACTTGGCTCCAGCATGTTGTCACCATTCCAACCAGAAACTGGCACAAATGCTACTGTGTTGGGGCTATAGCCAATTTTCTTAATGTAGGTGCTGACTTCCTTAATGATTTCCTCCTATCTCTCCTGGCTGTAGGGTGTCTCAGTGGAACCCATTTTGTTAACACCAACAATAAGTTATTTTACACCCAGTGTATAAGCTAGGTCATGCTCACAGGTCTGCCTATTCTTGGAAATACCAGCTTCAAATTCGCCAACACCAGCAGCAACGATCAGGACAGCAGAGTCAGCCTGAGATGTGCTTATAATCATATTCTTGATAAAGTCTTTGTGTCCTGGGGCATCAATAATGGTCACATAGACTTGCTGGTCTCAAATTTCTACAGGGAGATATCAATGGTGATACCATGTTCATTTTCAGCTTTCAGTTGATCCAAGACCCAGGCATACATGAAGGAGCCCTTTCCCATCTCAGCAGCCTCCTTCTTAAATTTTTCTAAAGTTCTTTTGTCAATCCTGTCACATATATAGATCAGATGACCAGTAGTGGTAGCCTTGCCCAAATCTACGTGTCCAATGATGATGATGTTGATGTGGGTCTTTTCCTTTCCCATTTTGGTTTAGGTTTAGAGGTGGTTTTCACAACACCTGCGTTCTGGCAACAAACCCACTGTGAGAGAAGCCAACCTGAGTTTAAAAATGGGCCAAACATCTTAACAGACACCTCACCAAAGATATACAGATGGCAAATAAGCATATGAATAGATGCTTCACATCATATGTCATCAGGAAAATGCAAATTAAACTAATGAGATATGGGGGTGCCTGGATGGCTCAGTCGGTTAAGCATCCAACTTTAGCTAGGGTCATGATGTCACAGTTTGTGAGTTGGAGCCCTGTGTTAGGCTATGTGCTGACAGCTTGGAGCCTGGAGCCTGGCTCAGATTCTGTCTCCCTCTCTCTCTCTCTGTCTCCCTCAAAAATAAATAAACATTTTTTTAAAAAGTATCAGATTCTTGGTTTTGGCTTAGGTCATGATCTCATGTTTCGTTGAGACTGAGCCCCGCATCAACCCCACACTGGGCGTGAAGCCCTTAAGATTTTCTCTCTCCCTCTGCCCTTCCCCTGTTCATGTATGTTCATTTTCCCTCTCAAAAAAAAAAAAAAAAAAAAAGAAGTTTAAAACTTATGCCCACATAAAAACCTGCACACGGATGTTTGTAGCAGCTTTACTGATAATTGCTAAAACTTGGAAGCAACCGAGATCTCCCTCAGTAGGTGAATGGGTAAATAAACATCCAAAGGAGTGCTAAAAATTCAATGCTAAAATGAGATGAGCTATCAAGCCATAATAAGAAATGGAGGAGGGGCACCTGGGTGGCTCAGTCAGTAAGGCGTCTGACTTCAGCTCAGGTCATGAACTCATGGTTCATGAGTTTGAGCCCTGCATCTGGCTCTGTGCTGACAGCTCAGAGCCTGGAGCTTGCTTTGGATTCTGTGTCTCCTTCTCTTTCTGTTCCTCCCCCACTTGCACTCTGTCTCTCCCTCTCTCTCAAAAATAAATAAAGGCTAAAAAAAATTAAAAAAATAAAAAAAAACACATGGAAGAAACTTAAATGCACTTACTAAGTTAAAGAAGCCAGTCTGAAAAGGCTACATACTGCATGGTCTCAACTGTCTGACATTCTGGAAAAGCAAAATCAAGGAGACAGTAAAAACATCAGTGGTTGCCAGAGGTTAGGTGGGAAGGAGGGTCAAACAAGCGGAACACAGGATTTTTAGAACAGTGAAACTACTCTGTATATAATACTACAAGGGTGGATATGTCATTATACTTAAAATTTTTAAATGTTTATTTTTTTGAGCTGTAAGCACAGAGTCTGACACAGAGCTCAAACTCACAAACCGTGGGATCATGACCTGAGCCGAAGTCAGACGCTTAAATGGCTAAGCCACCCAGGTGCACCAGATATATGTCATATTATAAATTTGTCCAAATTATGGAATATACACCAAGTAAACTGCAATGTAAACTATGGTCTCTGGGTGACAATGATGTTTCCATGGAGGTTCATCAGTTGCAACAAATGTACGACTCTGGTGGGAGATGTTGATAATGGGGAAGGCTATGCATGTGTACAGTCAGATAGTATATGAGAAATCTCTGTAAATTCTGTTCAGTATTTCTGTGAACCTAGAACTGCTCTACAGTCTGTTTAAAAAAATTCAAACCAGTCATATTACTTCTAAACCTCAATAAAGTGTTCTTCTCAATATCAGTACAATGGAAAAATCATCTCAAATATACTGCAAAAACAATCACAAAACATAAATCATAGGAAAAAAAAATTATCTGTAGAACTCTAAATGGCATTCATCCTAGGCATTTCTTTTTATAACTCAGAGAACAAAATATTACTGTCCTCTGCAAATTTATAAGCCCAAAGCCTTCATCTAACATATTATAGCTGCCATCACCTCCTCCTTCCCTGTAGGTTTTCAAAACTAGTTCCACTTTGAGAGCTAGGTAATTTGTTTTACCCTGATGTTGTATTCAAGTGGCTGAAGACAAACACATCACCCATGGAAATCATACTACAGACTTTATATAACTGACATGCAACTTCATGTAGACAATGACCATAATTGTCAATGACCTCTAGAAGAATGACCATTATGGTTTTAAGACCTGTCAATGTAACATTTAACACAAAGTACCTTAAAGGTGATTCATGTTGATACTTTGTATCAGAGGATACATTTTCATCAATTAGCTGAAAAAGCAATCTCTTGGTTTTAAACACACACACAAAAAACAGAGTGCTTAGACCTAACAATGTGAAATATAGATTGGGCATTCAAATTTATAGATTAAAAACACATTTATAAATTTTTTAATATTAACAACTAGTTATTCATATTTTTGCTTTTTCTTTAGCACACACATTTCAGTTGAATAAAATACTCTCTGTAACAAATTATAATAACAAACAATATACACCAATACAACAATATACATCAATATACTACATCATAATAAAACTGAAAATGGAGAAGGGAATGAATAACATCCCCTGTATTTTGTTTCTTCCCTTGTTGTAAAACACCATATAAGTGAGGAAGATTCCTGAGTGGAGCTACCCATGAACAGCAGCAATGGCAATGATAATGGCAACGAGGAAAATGGGGGGCTGGCTCATGTACTTTCCTCATCCTCTATCTACCATGGAGACATGGAGGAGATTCTTTTGAATGCACAATAGGAATTAGGACAGAGCAGTTTAAGAGGAAGTGATTACTGTGACAGCCCTTCCCCATAAGAAGATGAGATTTTTTGTTTGATGTAGAAATGCACAGCAGCAGAGACCACAGCTCTCAGTCAGAAGTAATAAAAGAAAAGAAAGAAGTTGATGCTTTGAAGGAGAGTATAGACTGTATGTCTGACTGATCCTGTAGGCCTGAAACCATTCCCCTGGGGAGTTAGTTCCTCTTCAGGCACTCTCTGTATCTTTTAAGCATGAGGAAAAGAAAAAACAGGAAGAAGAGGGGTATTTTCTCTGCACACTCTCTTCATTCCATCTCTCTTCCTTCCTCATGTTTTGTCTTTGGAGCTAGGCATCTATACTGAAAATAACTGAGCACACCTCTGCTAGAACCTACTGAGGAAAAGAAAAGGCCCCTGAAAAGTGTGAGACCTGTGAAGTAGTGTATTACCATAGTAGTTTACTTGAACTTGAGACCATGACAAGCCTGACCCAACCTACCACCCTATTTTTACATATCCAAGTTCCAGTAACTCTCAAATCCAGTATTTTATTCAAACTCTGTTGAGGCATTTTACTAACCTCATTCCCTCTTTAGCCTATGACACTTTAGAATTTCCTAGCAGTTGGCTGCTGTCTAGCAAGGGCTTCTTTTCCCACAAATGCCACCAATAGATTAAAATTTTGGCAACAATGTTATTGTCTTTTATTACCACCAGACTAAGACCTGCATCATTCATTGTATAAATTTTACTCCTGCAATGTAACTACCACCTATTTCTTAAAACGAAATCAGGTTAGCAAATGATAAGATGCTTTGTTGTTTTATTTTGTTTTGTTTTTCAAGACAAAGGCAAGCTTCTCTAAGTTTGAATTTACAGTTATTAAAAGAGGGGCACCTGGTTGGCTCAGTCAGTAGAGAGTATATGACTCTTAATTTTGGGGTTGTGGGTTCCAGCCCCACATTGAGCCTAGAGCTTAAAAAAAACAAAAACAGGGGTGCCTGCGTGGCTCAGTCGGTTGAGCATCCGACTTCGACTCAGGTCATGATCTCACAGTCTGTGAGTTTGAGCCCCGCATCGGGCTCTGTGCTGACAGCTCAGAGCCCGGAGCCTGTTTCAAATTCTTTGTCTCCCTCTCTCTCTGACCCTCCCCCATTCATGCTCTGTTTCTCTCTGTCTCAAAAATAAATAAACGTTAAAAAAAAAATTAAAAAACAAAACAAAAACAAACAAGACATATACACACAAATATCCAGGGCAATAAAAAAATATTTTAAACCAAAAACTAAGAAGAAATTAAGATATAATAAAATGGAAAGGGAGATACAACTCCATACATTGTAAAGATTAAAAGAAAGGATTTTTTTTTTTTTTTTTTTTTTTTTTTTTTTTTAAAGAAAAGCAGACTGCCACATGCAGCACCTCATTCAAATGTGTCTGGAGTCTTAGAAGCTAGACTACCATATGTTCTCCTACAAATGGAGCTTGAGAGCCTGTTTGGAGGCTCTAGCAGTGGAGTGCGGCCATTCCTACACCCTTGACAAAACGGTGTCTGGGAAGATCATCCTCTTCAACCCAGTGTGCAGCCTCAGGAAATGCACATGGAGCATTGAGGGAGGAAGGGGAGATGGGCCTAGCCAGCTAGATCAGCCAAATCAGCCCTGGTGATCAATAGGGTGACAGATGTTGCAGCCAGATTGCCTTCCCATCCAAAAGAGAGGATATTTTTGAGACATTTAGAAATCTGTACGCTGGGGCACCCGGGTGGCTCAGTCGGTTTAGCATTCGACTCTTGATCTTGGCAGGTCATGATCTCATGGTTTGTGGGATCGAGCCCCATGTTATTAGCACAGAGCCTGCTTGGGATTCCCTCTCCCTCTCTCTTTGCCCCTCCCCTGCCTACATGTACTCACCCTCTCTCTCTCTCTCTCTCTCTCTCATAAACTTAAAAAAAAAAAAAGAAAGAAACTTGAAGGCCAACAGGATATTTGATGAAGAAATCATTTTTAACTTTTTTGATGTGATAATGGTAGTGTAATTAAAAATAAAATCTTAAGTGGGGCATCTGGGTGGCTCACTTAGTTGAGCATCCAACTTTGGCTCAGGTCATGATCTCACAGTCTGTGAGTTCAAGCCCCGTGTCAGGCTCTGTGCTGAAAGCTCAGAGCTTGGAGCCTGCTTTGGATTCTGTGTCTCCCTCTCTCTCTGCCCCTCCCCTGCTCACGCTCTGTCTCTCCCTCTCTCTCAAAAATAAATAAGCATTAAAAAAAAAAAGAAAATAAATTCTTGAAACAAATAAAAATAAAAAAAATAAAAATAAAATATTTATTTTTTAGAGATACATACTGAAAAAAATTTTAATTCCGCTATACTTAAAATACAGTGCTGATTAAAGTGCACAATATAGTGATTCAATTCTATATATTACTCAGTGCTCATGATAAGTATACTCTTAATTTATCCTCCTCACCTATTTCACCCATCCCCCCACCTCCCTACATACTGAAATTTTTATAGATAAAAGTATATGATGCCTAGATTTTGCTCCAAAATAATATTAAGAAGAGACATGACTAGGGTGTGAAAAAAGCATAACTGGCAATGTGTTAATGGCTGTTAGGGCTTAAATGATGGGGGTCATTATACTATCTTATCTATTTTCATACATGTTCAAAATTCTCCAACATAAAATGTTTATTAATTTGTTTATTAATTAATGTTTACTTATCTATTTTGAAGGAGAGAAAGAGAGTGCAAACAGGAGAGGGGCAGAGAGAGAGAAAATCCCAAGCAGGCTCTGTGCTATCAGTGTAGAGCCAGACCTGGGGCTTGATCCAACAAACCACGAGATCATGAAAAGCTGAAATCAAGAGACCTGAGCTGAACTCGAGTCAGATGCTGAACTGACTGAGCCACCAAGACACCCTAAAATGTTTTTTAAAAGTAAGTGGTATAAGACAATTAAGAAATAAAAATCCACTGTATTCTCCTCCAAAAATAATAAATAAATAAATAAATAAATAAATAAATAAATAAAAGGGTATTATGAACAGCTCTATGCCAATAAATCTGAAAATCTAGGGATAATATCCAGAAAAATTATCAAAAGTTGACAGGAAAAACCAGAAAACTTACCCCAAAGAAAACACCAGGTGATTTTGCAGGCATCATAAGGCACAATAAATTAAACCTCATATATACTATTCCAGAGTATAGAAAAAGAGGAAACACTCTTCCCTTCCCAACTGTATATTTTACGAAGCTAGCATATCCTTAGGGGCGCCTATGTGACTCAGTTGAGCTTCCAACTCTTGGTTTTGGCTCAAGTCATTATTAGGATGTCCCTGGAACCACAGTGGAAGGGACAGCCATCTCGCCAGTGCAACCCAACGGAAAGCCTCAAGCGGCGCGCCAGAACGAACTGAAGGTCAACCAATTATCCAGCGCCAGCACAACCCAACGGAAATCCCAAAGCTGTGCGCCAAAACGAATTGGAGGTCAACCAATCACCAAGCGACAGCACAACCTGGCGCGGAAAAAGGCCCACGTGGACCTAAACTGTGAACCGATGCAGCTTAAAAACCCTACCCCACCACACCCGGCAGGACTTCCCTGACTCCTCTCTCTCTCTCTCTCTCTCTCTCTCTCTCTCTCTCTCTCTCTCTCTCTCTGGTCTTCCCCCACTCACATGCACATGCATGCACATATTCTCTCTCTCTCAAAAATAAACATTAAAAAAATTTTTTAACTGAAGACATACAAGAAAATTACAAGCCAACCTCACTCATTTAGACTGATACAACTAAATGGTAAAATAATTAAAAGCACTCATTTTAACATCAGGAAAAAGACAAGGATGAGTTTTAATACCAATTTCATTAATACTGTACTGGAGATTCTGATTAGTGCAATAAGTGTAATAAATAAATTTAAAAGAGACTTGTCAAGGAAAAAAATTATCATCATTCACAGACAGTACGATTTTCAAAGTAGAAGACCGACCCAAAGAAACCTGGAGATAAATAATGAGGATAATCATACAGTTCAACAAATTTGCTGGATATGAAATCAATATGGAAAAGTCAATTTGATAAGGGTACCATAGCTGAGTAAGATATCAACACTAGGGAAAACTGGGTGGAGGATATACAGGAACACTTTACACAGTTTTGTGAATCTAAACTTATTACAAAATAATCTTATTTTAAAAGATTACAAATGATTTTAAAAATTAAGAAGTCTGACAATATTAAGTATTAGAGAAGATGAAGAGCAACAAAAAATTCTTATGTACTGCTGACAGAGTGTACATTGGAAAACCACTTTGGAAAACACTTTGGCATTATCATGTAAACTGAACATGTCTATACTCTTAGACCCAGAAATTCTACTCCCAAGTATATACTCAGAGAAACTCGTATACATATGTATAACAATGTTTATAACAGCAATATTTGTAATAGCAAAAAGGTGAAAATGTCTACTGACAAGATAATAGATAAATAAATTATGTGATATATTTACACAATGGAATACCAAACACCAGCCAATACATTAACCTAGATCATATATTCTCAGTGTGGATGATTTCGAGGGTTAAAACTGGTTTGGCAAGATGGGGGAATCTTAGGTATTACAATCGCTTGTGGCCCTCCAGAAGGCAACAGTACATAAATACACTTAGATCTATGGTATTAAAATTTCATGGGAAAGGAGGGAGATGATTAGGATACAAATGTCTAAAAAAGGATCCATAGGGGACTGAGAAAGAAAAAAATAATTCAGAAACAATGACCTAGGACAGTCTCAAGAATGTAACACTGCGCGAAAAAAAAGCAAGTTTAGAAAAATACATTTAATGTGGTATTATTCACATAAAGTTAAAAATGTACAAAGTAATATATTGTCTAGGTATGTGTGGTATATATAATATACATATATATACATATACATACATATATACATGTATACATTATATATATTATATATACCTCATTATATATATATTATATATACTATACATAATTAACATATTATATATATTATATATATTATAATATATTATATATTTTATATATACCTCATATATACGTATCCTCATTTTATATATATATATATATATATATATATATATATATATATATACACACATGGCTAAGCTATAAAAAAAACAAATTTCAGAATAGAAGCTATCCTTGTAGAAGCATGCTGGAATCTAGGAGGGGCACATGAAAGGATCCAAACATGTTTGCTGTGTTCTTTTCTTCAAATGAGCTGGCAAATACATAGGCGTTCACTTTATTATTCCTCTTAATTATTTATATGTTTTTTGGTAGTACAAAATGTTTCATAATTAGAACTACTTAAAAGAACTATTTAAAAACACCACCTATCACATTACTCTAAGTAAAATATTAATAGCAAAACTGTATTAATAGTCTTGCTTTGCTATCATCACGCAATCAATATTAAATAATATTAAATGATAATATTGATATTAAACCTATGTTGATAAAAACAAGCACCATGAATAGCTTAACCTTTTTTTAAAGATAAGAAAACACACAACAGCTCATACCCAGCCACCTTGTTGAATGATGTACTCTGCAGCATAGTCCTCCAGGTATGTCACACCAAACTGCAGCAATGCACTCAGAGGCTCTTGACCACGTCTTGTCAACTCCAAAAGCATTTGTTGTAGCAAAATCAGAGGCACCAAAATCTTCAATGCAAAGATGAGAGAGTAAAAAACAAACAGAAATTCTTATAATTCATTTTATATGTTGACTACTAGAAAATGATACTTGGATGCATCATTATAGAATCTCACTTTTATCACAATAAAGGAATAAAACATTGACCCCCTACTAGAATGTCTGTGAATACTGCATGTAGATTTTTATACCATAGGGTGGTGGAAATTATCATTATATGAAAATAACTGGGCTCCTGTGAATGTGTGTTTTTGTGAAACATGTACAGGAAATTCACTGAAAGTATTATTTATAATAGCAAAAAACTGAAAACAACCCAACAGGGACTGGTTAAATCAATTTTGGTAAAATATTATATAGTTGTTAAAAAGAATTAGATTATTTACTGCCCAATCACCAAGACTTATTTTCAGTGAGAAAAGTTACAGGAGAGTGTGTATAATAATGGTACATTTGTGTTTAAAGCGCACGCGCGGGCGTACACACACACACACACACACACACACACACATACACACACACACACACTTGCATAATCCTATAGTATCTCTGGAAAAATATATAAAAAACTGGTAATAGTGGCAGTCTAAGAAAAGAAGGAAGTAACTGGTGATAGGGTAGGAAAATAGTTTTCAGTACGTTTCTCTCTGTACTTACTGCATTTTGTACCATGTTCTTTTATTATCTATTTGAAAATAAAAACTTTCAAAATTATCAGCTATTTTATAAAAAGTCATCAAAAATCTAGGGAGGTATTATTATCATTCCAAATAACTTTATTGCTCAATATTTAAAAACCATCAAATTTATAACAGAGTCATGCTAGAGTCCCTTGCCTTCCAAAAACAGCTGCACACTGAAAAGAACGAACCATTTTCAATTAACTATCTGCATGCAATCCCTTTAGTCTAAAACATCAAGAAGGCTCCACATTCCTGGAAAAGGAATGCAAAAGGAAATGAAACCAATTCCAGTTCCTTATTACTGAATTGCCAAGGTAATAACTGAGGATTAACAAAATATTTCTGCAGAAGAGGACAAACAGAAAAGACAATGAGTTTATAGCCTTACTAATATTCTTTGGCTTTCAAGTAAAAGTAGTCCTGAGGGAATCTATTTCAAAGACTGAAAGAAAGAATGCAACAAACACATATCTTCCTTTTTTAATATTGTAAAAGAACTCCAGTCCAAAATATACTTAAAAACCCCTTCTTAACACTAATGGAGGGGTATAGGGCTAATAGGGCTATAAAGAATATATATATTAGGCTTTCTTCACAATTAGAAAACATGTCATACAATTAAAAACAAAAAAAAAAACCCACCCAAAAACCTATTGTTCATCTAGATCCAGTATTTTGTCTTAGCAGAAGCAGTAAGGTACAGCTTGTTGATCAGTCTTAGATCATATCAACTTCAAAGGCCTGCGATGTTCTGTACCTCAAAACATTCTAAATTCCCCTAATAATCTACAAATATGAAATATTTTAAAGTTATTCATATTTAAGCTCTATTATGTCTTAGGGAAATGAGTTGTAAACACTTTATACTTGCTATATAATACTTATTTTTATTTGTTCCAAATTTATCTTTCATATATCAAAAAGTAGATGCCCTAGTTTTACTATGTAATCGTCTAGAGATAAATCTGTAATCCTCTTTCACTACTGTCTTAATTTCAGTCCTTAATCATATTACCTCTCGTTCACTATACTTTTTAGGCTGAAATTTACTAATCTTTTAGTCTGTTCTTCACATGGCCATTCTTCCATTGCTTTAATCATTTAAGTTATTTCTTCCCAGATCTTCTCCAACCCAATTATATCTTTCTTGCAACTCAGTAACCAGAGTGCAGAAATGTTATTTGACAGGACTAACAAATTCTAATTTTAACACTCTTGGTGATACATGCTCTATTTTACCTATTTGACATACTATCTTCAAGGACCTATGTGGGGACTTCCAAGCCCACTATCTTTTATGTATAATTTAGATGGTCTTAATATAGTTAAACTCACTTGCCCTGTAATTTTTGTCATCACACACAAAACTTCATGAGTTATTTCTACAACCAATTCCATCAACTTGGCAACGTACTATCGGCAATACTTATCACCTTATACCCGATAGTTTTTTTTGTGTTCCCCCTCCCACAGTACTAAAGAAAGTGTTTTAAAAAAAACCTGGATCCCCAAGCATCCATACCTAGAAGGTCTCCACTATTCATATCTCTAGGACTCAAAAGCAACCAAATAGTCTTAGTCTTTGAATTCCTCTCTGTAAATCATTTCCTTGCTAAATGATAGTAATCCCCAAAAACATAGAAGTTATTTTTTCCTCTAATAACTTTGGTAAAGAAATGCTAAAGCAATTTTGACCAACAAAAAGGAATACCTCCATTTACTGTCTCCTCATATGTACTACATGGCACCTTCCTCCAATAGGTTAGACTTTGCTAACAACATTATCTTTTTATTAAAGAATATATGAGCTTGCCTGGTGCAGAAATAAAATATACTAGTTTACAGCGTCAAGGGTCTCTTCCAGGAGAATAGATATTTGTGATTATAAAATACATATTTTGATCCATCAATCTACTATTCAGTAACCATGCTATAACTTAACAATTCTAATAAATGTCATATCCCACAAATTTTATCTGTATCTAATCAATTGATTAGGTTTGAATGTTTGTCCTATCTACCTCAAAATAAAATTTGAGACTACCAGGCATTATGTATCACACAGTGTAATGCAACAGGAAATAGGGAACATGACCAATGAAGTATTCTTGCCAAAAAGATTAAACCTAAATATGATTAGGCTTCTAGATCTACCTACCAAGGGAAAGGAAATATAGATACAGAAGAATGTTAAGTGACATCTCAATGATGTCAATAAAATCCAGAAAGTAGGAAATTTAAGAGAAATAACTTGTAAGTAAAGAAAAACACAAGAGAGAGGATAAGCCTACATATTAAAAGACACTTAAGTCACATGTTACATGATCACATTTATATGAAATATCCAGAATAGGCAAATTTAAAAAGACAGTAATGTTGCCAGGGGCTGAGAGGAACAGGAAATGGAGAGTGACTACTACTAAGTACTGGGTTTCTTTACGGAAAGATAAAAACGTTCCAGAATCAGATGGTAGAAATGACTGTACAGCTCTGTGAATGTACTAAAAAACCCACTGAACTATATACTTTAAAATGGTAAATTTTATGGTATGAATTATATCCTAATTTTTTTTTTTTAAAGTAAAGACAAGAGAATTATCAACCAAATGCAATGCATGGGCCTTGTTTGGATCCCAATTCAAACAAATCATCTTAGAAAAATACCTTTAAGAGACAAGTGGAAAATTTTGAATACTGAATAGATTATGTGATGACAGAATTACTGTTCATATTTTGAGGTAAAATAGTGGTATTATCAGTTGGTTAAAAAAAGGGATAGATCATCCTTAAAATACATATTAACATATTTTTGAAAAAAATGATATTTAGGAGAGGCATCTAGGAGGCTCAGTCAGTTAAGCATCTGACTCTTGATTTAGGCTCAGGTCATGATCTCATGTGAGATCAAGCCCCGTGCCAGGCTCTGCACTGACAGCACAGAGCCTGTTTGAGATTCTCTTTCTCCCTCTCTCTTTTCCCCACCCCTGCTCATGCACCCATATGCTCTCTCCTTCTCTCTCAAAATAAATAAATAAAAACTTTAAAAAAATATTTTTAAAAAATGATTTATAGGGTCTACTTCAAAGTAATCTGCAGGGAGAGTGAGAAGAGTACGGGGGAAATAGATGAAACAAGACCAGCCATATGTTGATACTTATTGAAGCTGAGTGATTTTGCGTATGCTTGAAATTTTAATAATAAAGATTTTAAATATTAGTGATTAAATATGCCACTAAAAATTAACCAAGGCAAATATATTTATTTTTATTTTTGCTATTATTTTTCTAAAGTTTATTACACTATGAACAGTACGTACTAACACTATAGCTGGTTCTCTTTTTACAGTTACAATGTTTATTCTATTTTATTATTATTATTTTTTAAAGATTCTTTTTTAAGGTTTATTTATTTAATTTTTTTGAGAGAACGCGTGTGTGAGCAGGGGATGGGCAGAGAGAGAGGAGACACAGAATCTGAAGCAGGCTCCAAGCTCTGAGCTGTCAGCACAGAGCCCAATGTGGGGCTCAAACTCACGAACTGTGAGATCATGACCTGAGCTGAAGTTGGATGCGTAACTGACTGAGTCACCCAAGTGCCCCTAAATATTTTGTTTTTAAGTAATCTCTACACCCAATGTGGGACCCCTGAGGTCAAGAGTCGCACGCTCTACCAACTGAGCCAGCTAGGTGCCCTACAATGTTTAGTTTAACAAAAAGGATATAAGGAGAGTGAGAAAAATAGAAGGCAGTAAGATAAGATGTAAAGTGTGGTGTATCTCTGGATGCCATTTACACTCAAAGTCAAAAAATACAGTGATTATGAATGTGCCATAACCAGTTATGGAATTTTACAAGTAACATAATTATAGTTAGCAGTCCAATGGCACACGCACTTGAGCATAAATGTATTTCTGGCAGAGTCTATACCCCCAAGAAAAGGCAAAGCTAAGCATTTCAAGGCTTTTTCTCTTTGATGGTTGTGTTCTTTTTTCCTCAGAAGCAGATAAGTACATAGGGAAAAAACAATAGCCATGTAGGGGTGGTGGAGATAAATAAAAGAACGTATAATTTGGAGATAATTACTACATATTATTTAATATTTTGGCACATATTTCAATTATTTTTCTAGGCATACACATACCTACATTTTTTTTAAGTTTATTTATTTATTTTGAGAGAGATAGAGACAGCGCAAGTCAGAGAGGGGCGGAGAGGGGCAGAGAGAAGAGACCGAGAATCCCAAGCAGGCCTGGCACTGTCAGCGCTGAGGAACCCAACTGTGAGATCATGGCCTGAGCCAAAACCAAAGGTCGGATGCTTAAATGACTGAGCCACCTAGGCGCCCCATACATACCTACATTTATATATGTACTTTCTTTTCCTAAAGAATCATACTATTACACCACTGAATTTCCAAAGTATACCAATTTTTCCTTTACTATGCTTCAAATAAATAGAAAAAATAGTTATAATATTGATCTTCAACTTTGCCATTCATGCTTGTATGCACATTAGGCTAGGTATTCCGTTTGAAAGCATGAGCGTATCTAGGCCTTTGAATGGCATATGCCATTTCTGGGAAATGTATCTGTAGGCTAAGCATTGCTTTCTACAAATAAGTACCCCCTTGGTTTAAAAAGAAGAAATGCATATTGAAGTCGTTTCACGATTTGATTTGTTTGCCATTATAGGAAGCAAGCTGGTGCTAAGTATTTTTAAATGATTAAGTAAGCAAGCTTAACAGTAAATCTTCCTTCAGGAATGTGTATTAAAATTTTGGAATGGGTGAAAGACTTGGTAGGGGGAAAAAGTGGGTATGACTAAATGGATCTTTATTGCCCTATGATCTATCCTTTCTTTGAAAGTTTCTGAAGAAAAAGTGGAAAGATCATTTTGTTGCATTCCTCCATTCTTGTTTTTAAAAGAACAAGTCTCAAGTCCTATACATGGCTTGTATTGAATTTTCACATTTGAATTAAAGACTGTTAAACATGAAAAAAAAATAAACTATTAATACAGGTTTGTGACCAACATTTTTCCTCTTCTTTTGATATAAAGAGTATTCTACCAAGATGCTTTTAGAATCCCTGTACAGATAAACTGATATTCAGTTTACCCCTAATGTGGCATGCTCTGTGGACATTTTACTCTCTTCTCTCTGATGGGTGTTTCATTTGAGCTGTCTTTACCTACCAGACAGCCATATTCTTTTCAGCCCTAGAGGACTTAATAGGAGAGTAATAATGGATTCAGCAGAGCAAGTAATACTCTAACTGGCATGCCTCATTTACATGAGGTATTCAAGCCACAGCCATGGCCTTTGGTCCAGATAAGAGACTAAAATGAAGCACAGAATGGAAAAATCAGATGGGTGAAGACAAAATAATGAAGTCTGGGGTCTACTCAGATTTTTTTTTTAGGATAACCACAGGATCAAGGGGAGGAGAACATACAAGAATTGATTAACAGTCACTAGTCAAGAGTGACAGAAAGATAACATAAAATAGGGGAAGAAGGCTACTAATATTAGGTAACTAAATATGTGTTATTTGATATACTAAGAAATATATCATAACTAAGCTCATTTTTATTTATATAACAAACAAATCTATTTCAAACATCCAAATAAGAGTGTTTTTTTATTCCAAGAAAGGAAATAAAACAAACTTCTTAAATAAGTTATTTGTAGTTAAATAACATAGTAGAACCCCATCCATAATAGTGACTATTTGAGAACAAGTTCTTAGGTGTTAAATGTAATGTTAATAGTCACTGTTTACTGAGTGCTTATTATGGTGTCAGGCAATGTGCTAAATAAGCATTTAACTATATTATGTCATTTAAATATAGTAAAATTTATAAGTTGTTATTAGGTCCATTTTATGTATATGAAAATTCAGATTTAGAGGGGTACCTGGCTGGCTCAGTTGGAAGAGCAAGCAACTCTTGATCTCAGGGTTGTAAGTTTCAGCCCCATGTTGGGTATAAAGATTACTTAAATAAATAACAATTAAAAAAAAGCAAGAAAATTAAGATTTAGAGAGCTTAATGGACTGTCCAAAGATATGCATCTAGTCTGTGGCAAAGCTGATATTTGAAACAAGTCCAGTTACAAAGACTATGTTTCTAAAGCCTGTATTATAAGGTGAATAAAAATAATACTCATCAATTAGGTAGTAAGGTCACATGATTGGACTCATACTATTAACAATTCTGAGTAGAGGGGCAGGGGTGGGGGGATGGGTTAAATAGGTGATGGGGAGGGGCACCTGGGTGGCTCAGCTAGTTAAGTATCCAACTTCAGCTCAGGTCATGATCGTGTGGTTCATGAGTTCGAGCCCCACGTTGGGCTCTGTGCATGGAGTCTGGAGCCTGCTTTGAGTTCTGTGTCTCCCTCTCTCTCTGCCCCTCCCCCACTCATGCTCTGTCTCTCTCTCTCTCTCTCTCTCAAAAATAAACATTAAAAAAAATTTTTTTAAATAGGTGATGGAGATTAAGGAGTGCAACTGTTGTGATGATATACGGAATATATATGGATATATGGAATTGTTGTCTGAAATAAAAACTTAAATTCAGAGTAGACGTGCCTATTTATAAAAGTAATTCTACTGAATTTTCTTATTCCTTGCACAATATCACTAAGGGCCACACTTCTTCCTGAGCTGAGCCTTCCTATATTGCATCCCCTGAGACTTTCTGCCTTTTCAAGGTGATAAATAGATAATACACTCTGAGATTATGGATAAGCAGTATGGTACAGTGGAAAAAACACTAAAGCTGGGATCAGAAGATCTGAGATCTCAGCTCTAGTGCTGGTTCCAATATTTCCTAACCAAGGGGTCCTGGACAATTCATTTAACTTTTTTCTCTGATTACTCACCTGATCTAACTAAATAAAAAAATAACAAAACAAAAGGTAATAAAGTCCATTCTGCTCTCTGCAGAAGATGGTTGTAACGATCCAATGAGACGTGACATGAGATACCTTGTAAACATAAATGGTATTACTCATTTAAGAGAACCAGAGGAATAAAAAAACAAAAGAGAGAAACAGAAAGAGAGAAAGAGAAAACCAGAAGAAGTGGTCTCCCATGTGAAGCTCTTATTCTTTTCTACTGCAAGACATACACACAGGGTAACAAATAACCACCTGGAGATAAATGTCATATACAATATAGAAAAATGAAGAAATGATGGAAAATTGAGAACAGATAGGAAGAGCAGCACACTATGGGACACATATTTTTGGGCCAACCAAAAACTTGTAGCATTAACCAAAAAACCACTTTAATCAAAAACATCCACTTATACAATTGGATTTATGCATTAAATAACGAGCTCTAACAGTTTTCACTTCTATGACGTTAGCAATTTCTCCTGCACTTTATCAACACACTAAAATTTTGTAAGAGAAAAGATAATTTGGTTAATACCTTATTCCAGCCGCTGGCATGAACTGTGGTCTCCAGTGTATATTCCCGATATGCCTGATATGTCACTGGCCTGTAGAGATTTTTTTTTAAAAGTCTGGGTCACAAAGAAGGAAAATTCTAAATTTCCAGATGAATAAATATACAATCACTATTCTGCTGTTGAACTTTTTGCTAAGGTACCCAAGAATATATTCCACATATTGTTTTGTATGAGATGTGGCTTTTAACATTTGGTATGCATTTCTCTTCAATCACTCCCTATAGGCTGAGAGGTACGCTACCAGCTTGGGAAAGCAGTTAACAACACAGCAAGATAAACAATCACACTTTTAAAATAATTGAAACTTATCCAACAGGATTTCCATGTTGCAGATAAACAAACACTTAGGTTATTAAAATAAGATCAAATAGTAACAAAATGATCTCATTAATAAAATTAAAAGCACAAATTTAACTTTTTTAAAAGGCAAAAAATTTAAAACACTTAAAAATTAAAGACACATGTCACTGAAAGACTTCTCCAATTGAGGATATAAGGAGTTGGAATAAACTAGGGCAGTAAATGGAGCTCTATTTTTAACTTGGAGTCTTATGACATAAAATCCTGGAGGGCAGAGATAAGCCTTTCTGATTATTTCCATGTAAGTTCTAGTCATACCAAAATCTCAAATCACTGAAGGATGACAACACTAATTTATTGAGGGTTTTAGGCACTATGTGTAAGACATGGTTGGTTTCATGTACAAATTAACAACAACAAAAAATACTTGGTACCAAGTAGCATATGAAAGCATCAATAGCTTGAATAAAATTTACCTCCCCAACTTTAGTGGGCAAAGTATTAACATATATGTAAAAAAAGGAGAGGAATCTTGCTTTTTATAGGATTTTGAAATCCATTCCAAAGGCATTTCTACTCTGAATCTGGTCTGTGATCTCTTCAGCCTAAGAATATTTAATATTGATGATAGCTACCACTTATTGGTAGCCTACTGTTCAGTTTTATATTTTTATATGTTTATATTTTATATTACCTATTATCATTTTACACATTAGGAAATTGAAGCTCAGAAAAGCAAAGAGACTATCCCCAATCCACACAGCTGGCAAGCAGCAATGTAGGAATTCACACCCAGCTAGCTCTGGGTCCAAAGGCCACACTATTCATATTTTAATTAGGATTGTGACACATGACACAATAATGTCTAGACACTACATACAGCTAATGACCATTTGAAATGTGGCTAGTGACTGGGGCACCTGGGTGGCTCAGTTGGTTAAGTGTCTGACTTCAGCTCAGGTCATGATCTCACGGTTTGTGGTTTCGAGTCCCACATAGGGCTCTGTGCTGACAGCTCAGAGCCTGGAGCCTGCTTTGGGTTCTGTGTCTCCCTCTCTCTCTCTCTGCCCCTCCCCCACTTGTGCTCTGTCTCTCTCTGTCTCTCAAAAATAAATAAATGTAAAAAAAAATTTTTTTTAATTTGAAATGTGGCTACTGATGTATTGAAAATGCAATATGCACACTAGATTTCTAAGACTTAGTAAGGAAAAAAGAATGTAAAATAGCTCATTAATATTTTATATTGAGTACATGTTAAAACTAATATTTTGAATATATTGGGTTAAATAAAATATATTAAAAATCTCAATTTTTAATATGGTTGCTAGAAAACTTTAAATTACATATATGTGATTTGCATTGTATCTATTGTACAGTGCTGGTCTACATACCTCAGAAAATAGTTCTGATGACACAGGTATCATTCTTTTATACAGGTCAATATCAAATTAATACTACAGTGATGCTGCAAGGAGGTAAGATGCATGGGTGACCTCTTTAATAAGATGTTATGTACTACCTTCCTGATATTACATTACCATTAAAGTAAGCTTAGAATTTTTTAGAAGCCCTACACTAAATACCAGGTAGTTATAAAACTTGAACTTGATACTTGAACTTGATAGTTATAAAACTTGAACTTGATAGTCTACCTACCTATATTCTCCCTGAAGCTTTACTTGTGTATATCAGTCCCTTCACTTCCTTTCCTGAGCTGTTTGAGGCTGCTGTGGGTCACAGTAGTCCTTATTGGTAGTTTGTCTATCAGGCTAGAGTACTTTAGCATCCTTCAGAATGAAACATGATTTGAATCATTATATGTACACACATATATGCACATAAAAGATCCAGCAGATTAAAATATTCAAAGAAAATTTAATACATAGAAAAGCAAGTAGCTGAAAAATCAGCCCTATCTGATGAGCTATTTGAACAGAGCAAAGAAGAAAAAGGGGCAGGAGGAAACCTTTTCAAAATGCAGGTGCTTGACTCTACGAAGCATTCTGGATTAACTTCCTACTTGAACAGAACTGTTTGGAGTAGGTGGTATTTTCCACCTTAAATATTATTCTCACCAACCTGTTTAATACTTCTAGTCCATCATCAATTAGCTATTTTTAAGGTATTAGTAACAGAGCTTAACAACTTTCAAGAGTAGATTACTGAAAAAAATTTATTCATAAAGAAGCCAGACTCTGATTGGTACCAGAGGTACCGATTTAAAAAATAATTATGTCAAGGGCGCCTGGCTGGTTCAATCAGTGGAACGTGTAACTCTTTATCTCAGGGTTGTGAGTTAGAGCCCCACATTGGGTGTAGAGATTACTTAAAAATAAAATCTTAAAACAAACAAATAAATAATTATTTTAGTATTCAGGGTTTGGGCGAAAAAAATCACCAAGTATTCACCTAAATGTGTATTTTAAAATATAATCTACTTTGCAGTGAGAAGATATCAGTATTTCCTCTAGATTATGAAAAGGATGCCAAAAAAAAAAATACTTTACCTATATAACACTGTTCTTCAGAGTGTTTATAATATCCCAGTAAAGTTGAAATTAATAGGTGGGGAAATTTAGACGTAGAAAGAAATGGTTTTCTTAAAGCCACTAATAGTTTATATCCAAGCTAGAAATACAATGTTTTCCCTTCTACTACTCAGTTATTTTACTCCACATCCCAATAGCTTCTAAAAATTGTTTTGTTTTTGGCAAAACAGTAGGTTTCTTCAAATCTTACATTAACCCTTGATATATAAAATACATGAAAAGATAGCTATTCTGATTTAAGAAGCAGGAGAAGGCCTAACAAGTTCCACCCACTCACCCCATCCCTTACCTTCTCAGGGCCCCTAAAGGCTCCACAGAACACTCTAAAAGCTACTGCTGTCCATCCAAATTTCCTATCTATTTTCTGACACCCATAATCTTCTCTTCACATTTATATAAAATTAAGAAAATCCAAAGATGATTTTCATTTCAGTGTCCTACACATAATTTGGATTTTTACATTTGCTCATGTCACCAGAATATGCAGAAACAAACTGAATTTTCCTTAAATGCAAAGTGCTTCCTTCTAATAAACAGTAACACACAAAGTTTGCCTACGTGAAAATAAGGAATTACCTTATAACAGTAATTTAGAATCTGAATTTTGACCCTTTTAGTGAAGAAACCAGTCTTCATCCTGTTTTAGATATCATTCTTCACTAAAACAAATTTTTTCTAATTCATACCAATTCCTTAATGATTCTCAGCAAGAATTAGAGGAAAAGAAATTTTGAGATTTACAATAAATGACTTGGTTCTATTTTAATATACTTTCACTAGGAGCTTCTTGCCTTTAGCTTTAATGATCAAAACCATAGTAGAGAAGTTCCCACAATAAAAACGTGGCAGTAGTTCCATGGACAAGCCCAAAGTTTAGCCACATTTGGGATACCTAAAATACTGATATGATGCTAACCCCATATTACAATGCATAAAGCCCTAACCCTTACATTTCTGTTGGCCTCTAGACAGAATGGTAGTAAAAAGTGGTCAGGACAAGTGAAATAGCTTATATTTATATTTACAAAGCAGTTAAAGCATTTGTTGAAACCTGACAGGTCAACAAGGAAACACAAATGATCAATCAACTGTTCCATGCTGGAACAGTTAAATTACCACTTTGATGTAAAAGTTGTCACTCAAAACACAGAGATGCTTTAGGAAAGCAAAAGAAAGAAAAAGTGAAGAAAAGTAGAAGAAGGGACACTGTTCATCTAAAACAAAGCCTTAACCAATCCAGTGCTGCCTGAGAGATCCAGAGACTACTTAGAGAACCACCTTCCCCCTCAGCAAGGGTAACTCACTGGCTGAGGAGCATCTGCAATGCCTTTTGTAGAGGCTCTTTCAGTTCCTGCGATACTTTTTCTCCAAGATGAGCCAAGCAGTCTTCCACTGAGCTTTCTGGGTTAGCAGGGCTGAACACGGGAGAAGTATGACGGTCAAAGCCTGTGCTGGTAAAGGCTGAAGACAGGGTAAAAGAAAAATCAATTTTAATACATAATATCAAAAGTTGTGCTACAGGGGGGGTACCTGGGTGGCTCAGTCAGTTAAACATCCAACTCTTGATCTCAGCTCAGGTCATGATCTCACAGTTCGTAACATCAAGCCCTGAGTCAGGCTCTGCGCTGACAGCACGGAGCCTGCTTGGGATTTTCTCTCTCCCTCTCTCCCCCTTCTCTGCTTGCTTGCTCGCTTGCTCATGCTCTCTCTCTCAAGATAAATAAACATTTAAAAAAAATTTTAAAGGAAAGATTTTTATGGAAAATCTTAGTTTTAGGAGGAAAAAAAGACTAAACTGACATGCTAAAATACACAAGCCAATTTAGTATGTTACTACATACCAATTTCAAGTAAGAATGATAAATGAAAGGCAACTCCTAGCTCTATCAACCCACTTTGTATTTTTTTTTTTTTAATGTTTCTTTATTTTTGAGAGACAGAGGGAGACAGAGCATGAGTGGGGAAGGGGCAGAGAGAGAGAGAGAGAGAGGGAGACACAGAAACCGAAGGAGGCTCCAGGCTCTGAGCTATGAGCATAGAGCCTGATGTGGGGCTCAAACTCACAAGCTGTGAGATCATGACCTGAGCTGAAGTCAGATGCTTACCCGACTGAGCCACCCAGGTGCCCCTCACCTTATATGTTGTTTTTAAGATTTTGTTTTTACCTTTATAAATGTGGCACCTATTTTTTTTTTAAGTTTATTTATTTTGAGAGAGGGCACATGGGGATGGGGGTGGTGGGCAAAGAGAGAAGGAAAGAGAGAATCTCAAGCCCCTGGTGTGGGGCTCCAGAGGCCAATGTGGGGCTCCAACTCACAAACCATGACATCATGACCTGAGCTGAAAAGTCAGTCACCCAGCCAACTGAACTACCCAGGCGCCCCAAAATGTGGCACTTCTTAAATCAGACTCTAATCAGCTTACTTACAGGATGAGTCAATTACTTTCATCCCTTTTTTAATTTTTTATTATTATTTTTAATGTTTATTTATTTTTGAGAGAGAGCAAGAGCACAAGGGAGGTAGAGAGAGAGTGGGGGAGACAGAGGATCCAAAGCAGGCTCTGCACTGACAGGAGAGAGCCCAATCTGGGGCTCAAACTCATGAACCATGAGATCATGCCTTGAGCTGAAATCGAAAGCTTAACCTACTGTACTACCTGGTGCTCCTCATTCCTTTTTTTCAAAGTTTTTTATTTTAATTCCAGTAGAGTTAACATACAGAGTCATATTAGTTTCAGGTATACAATACAGTGATTCAACAATTCTAGAACTTTCATTCCCTTTTGGGTTTTTTTTGTTTTTTTTTTTCTTGAGAGAAAGAGACAGCACGTGCACGCGAGCAAGAGAGGGGCAGAGGAAGAGAGAAAAAGAGAGAGAGAATCTTAAGCAGGCTCCGCTGAACCACCAGGCGGCCTTCATTTCAACTTCATTTAACTTCAGTTCAAGTTAAAATGAACTTTCAAACTCAATATTCCTGCATGTGGATAAATTTTAAAACTATGCAAGTGATACAAGTACACGAGTTGCACATAAAAGAAGCAATCACAGCTTCTCTCTCCTCAGCTCAAACTACTAGCTTCTCATCGGTTTCCATGTTATACTGCCATACTCTAATAACTAGAGAAAGAACAAGCAGAATTATTGTTGCTCCAAGGTACAAATGGGATACAGAGCAGAAAATCCCAGGAAAGCAAGCAGCTAGCACCCATTCCCAAAAGTTACTAATAACCTCCATAATGTATTCATTGCATTAATCTAAGGCTTGCACCCAGAAGGCGGCAAATTTTACTAAACTACATACTTCTTTATAAAGTACTTGCCTTCATGGAAGATGTAAATGGCTGCAAAGTTCCCAATAATTCTGGTGTGTGAGCAAACTGAGAGCATCCATTTTAATAACTGGTCTAGGATAGTATGGGGCTTCGGTAAGTGAATGCATGTAACTTTGTTGTTTTCTTCCTTTCTGCCTTCTGCCTATTTTACCATGCATAAGCACTTGTTACCAGAAGTGGACAAAGGCTTAACATTGTTTTGGAACTTTAACCATTCAAAAATGTTGGTAAAGGAAAATAAAAAGACTAAAATTAAGTTTCTGGAATATTTGGGGGTGCCTGAGTGGCTCAGTTGGTTAAGCGTCTATCTTTTTGGCTTAGGTCCTGGTCTTGTGGCTCCTGGATTCAAGCTCCGTATCGGGCTGTGCTGACAGCACTGGGCCTGCTTGGGATTCTCTCTCTCCTCTCTCTCCTTTCTCCTCTCTTCACTCCTACCCTGCTTGTGCTCTTTCTCTCTCAAAATAAATAAACTTTAAAAATTAAAAAAAAAAGTTTCTGGAATATTTGAATTTCTATTCATATTCTTTCTCTAACAGAGAACTAGTTCATAAATTTATCTTTCAACTAACAGGGAACCAATTTATAAACATGATTTATAATAATTTTTCTTGTTAAAAATTACTGGGCAATATACATCCACATAAAAACTTGTCCAAGAATACTCACAGCAGCATTATACATAATATATAAAAGTAGAAACAACCTAAATGTCCATCAACTGATGAATGGATAAACAAAATGTGGTATATTCACACACTGTAAAATGGAATGAAGTACTGTTACATGCTACCACATGGATAGGCCTTGAAAACACTATGCTAAGTGAAAGAAGCCAGCCACAAAAGACTACATAGTGGGGGCGCCTGGGTGGCGCAGTCGGTTAAGCGTCCGACTTCAGCCAGGTCACGATCTCGCGGTCCTTGAGTTCGAGCCCCGCGTCGGGCTCTGGGCTGATGGCTCAGAGCCTGGAGCCTGTTTCCGATTCTGTGTCTCCCTCTCTCTCTGCCCCCCCTCCCCCGTTCATGCTCTGTCTCTCTCTGTCCCAAAAATAAATAAACATTGAAAAAAAATTTAAAAAAAAAAAAGACTACATAGTGTATGATTCCATTTATGTGTATATCCATAATAGGCAAACAAATATAGAGACAGAAAGCAAATCAGTGCTTGCCATGGGCAGGGATGAGGGCAAGGACTGGTGAGAGCAGAAATGGGAAGTGACCATTAATAGGTACAGTGTTTCTTTTTGAGATGTGAAAAATGTTCTATTTTGATTGTGGTAATGATTATATAATTCTATGAATATATTAAAACCCACTGAACTGTACATTTTTTTAAGAGTAAAAAAAATAATTTTCTTTAATGTTTATTTTTGAAGGAGAGAGAGACAGAGAGCAAGCAGGTGAGGGGCAGAGAGAGCGGGAGACACAGAATCAGAAGCAGGCTCCAAGCTCCACGCTGTCAGCACTGAGCCCAACATGGGGCTTGAACTCACAAACCGTGAGATCGTGACCTGAGCCGAAGTCAGACACTCAACAAACTGAGCCACCCAGGTGTCCCCATCTTATTTTATTTTTTAAAGATTTTATTTTTAAGTAATCTTTATATCTGACATGGGGTTCGAACTCACAACTCCAAGATCAAGAATCGCACACTCCACCGACTGAGCCAGCCAGGCACTCCTGAACTGTACATTTTACATGGGTACATTTAAATATACCCATACCAAAAGTACTGCCTACAAGCTATTATCATGCAGTAAAAGGAAAAGAAGGTCTTAGTCTGTGGTACAGAATGGAGACAGAGGGGAAGAGCTCTGAAAGAGAAAATTGGACCAGATCTTTACAATTTACTAATTTTAACATTTAAATATATGGGTAAACTTAATATAAAACTGTACCAAAAAATCATTGGGCAAGATGCTCAATGCAATTAATTATGGAAAGCAAATTAAGAAAAAACCCAAATGTTCCCTCAATTATAAGGAAATGATTAGCTAAATATTTATTCAATGTATGGAATTTCATGCAGTTAGTAGAATAACTGGTTTTTTAAGTATTTTATTTTATTATTATTATTTTTTCAATGTTTTTATTTATTTTTGAGACAGAGAGAGACAGAGCATGAGCAAGGGAGGGGCAGAAAGAGAGGGAGACACAGAATCCGAAGCAGGCTTCAGGCTCTGAGCTGTCAGCACAGAGCCTGACGCGGGGCTCGAACTCACAGACTGTGAGATCATGACCTGAGCTAAAGTCAGATGCTCAACTGACTGAGCCACCCAGGCGCCCCTATTTTTTTTTTTTTAAGTAAGCTCTACACCCAACATGGGGCTTGAACTCACAACCCTGAGATCAAGAGTCAAATGCTCTAGGGGCACCTGGGTGGTTCAGTTGGTTAAGCGTCCAACTTTGGCCCAGGTCATGATCTCATGGTTCGTGAGTTCAAGCCCCGCATTGGGCCCTTGCTGACAGCTCAAACCTGGAGCCTGCTTCAGATTCTGTGTCTCCCTCTCTCTCTGCCCCTCCCCAGCTCACACTGGCTCTCACTGTCAAAAATAAATTTAAAAACTTAAAAAAAAACTTAAGAAAAAAAAAGAGTCAAATGCTCTACCAAGCCAGCCAGGTAACCAGAATAACTATTTTTAAAGTTTATGGTATAATATTAAGTACAAGATATGTGACTACAAAATTATATGCATATTACTATTACAACTATCTATAGCATACATACATGCAAACATAGAAGCAACTTACTTACATTTTCCCCTTTAATGTTGTTATTAACTATAAAAATACCAAATACAAATCAAACTACATTAAATGACTGTTTACTCTATTAGTTAACAACAGAAAAGGCTGTCAGGTATGGTTTGGAAACATTTATAAACCTATCCTCCAGGAAAGAAAAAGGATACCTTCTAGTTTCACCCTTATAATTCTATTCCAATGCAATTCTGTACTGTTTAGAATGTTCTACTGTAAAATATCAAACCAACAGTAAATCAACCACACCAAACTGAGTCTACTAATTAACTAGGAAAATAAGAATAAACAGACCTTCAGAAATTTCCTTGTCCAGGGATTCTAGCTCTTCTTCAATTTCAGTTTTAATTTTTAATAAAACTTCTTGATCCAGAGATTGTGAAGCTACGAGAGAGAGAGAGAGAGAGAGAGAGAGAGAGAAAGAGAGAGAGAGAGAGAGAGAGAGAGAGAAGCCATTAGAATATGGGTAGTATTTTAACTATTTAACTTAGAAAATACAAATCAAAGGTCATTATCAAGGCTACTGGTCTAGAAGATATTTAAATTTAAAGATGAGGAAATTGAGGCTTGGGTAGGTTAGACCACCCATGATGGAGGAGCTGTTAATTGAACTCAGGTCAGTATGAATATAAAATCATTAATCTGGGCTGTGTCCTCCTCATCTTCTGGTTGGGAAGCTAGGAAGGAAATATCTCAGAAACCTTTTTGACATAATAATACAAAAGGAAACCCAAAAAGTTGTCTAAATAAGTGATAAATGCCTTCTAACATTGATATTTGTGGTCCTTTATCTTCACATCTTCATGCAAACTACAGCCCAAAAGAAGGCCCATTATCTTCCAAAGAGAATACAGCCTCCAACTTAACTATGAATATACCAAAAGTACTGCCTACAAGGTGTTATCATGCAGTAAAAGGAAAAGAAGGTCTTGGTCTGTGACACAGAATGGAGACAAAGGGGAAGAGCTCTGAAGGAGAAAATTACACCAGATGCTTTACAATTTACTAATTTCTCCTGACTCGGGTATTTGGAGCAGAGCCTTATCATTTTGTCTAAAGCACTGAATCCAAATATGACACCCCACACCTCCCATTCAGAATATATTATAGATATATTTCCAGGACATTTTCAATTGTTTCTATCACTATTTTCTACCATTGACAAGTTTTAGAAAGATGGATTTGCCATTTATTACCTGCACTGATAACACAGCCTGCTTGGGATTCTTTCTCTCCCTCTCTCTTTCCCTCCCCAGCTCTCTCTCTCTCTCTCTCAACATAAATAAACATTTAAAAAAAAATTTATTCCTGCTCCTACTCAGTATGAACTCAACTGCCAATTTCTTCACTAACAAAAAGGACATAACGTGCTACATTTCTACCTAACCCAGACTGCCCTCCTTCTTCCGGATTACTCAAATTCTGTCAAGGACCAATTTAAGCCTCTGTACTTCTCTACAACATCTTGTTCAATGATTACTACTGCATCGCTGACATTTGCACATTTATATAGTTTCGTCTGTGCCACATAGTTTAACACTTAAGTACATATTTTCTTATACTGTTCAATGAGTTTATAGTTTATTACCATTCTGACCACATTACAAACTATTTGAGATACTCCCTTAGTCGTAGATTTGTCAAGCAAGGACTAAAAAGTACTCAAATAAGGGGCACCTGGGTGGCTCAGTTGGTTCAGCGTCTGACTCTTGATCCTGGCTCAGGTCATGAGCTCACAGTTCATGGGATCAAGACCTAAGTTGGGCTCTGCACTGACAGAGTCAGTGCTTAGGCTTCTCTCTCTGCCCCTCCCCTGCTTAAGTGGGCTCTCTAAATATAAATAAGCTTTGTTTTTTTTTAATTTCTTTTTAATGTTTATTTTTGAGAAAGAGAGCATGAGCAGGGGGAGGGGCAGAGAGAGAGAGACAGACAGACAGAATCTAAAGCAGGCTCTGTGCTGACAGCTCAGAGCCTGATGTGGGGCTTGAACCCAGAGACCGCAAGATCATGACCCGAGCCGAAATCAGATGCCCAACTTACTGAGCCACCCAGGCACCCCTAAATAAAACTCTTTTTAAAAATGCTGTGTGCAAAATGTCTGGTGCTCAGCAAGCTCTCAACATTTAATAAAAGTTATAATAGGGGCACCTGGGTGGCTCATGTGTATAAATGACAACATTGTTGGCAAGAGAAGACGCTTACGAAAAAATAAAACAAAGTGGCACATAGGTGGCTCAGTTGGTTAAGCGTCCAACCCCTGATTTCGGCTCAGGTCATAGTCTCACGGTTCATGAGATCAGGCCCCACGTAGGGCTCTGTGCTGACAGTTTGGAGCCTGCTTGGGATTCCCTCTCTCCCTCTCTCTCTCTGCCCCTCCCCTGATCTTGCTCTCTGCCTCAAAATAAATAATCTTTATTAAAAAAAAAAAAAAGGAAAAACAAAATTAAACAAAAATTAAAGTTATTTTTAAATTACAGAAATTTAGGGGTGACTGGGTGACTCAGTTGGCTAAGTGTCCGACTCTTGCTTTCAGCTCAGGTCATGATCTCACAGTTGTGAGATCGAGCCCCGCATGGGGATTCTCTCTTTCTCCCTCTCTCTGCCCCTCCCCTGCTCTTTCAAAATAAATAAGTAAAAACTTAAAAAACAAATCAGTAAATTACAGGAATTTAAAAAGTTATCAGTATATTTTAAGGCCAGCTCAAATGACAAAAGAGAAATGAAATGAGAAGTCGTTTTGGGTTGCCTGGGTAGCTCAGTCAGTTAAGCAACCAACTTCGGCTCAAGTCATGATCTCACAGTTTGTGGGTTCAAGGCTCCCCCTCCCCCTTCACTAGGCTCTGTGCTGACAGCTCAGAGCCTAGAGCTTGCTTTGGATTCTGTGTCCCCCTCACCCCCCACCCCTCCCCGACTCACACTCTCTCTCTCTCAAAAATAAATAAACATTAAAAACATGTTTTGAAAGTCATTTTATGTAAGACAGTAAGAGTACAGAGCCATTTATTTATGGTGATAGAATTATGATAAGACAACATTATGAAAGAGGAATGGAAAGAATAAGACCTTGGGGTGCCTAGGTAGCTGTCAGTTGAGCGTCTGACTCTTGATTTCAGCTCAAGTCATGATCTCACAGTTCATGGGCTTGAGCCCTACAATGCGCTCCTCGCTGATGGCTTGGAGCCAGCTTGGGATTCTCTCTCCCTTTCTCTGCCCCTCCCCTACTTGTGCACATGCTCGCTTGCTCTCTCTCTCAAAATAAGTAAATAAACTTAAAAAAAACAATAAGACCTCAACTATTATCTCCATGTTTATGAAGAGGTTTAGTCAATGCCTGAATTATTTAATTTTAGATTTGAAAGGATCTGTAAAATAAAGGCCATCTAATCCATTTTCCTCATTATATAAATATGGGACTTAGAGAAATTGAAGAGATTCACCCTAAAATAAATCATATAAAAACAACATTAGCAACTAGATCTTTTGGGGGTACCTGGCTGGCTCAGTCCATGGAGCATGTGACTCTTGATCTCAGGGTTGTGAGTTCAAGCCCCACAATGGGTGCAGAGATTACTTAAAAATAAAAATCTTTAAGAACGTACATCTGACAAGTAAAATTATTTCTGAATTCTAAAACATGATAATTTTTTATGTACAGTGAAAAATAAGGAATACATGAATGTTTTATCTGCCATCTGCTTCCTTTTGGAAAATCTACATACCTAAAACATACACACACCCACATACCCAATCACACCACCACCAATACTACCACCATGCCACAAAGTAAAAGACAATAATGTCTTGGTTACCATATGCCTCACCTGCCAGATTAAAGAAAAGCAGCTGATTAAAGGAGTGTCTATTCTCATGAGACTAATGTGATGCTGATTACACACGACAAGTTGTCATACTTGATAATAAGTCATGTGGAAAACCTAAACCAGAAAAAGTCTACTGCCATCAGGACACAAAAGGCTATTTATTTAGCCAACCAATGACACAGACAGATTCAGTGATTTTCATTTAATCAACCCCCCCAACCCAGACTTTCAAAAGCATAGAGCTATGCAGTAGCAGCAATGCAGTATAAATCCTCCACTACAAACCCAGAGAAAAATATTTCAAAGATAAACAGACTTTAGCACACCAAATCCCACCCACTTCAGTGTCAAATGAAGAGTCAAGTGAGTCAGCAATCATCATACTCCAGCCCTGAAATACACTCAGGGCTTTCAAAATGAGTATCAGGTCAACAAGTTTAGAAGAGTTGTATGGGCAGAGCAAAATACTTTCTAAATCTGTGGGCCCCCAAACTGGACACACATTAAAATTACTGGGTGAATATATTAAAAATACAGATTCTCAGGGCACCTGGGTGGCTCAGTCGGTTGGGCCTCTGACTTTGGCTCAGGTCATGATCTCACGGCTCGTGGGTTTGAGCCCCATGTCAGGCTCTGTGCTGACCACTTGCTCAGCCTGGAGGCTGCTTCAGATTCTGTATCTCCTTCTTTCTCTGCCCCTCCCTTGCTCACACTCTGTTTCACTCTGTCTCTCAAAAATAAATAAATGTAAAAAAAAAAAAAGATTATTAAGCCCCATCATGGAACATCTGGTGGGTCCAGGGTAAAGGCTCATGATTTTCTTTTTAAAGACTTTTTTGGGGGTGTGGGGCAGTATCTGAGTGGCTCCATTGGTTAAGCGTCTGACTTCAGTTCAGGTCATGATTTCACGGTTCATGAGTCTGAGCCCCACATTGGGCTCTGTGCTGACAGTGCAGAGCCTGCTTGGGATTCTCATTCATTCTCTCTCTCTCTCTCTCTCTCTCTCTCTCTGTCTGTCTCTCTCTCTCTCTCCCACCCTCCATTCACACACTCTATCTCAAAATAAATTTAAAAAAAAACTTAAAAAAAAAAAGATTTAAAATAAAGATTTTTTTTCTTTTTCTTTCTTTCTTTTCTTTTCTTTTTTTTTTTTTTTTGGTTTATTTCTTTGAGAGAGAGAGTGCTTGCATGCTGGGGGCAGGGCAGAGAAAGAGACTCCCGAGCAGGCTCCATGCTGTCAGTGCAGAGCCCAATGCAGAGCCTGATTCCACAAACAGTGAGATCATGACCTGAGCCGAAATCAAGAGTTGGATGCTTAACTAACCCAGCTATGCACACAAGATCTTTTTTTTTTTTTTTTTAAGTAATCTCCACATCCAACGTGGGGCTGGAACTTACAACCCCGAGATCAAGAGTCGCATGCTCTACCAACTGAGCCAGCCAGGCATGCCATCTTTTCTTCAAAAGCATTCAGGCAATTAGTCTTGACAAATACTGCTCTTAAAAACTCATATAATCAAATTAAAAACATCTGCTAAATATATTGAGAACATGGTTCAATTATTTACTCAATAGCAAAAACAAATACCCCAAATGATACCATACTAGACAGATTTTTAGAAGCACAAAATAAACTTTTGCCTCATTGCATCTGAGAGAGCAAGATGGGTCACCAGCGGCTCTACTGGAGCCATCCAAGGAAATTTGGCTAAGGTTCTTATTCTTGCCACATCTGCTCAAACCCATGTGGTCTGATCCAGAAATATGGCCTCAATTATATGCCCCAGTGCTTCCATCAGTATGAAAGGATATAGGCTTCATTAAGTTGGATTAAGTGAACTTCCTTCAATGGGTCATCCAAGAGACCTACCTTAACTGTAGATATCCAAGATACCTACCTTCATGCTGACTCATTGTATACAAAATGAAAATACTTCAATTATGAATGTTTAAAAAAAATAAAAGTACAAAATAGCCAATCACAATGGTAGTTTTCAGGCTCTAGTGTTTCCATACCCCCAGGTATCCTGCACACTGGGAAACAGATTTGAGAGAGGACAGATTTGAAAGAGAAGAATGCAGGGAAACTTCACCACGCACCCACTCAAAGTCTGGTTTCAGGATCAAATATCTGTTCCTGATAGAAAAGCGGAGAAAAGAATAAAAGAGTACACATCTCCCGAAATAATGAACTGTGAGTCAAAATTTGGGATGGGATTATGAAAATCTGTCTTAAAAAAGTTGATTTGAGATGGCAACAGTCTCCAAATTGATCCACAGATTCAATGCAATCCCTATCAAAATTCCAACTGCAGGGTGCCCGGCAGGTTCAGTCAGTACAGCACGTGACTCAACCTTGAAGGTTGTAAGTTTGAGCCCCACTCTGGGTATAGAGATTATTTAAAAATAAAATCTTAAAAACAAATTTCCAACTTCCCTTTTTCCAGAAATGGACAAGACAATCCTAAAATTCATAGAGAATTGCAACAGACACAAAATAGTCCAAGCAATTTTGAAAAAGAATGAAGTTGGAGGACTCAAACTTCACAATTTCAAAACTTACTATAAATAAAGCTACAGTAATCAAGATAGGGTGGTTATAGAACAAGGACAAATAGAGCAATGGAACCTAATTAAGGGTCCATAAATAAATACATATATTTAAGGTCAACTGATTTTTGAGAAGGGTACGAAGACCATTCAACAGAAGAAGAACCTTTTCAACAAATAGTGCTGGGAAAACTAGATTTTCCCATGCAAAATAATGAATCTGTACCCCTACTTCACAGCAAATACAAAAATTAATTCAAAACGGATAAAAGATCTAAATTGTTTTGAAGATTTTAATTTTTTTTAAACTAATCTCTACACACCACGTAGGACTCAAACCCATAACCCCAAGATCAAGAGTCACACCCTCCACCAACCAAGCCAGCCAGGCATCCATCAAAGACCTAAATTTAAAAGCTAAAACTATCAGGTGCCTGAATGGGTCAGTCATTTGAGCATTTGACTTTAGCTCAGGTCATGATCTCACAGTTTGTGGGTTTGAGCCCTGCAATGGGCTCTTCACTGACAGCACAGAGACTGTTTCCCTCTCTCTCTGCCCCTCCCTGGCAATCTCTCTCTCTCAAAAATAAATAAACATTAAAAAAAACAAAACAAAAAAAACCTTCAGGGACTCCTGGATGGCTCAATCGGTTAAGCATAGTACTTCATCTCAGGTCATGATCTTGACTCCACAACCCTGAGATCATGACCTGAGTTGAAGTCCAACACTTAGCCAACTAAGACACCCAGATGTCCCAAAACTATAGAACTCTTAAAAGAAAACGTAGGTGAAAATGTGCACAGCCCTGGATTATGGAATGATTCCTTAGACACTAAAAACATATCAAACACAGATAAACTGGTCTTCATAAAAATTACACACTTTTGTATATCAAAGTATAATACCATGGCGCCTAGGTCGGTCAGTTGGTTAAGTGTCCAACTCTTGATTTCAGCTCAGGTCATGATCTCAGGGTTATGAGGTCAGGCTCCACACTCAGCATGGAACCTGCTTGGGATTCTCTCTCTACCTCTCTCTCTCTGCCCCCCCTCCCCATTTGTGGACACACATACTCTCTTAAAAATAAACATTACAAAAAAGTACACTATCAATACAAACCACAGAATGGAAGAAAATATCTGGAAATCATATATCTGATAAGGGTCTGGTATCTAAAATATATATAGAATCCTTACAACTCAATAACACAGAGACAAATAACCCAATCAAAAAATGGGCAAAGGATATTAACAGACATTTCTCTAAAGATATACAAATGACCAATAAACACATGAAAAGATGTTCAACATCATTAGCAATTAGGGAAATGCAAATTAAAGTCATAGGGAGGGACACCTGGGTGGCTCAGTTGGTTAAGCATTTGACTCTTGATGTCAGCTCAGGTCAAGATCTCATGGTTCATGAGTTTGAGCCCTACATTGGGCTCCGTGCTGACAGTGCAGAGCCTGTTTGGGATTCTCTCTCTCTCCCTCTGCTTCTCTCTCTCCCACCAGGGTAGCTATAATCAAAAATAGCAATGATAGGGGCGCCTGGGTGGCGCAGTCGGTTAAGCAGCCGACTTCAGCCAGGTCACGATCTCGTGGTCCGTGAGTTCGAGCCCCGCGTCAGGCTCTGGGCTGATGGCTCAGAGCCTGGAGCCTGTTTCCGATTCTGTGTCTCCCTCTCTCTCTGCCCCTCCCCCATTCATGCTCTGTCTCTCTCTGTCCCAAAAATAAATAAAAACGTTGAAAAAAAAATTAAAAAAAAAAAATAGCAATGATAGGGCACCTGGGTGGATTAGTCCATTAAGCATCCAACTCTTGATTTTGCTTAGGTCATGATCCAGGATTATGGGATTGAACCGTACATCAAGCTCTGTGCTAAGCATGGAGCCTGCTTGAGATTCTCTCTCTCTCCTTGTCTCTCTCTGTCTCTCTCCTTCTGTCCCTCTCCCCCACGCACTCTGTCTCTCTCAAATAAATTAAAATAAAAATTTTTAAATAGCAATAAAAGCAAGTTTGGCAAAGATGTAGAATTTAGAAAGGGGAACCTCCATTCATTGCTGGTGGAAATGCAAAATGATACAACTACTGTGGAAGACAGCTTGGTAGTTTATTACAAAACTAAGTATACTCTTACCATATGATCTAGCAATCATGCTTCTTGGTATTTACCCAAATGAGGTGAAAACTTACATCTACACAAAACTTGCATATGAATGTTTAAAATAGTTTTATTCGTAACTGTCAAAACTTGGAAGCAATGAAAATGTTCTTCAACAGGTGAATGGAGAAATAAACTATGCTATATCCATACAATGGAATATTATTCAGCAATAAAAGAAATGAGCTACCACAATGAGACACCACACTTCACACCCATTAGGATGGCTATTATAAAAAACAAAACAAAAACAACAAAAAACAAAAACAAACCCAGAAAACAAGTATTGGTGAGGATGTGGAGAAATTGGAACCCCTGTGTATTACTGATGGGAATATAAAATGATACAGCTACTGTGGAAAAAAGTAAGGCAGTTCCTCAGAAAATTAAACAGAATTACCATGTGATCCAGCAAATCTATACCTGAGCATATACCAAAAAATACCTGAAAGCAGAGACTCAAACAGATATTTGTAACACCAATGTTGATAGCATTATTCACAATAGCCAAAAGGGAGAAATAACCCAAATGTCCATCAACAGATGAATGCATAAGCAAAATACGCTACATGCATACATTAGAATATTATTCAGCTTTAAAAAAAGGAATCGAGCGCGCCTGGGTAGTAGAGCATCCGACCCTTGATTTCAGGTCACATCATGATCCCAGGGTCATGGGTTTGAGCCCCATGTCTGACTCCGAGGTGAGCATGGAGCCCACTTAAGATTCCCTCTCTCTTTCCCTCTGCCCCACTCCCCTGCTTGTGCACTCTCTCTCTCTAAAAAATAAAAATTAAAGAAAAATTTTACAGTTTAAAAAGTGTTTCTTTTTTTTTTTTTTTTTTAATTTTTTTTTTTCAACGTTTATCTATTTTTGGGACAGAGAGAGACAGAGCATGAACGGGGGAGGGGCAGAGAGAGAGGGAGACACAGAATCGGAAACAGGCTCCAGGCTCTGAGCCATCAGCCCAGAGCCTGACGCAGGGCTCGAACTCACGGACCGCGAGATCGTGACCTGGCTGAAGTCGGACGCTTAACCGACTGCGCCACCCAGGCGCCCCTAAAAAGTTTTTCTAAAAAAAAAAAAAAAAAAAAAAAAGGAATGAGGGGTGCCAGCTGGCTCAGTCAGTAAAGCATACAACTCTTGATCTCAGGGTCATGAGTTCAAGCCCCGGGTTGAACATAGAGATTACTTAAAAATAAAAGGAAGGAAATTCAGACACATGCGACAGCATGGATGAACCCTGAAGACATTATGCTAAGTGAAATAAATCAGACACAAAAGGATAAATGTTTGATTGCACTCAAACGAGATGCCTAGAATAGTTAAATTCATAGAGACATGCAGTAGAATAGTGGTTGCCTGGGGCTGAAAGGAAGAGGGGAAAATGGGAAGTTACTGTTTGAATGGTTGGATGAATAACAAACCAGTATCACAACTACATGTGTTTGATAGTCACATAACTAATTAAGATACAGGAACTTACTCTCCTTTCTAACCTAAGAAAGAAATGTCTTATTAATAAATCCATGCTAATTACTTCAGCATCAAAGTTCTCTATATTAATAATCACAAAATTGTGTATAACAGAAATTATTATTTGACATCAAATACACAAGTCAGCAGGACTTCTACCAGTCAGAATACATAATTCAGAACAGGGTTGACTATATTCAGCACAAACTAACACTGAAAGAGTTGGCTAGTTCTGGAAAAGTGTAGAGTTAACTATTTATGGAAAAGTCTATAACCAGCACATGAGTCAGGAAAAAATGAAAAACGTTCAATGTAACAGAAATCTTGGGTCATGAATTGGGTTACTTCCCTTAGCCTCTCCTTCTCACCCTTAACTGCTTTATGAACTTGAAACCAACCCTACTCTACCCACATTATACCAATGGATGCTACAGCAGACCCTATGTATAATAGCATGTCATGAGAGTAAACCATACATCACATTTTAGATAACAAATAGGATAGCAAAGCAGCAAAGACAGCAACAAGAACTTAATTTTTTCCTCTAAAAAGTTAGCCTGCATATTTTTAAATTTAAGTATAAATACTCTGTACTCAGGCTTACAAGAAAATAATATAATGATAACAACCAAGTTTCAAAAACAAAATGAAACAAAAACAGTAAAGCAGGTAAACTCCTCAAATCCTACAGTGCTCAGTTGGAAAAAATTCTATGCTCAAGCATGAAAAAGAACTGACCAATACAGGCACATGTAATCATTAGAGTTCTTACAAATTTAGTCAACCACCGGAGGTGAAAAATCCTGGGTTTTGTTGAGCATAGAGTCTGTTACAATTGAAAAATAGGGGAGCTTGTGTGGCTCAGTCAGTTGAGCGTCCGACTCTTGATTTTGGTTCAGATCATGATCCCAGGGTCATGGGATAGAGCCCTATGTCAATCCAATGCTCAGTGTGGAACCTGCTTAAGAATCTCTCTCTCTTTCCCACCATCCCTTTCCCCCACTTGCACACACTCTCTAAAATTAAAAAAAAAAATTTTTTTTAAGTAAATAAAATTTTTTTAAATGGGAAATAACATAAACAAGTGGAATTTGAATAGGTGGGGAAGTGTGTATGTATTAGGATCCCAGTTGGTCCAGGACCTTCCCAATTTTCAATCCTGGGCAAACTGGACACTTGATTAACCTAATATGTATATTTGGGAAACATGTTAATTAGGACAGGCTAGTCTGTGCTATGTAATAAATGAAGCCAGAAATTTCAGCAACTTAACTCAAAAGTCCACTCTCTCCCTCCCATGTTACATATCTAACTTAGGGAACTGGAAGACATGCTCCATGTAGTCACTTAGCAACCCTTATTGCTGGTAGCTCTGCCCTACTATAACAATGCCATTTGGAACATATGATCTCTCCTACATCCACACACCCCCACAAAGCAAGGGAGAAAGGCATATTGGTTCTTAAATGCTACAGCCTAGAAGTGACACAAATCATACTACTCAAATTCCTTTGGCTAGGACTAGTCCATATGGCTCTGCCTAAATGCAATTTTTCCCTGGGTCTAGCAAGGAGATAAGAATAAGATACGGGTGAACATTAGTAATCACTATCACAGGAATCTACCATTCCAGAGCAGCTCAGTTTGAGTGAAAAAATCCAGACAGGAATAAGCATAGTTTGTTTATTTATTTTTTTAAGTTTATTTATTTTTGAAAGAGAGAGAAAGAGATAGAGAGGGAGAGAGAGAATGAGCGGGGGGGAGGGACAGAAAGAGAGGGAGGCACAGAATCCGAAGCAGGCTCCAGGTTCTGAGATGTCAGTACAGAGCCTGACATGGGGCTCAAACCCACAAACCCTGAAGTCATGACCTGAGCCGAAGTCAGACGTTTAACCAACTGAGCCACCCAGGTGTCCCAAGCATGGTTTGTTTAAAATACCACACAGGGGCACCTGGCTAGGTCAGTCAGTTCAGCACGAGACTCTTGATTTCAAGGTTGTGAGTTCAAGCCACACGTTGGACGTAGAGATTATTTCCAAATAAAATCTTTAAAATAAATAAATAAATAAATAAATAAATAAATAAAGCACCTGGGTGGCTCAGCTGGTTAGCCTCTGACTCTTGATTTCAGTTGAGGTCATGATCCCAGGCTTGTGGGATCGAGCCCCACATCAGGCTCCGTGCTGAGCATGGAGCCTGCTTAGGATTTTCTCTCTCTCTCTCTCTCTCTCTCTCTCTCTCTCTCTGTCTCTCCTTTTGCCCCTCTCCCACACTCGCACACTCTCTCTCTCTCTCAAATAAAATTAAATAAACAAATAAGACAGTAAGAGACATAAGATGTAATAGGTGATGACCAAATCATAGAAACCAATGAAAGTTTTATAAAGTAGCCTTAAGGGAAAGGGAGCAACTGTGGGTTCCCAATGTAAGGGGCAATGTGAGGAAGTTCAATATGGGCTTGTAGCATGCAAAATGAATAATGGAGAAGACATAACATGAAGGAGAAAAATCAGGATATATTTGCAATAACTTGAGGCAGGACCTGTAGGATAATGGGAGAATCAGCACAAAATTGGGACAGTTAGTAACAGCTGACAAAGAAAGAGGGCAGGAGAGGTGCCTGGCTGACTCAGTCAGTAGAGCATGTGACTCTTAATCTCAGGGTGGTGAGTTCAAGCCCCGTGCTGGGTGTAGAGCTTACTAAAAAAGAAAGGAAGGAAAGAAGGAAAGGAGGGAGGAAGGGAGAGGGCAGGAGGCAGAGAAAAAAGCTAAAGGATGACTCCTATGTTTCAAGCCTGGGTAGCAGGTGGTATTGTGAACAAATTATTGTAAAAACAGGGGTTGGCTTAGAAGGGAAAATAAAAACCTGAGTTCTAGACCTGAGTGTCTAATATTACACTAGTCACTAGCCACATGCAACTTTTTAAGTTTAAATAAAAATTAAATAAAATTAAAAATTCAGTTCCTTAGTCACACTAGTCATACTTCAAGCATTCAACTATCTCATGACTTGTGACTACAATATTGGACAGGGCACATACACAACATGCTCAAAACTGCCCAAAGTTCTATTAATTAGTATTTTTCTAGACCTATCTGGCTATCACTAATCAGAAGAAGGTTTTAGAAAAGTAAATGAAACTAGAAACTGAAAAAGACAAGTTTTAAGGAATTTGTGGGCTAACTGAAGGACTGTCATTCACCCATTCCAAAGAAGGCTGATGAACACCTTACATGTCCCACAGCAGGAGACTACAGATATTTAATTACTGACATGGATAGATGTTCAAATATGTTGTTAATTTTTAAAATGTTATCAAATGGCACAGGTATTACCTCATTTTTATAAACCATAAATTCAAATTTACATGTTCCTATATAAGTAGAGAAAAAAATGTTATTTTAATTACTGGATTATAGGATTTTTTTTTCTTACTGCCTTTTATTCTTTTACTTTTCCAAATACTTTCACATATATTAAAAACATTTTAATAAAAAAAGAAATACAATTAAAGATTGGAAGTGACAAGGAGACAGACTTGGACTTAACACTAACACCATTTAGTTTTGTGCATAAATGGAATGCACTCCTCAACAGTAATGAGTAAAATAAGGTTCCCTGCACTGATAACAAGTGTCAGCAAACTATAACCCATGGGCCAAATCTGGCCCACTGCATATTTTTCTACAGGCCATTTTTAAATGGTTGAAAAAAATAAAAAGATTACTATTTCGTGACATAAAAATTACAGTGCCTACAAGTAAAATTTAACTGGAATACAGCCAGTTGTTTCATGCTACAACAGTGGCAATGAATGGTTGTACCAAAGCCTGTGTGTGGCGCTCTCGCAGCTTCACACTGTTGCTCAGCACACTACATACTGCAGTGACAGTTATAACTACACAACATGTCAATCACCATGCATACTGCCATACCGCAACTTTTATTTTACCTATGCATACCCATCATGTCAAAACAAAACAAATAGAAAAGTGGGCTTTGAATATCCTACCTACTCTTAAGGCACAATGGAATATACATTACCTTGTTATCAAATTAGGCGGCAAAGTATTGTGCTTATTATGCAGTGGCATTATAGCTGTGCTAGAAGCACACCACATACACTGATATTACCAGACTATAAAGCACTCATCAAAAAAATAAAATAAAATAAAATAAAATAGCACCATCAGAGTATTCCCAACTCACAGGAAAGCAAGTCAGGAATATTAGAAAATTTTAAATGGAAAATTTTTAATTTAAAATGGAGGGGCACCTGGGTGGCTCAATTAGTTGAGCTGGCATCTCTCAATTTCGGCTCAGGTCATGATCTCACGGTTGTAGGATTGAGTCCTGCGTCAGGCTCCCTGCTCGGCATGGAATCCACTTGAGATTCTCTCTCTCTCTCTCTCTCTCTCTCTCTCTCTCTCTCTCTCTTTCTCTCTCTCTCTCTCTCTCTCCCCCTCTACCCATCTGCCCCTTCCCTACTCTCTTTCTCAAAAAAAAAAGAAAGAAAAGAATTTAAAATGGAACTTTTCATTGTACAATTTCTTCATAAAAATAATAAATGAAATAAAACATGAAAAATGAAATTTTCATAAAATTCCTATTTTTATGAATTCAATAAAATTAAAATTAAAATTTTTATGAATTTAATAAAAATGAAAATGAGGCTGCACCCAAAGTAAGTTTCTAAGTGGCTCAGTGGTTAATCCAACAAGGAAAGCCATTTCCAGATGTTGAGTTAATTAAGCTGTATTCTCCTGAAGCAGCTGAAGAAGTATGTCAGAAAGACAAAAGTTCAAGATTAGCCTTTTGGAGAGAATAGTTGCTCAAGGAGTTGGGGACAATAGGAACAACATCAACAGTCAATTGAAATACAAGGCAAACAATTTTGAGTGGTTTTCTTTGGCTCTTGATGCACTGCTCAGCTGTTGTTTATTCAAGGAGTCAATGACGAGTTTGAAGTGACTAAAGAACTGGCATAGCCTACACAAAATAATTATGGGTGAGAATATTTTCAAAGAAATTGAGAAAACACTAATTCACTACAATGCAAAGTGGAATCTGCTAAGATATGTTACTGATAATGGCAAAATATGTATGGAGCAGAAAAAGTCTTATTAGTTTGACAAAATTAGTTTGACAGATTATCAAAATGTAAAGTATTTAAAACCTATGGTTATTCACAGTAGTGTTCATCAGTAGGTACTCTGGAAAATATCAGAATCTATCTCATGTTAATGAACCGGGAGTTTCAACAGTGAACTTCATTTGCTGTTGTGGACTTAATTACTGTCAGTTTCATGAATTTTTGTCAGAAATAGAAGCTGAATGTTCTGACCTACCCTACCACACAGCAGTTCAATGCTAAGCAGTGGAAGTGTTTCACTGCAATTTTTTGAGCTCAAGAATGAGACTGAAATTTTTCTGAACAAGAAGAGCCACGCCCAACCACTATTATCAAATAATAGCTATAGAAATTACCTTTCACTGCAGACGTAAAAATGTTTCTTAATAACTGAATCTAAAATTACAAGGCCTACCGTTTGCCAACACTGCCCTAGACAATGTTCCTAAGAGTCAGTGACACTACCCCTTGGACTACATTCTCCTTGTTGGGTCCCCAGGGAAAGAAGTCTGTCCTACAGAGAGATACACTCACTCCTGGTTCCATACAACAGAGCAAGTATTGTTCCCTGATAATGGAGTTCATGCCCCACAAGTAACAATCCGTAACCTGGTAGATACCTCCCAAAGCAATCTACATATTCTATGCAATCCCTATCAAAATAACCCCAGCTTTCTTCACAGAGCTAGAACAAACATTCTTAAAATTTGTATGGAACCAGAAAAGACCCTGAATAGCCAAAGTAATCCTGAAAAAGAAAACCAAAGCTGGAGGTATCACAATTCCAGACTTCAAGCTGTATTACAAAGCGGTAATCATCAAGACAGTATGGTACTGGCACAAAAATACATACATCAATGAAACAAAATAGAGAACCCAGAAATTGACCCACAAACATATGGCCAACTAAACTTCGACAAAGAAGGAAAGAATATCCAATGGAAAAAAGACAGTCTCTTCAGCAAATGGTGGCTGGGAAAAATGGACAGTGATATGTAGAAGAATTGAACCTGGACCACTTTCTTACACCATACACAAAAATAACTCAAAATGGATGAAAGACCTACATGTAAGACAGGAAGCCATCAAAATCCTAAAGACGAAAGCAGGCAACAACCTCTTTGACCTTAGCCGCAGCAACTTCTTACTTGACATGTCTCCGGAGGAGGAGGCAAGGGAAACAAAAGCAAAAACTAACTGTCGGGACCTCATCAAGATAAAAAGCTTTTATACAGCAAAGGAAACAATCGCCAAACTAAAAGGGAACTGACAGAATGGGAGAAGATAGTGGCAAATGACAGATAAAGGTTAGTATCCAGATTCTATAAAGAACTTTTCAAACTCAACACCCCCCAAAAAAACAAATAATCTAGTGAAGAAATGGGCAAAAGACACGAATGGACATTTTTCCAAAGAAGACATACAGATGGCTAAGACACATGGAAAGATGCTCAACATCACTCATCATCAGGGATATACAAATCAAAACCACAATGAGATACCACCTCATACCTGTCAGAATGGCTAAAATTAACAACTCAGGCAACAACAGATGTTGGCGAGGATGTAGAGAAAAAGGAACCCTTTTGCGCTGGTGGGAATGCAAACTGGTGCAGCCACTCTGCAAAATAGTATGGAAGTTCCTCAAAAAATTAAAAATAGAACTACCCTAAAACCCAGCAATTGCACTGCGAGGTATTTATCCAAAGGATACAAAAATGCTGATTCGAAGGAGCACATGCACCCCAGTGCTTATGGCAGCACTACCAGCAATAGCCAAAGTACAGAAAGAGCCCAAATGTCCACTGACTGATGAATGGATAAAGAAGACATGGCAGGGGTGCCTGGGTGGCTCAGTCGGTTAAGCGTCCGACTATGGAATTTAAGATACAAAACGGATGAACATAAGGGAAGAGAAGCAAAAATAATACAAAAACAGGGAGAAGAACAAACCATAAGAGGCTCTTAAATACAAAGAATAAACTGAGGGTTGCTGGAGGGATTTTGGGTGGGGGGATGTGCTAAATGGGCAAAGGTAATTAAAGAGGACACTTGTTGGGATGAGCACTGGGTGTTTTATGTAAGTGATGAATCACTAAATTCTACTCTTGAAATCATTATTATACCATATGTTAACTAAGTTGGATGTAAATTTAAAAATGAATTAATTAATTTAATAAAATGGTCAGTCGCCTGTCCTTAACCTAGCTACCACAGCCAATGCAATGGCACAAGCCCTAGCACATCAGCAGATAGGTCTAAATGTCCTTGCATGGATTATAATGGGTAGAAGACTGGCCTTGGACTACATTCTGGCCAATACCTCCTACTGCGTTGGATTAATACTACTGGTTAAGTGGAACAAGCCATACATGCTAAGGAAAGGAAACTAATCTGAACTCTGAAGACACCTACTAGTCCCTTCTGAGACTTACTCACTTGGCTGAATCTGGGATCCTGAGGTGGATAGCTGAGATCCACATTGCAGAATGCCTTCATCCTGCTAATTGGGATCCTGTTCAGAATAGCCTTAATCTAGGGGCACCTTGGTGGCTCAGCCGGTTAGGTGACCGACTTCAGCTCAGGTCATGATGTTGCCATCTATAAATTCGGGCCCTGCGTTGGGCTCTGTGATGATAGCTTGGAGCCTGGAGCCTGCTTCAGATTCTGTGTCTCCTCCCTCTCTCTCTCTGCCCCTCCCCCACTCACGTTCTGTCTCTCAAAAATGAATAAATGTTTAAAAAAATTAAAAAAAAAAAAAGAATAGCCTTAATCTAGTGTTATACAAGACAAACTGAATGGATTTCACTGAATGTCACTGCATCTAATTTTCAAGGGTAGATTGCAATAGCCTGCAATGAATCCCAAGGATCCCTGTATGTCGTTACTGAGTATGACAAACTGAAGACCTAACTGTCCTCTGACTCTAAGCCATTTTTATAACTAGTAATGAAGACAATTAGATAGGTCAAAATGACCACAAAGTGACTGCTCACTCTCTGAAATAGGTAACTGGCTTGCTACAAAAGGTGCTAAGCCCTTAGTACTGGGTACCTCAGCTGCAGTACAACCCACTACATAAAATGCCATCAAGTGGGCTCATCACATTACCCCTTGGTAGATCGAGGCAGGGTGAACCAGTGTTATCATGTAACATTCTTGGTGTTTGTTAGGCTAGGGCAGTAATACATGGTCTTACTCTTATTCACTGGGTCTTGATGTCCACTTTGGCATCTATGAAGTTCTAGGAGACTGAAGTATAAAAACCACATGTGTTCCATAAAATTAATCCCCAGAATCTTCCTCCCAAAGCAAAATGTTGGTCCAGATACAATTCCTACCTCAGGTGTGCTAACAACTACTTGGTTGGATTCCCTGTATGTCTATTATGGTATATGTTCACTGAGTCTAGACACCTAAGTCTTAAAACAATGGAATCCAGCACTTTCAGAAGTTATAACTAGTTTTTAAAACAATGTGTAAAAACTTAAAAAGTTATACTATATGGTATGACAATTTAGAAACCACATATTTATTTTAAATGACAAACTCCTTATAAAAATATTGTTATTCCTTGATCCAATAGTTTGACTCTAGATGATTTAGCAAAAGTAAATAAATGAAAAAAAGCAATATATAAAAGCATTCTTTTTAATTTTTTTTTTACATTTATTTATTTTTGAGAGACAGAGTAAGACAGAGCACAAGCGGGAGAGGGGCAGAGAGAGAAGGAGACACAGAATCTGAAGCAGGCTCCAGGCTCTGAGCCGTCAGCACAGAGCCTGACACGGGGCTCGAACCCATGGACCATGAGATCATGACCTGAGTCGAAGCCAGTCACTTAACCGATGGGCCACCCAGGAGCCCCTAAAAGCATTCTTAACTAACCTCTACTGAAGTGATTTGGTGAATTAAGTAACCCATTACGATTTCACTATAAAATATACTGAATATGCCCACTGCAAGCTGAACACATACAGCTAGCAGACTACTTTCTAGTACATGTAAGTTATATGCTTACCAAGAATCAGCTATTTTCTCCTGATCTATTTATGAAAGTTGTACTTGTCACTTAAATTGTACAATTTATTTAAAATCACAGACATTACTAATATGATTGTGCAAAGAGACTTGACACTTCTCTAAATTAAATATTTTATAAAGTTGCTTTAAAAATACCGTATTAGGGGCACCTGGGTGGCTCAGTCAGTTAAGCGTCCGACTTCAGCTCAGGTCATGATCTCACGGCTTGTGGGTTTGAGCCCTGCATCAGGCTCTGTGCTGACAGCTCAGAGCCTGGAGCCTGCTTCAGATTCTGTGTCTCCCTCTCTCTCTGCCCCTCCCCAGCTTGCACTCTGGCTCTTTCTCTCTCTCTCAAAAATAAAAACTAAAAAAAAATTTTTTTTTAAATACTATATCAAATTGGTGTGAGAGAAACAACTGTAAAAGATTGGGAGGAAATCATAAAAATCTAGAATGACTCTTCATACTGTTTTATAAGTGTCTTTATGTTCTAACTCAGCTTTAAACAAATTGGAAAATATAGGTAATAGAAATGATTTATGCTAGAAAGATGACATGGACATCAACAAACACATATTTTTTTAAAAAAGACATGACCTGGGGCGCCTGGGTGGCGCAGTCGGTTAAGCGTCCGACTTCAGCCAGGTCACGATCTCGCGGTCCGGGAGTTCGAGCCCTGCGTCAGGCTCTGGGCTGATGGCTCAGAACCTGGAGCCTGTTTCCGATTCTGTGTCTCCCTCTCTCTCTGCCCCTCCCCCATTCATGCTCTGTCTCTCTCTGTCCCAAAAATAAATAAACGTTGAAAAAAAAAATTTTTTTTTAAATAAATAAATAAAAAGACATGACCTTTCACCAAAATTGCTAAATAAATGTATATCCATTAACATTTTAAGTTAAAATTTCTTTTTTTTAATGTTTACTTTTTATTTTTGAGAAAGAGAGCATTGAGTGGGGGAGGGGCAGAGAGAGAGGGAGACACAGAACTGGAAGTGGGCTAGAGCATGGAGCCTGCTTCAGATTCTGTGTCTCTCCCTCTCTCTGACCCTCCCCCACCCACGCTCTGTCTCTTTCCCTCAAAAATAAACATTAAAAAAAATTAGGGGTGCCTGGGTGGCTCAGTGGGTTGAGCACCCGACTCTCGGTTCCGGCTCAGGTCACAATCTCACATTTTGTGGGTTCGAGCCCCGTATCGGGCTCTAAGCTGACAGCATGGAGCCTGCTTGGGTTTCTCTCTCCATCTCTCTCTGCTCTGCCCCTGCTTGTGCTGTCTCTGTCTCTCTCAAATAAGTAAATAAACGTAAAAAAAATTTTTTTAAATAGAAAATAGGAAAGTAAAAGAGTTACTGTGTGACTTTGGTTATAAATTATAAATTAAATAGTTGGCATTGTATTTTCTTTTAGGAGTTTTTAAAGTTATTTTGATGCAATTTTGTTAAAATAGAAACCTGTTGGGGTACTGGGTGGTTCAGTCAGTTAAGTGATGACTCGATATTGGCTCAGGAAATGATGTCACAGTTCGTGAATTCGAATCCCACCATGTGCTGACAAGGTGGAGCCTGTTTGGGATTCTCTTTCTCCCTCTCTCTGCCCCTCCCCTACTCGTGTGAACACTCTCACTCAAAATAAATAAATATTTTTTTAAAAAAGAACATTTAGGGGCACCTGGGTGGCTCAGTTGCTTAGGCAACTGACTTCAGCTCGGGTCATGATCTCGCAGTTTGTGAGTTTGAGCCCCGCATCGGACTCTGTGCTGACAGCTCAGAGCCTGGAGCCTACTCCAGATTCTGTTCTCCCCCTCTCTCTGCCCCTCCCCTGCTCATAGTCTGTGTCTCTCTGTCTCTCAATAATAAAAAATAAACGTTAAAAAAAAAAAAAAAAAAAAGTAACATTTATGGGGTGCCCGGGTGGCTCAGTCGGTTAAGCATCCAACTTCGGCTCAGGTCATGATCTCATTGTTTGTGAGTTCGAGCCCTGCATCAGGCTCTGTGCTGACAGCTCAGAGCCTGAAGCCTGCCTCAGATTCTGTGTCTCCCTCTCTCTCTGCCTTCCTCTGCTTGTGTTCTGTCTCTCTCTCTCTTAAAAATATATAATAAATGTTAAAAAATTAAAAAAAAAAAGAACATTTATGATTATGTTATATCTTATGAAGAAGGCTAATTTAGACTCCAGTAACTGTTTTAAGCTTCATTTGGTAAACTATTTACAGAAGAATACATACAACTTCACAATACAAAGAATTATGCTAAAAACTCTCTTAAGCCTATCAGATACATAAATCTATTGTTTAAATCTAATATCCTTGAGGGCACAAAAACAGACACTCAGATCAATGGAACAGAATAGAGAACCCAGAAATGGACCCACAAACATATGGCCAACTAATCTTTGACAAAGCAGGAAAGAATATCCAGTGGAATAAAGACAGTTTCTTCAGCAAGTGGTACTGGGAAAACTGGACAGCGACATGCAGAAAAATGAACCTGGACCACTTTCTTACACCATACACAAAAATAAACTCAAAACAGATGAAAGACCTAAGTGCAAGACAGGAAGCCATCAAAATCCTCAAGGAGAAAGCAGGCAAAAACCTCTTTGACCTTGGCCACAGCAACTTCTTACTCAATATGTCTCCTGAGGCAAGGGAAACAAAAGGAAAAATGAACTATCGGGACCTCATCAAAATAAAAAGCTTCTACACAGCAAAGGAAACAATCAGCAAAACTAAAAGGCAACCGATGGAATGGGAGAAGATATTTGCAAACGACACATCAAATAAAGGGTTGGTATCCAAAATCTATAAAGAACTTAATCAAATTCAACACCCAAAAACCAAATAATCCAGTGAAGAAATAGGCAAAGACATGAATAGACACTTCTGCAAAGAAGACAACCAGATGGCCAACCGACACATGAAAAAATGCTCAACTTCACTCATCATCAGGGAAATACAAATCAAACCAAAATGAGATACCACCTCACACGTGTTAGAATGGCTAACATTAACAACTGAGGCAACAACAGATGTTGGCAAGAATGCAGAGAAAAAGGCTCTCTTTTGCCCTGCTGGTGGGAATGCAAACTGGTGCAGTCACTCTGGAAAACAATATGGAGGTTCCTCAAAAAATTACAAATAGGACTACCCTACAACCCAGCAACTGCACTATTAGGTATTTATCCAAGGGATACAGGTATGCTGTTTTGAAAGGGCACATGCACCCCAATGTTTATGGCAGCACTATCAACAATAGCCAAAGTATAGAAAGAGCCCAAATGTCCACTGATGGATGAATGGATAAAGAAGATGTGGTATATATATACAACGGAATATTACTCGGCAATCAAAAAGAATGAAATCTTACCATTTGTAACTACGTGAATGGAACTAGAGGGTATTATGCTAAGCGAAATTAGTCAGAGAAAGACAACTATCATATGACTTCACTCATATGAGGACTTTAAGACACAGAACAGATGAAAACAAGGGAAGGGAAGCAAAAATATATAAAAACAGGGAGGGGACAAAACATAAAAGACTCTTAAATATGGAAAGCAAACAAAAGGTTACTGGAGGGGTTGTGGGAGGGGGGATGGACTAAATGGGTAAGGGGCATTAAGGAATCTACTGCTGAAATCACTGTTGCACTATATGCTAACTAATTTGGATGTAAATTGAAAAAATAAAAATTTTTAAAAAACTAATATCCTTGAAAAAAGTCAATTCAAGAAACAACTATATTAAAAGTTTTAACATAATTGTGTAATTCTAATCTATGTCTTGTTAAGTATAAAATCTCTAAAGAAGGGTAGATTTCTGTTCATTTACAGGTACTTAGTACATTTTTACATGTACCAACAGCAGTCATTTACATTATCATGCTCTTAAAAAGCATTAAAAGTCTTTTCTGAGAATGGATCAGGGGGTGGGAAGGGATGGGATAAGGGTTTATTCTTTAAAAAAATTATTAGTATTGTTTGATCTTATAACCACAGATATAAATTATTTAAATATATGTACTTTTAAATATGAAGTAATTATTAGTACTCAACAGAACCATCATAAGCCAAAGATAATACCTTGGGGTGAGGAAAGATGTTGCTCTTGCAGCTTCTCCTGAGAGAGGAGTCCCAAGTAGCTGAGAACAACATACTTTGTTTCATAGTGAAATCCTAGAGGCACAGTAGTAGAGGACGCCATTGAGTTTGCTGGCAGAGCTCCAAAAAGGTCTACTTATGGATGTGTAAAACCTAAAACATAAAAGTATTTTTTCAGTTTAAAGTTTATTACATGCTATACATTTCCCCATGGACTCCAATTATTCAACTAGATACCAAAATAAATATTTGACTATTCTTCTCAGTAATCTTTAAAAATTGTAACTTTAGTTTACTTACAAGTGGGAATTTATTAATTCAAATTTCAAATCAAAGGCAAATCTCTCTATCTCTCCCTAGTTTCTCTGTTTTCACCTATGTGGCAAAAAAACTGGCTATGTCCCCACTTCCCCCACCCCAATATATGTTCTCTTATTTCTTTTTAATAATAAAACCTCCCAGGGGCACCTGGCTGGCTCAATCAGTAGAACTGACTCTTTATCTCAGGGTTGTGAGATTGAACCCCATGTTGGGTATGGAGATTACTTAAAAATAAAATCGTAAAAAAAAAAAAAATTAAAAGAAAAACAAACCCTCCTAGTCTTGTTAGACACATGGCCACACAACTGCAGACCACATTTCCCAGTTCCTTAGCAGCTTAATGTGCCATATGATTAGCCTGAGTGAGGGGAATATGAGAAGTTATATGTACAATCTGTGGGTCTCTCCTTACTTTCTCTTTCCTCCTTGCTATGGTTTGGAATGTGAATACGGCAGATACCCGTTCTAACATGCAAACAAGGACCCCACCGTAGGGGATGGTAAAGAGAAAAGGAACTGGGCTCTTGAGTGACCATGTGTAGCAGAACAGCCCTGCCGGCCTGAACCAACCACCTCTGGACTATTATTTAAGGCACTTCGTTCTGAAATCTCTTCATTAACATGTACCCTAATTAATATAACTACAGCTTTTACCTCTTCACACAGACTTGGTAGCTGTTGTACCTACCATGTACCGTAACAGTTGTTTCAAATAAAAAATTATAATAAGAAGTTTGCAAATAACTTTGTTTTCTACTTAAATAATACTAACTGCTTTAAGATCGCAAGAAATATTCAGGAGTGCCTGGTTCAGGAGTGCCTGGTTGGCTCAGTTGGCAGAGCATGCGACTCTTGATCTCAAGGTTGTGCGTTCGAGCCTCATGTTGCGTGTACAGATGACTTAGAATAAAATATTTCATTTAAATAAAATCTAAGATAAATAAATAAATAAATAAATAAATAAATAAATAAATAAAATCTTAAAAAAAAAAAAAAAAGGAAGGAAAGAAAAAGAGGTCCAGATAACTAACAATATAAGACAGAGGCAGGCAGGGGGTGAGCCTGGGTGGCTCAGTCGGTTAAGTGTCTGACTCTTGACTTCGGCTCAGATCACAATCACAGTTTCTGGGATCAAGCCCCACATTGGGCTCTGCACTGACAGTGAGGAGCCTGCTTGGGATTCTCTCTCTCCCTCTCTTTCTCTGCCCCTCCCCTGCTCACACACTCTCTCAAAATAAATAAATAAATATAAAAAAAAAAAGAGACAAGCAACGTTGACAAAATTTAAGATCTATAAATAAACTAAGAGAAATGTCCAAGACTGACAAACAATACATGCAGGATTTGAGATACACAAAATAAAACAGTGACTATATAAAGAGATAAAAAGGAAACATAGCATAAAAACATGCTTTCAATGGTTAAATACGGTCTTTAAAAAATGAGAGTGCCTGGGTGGCTCAGTCAGTTAAGCGTCCGACTAGATTTTGGCTCAGGTACTGATCTCATGGTTCACGGGATGAAACTGTGCTTACAGGACAGAGCCTGCTTGGGATTCTCTTTCTCTCTGCCCCTCCCCCACTTTGCTCGTGCTCTCTCTCAAAAATAAATAAACTTTAAAAACTGCATTTATGGGGCGCCTGGGTGGCACAGTCGGTTAAGCGTCCGACTTCAGCCAGGTCGCGATCTCGTGGTCCGTGAGTTCGAGCCCCGCGTCGGGCTCTGGGCTGATGGCTCAGAGCCTGGAGCCTGTTTCCGATTCTGTGTCTCCCTCTCTCTCTGCCCCTCCCCCGTTCATGCTCTGTCTCTCTCTGTCCCAAAAATAAACAAACGTTGAAAAAAAAATGCATTTATGGTTGCTATTATCACTATTCACTTAGGCTGTCAAAAGAAATCTTAGTTCAACATTTAAAAATTCCTATTGTTTCCCATCTTCAGGGAACAATGCTACCAAATTATACCAAAACATACAATAATTCAAACAACAGGCCTTGGACTTCCCTGCTCAACTTTAGAAGTTTATGAACTTCAAAAAGGTATTTCAAAATTACGAATACATACTCCAAAGAAAGGGAAAAAGTGTTACACTTTACTTCACAGAAATGAAAGCCACAACCACTATGTTCTTACCTGGTGTTTTACCAAATATTTCATACTTTTACACTGTTACCATTTAATGGTGAGAAGACAGAATTTCAAAATTAAAAATATGAAAAGGGATACTCATAGAGATAAAAATAAGTTTTCTGAGGCCTATCAGCCAGGGATTAACTAGCAGCAGTGCTGTACTTCAGTTTTTGTTGTTGTTGTTATTTAGCTCCTGCCTGCCACCTGAACCCAATTTCCTATGTATCCAACATTGTGTCAATCTTGGTTGGAAACAAATCTCCCAACCCCACTACAAAAACTAAAACAACTAGACTTTTTCTCTCCTGTTCTGTTCTGTGGCATGCAGCGTCAGCCAAGTCAGAGACTCACACTAGGATCTAGAATCTGGAAAGACACGTAATGATAATTCATGGATAAGCTTGTGGTCCTAGGTCAGCAGAGGCAGTGGTGCAGATCCAATAGCAATGTCCTATCTCTTCTATTCCTTGGCCTGACCCTGGCTGAATGTGCAGCCAAGTCTCCCTTGGTTCCTTCCTGCTTTCCTGTCCATTCTGTGAGCTATCCAATGCCCTTTTCATAAGTTCCTTTTCTGCTTAAATAAGCTAAAATCACTTTGTGTTGTTGGCAACCAAGATGTAACTGGAACACGGGCCAAGACTGGAACCTAATTTTCTTAAAACTTCTAAGGCAGTTTCTCAACAATTTTAATACACTACTTTCATGTGAAGATTATTAATTTAGTTTAGAAAAATCTTCAAATTCTGCAAAGTCCACATATCAACCTAGTAATTATACCTCCTGAAACAGAAGACGGTATCTTCTGATAATTTTTTGTGTTCATTCAACACACACTTATTTCTTAAGATACAAGGTACTACTCTCCAGGCATTAAGATAAATCATCTGCCCTCTGGAGTTTTTGACCAAGTAAAAGAAAACAAAAAATACCAATAACAATAACATTCTATGATACAAGTCAGTATCCAGAGTAGGGAAGGGCAACCCAAAAGAGTCTCTCTGGGACAGGGAAAAAGTAGAAACCAGGAAAGGCTTTAGAAAGTAAAATACGAACCAATCTTGGAACATGAGTAGATATTCACTAACTGAACCAGTTTAGGGGGATGGAATGAAGGAATTCAGATGTGAAGATGACCAGAAAAAAAGCACAGGAATGTTTTGAAACAGCATAGAACATAAAAACTATGGAATTTAACATGGCTAAATCATAAGATACAAGGGGGATGAGGTTTAGCAGGAGTAAGCAGCAGTCAGCATTTGGTATGCTTTTTATGCTATGGGATGTGAGGAAGTTTAGGTTTTATCCTATAAGCAAGGAATTATTTTAACCATATTCATGGATGAACCCCCTAAATGCAAATTCTATGTGCATGTGCATTTTTTTTCTGGAGAGAAAAATCATTCCATTTCTTTCATTAGATTTTCAAATTAGATCATGATGTAAAACAGGCTAAACACTACTACAACTATTGAAGGGTTTTAAGCAAGAAAAGCATATCAAGAGATCATACATATATGTATGTGTATATGTATGTATATATATATATACACATATATATATGTGTATATATATATATACATATAAACATGTATATTTGTATGTTTTTTTTAAGGTAGGCTCCACACACAATGTGGGGCCTGAACTCACAACCCTGAGATCAAGAGTTGGATGCTCTACAACTGAGCTAGCCAGGCACCCCAACAGATTATATTTTAGAAAAAATCATCCTGGAGGAGGTATTAAAGATAGAAATTGGAGGAAAGGACACAAGTTAGGGGAATATAGGAATAATCTAAACAAGAGATGTATGAAGGCATAAATTAGAGCAGGAACAACAGAAAGGGGGATAAATAGGAAAAATATGAAAAGTTTCAAAGATTTGTTAGCTAACTCAATAAAAGGGTAATCTAGGCAGTATATGGAAAGTGGTATTTAAAAAATTTTTTTTCATTTTATTTTAGAAAGTGAGCAGGGGAGATGGGCAGTGGGGAAGGGGGAGGGGGAGTGAGAGGGAGGCGGGGTGGGGGGGAGAGAATCTTAAGCAAGCTCCATGCTCAGTGCAGAGCCCAACGCAGAGCTCAATCCCACAACCCTGGGACTATGACTCAAGGCAGTACTAAGAGTTGGACACCTGACCGACTGAAGTGCCCTGAAAGTAGTGTTTATTCCTATTTCTCAAATCAGGTAATATAGGAAAAGCTGGCTTAGGAGAGGATAACAGGTTCACTTTAGGGCATACTGAATTTCAAAATACCTATGAGTTGTCCAGGTGAAGATGTACAAGTAGTTGGACATACAAGTCTTATACTAAGAGGTCTGGACTGGAGATACAAAATTGTGCTCTACATAGATACAAGTCAATGAAATTATCTAAGGAGAGTGAATGGAGAGTTAGTGACTTCCTATAGGTAGAAGTGTCAAAATTTCCAGAAGGAGTGAGAAAGAGTACTACATTTCAAAACCCATATTCAATAGATAGTTTCACACTGGAGAAGGAAATATTACCTACTGTTTTCTGATTAAAAGTATAGAAAATAAAGCTCAGTAAATCTTCAACCTTCTTTGTAACAGTGACTTCATGCAGGGATGGGAGGGAAGAATAAATACACCTATCACTCCCTACCCCAAGCACTACCATCAGAATAGGAGCCAGAGAATTTTTTATTTACCAAAAGGAGACATGGTTTAAAAAAACATGTGAGTGGGGCGCCTAAGTGGCTCAGTTGGTTAAGTATCTGACTTTTGGTTTGGCTCAGGTCACGATCTCATGCTTTACAAGATCAATCCCCATATCGGGCTCTGTGGTGACAACACGGAGCCTGCTTGGGATTCCTCTCCCTCTCTGCCCCTCTCCCCTTCTCTCTCTCTCAAAATAAATAAACTTCAAAAAAATATGATGAGATATACTGGTTTAATCTGAAAAACAAACACCACTAGAATTCAGGGCAAAACTAACATTTCAGGTGTGGCCAAAAGATGAAAAGCTGGTAGAGATGACCTCTAAAATCAGGACTGAAACAGTCAGAAAGGTAGGAAGAAAACCAGAAAAGAGTGTGGTCACAGAATCAGGGGAGGCACTTCAACAAGAAGATAGTGAAGACATGTACAAAATGCAACAACACACCAAAAAGAACGAAAATATCAAGGTAATGATCCCTGAAAGTCCAGTTCTATGTGGCTGGCAAGGTCAATGGCAGAAGGTAGGGAGTTGAAGAATGAATGGGAAGTGAAAACGTAGAGAAAGGAGTTGTAAGCTATTCTTTCAAAGAGCCTGGGTTGGAAGAGAAGAAAAGAATAGAGGCCAGAGAGAGACAGACAACGTTTGAGAGTCCATTTGTTTTGTTTTTGTACACAGAGTCTTAAGCATGTTTACACCCAAGTGGAGTCAAATGAGATATAAATAAATATAGAAAGAAGGAATAAATTATGAAGTTCCAAAAGAGAGGGGAGAGCACAGCAAATCAGTAACAAAACTTCAGCTCTACAAAGGTCTCAGAATTTTTTGGTAACAGGAATAAAGTATTCACATTTTGAATAATGCTTTAAATAAAAAACTCATGTTCTCAAATTTGTTATATTCAAATTCCTGTATTTATCAAGCATTGGTATCTGAAGACAATTTTAGTCATTCTCTGACCCAGATGCCATAGAAAAAGCATAGTTCACTGAATTTCCAAATTTCATTTTTAGCCTAGTGCTCTTCAAATTTTCTTACAAATCCCAATTGCCTAACCATAAATGCAATCTTAATCATAGATTTCATAATTTCCCATCTTCCATACTCACTATTCTATTTGCAACGAAGTCCTCAGCTCTAGTATACATGTTAGTATCCACACATCCATATATTTGGTGGATGGTTATATTCTATTCAATCATTTTTCAATGATGGACACTAATGGAGATGATACTACAAACTTTAATCATTTAAATTCAATATACAGTTTTTAGGCTTTAAATGTGTATCAGAGAATCTAGTTATAAACATATCAGACCTAAACATGCCAGACTTATAGTATGAGCTTCCAGTCATATAGCAACAAATCGGCTCACTCAGGCCTGTGGTTAGGTGGTGCAGTAGACAGACCGTAGGAACACTATTACCCATCTAGTGTGTTTGTATTAAATTACAGAACAAAGGCATTGAGAATGTGCAAAATGTAAACTCCACAACACTACTACAGGGTCAGTACTCTAAGGGTATTCTGGGAAGAGAGGGCATCCACTTCCATTGCAACATTCTGTAGTGCAGAGTAGCCCATAATGCACAATGGGCTCTTGCATTTCAAACAAATAGAAATAAATTACATCTGCACGAGACCTCTATTTCTAAAGCACTCTTCCATGTGTTGTCAGACAATCCTCTATGCTAGAAGGAAAAGGTAATAGTCTCAATTTATTGATGAAGAAACAAGAATAGATAATTTATTTACACAAAATCATACAGCTAATTAACAGTGCAATCACTTGGTCAGGTACATACATCCTCTTCAGTTCCGAACTCTGAGCCTTGCATTTGCTCAACGCATATTTACTGTATGCCAGGCAAGGTACTGGGTGAGAAAAACGCAGAGGTGAAGACACTAACAACAATAATAGGGAGAACTGGTAGACTAACAGGGTGTTTTTGCAGAGTACTGAAAGAAACAAATTTGTCAATTTTAAGAATGGGGCAAGGAAAAAAAGGAAAAAGAATGGATGAAAGGTAAATACGATCTGAGATCACCACCCAGAGCTTTCCTGGAAACAGAATACAATGCTCAGGTCCACCCCACTACTGCCTGACCAACACAGAGTACATTTCATATCTAAGACAGCCCAAGCTTCCTTTTAAATGGTAAGAAGAATATAGTTACTTTTACTCTAAATTTTGTCCAGTAGAACCCTTTAGAATTCAAATTAGGTATAAGTATTCTTGGTATCCAGAAGTTTAAATACAATTTTAAATACAAAAACTATCCAGGTGCCTGGCTGGCTCAGTTGGTGGAGCATGTGACTCTTGATCTTACGGTCGTCGCTGAGTTCAAACCCCATGTCAGACATAGAGCTTACTTTAAAAAAAAAAAAAAAAAAAAGGGGGCGCCTGGGTGGCTCAGTCGGTTAAGCAGCTGACTTCGGCTCAGGTCATGATCTCGCGGTCTGTGAGTTTGAGCCCTGCATCAGGCTCTGTGCTGACAGCTCAGAGCCTGGAGCCTGTTTCAGATTCTGTGTCTCCCTCTCTCTGACCCTCCCCCATTCATGCTCTGTCTCTCTCTGTCTCAAAAATAAATAAACGTTAAAAAAATTTTTTTTAAATTAGAAAATAAATATAAAAACTATCTTTTGCACAATTCTAACAAGCCACTGAATGTATCTGTGTCACCTACCTGTCTCCTTCTCAAACTTATACCTTTAGTTTGCTCCTCTATTAAATTACAGGCAGTTGTCAGCCAGATGGACAGCCTGAGGAAGCTTAGGGTAACTTAATCCTATGTTTATACATTCATTTGGTGACATCTCCAAAACTAGGCACAAATAAAACATCCATGATCCTCCAGTAACAAATGTAACATCCACAATTTACAATAAATAGGTTGCTTTATTTTTTTTAACCAGTCTTCTATTAATGAATACTAGTGCAAATTTCAGGATGCTAGCACCAATAGTACTACAGGAATTAAAGCACATTTATGAACTACAACCAGAAGGTAGGCAGCAACTATTAAATTCGACTTTAAATTCTTATGAAAAGCAAATCTGCAGCAACATGAGAGTTTTTTGTAGTTGTTTCCCAAACTTGTCTGATCGTAATCACCTTGAATGTTCATGGAAAACACAAATTTCTAGTACCACCTCCAACACAGGAGTTAGAATATCATAGCTATATTGTATTCTTTAAACCCCACAGAGCCAAAACAGAAACAGATTACAATTTAACATGGTTTAATTAAATTACTTCAAGCTTTGTTTTTAGATCATTTCTGTCTACTAAAATAAAATTACAATGTAATAAGACTGTTACATACTCCAGTAATACAGCTGAACAGATCTATAATCCCAGTTTATAAAAAGAAAAATAAAAATCCACAGATAACTCAATCACAAATCAAAACTCTGGAATTGTAAACATTAACAACGTTTTTGGGTTACCAGATCTCTAGTTTCAAGACTCACTAGTGTTTTCAATAGGGAGTTTTTTAAAGTTCTATAAATTAAGTCCAATAACTATATTTTTTTTAATCCATACTTTATTAGCCCGTATAGAATTCTAGAACTTTCTCCAAAATAAAAGAAATAAAATTAAATAATCCTAATAAAAATTGTTAAATCTAAAAAATTCACCCCACCCAACTGAGAAATGCAACTGGGCGAGGGTGTCATTTTTAAAACTCAGCAGACACTAAATATTCTAGTGTAGATAGTCCCTTTCAAACCGAAAGGTGCTTAATTGAAATACTCTAGTTCAATCTTGTGTTAAGAGCTGCCTCAAAATGTTTTCACTCAGCAGCTGGCATTCAAAGATAATGTATGAAGATAATGTACTTATAGAGGAATGCCTCACTCTCACTCTGCCTTTCAACATAATTAGGCTTCCCATGCATGTGTAAATAGCTTTGTAAAAGGGAGGCATAAAATTCAGTTACTCTGTCTCACTCCTACATATATGCTAAAGAAATGAAAACACGTGTCTAAACAAAAACTTGCACATGAACAGTTACAACAGCATGATATTTAACAGCCACATAGTGGAAATAACTGCCCATCAACTGATGAATAAAGAAAATTGGTATATCCCGATGGCATATTATGTGACCATAAAAATAAGTACTGATACATGCTACAACATGCAAGAATCCTGAAAACATCATGCAAAGTAAAAGAGGCCAGTCACAAACGACCACATGTTGTATAATCCTGTTTATATGAAATATCCAGAATTGGTGAATCTATAGAAATAGAAAGTAAAGCGATGCTTGCCTACCTAGCGGAGGTGGGGAATAATGAATGACTGCTAAAGGCTACAAGGTTTCTTTTGGGGGTGATCAAAATTGAGTTGGTGGTTTCACACTCTGTGAATATACTAAAAACCATTTCAAAAAAATTAAATCATGCAATTGATGAATTGTATGTTAATTAGATCTTGATAAAGGTGTTAAATAATCAGCTACTTGAAAATAACCCCCTCCCTTCAACGCTGTAATATATATTAAATAAGAAATCTTGGTGACTTATTTGGAAAAAGATATGAATCAAAATATTTGAAAAACAATGATAAAAAGAAAGCAAGACTGTTTAAAACTTGTTTTGCATGTCTAAAGTATTTCATAAGAGAAATGTAGTTTTAAAACAATGATTACTGTTGCAAATTATTTGTCCTAAAGTTTAGTATAGAAGGTATTTAGTACTGACTAACTTACATGATAGAGAGCATATCTTTCCTTTACAAAACTGGTTGGACTCAACTTTATATATCCTTCAACTAAACTGCTGGGGTACAAGCCTGTATGAGAAAATGAATCATTTAAAAAAAAAAAAAATACTGAAAATAGTACCCGACCAGAGTAAAGATTTCCAAAACCCTTATTGGCCTGTTATCAAAGGAAGAATATTCCAAAATGGCTTAAATAGTTCAATTTGCAGGTGCAGATGTGCACTGTACATTTATCCAATTATGTATATGAGGCATAAATAGTTTACTACCTACAAAAACATTTGCTTAATTTTCTGAGATAAAAAAGAAGGTACTAGAAGGGTGTGGCAACTCATCCAAGGTCACAACAAGTTAGGGCAGAGATCAACATTCTGGTTTACACCAAACCTCCAGAGGAAATCTTACTGACAATTTCGCAAAAGACTTTGTTTGTTTTGCTTTATATCATGAAAACAAAAAACAAAAAACAAACACGGGGGGGGGGGGGGAGAGGCTAGAGATTAACCTCAGTTCAGCTTAAAACTTCTAAATAGAGACAGTGAGACAGCTATTTTGTATAAACAAACAAATACTTGAGCGGGGAGTGGTTAAGACAAAGATCCCAATGGGGAGCGTGTGAACTGGTCAGATCCGTCTTATTTTCAACCCAGGTTTAAAGCCTCAAATCAAAGTCTAGGAGTTCTGCTTCATATCTGGTTATGAAGGAAAGAAACTTGGCATTTCCTTGGAATAGTGAGAGGATAAAAATCAAAGGAAGAAAGGACTTAGTGTGAACTGTACTGCCTCCAAGAATAAGAAAGCAGATTTTTCTGCAAAATAAGTAACAATGAGGGGTGTCAGAACAGCAGTGAATAAAGGCTAAACAATTTCTAACAATCTGTGAGAAGAAACAACTAGGACTGGCAGACCTAATCTACAATCATTCCAAACGAATCGCATGAGACCTTCTCCCTCGACCAAAAAGAAATCCACGTTCCCCAGCCTGGTCCTAAAAATGGACCCGGGTTTTCCACGTGAAGGTCTTTGTGGGGAACAGCAGCGGTGTAGGGCAAGGGCTGAGCTCCTCCGCCTCTGGCAGCCCTCTCAGGAAGCCCCGCTCAACAAGCGTCCGCGGTGGGACCACGCTGGACAGGTCCGGTTACAAAGAAATGGGCCCCTCATGCTTTGAGAACCCTCGGGCAAAGGAGCGCCGGTACACACACACACTCTTTCACTCACTCACAGTCACACACTCACTGACACTCACTCACGCGTCGTCGGAACCACTGGGGAGCCAGTGGTTCGGCACAGTCTCTGGATACCTTCCTGCCCAGTGAAAACCGCCTGAGGAGCTGGATAAGGACCCAACTCTGCCTTGCCCAAAACCCCACTCCCCTCACCTGGCCCTGGCCCCTTGCCCCAGAAGAGATGGAAGGGGCGGCGGCGGCGGCAGTCGTTTCCGACAGGGTCCCCCAGCGGCGGTGGCTGCTTCGACCCGCGGCCCTAATCTACCGCCGCCGCCATGTTGGAAGGTGAGGTCACCCCCGGCGTGCTTCCGTCACCGACAGCGTCGGGGCGGGCCGGGAGCGCAGAGGAACGCCGGAAGAGAGGTGGTGCTGTTCTTCCGAGCGGAAGCGCGAATCATAGAGGTCCGGAGATGTCTTCGAAGATGTGACCCGGAAGAGCCGACCTCTCTTAGCCCGCTCTTACCAGGAGTCGCTCACGTCTATGATTCGGGGGGCGGAGGTCTTTGATGGCTGGAGAAAGGGTATTAGGATATTGAAGAACCAATCGTGTGGGGAGAGAGGCTGGCCGTTCCCGCGGAAAGGAGCATTGCTCCTTTTGCAGAACGTTCTGGGGATGTATTGGGCTAACAAGTATTGAGGTTTAAGTGTGTGCAAGCGAACGGGTTAGAGAAGCGTCTGGAGAGTTCAAGAGAGCTGCAGAGTTCGCAGCCATTTGTCGGGGAAGACGGTCCTTGAAAGTTGGGAAAGTTTTCTAGCGGTTGCGGGTGGGTGGGGGTAAAGAGGCATTCTAGGCGGAGGGTCCATAAAGCACAGACACTATGCAGTAAAGGAAGTCTTCAGTAATATCCATTTTGCTCACAGCACCTAGCACAATGCCAGAACAGAATGTGTACTAATGGGTGTTTATTTACTTGAATCCAAACGTCCTTTGGGGGGAGTCACAGAAGGTATCTATTTAAGAAGGTGTAATATCTAAACCATGCTTTAGGGAAACCGAATTGTCTGGTGTACATGAAATAAATTGAAAGAAGGAAAGCGCTGAAGATGATGAATTAGAAGACTGTTATAAGGAGCCAGATAAGAAGTGATGAAAACCTAATAAGGAGTGACAGCTAATGAGTACAGCGTTTTTTGGAGGGAGATGATGAAAATGTTCTCAAATTGATTTTTGATGGTTGTACACCCTCCGAATATACTTGAAACCATTTTAAATAGGTGAATTGTATGGTATGTGAGTTATGTCTCAATAAAGTTGTGGAAAAAAGTGATGAAAACCTGAACTGATATGAGGGCGAGTGGGGTGGAAGCAAAAAGGTTGGAGCTGGTGTCATAACAGGCTTTAAGCCTGAGTGACTGAGGGAACAGTAAGTGCCATTAGTTGACAAATTGGACAGAGATTTGCCAAGAAAAGCTTAGTGAGCTAGTAAAACGATCAATAATTCTCTAAGAGTCACTATATGTTAACTAACTTGGATTTAAATAAAATTTAAAAAAAATTTTTTTTGAAGGGTTCCTGTGGAACCCTGGGTGTTCCTGGTGTCTCCAATCCAAAAGGACACAGATTAAAAAAAAAAAAAAAAACTACCTAATAGTACCTAATAACCAGTTGATATTTAAATTTCTTCAATGTCCAATTGTTTAAATTCTTTTTCCTAACTTCCTTTCTCTTCAGGATGGATTGTTTCAACAAGTAATTTGTAGTAATGACTGTGTTGACTTCAATTTTGGAGTGTTGTAGGTATGTTAAAAATTGGGTCTTGTTGAAGCCAACACAGAACTTGCTGCTGTGTTTTTTTCTTCAATGATAAACACTTACAGAAAAATAAATAAATAAATTTCCTCAATGTCCAAGTAATGGTTTTTATAGGCTTTTTTTTTTTTTTTAAGTAGGCTTTACATTCAATGTGAGGTGTGAACTCAGGACCCTCAGATGGAGAGTTGCGTACTCCAACTGAGACAGCCAGGGCCCCAATAACTTGTTTGTTTGTTTGTTTGTTTGTTTTAACCAGGATCATGCATTTGGCTGTTACATATTTTATTAGTTTCCTAGTTTTATTTTTAATAACATTTTTTCAAGCATATTCGCACAATGGAAATTATTCAATAATAAAACAAAAATATTGTGATATTGTGAAAATTAACAAATGGAAACCTCATTTAAAATAGAGGGAGTGCCTGGCTGTCTCAGTCGGCAGAGCATGAAGCTCTTGATCTCAGGGTCGTGAGTTAGAACTCTATGTTGGGTGTATAGATTATTAAACAAAAACAAAACCCAAACCTCAAAACAAACAAAAACCTTAAAAAATAAATAGATAAAATAGAGTAAGAAGCCAGAAGGGGGAGCTCTCATGCCCTATCAATCTGTCAATTGCTGATCCAATGGTTGGGGGGGGGGGCGCTGGCTGGCTCAGTTGTTAGAGCTTGTGACTCTTGATCTCTAGATTGTGAATTGCAATTCCACATTGGGTATGAAAATTACTTAAAATCTTTAAAATAAAATAAAAATAAGGAGTGCCTAGGTGGCTCAGTCAATTAAGTGTCCAACTCTTGGTTTCTGCTCACATCATGATCTCATGGTTCCTGAAGTCAAGCCCCGTGTTGGGCTCCTTGCTGTCAGTGCAAATCCTGCTTGGTATTCTCTCTCCCTTTCTCTCTGCCACTCCCCTGCTTGCTCTTTCTCTTTCTCTCAAAATAAATAAACTTAAAAAAAGTAAAATTTAAAAAAAAGGAAGAGGGGGTACTTTGCAAGTCCATACTACCTTACTACCCCAGTAGAAGAAGGATAGGTTTTTCCCTTCCCTCGGCAACAAATGAGCCAATGAGAGATGGTCAAAACTTAGCTAAAGAAAAGCTACTCTACTATACTTGGAACTCCCGGTTTACTGAGTGGAGTTACTTTGTTTTTTGTTTTTATTTAGTAATCCCTACACCCAACATGGGGTTCTAACTCATGTCCCTGAGGTCAAGAGCTTCATGCTCTTCTGACTGAGCCAGTATAATATCCCATCTAGCCATTTTCCTCTATAATAAAGAGCAGTCCTCTCCTTTGTTCTCTGGATTTGCCAGAGCTTGAATGTCCTGAATTGCAATTCTCTGCAATTTCTGAATAAACCCATTTTTGCTGGCAAAACAAACAAAAAAACCCTGACAGTTTTATTTTTAAGGTTAATATCACATGTGACAATATGAATTAATCTCAAAAGCATTGTGTTGAGTGAAAGAAGCCAGACATAAAATGTACAAATTATGTAATTCCAATTACATGAATTTCAGGAATAAGCAAAATTAGTCAATGGTTATAGAAATCAGCACACTGCTGCCTGGAGGCAGAGAGTCTGGGACTGACTAGAAAGGAACTTTCTAGGGTGGTGGAAATAGTCTGTATCTTGATCACACAGGCATCAGAATTTATCTAATTGTACTTTGTAAGTCTCTGCAGATTATTGTATGTAAATTTTTTTAAGCCACATGAAATAATTCTCTATGGTTATGTTACAAATTTGATAGGTGGTTAGGTTCATTTCTTTCAAATTGCTTCCAGTTTTAAGGTTTGCTGTTTTTCCTTATTATTTTTTTTTTTGAATGTATACTATAAGGATGGAATGTAGGTCAATGGAACAGAATAGAAAGTCCAGAATGGGCAACTCATTTTCGACAGAGGTGTCAAGACAATTCAATGGGAAAAGGGATAGTCTTTACAGTAAATGGTATAGAATAATATGGTCCTTTTACAGGTATTATTTGACTTTAATCACAGCAGCTTATGGGTTTTTTTGTGTTTTTTAAAGCAATTTTTTTTATGTTTTATTTACTCTTGAGAGAGAGAGAGAGAGACAGAGCACAAGCAGGGGAGGAGCAGAGTGAGAGAGGGACACAGAATCTGAAACAGGCTCCAGGCTCTGAGCTCTCAGCACAGAGCCCAACGCGGGGCTCAAACTCACAAGCCTCCAGATCATGACCTGAGCCAAAGTTGGATGCTCAACCGACTGAGCCACCCAGGTGCCCTGTTTGTGGGGTTTTGTTTTTTGTTTTTTGTTTTTTTTGACAGATCTTATAAGTTACACAGAAGTCTACTCTGTAGCCTGATGTGATTAATAAGCCTAAACTCAAAAAAAAAAAAAAATAATAAATAAAATCTAAACTCTAGACTCATCATTTTATTCCTCCTCATTTTCATTATTTATAGAACCCCTACTATTTACCAGGCAGTGTGCTGGATTCTTGCAAAAACAGTGATGAGTAGATCATACATAGTCTCTGCTATGAAGCAGATATTTTCATTGGAAAACCACATAAAAACCTAAAATCAAAAAGAGAAAAACTTTTTTTAATTGTGGCATGTCCTGAGGTAAACAAGGGGCTGGAATAGAAAGGAAGGTGAAAGGGTCTTTATGAAAAGCTTTCTCTAAGGAGGTGATATTTTAAGTTGAGATCTTAAAGAAGGAAAAACAAGCTAAGTGAGAAGTGCGGGAAAAGAATTCAGGCAAAAAGCTTGGTGTTTTCCAGGAGTTGAGAAGAAACCAGTAAAGCTATAAGGTAGTGAGCAAAGGGAAGAGGAGCAATGAGGTGAGAGAAGCAGACAGGGTCAGATTGGGCAGCACTCACACAGACCATGTGAGCTGCGAAGTGTTCTCAAGCAATTGGAAACCATTAGAGGGTTATAAATTAGGGAGTTACTAGATGCCATTTAGTTTTTTATTTATTTTTATTTTTTTTAATTCATTTTTGAGAGACAGAGTGTGAATGGGGGAGGGACAGGGAGAGAGGGAGACACAGAATCTGAAGCAGGCTCCAGGCTCTGACCTGTCAGGCTCTGAGTTCGATGTGGGGCTTGAACTCACGAACTGTGAGATCATGACCTGAGCCGAAGTCGGACCTGTAACCGATTGAGCCACCAGGCGCCCCTAGTTTTGTTTTTTTTTTAATGTTTATTTATTTTTGAATGAGAGAGAGAGAGAGAGGAAGGAAGGTGGAGGAGCAGAGAGAGAGGGAAACAGAATCCCCAGCAGGCCCCACGATGTGACAGCACAGAGCCCCAGGTGGGGCTCAAACTCAAGAACAGTGAGATTAGGAACCAAAATCAAGGGTCGTGTTTAACCGATTGAGCCCCCCAGGTGCTCTGCCATCTAGGTTTTAAACCACTCTTTCTGTTGTGTAGGAAATTAGCTGGAAAGGGGTAAGAAGTGTGGGCACCCAAATTAGAGTTTCACTGTGTTCTGGTATCATTTGCTTTTTCTTTTTAAAATTAATTCTTCAAGAGTCGCCTGTCTGGCTCAGTTGATAGAGCATGCAACTCTTGGGTCTCAGGGTTGTGAGTTTGAGCCGCACCCACATTGGGTGTAGAGATTACTTAAAAATAAAATATTAAAAAGAACACCTAATTTTTCAACATTCAAAGAGAGAGGTGACTTACACTTTTTTTAAAGTTTATTTTTATTTTTTTTAATGTTTATTTATTTTTGAGAGAATAACAGAGGGTGAGCGGGGCAGGGACAGAGAGAGAGGGATACACACAGGCTCCAGGCTCTGAGCTGTCAGCACAGAGCCCGGCATGAGGATTGAACTTATGAACTGTGAGATCAGGACCTGAGCCGAAGTCAGAGGCTTAACCAACTGAGCCACCCAGACACCCCAAGTTTATTTTTTTTAGTGATCTGTACACCTAACATGGGGCTCAAACTCACAAACCCCAGATCAAGAGTCATGTGCCCTAGTGACTGAGCCAGCCAGGTACCCTAAGAGGATTTACATTTACCTCTAGTCTCTCTGTGTGTCCTCCCCAGCAAACCAGTTCAAGAGTTACTTTATCTATTCTGCTGATTCAACATCTAAGACACAGACTGAAGTCTCAGCTTGGGAGCAGGTGAGACAATTTCTGAGACTAACCCGACGGGAATCTAGGACAGTGATTTTGTGAAGCCATAAGTATATTTAGGCTCATCTAGGAGTGGGATTTTTGGAATTTATCTGTAAAGCTGTTTTAATTTTTTTTTTTTTTTAATTTGAGGGGGGGGAGGGGTAGGGGGAGAGACAGAATCACAAGCAGGCTTCACACTCAGCACCAGGCCAACGCAGGGCTCAATCCCACAGCTGACCCTGGGATCATGACCCCAGCAGAAATCAAGAGTTGGATGTTCAACTGACTGAGCCACCCAGGCACCCCCATCTGAAAAGCTGTTTTAAAAAAGCTTCAGGGGCACCTGGGTGGCTCACTCAGTTGAGTGTCCAACTTTGGCTCAGGTCATGATCTCACAGTTCGTGAGATCCAGCCCCACATCAGGTTCACTGCTGTCAGCCTGTCAGTGCAGTGCCCACTTGGGATCCTCTGTCCCCTCTCTCTGCCCCTCCCCTGCTTGTGCTGTCCAATCATCAATCAATCAATCAATCAATCAATATAAAAGAGCTTCACAAGGGGCGCCTGGATGGCTCAGTTGGTTGAGCGCCTGTCTTTGATTCAGGTCATGATCTCATGGTTCCTGAGTTAGAGCCTGAAGGATCCTGTCCCCCTCTCTCTCTGCCCCTCTCCCTCAGGCGCTCTCCCTCAAAAATAAAATAAACATTAATAAAATAAAATAAAAAAGCTTCACAAGACCTAAGAGATTGGATTTAGAAAACTACCAACTAGTTAACCTTTTATTGTACTTATAATAACTTTTCCACTCCAGAGACTGTCTCTATGAAGCTTACACATATTCTTACCAGACAGGACCTGGTCCATTCCTTGGTGAATCAGCAAAATACTGCAGAAACTAGTTATAAAGAGCATTAACATAGAGGAGGAGAAAGTTGCACAAAAGGGAATGTCAACTATATCTGTAACACTATTTAACTTTAGAAATGAAGTCTTAAAGTAAATGTGAAAAATATTATTTGTTGATTCTGGGTGCTGGTACATGCTACATGAATATTGAAATTATTCTTTGTATTTTTCTATATTTTTTATTGTCTCAAATTAATAACAAATCATAAAAATCAGCACAGTTTTCCATAAACCCAAAACACATTGATCTGTTACAGACATTAATTTCACAAATGATTAGACATGTGGCATTAGATTGCTGCTCTCACTCCCCAACCCTGTTATTTGCAGAACACTGTAAAAATTAAATGGGAAGAGGGATTGTAATTCAAATGAATGAATACTACCTCACCCTGCCCTAGGGATGCTAGAAAGAGGCATAATCCTGGAAATCTGTCTTCTGAGATGGCAAAGAATGAAGTTATTAATACAATAACTAACAAGATAAGAGAAATACACCTATCAACTGGTTTAGCTCAGTTGATTACAATACTGATCAAGTTAAGGTCAACTGCACGGATTTCTATTTCTCTGTTAGTGGCCGAATCCTTCCCTTATCCAACATTACCAATGTTTTCAAATATGTGCACCAATCCATCACATACTATAAAGATCACTGTATACCAGTACAGCTGGAAAACAATTTGGCAACATGTATTAAGAGCCTTAAAAATGTGTGTACCATTCTCATTAAAGGACAAACTGAAATGTGGTTTTCTGATGTGATGCACTGAGGATACAATATCACAGATGTAGTGCTCCTTCCAAAATGCATAACCTGAATCTAATTATGAGAAAAGTATCAGTATCAAATGTGTGGAACTCTTCAAAAATGTCACTATCAGGAAAGACAAAGTCTGAAGAACCATTCCGTATTAAAGGAGACTAAAAAGACATGATAATACAGTAGGTGATCTTGGACTGCATCCTGGATCAGGAAAAAAAATGCTACAGAGGATATTGGTGGGACATATGGCAAAATCTGATAATGGACTTGTTAAATTTCCTGAATTTGATTGATGAAAAGTGATAAAGCAAATACAGCAAAATGTTAACAATTGGTGAATGCAGATGAATGGAGTTTATTGCATTGTTCTTACAACTTATTATATTTGAAATTTCCTCAAAATAAAAAGTTGGTAATAAAAATGTATGTACCTTTTGACCTATAATTCTACTGCTAGGAGTCTGTCCTAAAAATAAACAAATTTTCAAAAGTCATTTTTTAAATAAAGATTAAAAAAATGCTTAATGTTTTAGTTATTTTTGAGAAAGAGAGGGAGGGAGCACAAGTGCACTCACCCGCTCCAGAGTGAAGTAGGGGCAGAGAGGTGGGGGAGGGGGACAAAGGATCTGAATCAGGCTCTGCACTGACAGCAGAGAGCCCAAAGCGGGGCTTAAACTCATGAACTGTGAGATCATAACTTGAGCCAAAGGCCAAAGTCAGAAGTTTAACCAACTGGGTCATCCAGGCACCCCTATAAAATTGTTTACAATTTAAGTTAGTTAGTTAGTGTATGTATGTACATATGTGTTTGTTTGTTTATTCATTCATTCATTCATTCATTCATTCATTCAGGGTATGCGAGCCAGGGAGGGCAGAGAGGGAGAGAGAGAGAATCTGGGGCTCAAACTCACAAACTGTATGATCATGACCTGAGCTGAAATCAAGAGTGGTATGCTTAACCAACTGAGCCACCCAGGTGCCCCTCAAAAGTTCTTGTCTTACAGCTGGGGGGAAAATGGGGCTTGAGGCAAACAAATCTGTGGAAATTTCTGCCCTAATTTTCTGAATAATTCCCTTTAAGCGGGTCTTGGGAATGATGTTGGAAAAGGCATAGGCTCATTCAGAATTCCAAATAAATTCTTGGGGCACCTGGGTGGCTCAGTCAGTTAAGCATCCGACTTCGGCTGAGGTCACGATCTCATGGTCCGTGAGTTCAAGCCCCACGTCGGGCTCTAGGCTGATGGCTCAGAGCCTGGAGCCTGCTTCCGATTCTGTGTCTCCTTCTCTCTCTGCCCCTCCCCCATTCATGCTCTGTCTGTGTCTCAAAAATAAATAAAAACGTTAAAAAAAAATTAAAAAAAAATTCCAAATAAATTCTGTACATACTCCACCTTTAAGGAAGTGGAGAATAACTTCCCACTCCTTACGTGTGCACTTCACATAGTACTTCCTTCCCAAGATTACAGTATGGAAAGGGAAAAACGTTTAACTTTAACGGAGAAAGCTGCCATGTGACCAAAGTAGGCATCAGCAATCAAAAATAGTATTTTTAAAAATTTTTAAATTTTGGGGGCACCTGGGTGGCTCAGTCGGTTGAGCGTCCGACTTCAGCTCAGCTCATGATCTCGCGGTCTGTGAGTTCCAGCCCTGCATTGGGCTCTGTGCCGCCGGCTGGGAGCCTGGAGCCTGCTTTGGATTCTGTGTCTCCCTCTCTCTCTGCCCCTCCCCCACTCATGCTCTGTTTCTGTCAAAAATAAACATTAAAAAAAATTAAAAAAAAATTTTTTTAATTTTTATTTAAGTAATCTCTACACCCAGTGTGGGGCTTGAACTCACCACTCTGAGACCACGAGTCACATGCTCCTCAGAGGGAGCCGGCCAGGCACCCCTCAAAAATCATACTGACAGCATGAATCCTAGGTATTATGTGATGAAATGGCACTTTACCCCTGTAATCTTCCAACCGAAACCACTGACCAATCATAAGAAAAATTCCAAGAGCCGTACATCCTATAGTATACCTAATTAGTATCCCTCAAAGTTGTCAAGGTCATCAAAAAGGAAAAGTTGAGTTAACATTCACACCCACCAAATTTAGGAGACATAACAATTAAATGAAACACAGTATCCTGGATGGGATCCTGAAGAAGAATAAGCGCACTAGGTTAAAACTAAAGAAATCCGAATAAATGATGGACTTGGGTCAATACATCAATATTGCTTAATTAATTGGAACAAATGTGCCATAATAATGTAAGATGTTAATACAGTAACCAGTGTGTGAGGGGGAGAAAGATACACGAAAGCCCTGTTTCATCTGCTTAATTTTTCTGTACATCTAAAGCTGTTCTAAAAATAAAATCCATTAATAAAATATTGGTGAAATTTGCTTTCATTAAGGCCAAGAAAGCAAAATAATAAATTCTGATTTTGTGCTAAAAATTTAAACCTAAAAAAAATTCAAGGGCTATAAGGCTACAAAAACTCACATAATTCAACTAATTGCAGACACCAGAACTCCCATTCTCTCCCTTCTACCGAGGAAGAGGCTTTTGAAGAAAACAGCTCGGAAGTCACGAGCCAGTGACCAAAGGAACTGGGACTGAACCAAGAAGGACTGCCCGCGCAGGCGCCCAACCAGGGAAGGGCGGGGCCAGGGCGGGACTTCCCCGAACCAGCTCTTTTCCCACTGGCTGAGAAGGGCGGGAGTGTGCCGTCACCTGGCAGGAACCGGAAGCTGGAGTTATAAAGCAAAGGAAGGCGAAACCTGCGCCGGGTTTTCTTTTCCCCTTCCTTTTACCTCCCTGTTCTAATCGCGTTCCAGCCAGTGTCCCTCCGGCCTAGCACCACTTTCGCTATGGCTCTCAGCGATGCTGACGTGCAAAAGCAGGTGAGGGCCTGCGGTTGGGTCTGGCGTAGTCGCAGCGTCAGTCCCGGGGTGACGGGCTGGAACCCGGCTCAGGGAGGACGCGGGCCTCGGGCATCCCAGATGCCGAAGGAGGGGTCCCTTACCTCAAGTCCCCAGGGCTTAGTGGTCTGTCTGCGGGAGGGAGGTTTGACTCACAGCCTTATGTCTTCAGCTGGGGTTTCGCGTGCCGCCTCCTTGATGTGCTGCTGGCTTTTTGCCTCCCACCTCGGCATTCCCTATTTTCCCAGGGTACTCGCTGTGGTTGTTAGAGCAGAGAATTGAAAACAAGCGTTGAAATGCAAATTGAATGCAAGGATTAAAAACCTCTTTTTCGTTTGATTTTTAACCCTGGGAGAAGGGTTCACAGTAGGATAAAGTGCTGATGGGAGACCGCTGCTTCCAATGTTGTTTTGAGGTCATTCATTTTATGAACTGTTTATCTTCATCTTGGAAGAATCCCCTCTATCATAATGAATTGTAATGGTTGCTCTCTCAGTGTGTACGTTAATATTTTGTAAATATTTATTAATCATAATGCAGAATTCCTCTCAACATTTATGAACTCCAGCGCCAGTGTTTGGCATAAAGTAAGTCCAGGTCAGTGGAAAAAAATGATGGAAGTCGTGAACCTACATTATTTTTGCAAGTGTATAAACAGTCCTGGGAAACTTTAGGGGTTTTTTGTTTTTGTGTTTTTAAGGTGTCATACCTTCGAGTTTGTAGGCATTGAGAAAGTTACAATTTGAAAGTCTCCCAGGATAATATATTGGCATTGATAGGCCTGTAAGTAACAGGAAAAAGTGGTTTCCATTTGCCCTGCATAGATACTTTGCAACCAGGGTCCTTGAATTTAGTAGTCATATTGCCAAAAGGTTTTTCAGAGAAAGAAGCTTAAGCCTGCAATTTAATCTTTAGGTAATTTAGAGAACTAAGTCCATTTCTTTTTGAAGTACTGGGAAAATTCTCTGACTAAAGCTCACTCACTGCCTTATGAATCTTAAGTGACCAATAAAATATTTTTTCCTTTTCCTAGGAAATGACTCTGCATTTTAATCTAGTATGCACTAAGAATGGAGTGTTTCTTCATCAGTGGTCTTATGCTAATCATAAAGGGGAAATCGTGTAACAAAAATAGTGTCTATGGAGAAGATTGAGAAATCTTAACAATATTCTTACAAAACAATGGGGTTTTTAACATATAAACTGCTATTTCTGATTTTTACTATAGGAGAAACTTGGTGCAGTGGAAAAGTACTGTGCCTTCCATACCTTCTAGTAGTCACAATTACAGTGCTGATTCTCTTCTTCCACTTGTTCCTTCATCTTTTCCGTACCCTACTTATTGAAGAATAAGGCTTCCCCAGGAAAAACATATTATAAAGATAAAGTGGTATATTTCCTTAGACTGAAACTATTTGTTTTTTCTGTAAAATTGAAAGATGAAGAAATCTGTTCTCTGCCTCTCCACACTCTAAGCTCTGTAAGGGCAGTGTATTTTGTTCCCTCTATTTGCAGCAGTGAATAGGCCAGGCACCAAGCATGTAGTAAGTGTTTGTAAATAGAGGATTCCCTGATGTCTTCCCTATTGTATTAAAATATTTATGTAGGGGTGCCTGGGTGGCTTAGGTGGTTGGGCATCCGACTTTGGCTCAGGTCATGATCTCACGGTTTGTGAGTTCGAGCCTGGCATGGGACTCTGTGCTAACAACTGGGAGCCTGGAGCCTGCTTCAAATTCTGTGTCTCCTTCTGTCTCTGCCCCTCCCCTGCTCTTACTCTGTCTCTCTATATCTCAAAAATAAACAAATCTAAAAAAAAAATTTATATACATTTGTTTTTATGTGGGGAGTATGGTTATTTCATTAAATTTTCGAAGGAATCGGACTTCAAAAAACTTAAAACCTAGTAGGGTTAGCAGGAAGAAGAAAAGTATTTTCTAAAGGCCAGATTTTTCTGCCTTAGGGGCAGAGTTAAATGTCCTGAAGGGTTTCACTATTTCTCTTGTTGGAACTCCTGAAGACAGAATATGATCATGTTGGCTGTAAACAGGTTCTCTGACCTGGGTTAAAATGAGTGTGTTTTGCTCTAGGCTGTGCTGATCTAGTCAAATCTGGTAGCAGAGGGTCCACCATGAGTGATAAAGGCCGATAATGCAGGTTTGAATCAGAGTTCACCTCTACAGGCCCATGCCTTGTGGCATTTATAAACACCTGTTTTGATTACTGTATTTAAACTACTTTAAAATTCCAAACTGAGTTCAGTAAGGCTTCAAACTGAACGTGTGGAGATAAGATTCCTTACCGTGAACACACACACAAATCTGTGGGGGTTAATGCTTTTAGCAAGGTCACAGTTTTTCTATACAGTGTACCTCTGGATTAGGTACTACAAATATTTCAAGGCCTGAGACTTCATAAGTATTGTATTACCTATGAAATAGGCTCTGATTATCATACTTATTTTGGTTCCTCAAGCATAGGGTAGCTGCTAAGAATTTTGATAAAAAGGAAATCTTACCTTTTAAAACCATACTGTGTGTTTTCTTTAAGACTTTGATGGCATGAGCTTGTATTATTAATGCACTTTATATTATATTCTTATTTTTTTATTTAAAAAAAATTTTTTTTAACGTTTTTTTATTTTTGAGACAGAGAGAGACAGAGCATGAACGGGGGAGGGTCAGAGAGAGAGAGGGAGACACAGAATGTGAAACAGGCTCCAGGCTCTGAGCTGTCAGCACAGAGCCCGATGCGGGGCTTGAACTCACGAACCGCGAGATCATGACATGAGCCAAAGTCGGACGCTTAACCAACTGAGCCACCCAGGCGCCCCTATTAATACACTTTTTAAAAAATATATAAAACAAACTTACTCAGCCATTTTTAAGTGTATAGTTCAGTAGTGTTAAGTATGTTCACCTTATTGTAAAACAAATCTTGACTCACTTTTGTACATCTGTGTGTACCTTAATTTTATGATATCTTTGTGGTATATGGAGAAGCTGGGAATTGTTTCCAGATTGTTAAACTCTAAAATGTACGGGGGAGGGGGGGTGGCGCATAGGTGGCTCAGTTGGTTAAGCATCCAACTAAGCATGATCTCATGATTCGAGCCCTGCATCAGGCTCTGCGCTGACAGCTCAGGCTGCTTCGAGTTCTGTCTCTCTGTCTCTGTCTCTCTCTCTCTCTCTCTGCCCCTCCCCCACTCACACTGTCTCTCCCTCTCAAAGATAAATAAACATTTAAAAAAATATAGGGGCGCCTGGGTGGCTCAGTTGGTTAAGCATCCGACTTCAGCTCAGGTCGTGATCTCATGGTTTGTGAGTTCGAGCCCCGCGTTGGGCTCTGTGCTGACAGCTCAGAGCCTGGAGCCTGCTGCAGATTCTGTGTCTCCCTCTCTCTCTGCTCCTCCCCTGTTTATGCTCTGTCTCTCTCCTTCAAAAATAAATAAAAACATAAAAAAAATTTTTTTTTAAGTAAAAAAATATGTAAAAATAAAAAGTACTTGGGATATCTCAACAGGCTTAAAATACCCAGCAGGTTCTCATTCATTCACAAATGTTTATTGATTACCCACTGTAGTGGCAGTTGTTCCCTTCTGGAGTTATGATGATATAAAAGACAAGATCTCAGTACTCATGGAGCTTACCTTAGATGGGAGAATTAATAAACACAATGAATTAACCTAGAGCTTATTGATGTTTTTAAAATGAGCTTTTTTTTAATTCATCATTTCTTTCATATAGAGCCCCTATGAAATGAAACTACTAGTGAGTTTGGTGAGCTGTGTTACTTGTATATTCACTTGGGTGTATTTTACATCTTCACTGGAGACAATACTTCATTTATGAGTCTAAATTGGATCAGTCACCCCAAGCCCCATTCAGAAGACTTCAGTGGACTTTATTCTCTGTAGCCAGAGCTCTAAAGCCCTTTAACAAGGACCTCACCTTATAGTTTAGTTGTGGATAGGGACAAGTAAGCAAGGAATTATGAATATGTATTTAGGTAGAGGAAGTGTGGAGTGCCCTAGATGCATGTAGGTGAGAAATTCAGAAAAGATTTTCCAAAGGCAGTTAAGCAAGCTGAATCCCAAGAAGTTAGCTAGATGAAGCAGGAGGAAGAGTACTCCAAGTGGAAGGAACAACATATTTGAAATCTCGGAAATGAGGGAGAGAGTGGTGAACTCAAGGAACAGAAAAACTGAAATAAGTTTAGTAGGATAGGAACCAAGAGTCTGAAGAGTGGCGAGTGGTGAAAGTTATTTTTCATATAATGCTGGCAAGGTAAGCATTGACCAGATCATGTACCTTCTAAAATCTTTGAGCTTGATCATAAAGCAAGTTGGGGTGTGGGGGAATGTGATATGTGATGAGACCAACATTTTTTAAAGGATCTTTCTGGTTGCAGTGTAGAGTTGATGAAAGAGGAAACAGGGCTGGAGGCCAGTAGACAGATTTGGAAGCTGTGGTAATAATTCAGCTGAGAGATGGTGATAGCAAAGACTAGGATAGTGGCTAAGAAGATAGAGAGATGTGGGCAAATAAAAGAACCATTGGAAGAGAGAATTGATTGGACTTGGTGGTTGATTGGATGTGAGGACTGAGGTACAAGGAAGAGTCAAAGTTGAATGTTGTACTAATCCTCCAGATAGAGATCAAAGTTGGGGGCAGGGAGTGGTTAACAGTTCATTAGTGAGTGTTTTGGATTTAGGTTGCTGTGAGTAGGATATCTAAAAAAGAGCAGTGTAGGAGGCAGAGGCACTGAAGGAGAACAAGGAAGTCAAAAGGAAGAGATTGTTTAAGAAGGGAGGATTGGTCAACATAACAAGAAATGCTGAAATGTCAATTAAGGTAAGGCCAAGATTTAAGGACTAGGAGATTATTGTCATTTTATGAGAGTAATTTCAGTGGACTGAAGGGGTAGAAGTGAATTAAAGTATGTTGAGAGTAGAAGGTAAGAAAGTTGAAAAAGTATGGGGCACCTGGCTGGCTCAGTCAGTAGAGCATGTGACTCTTGATCTCAGTGTTATAAGCTCAAGTTCCATGTTGGGTATAGAGATTACTTAAAAATAAAAAATAAAAAAATCTTAAAAATAAAATCTTTTTTAAAAAGTTGAAAAAGTAAATCTAAATAGGTCTTTGATCCATTTTATTAGAAATGGAAAAGAGAAAAAGAGGGTCCTGGCCAAAAGGGGTATGAAGTAGAGGAGGGTATATATTTAGTCCATCCTCCCCCATAAACTCTAAGTTCTTTGAGAATAGGATAATGTTCTGTGATATTGAATATTGCATCTGGTCCATTTGCTAGAGCAAATTCCAGATTATAAGATATCTGAGACCAGAAATTATCTCATTTATCCTTGTATACAATGCCTGGCACATAATATGCATTCAATAATGATTGATTGTTGAATGAATCAGAAAAGATAGGTACATTTTCTTTTCTTGTTATACTCAAAAATAAAATAATCTTTTCATTTTTTTCTTACAGATTAAGCATATGATGGCTTTTATTGAACAGGAAGCCAATGAGAAAGCAGAAGAAATAGATGCAAAGGTGAGATTTCCTTTTCTAGGTTTAAGAAATTATCAAAATTTCATATTGTTTTTGCTTTAGTAAGGAGTAATTTTACTAGTTGTTTAACAACACATCACATAGGACTGCTAAGAATATCTTTTCTCTTTTTTAAATATTTTTTTAATGTTTATTTTTGAGAGAGAGAGAACATGAGCGGGGAAGAGGCAGAGAGAGAGGGGGACAGAGGATCCGAAGCAGGCTCTGTGTTGACAGCAGAGCCCGATGCCATGATTCGAGACTCAATGTGAGGCTTGAACTCAGGAACCATGAGATCATGATTTGAGCCAAAGTTGGACACTTAACCAACTGAGCCACCCAGGCGCTCCAAATAGCTCTTATCTTTAATATTAAAAAATAAACTTTCCTTTCTAAACATCCTGATTGTCAATAAGTGTCCTGAAATTTTATGGTAGGGAGTAGAAAAGTAATGGGTTAATTTTCTCATGGAATCTGGAATCTAGACATTTAGCATCTATGGGTAATTATGATAGCTGGTTAAGGAGGGTGTAGTATTGGGGCGCCTGGGTGGCTCAGTTGACTGAGGGTCTGACTTCGGCTCAGGTCATGATCTCACAGTTCATGGGTTTGAGCCCCATGTTGGGCTCTGTGCTGACAGCTGAGAGCCTGGAGCCTGCTTCAGATTCTGTGTCTCCCTCTCTCTGCCCCTCCCCTGCTCACACTCTGTCTGTCTCTCTCTTTCTCTCAAAAATAAATAAACATTAAAAAAAATTTTTTTTAAAGAGGTGTGGTATTTTTATGTTGTTATTTTGCTTTTTCATTAATTTGTGCTTGTTTTTTTCTTTTTAAGTTTTTTAAAAGTTTATTTATTTAGAGAGAGCACGTGGGAGGGGTGGAGAAATAGGGAGGAAGAGAGAATCCTAAACAGGGTCCACACTGTCTACACAGAGCCCAATGCGGGTCTCAAACTCAATGAACTGTGAGATAATAACCTGAGCCGAAACCAAGAGTTGGCCACTTAACTGACTGAGGCACCCCTAATTTATAATTTTAAAACGACTGTTAGATTCATCTTATTTTTCTGATCAATGGAGGCAAGAATGCTGTTATAATTCTTTTATTTTTATAAGGGAGGACTAAAACTGGGATTACTTGACCAGATTCTTTAGGCAGTAACCCAGATCTTCTAAACTCCAAATTCTGTGTTCTTTTCATTAGCCCCCTAGTAAGCAAATGGATTAAATTTAGAATACATAATGATTTTTTTTATGTTTATTATTTTTGAGAGAGAGTGAGTGTGAGTTGGGGAGGTTCAGAGAGAGGCTGGGGTACAGAGGATGTTAAGTGGGCTCCACACAGATGGCAGAGAGCCTGATGCGGGGCTCAAACCCATGAACCACAAAATCATGACCTGAGTGGAAGTCAGATGCTCAACCAAGGCGCCCCAATGATTTTTTTCACATACAGAACCTTCTATCAATATATCCTTTATGACTTTGTGGGTAGGTACTATTATCCTTTTTCTTTTTCTTTTTTTTTTAATTTTTAGTTTAAGTAGGCTCTACACCCAACGTGGGGCTTGAACTTAGGACCCTTAGATCAAGAGTGGCATGCTCTACCAACTGATCCAGCCAGGCACCACTGGGTATGATTATTTTTGATCAGGTTTTTAGTTTTCTGGTTCATCATTTATGATGAAAATCAATGGTTATCTCTTTTAAGTAAATTAGAAATAATTCTTGAAGACAAGTCATAATAAACTTCCTATGTTTGATATGGAAAACGATAATTATAAGCAAGTACCTCTGGTTACCAGCTGCTTAAAATAAAACTCCAGATCTGCTGTAATGAATTAATAATAATTAATTCCTTGGTAGGCAGAGGAAGAGTTCAACATTGAGAAAGGTCGTCTTGTGCAAACCCAAAGACTGAAGATTATGGAATACTATGAGAAGAAGGAAAAGCAGATTGAGCAGCAGAAGAAAATGTAAGTAGATCCTGGTCACAATATTAGCTAAGGAAGCTTTGAAAAGTCAGTGGGACAAAAGACAGAGCATGTGCTTTGGAGTCAGGGAGGTATGGATTCAAGTCTTAACTGGACCAACTTACACTTTTCTCACCTTGGGCAAGTTGCTTAATTATTTTCCTTCCTTTGTGAAAATGGAAGCTTCACAGGATTATTGAAAAAAAAGTTGGAATAACTGATATAAAAGTGCTTCTTTATCTTTGAAAATGTTTATAGAAGCCACTCGAGTATATGCAAAGAGGAGTATTTGTGCGTATGTAGGAAGCTGTATATTTTTTCTACAGTTTCTATATTTTTATGCTGTACTGCTACTACTTTTCCATATCTTTTGCAGTCAGATGTCTAATTTGATGAATCAAGCAAGGCTCAAAGTCCTCAGAGCGAGAGATGACCTTATTACAGTGAGTAATTAGCCCCTATTATAAAATTGTAAAGTGTTTATTTACCTATTATAGAGAATGCACTAGTTAGCATTAGCTAATTAAGGAGGTGAATGGTTTTTAGAAAACATTTGGTCAGCAAATCATTATACTAGGTGTTGTAGTAAATACAAAGTGAATAAGATATTGCCATGTCTTCAAAGACCCTCTGATCTCACAGAGCGTATAGACTCTTTTGGTTATACAGCACATTATGGGTGGACCATACAGTATGTGAGGGTGATAGGGATGAATAAAATTAGTAAAATTATGGCCAAGAGTGCAAGGCTAAAAGAGCTTCACCTATTTTCAGTAGAAGCTATTGAAGTTTTTATTTTATTTTATGAGAATTATCATAAATAGGGTTCATGGTATGAGTATGTAGGCTAAATTTAAGAGGGAAGAGGTTAGGAGCACCTGGGTGGCTCAGTCAATTAAGCATTTGACTTCAGGTGAGGTCATGATCTCACAGTCCGTGAGTTTGAGCCCTGTGTTGGGCTCTGTGCTGACAGCTCAGAGCCTGGAGCCTGCTTCCGATTCTGTGTCTCCCTCTCTCTTTGCCCCTCCCCCACTCACACTCTGTCTCAAAAATGACTAAATATTAAAAAAAAAGAGGGAAGAGGTTAGACACAAGATAACCATTTGGGAAGTATTGTCATCTGAGGAAGAAGGCAGAAACCTACTGAAACATACATTTAGTTGAGAAACTTTAAAGGTATTTGAATTAGGGACTCTTGACTGGCTTAGTCATGAGAGCATGTGAGTCTTGATCTCGGGGTTGTGAGTTTGAGCCTCACATTGTGTGTAGTGTTTACTGAAAAAAAATATTCATATAAATTATATTTCAGGAACCAACAAGGATGCCTGCTGTTTCGACTGTTCTTCATTGTGGTGGAGGCCTTAGATTCCTTTAAGGTGGAGAAATAGGAATTATACACAAATTAAGAAGGAATAATTTTTTTTGCAGATATGATTGCCTATACAAAAAATATAACATCTGAAAAACTGTAAGAAGTAGTGATTAGTTCAAAGTGGTGACTGGCTATAAAGAGAGTATAAAAAATGAATAGTTTTTCTATATACCAACAATAACCAATTAGCAAGTAAAATAAAAAGTAGATTCCTTTGTAGTGGTTACAAAAACTACGGATAAATGGTTACAAAAACTATGGGTAAATGCTAGTGAATAAGCCAGCATTCATATGAAAAAGCTATAAAACTAAAAATATAAAATTTGAATAAATGGCAAACATACCTTTCTTTGGTTTGTTTGTTTGAGAGAGTGTGTCTGTTCATGCAAGCAAGGGAGCAGAAGGAGAGGGAGAATCCCAAGCAGGCTCCAGGCCCATCACAGAGCCTGATGTGGGGGCTCAATCTCATGATCCTGAGATCATGACCTGTGCTGAAATCAAGAGTTGGATGCCAAAGTGACTGAGCCACCCAGGTGCCCTAAAAACATACCACTTTCTTAGAAGATTAAAGAAACACAAACGAATATAAGTGTGTCAGTGTTGACACATTTTGCAGGAAGACTTTCCAGACATTGACTACTGACTAACTCTTCTTCTTCCAAGTTCAGTGCTAAATACTGAATTTCAGATGTGGTTAACTAGGAGAATGGTGATTGTGTTAATGAAATGGGAAGTTAGGAGGGCAAGCTCTTTTTTTTTTTTTTAAGTTTATTTTTGAGAGAGAGCGAATGTGCACACACAAGTGGGGGAGGGGCAGAGAGGGAGAAAGAGACACAATCTGAAGCAGGCTCCAGGCTCTAGCTGTCAGTGCAGAAGCCAACCTGGGGCTCCAACTCACAAACTGTGAGATCCTGACCTGAGCCGAAGTTGGATGCTTAACCGACTGAGCCACCCAGGTGCTCCTGGAGGGCAAGGTCTTTTAAGAATAGCTAGCTTAAAACAAACAAACAAACAAAAAACAAAACAAAAAAAAGAATAGCTAGCTTACTTTTGGACATACTTTAAGGGGCCAAGAAATCTCCAGTTGGATGTGTCTGTCAGGATGTTAAGTGAGGGGCTGAAGTTCAGGACAACAGAGATTGCTTATTAACATAACCTTCACAGCACTTCAAATGTGAATGCTTTTAAATTCTAGGAATATGGGAAAATAGGGAATGTGTTGCTAAAGTATCTTGTTACATGGGAATGAATAGTTCATACTCTATAAAATATAAAAGGAGGACTAGACAGCTTTTTGTGGAAATGTTGACTGCAAAATGTTAACACCTGAGGGTAGTTGTTACCTAGTGTCTTCACTAAAATGTTGAGTTTCAGTAACCAGTGGTTGATTTTTTTCCACAGGATTCAGATTTCTTTAGCAACCAGAATTGATTGACCTAGTTTATACGCTTCTCTTAAAATAATAGTATGTGCTTAGGGAAGGTAGTTTGTTGTAAAAGAATTTGGGCTTACAAGTCTTTCAGCTTTGCCATATTAGCTTGAGTAAATTATTATTTCTGACCCTCAATTTCCTCTTTGGTATGCATTAATTATGGTGCTTGGTTCAGAGGGCTGGGTTTTTCTCTTTTTTATTTTAATTTTTTTTAAGGTTTGTTTAGTTTTGAGAGAGAGTGTGAGAGAGAGAGACAGAGCATGAGTGGCCAAGGGACAGAGAGAGAGGGAGACACAGAATCCGAAGCAGGCTCCAGGCTTGAGCTGTCAGCACAGAGCTTGACATGGGGCTCGAACTCCCAAACTGTGAGATCATGACCTAAACCAAAGTCAGACACTTAACTGACTGAGCCACCCAGGTGCCTCTGGGTTTTTCTCTTTTTAAAAATAATTTTTAAACTGTTTAAAAGTAAAAATTATTTTGGGGTACCTGGCTGACTCAGTTGGTAGAGCATGCAACTCTTGATCTTGGGGTCATGAGTTCAAGCCCCAAGTTAGGTGTGGAGCCTACTTTAAAAAAATAAAGGGGCATGTGGGTGGCTCAGTTGGTTCAGTGTCCAATTTTTGATAACAGCTCAGGTTGTGATCTCGTGGTTTGTGAGATCGAGCCCCATGTCAGGTTGTGCACTGACAGCATGGAGCCTGCTTGGGATTCTCTTTCTCCCTCTCTCTTTGCCCCTCCCCCACTTATTCTATCTCTCTTAAAGTAAATAAACTTCAAAATTAAATAAAATATTTAAAACATCAAATTTATTTTTACGTAGTGTTACATGCACATTAAAAATTTAAAGAATCAGATACCAGGGTAGCTTGGTTGAGCATCTGACTTTTGGTTTTGGCTTGGGTAATGATCCCAGGGTTGTGGGATCGAGTCCTGAGTTGGGCTCTGTACTAAGTGTGGAGACTGGTTGAGATTCTCTCTCTCTCTCTCTCTCTCTCTCTCTCTCTCTCTCTCTCTTTCTCTCTCTCTGCCCTCCTCTGTCTTACACACGTGCACTCTCTCTCTAAAATAAAAATAAAAATTTAAAATTTAAGGAATCAAATCCATAAGGCTTATACCAACAAATATCAATCTCTTGGCCCAGTTGAAACACAGGGTTCTTAGGCTCTCATAAGGATCGAATGCAAGAATGCATTTAAATACTCTAGCTTAACACTTGGCATATATAGTATTTGTGTAAGAAGTGTTACTTCACTTTCCCCACCCCATCTCCTCCTGTGGTGACCCTTCTCTTAATTGGTCTGGATAGTTGAAATATTCTCCCAGCTGTTTGGTGCCAGTGCTCAGAAAGCCCTGAACTATTTAAGTTGCTACATCTTTGATATATGCCTGGAGTCAAAAATGACAACTGTGTCAGCTACTGTGTAGATGCTGTTATTTGTATAGTCAAGAGTTTAGAGACCTGTAAATTAAAATATCTCAGTAGCAGGCCTCAATATGAGTGCCAAGGGTTATAGCATGTATTGTTTTTTTTATTAAAAAAAATTGTACTTTTTATTTATTTAGTTTTTATTTTTAAGTGATTTTTAAAAATTCACTTATTTTTGAGAGGGTGCGAGTGAGCAAGGGGCAGAGAGGGAGGGTGAGAGAGAATTCCACTCAGACTCCGCACTATTCGAAGTGGGCCTGGAGCTCATCTGATGCAGAGCTTGAACTCCCTGAGATCATGACCTGAGCCAAAGTCGGCTGCTTAACCGCCTAAGCCACCCAGGCACCCCATTAATATCTAAAATTTAGATTAATCATTTATTATCAAATATTTGAATTCTTACCAGGTGCAAGCATGATTCTAATTACTAGAGATATAATAAAATTTAGCTCCTGCTTTTGTGGAATTTAATATCCTAGTATGCTATGTATGAGTTGTGGTTTTAAGTTGATTGATTTTTTTTTTTTTTTTTTTTTTTTTGAGAGAGAGCTGGAGGGGCAGAGAGAAAGAATCCTGAGCAGGCTCCGCACTGTCAGTGCAGAGCCCAACATGGGGCTCGAACTCACAAACCTTGAGATCATGACCTGAGCAAAAATCAGGAGTCTGATGCTTAAACAACTGAACCACCCAGGCACCCCCAAAATTTTATTTTTATTTTTATTTATTTAAAAAAAAATTTTTTTTAATGTTTATTTATTTTTGAGACAGAGACAGAGTGCAAGTCGGGGAGGGGCAGAGAGAGAGGGAGACACAGAATCTGAAACAGGCTCCAGGCTCTGAGCTGTCAGCACAGAGCCTGATGCGGGGCTCAAACCCACGGACCGCGAGATCATGACCTGAGCCGAAGTCGGACGCTCAACCTACTGAGCCACCCAGGCGCCCCCAAAATTTTATTTTTAAGTAATTTCTACACCCATTGTGAGATTCGAACCCATAGCCCTGAGATCAAGAGTTGCACACTGCACTGACTAAGCCAGCCAGGCGTCCTGAGAGGTTGGAACTTCTATATGGACAGCACACTGATTCCAGGTGGAGCTGAAGGAATGGATGAGATCACCAAGGTTGTGGATGTCGAATTATAGGGCCAAGTAAACAAACTGAGAAGCATCTTTTTTTTTTTTTTTTTTAATTAAGTAAGCTCTGCACTCAATGTGGGGCTTAAACTCATGACCCCAAGATCAAGAGTTGCATACTCTACCAACTGAGCTAGCCAGGTACCCCCAAGAAGCATCATATTTAATAGGCAGGAAGATAAGGGATTGCTAAGGAAACATGAAGAAAAAAGCAGTCGTGTTGGAGAAGAATAAGAAGCTAAGGGAACAGAAAACTTGAACAAAATGAGAATCTAAAATAGCTAATGCTTCTAAGAATCAGAGTAGGTAGAGCACAGATTTGGCATTCAAGGTGTCATTTCTGACTTTTGCCAGAGCACTTTCATTGGATTAATGAAGGCAGAAAGCCAGACTGTAATGGCCTGAAAAGTGTGTGGTGTAAGTAAGTGTGTGGTGAGGAACTGGAGGCATGTGCATGGCCTCCTAAGGAGCGGGCTGTGGGAGCTGCTGGTGCATTGATCTCAGATACAAAGTTACAAGTATTCTATGGCATGCAACTTGAGTTCAGTGTACAGCTGAGCTTTTATTTTTTTAATTTATAGTGAGAATTTTGTGAAAATAAACATTTCTATAATTTTAGTTCTAAAGACATGTGTTTCCTTCGCCCTTTGCCAAGTCTAACTTCTTACCATCAAGTAATTTACAGTTTAGCAAACACAGTAAGAGGCCTAGAGGGCTGAGGAAACAGAGCAGACAGGGTTACATATTCATCAAAGCATACATACCTGCTTTAAATGGATTTCGCTATTTGAAAACATTTTATTTCTAGTAGTTATTTTCTCTGATGTTTATCCTTTTTCCTTGCCTGCCCTGATGTTTAAGAGCACAAGCTTTGGAATTCCTGTGAGATTTGAATTTCTGTTTCCCGGTATCAGCTATTCGGTGGGCAAATTTTTTAAGCACTTTGAACCTTCTGTTTCCTATAAAACAGTCAGGTTTAAGAGGGCAGTTAGGTTAGAGGCAGTCAGGTTCAAGTGGGCAGATATGTCCTTCCAAAATACTGATAATAAAATGTAAACTGACATGTGAACTGCAGTAATTTACACATCTCTCCTTGGAAAAGCTGCTTGGGGAGCCAGATGATAATCAGAAGGTTGGAATTTATTTATTTTTTAAATGTTTATTTATTTTGAGAGAGAAAGAATCCCAAGCAGGCTTCGTACTGTCAGCACAGAGCCTGATGTGGGGCTCCATCTCACAAACTGTGAGCCAATATCAAGAGTTGGACACTTAACCAACTGAGCCACCCAGGTGCCCCAGAAAGTTTGAATTTAGTATCAAAGAGTGTCACTAAGATATTAGTGGTTTGTACCATTGTTGATCATAATTTGCCTCTTTCACCTATGATGACATATCTTTTAAGTTACGGGAATACTCAAGGGACAGTATAATTTATGTCAGTCAGGTTTCAGCCTTCTTAGCTAGAGTTTGGGTTTATTCTGGCTTCCCTGCCTCCTTGATTGGAGTTTTAGATGGTGTTAAAAGTCCTCACTTAACCTATTTCCAGATTTTTCATAGTGGGCTACTTTTACAGATGGCTAGTATTGCTCTTTACAAGTCGTCTTTATTTAATTTTATTCTCTTACAGCAAACCTATCTCCATACTCCACTCCTCTTTGCTTGACCATAGTTGATTGGTCAATTCCAGCCCAGAGAAAAATGCTTGAGGGATTCCACGATGAGGAGGGGCTACAGTTTCTTTCAGCCAAACATCTTACAGAGTGTATGCTTTAAATCCTTGTGCTCACAAGCTTCCTAGATTGTGTGAAGCCTTAAATGACTTCTTAACCAGACTGTTCGGATTGAAGTGATAATACTTCTCGGGGTTAGGTTGTTCTGATGGACATTTAAAATTAGAGGTTGAGGGGCGCCTGGGTGGCTCAGTCGGTTAAGCTTCAGACTTCAGCCAGGTCACGATCTCGCGGTCCGGGAGTTCGAGCCCCGCATCGGGCTCTGTGCTGATGGCTCAGAGCCTGGAGCTTGCTTCAGATTCTGTGTCTCCCCCTCTCTCTGCCCCTCCCCTGCTCATGTTCTGTCTCTCTCTGTCTCAAAAATAAATAAAAACATTAAAAATAAATTTAAAAATTAGAGGTTGATTTTTGAGCACCTCTTAATAGTTTCACTATGTTCACGTAGAAATTTTAATTCTAAAAAAAAAAAAGGAAGAAATTTTAATTGTTTTGTCAGGGTATCATATTCCACCCAGTTTCTTTAACCCCCCCCACCAACCCCTCACAAATTGATCCACCTTTTTCTTTCTTTCTTTCTTTTTTTTTTTCTTTTTAAATCTATGCTCTTCCTCCTTTGAACTTAAAGAATGTTTTTTACATTACTGCTGTCATCATGTCTTTCAGTGTCTGGACTAACTCAAAATTATAACCCTGTCTTCAGACTCCAGGTCTTTGTGAGGAGATGGATTACTGTTTAAATATTTCTTGCTCTGAGGGTTTAGTCTGCTTTGTGTAGAATATATTTGAGATTGACTGTTGCTGTGGGGGAGATTTTGAGGGTTTACTTTCTCTTGAGCCCTCAGGGACTAGAAAAGTCATTTTTGTTGGTTATTTTATTTGGCTTTGTTTTTTGTTTTTGTTTTTATTTGATTTTTGGTTTCAGGAGAATTTAGTGATTCATCACTTACGTATAACATCCAGCGCTCATCACAAGTGCCCTCCTTAATACCCATCACCCACTTAACCCATCCTCCTGCCCACTTCCCTCCATCAGCCCTCAGTTCACTAAACTAAGAGTCTCTTATGTAGGGACTAGAAAAATCTTAAAAGCTAATCACACTCAGTGTATTAAAAGGGTAATAGTCTTACAGTTTCTTTAGTAGATTCCTTTATTAGTGGTTATCCATAGAAATACCTCTGTCAGATAAATGCTTTAAAGCAAAAGCTAGCTGATGTTCTGTAACAAATGGAAATAAAGCCAACCTGATACAACCACTGAGATAATACCACCATGGGGAAAATGTGAAAAAGAAAGTGACTATCGTCTAATAATTACATACTTAGAAGAAGGAAAAGGATTGTCCTTTTTGACATTTTGTTGTTAACTTTTTTTTTTTTAAGATTTTATTTTTAATCTATATACCCAATGTGGGGTTCAAACTCACAACCTTAGATCAAGAGTTGCATGTTCCACTGATTGAGTCAGCTGGGTGCCCTTGTTGTTAATTTAAATGTATTTGTTTTTCATCATTAAAACAAAATAGGGGGGCACCTGGGTGGCTCAGTCAGTTAAGCGTCTGACTCTTGACTTCAGCTCGGGTCATGAGCTCATGGTTTGTGAGTTCAAGCCCCACACTGGGCTCTGCGCTGATAGTGCAAAACCTGCTTGGGATTCTCTCTCTCCCCCTTTCTCTGCTCCTCCCATGTACTCTCTCTCAAAATAAATTTTAAAAAATAAACTTAAAAAACAACAACAACAAAACAGCCAAAATGGGAGCTTACTGAATGGGAGAAGATATTTCCAAGTAATAGATTCAATAAAGGGTAAATATAAAAATATATAAACAACTTCTACACCTAAACACCACACCACCTCCCTGAAATAATCTGGTTAAAAAGTGGGTGGAGGACCTAAATAGACATTTTTTAAATGGTGTTCGATATCAGTAATCATCAGGGAAATGTAAATCAAAACCACAGTATCAGCTCATACCTTTCAGAATGGCTACTGTCAAAAAGATAAGAAATAAGGGGTGGCAAGGGTGTGGAGAAAAGGGAACCTTCTTGCACTGTTGGAAGGAGTGTAAACTGGTGCAGCCATTCTAGAAAACAGTATGGAGGTTCCTCAAAAAATTAAAAATAGAAATACCATATGATCCAGGGATGCCTGGCTGGCTCAGTTGGTAGAGCATGTGACTTCTGATCTCAGTGTCATGAGTTCAAGCCCCATATCGGGTGTAGAGATGACCTTAAAAAATAATAAAAATATCTTTTTAAAAGGAGAAATACCATATGATCCAGTACTTCTCCTACAGGGTATTTACCCAAAGAAAATGGAAACACTAATCAAAAAGTTATATGCAGCCCTACTATAGCATTATTTACAATAGCCAAGACAAATGTCCCAAATGTCCATTGGTAGATGAATAGATAAAGAAGGGGGTGTATATACACAATGGAACATTAACCATAAAGAGAGAAATCTTAACTATTTGTGACAACGTAGATGGATAAAAGACTATTGTGCCAAGTGAAATGAGTCTGAGAAAGACAGGCACCATATGATTCTGCTTATATGTGGAATTTGAAAAACAAACAAGTGAACAAACAGATACAGAGAACAAACTGGTGGTTGCTAGAAGGGAGGGTGTTGGGTGAGGTGAAGGGGATTAAGAGGTACAGATATAAGTCAAGTCATGGAGATGAAAAGTACAGCGTAGGAAATATAGTCAATAATGTAATGTCATATGGTAACAGATGGTGACTAACGGTGGTGAACACTGAGTAGTGGGTAGAATTGTCCAGTTACTAGGTAGCACACCTGAAAGGAATATAACATTGTATGTCAACTGTACTTCAGTAACAAAAAAAAGTACTTGGTTTTGCTTAGGTAAATTTAGCAAAACATGCCTGTTAACTTGTTTCAGGCTTCAAACTATACTATTTTGCTGTTACTTGGGCCCATCTCTCAATAGGGCCTTGTTGGGAAAGGACTCCTACTTTGGGTCATAAGCAGGGAAACAGTAAAAGAACTTTCTATCCTTTTCTGATTTATTAACGAACTAGAATCTTGCAAACTCCTCTGGGAGTTTTAACTACTTTTTCAGTTTTGTGCAGAATGTAATAAAAGAGTGATTTTTTTTTCTTTTAGGGAAAAAAACTTAATTAGTATATTAAAACTGCATTTTAAAGTTTAAAACAATTATAATACTCCTATCTTCCATTTAACAAGTGGTATAATCTAGTTAAAATATAATTATGCTGGGGTTCCTGGGTGGCTCAGGTGGTTGAGCATCTGATTCTTGGTTTTAGCTCAGGTCATGATCTCATATTTCAGGGGGTCGAGCCCTGCCTCCGGCTCTGTGCTGACAGAAGACTGCTTGGGATTCTTTCTCTCCCTCTCTCTACTCCTCCCCCATGTGTGCGAGCACGTTCTCTCTCTCTCTCTCTCTCTCTCTCAAATAAACTTAAAAAATATATATATGATAATTAATTAAAAGTGGGGGCGCCTGGGTGTCTCAGTCAATTAACTGTCTGACTTCGGCTCAGGTCATGATCTCATGGTTTGTGAGTTCAAGCCCTGTGTTGGGCACCAGGCTAACAGTGTAGAGCCTGCTTGGGATTCTTTCTCTCTGCCCTTCCCCACTTGCGTTCTCTCTCTCTTTCTCTCTCTCTCAAAATTAATAATTTTTAAAAATATAAGTCGGGCACCTGGGTGGTTCAGTCGGTTAAGCATCCAACTTTGGCTCAGGTCATGATCTCGCAATTCACGAGTTCAAGCCCTGTGTTGGGCTCTGTGCTGACAGCTCAGAGCCTGGAGCCTGCTTCAGATTCTGTGTCTTCCTCTCTCTCTGCTCCTTTCCTGCTCACACTCTGTCTCTCTCAAAAATAAACATTAACGGGGTGCCTGGGTGGCTCAGTCGGTTAAGCGTCCGACTTCGGCTCAGGTCACAATCTCGCGGTATGCGAGTTCAAGCCCCACGTCAGGCTCTGTGCTGACCGCTCAGAGCCTGGAGCCTGTTTCAGATTCTGTGTCTGCCTCTCTCTTTGACCCTCCCCCGTTCATGCTCTGTCTCTCTCTGTCTCAAAAATAAAATAAATGTTAAAAATAAATAAACATTAAAATATGTGTATGTGTATATATATGTATATACATATATACACATACACATGTGTATATATATGTATATACATATATATACACATACACATGCATATACACATATGTATGTATGTGTATATACACATATGTATATGTGTGTATATATACATGCATATACACATATGTGTATATATGTATGTGTATATATACATATATACATATATACACATATATACACACATACATATATACATATGTATATATGTGTATATATACACACATACACATACACAGTTATAGGTGAAAAGTATGAATCATTGACCAGTGAATGGCATTTGGTCATGTTTGGTTTGGGGACAGAGTGTATATTATAACATAGACTGAAATACAAGAATAGGTAAACTATATTCATGTTAAAAGTTTCTAAAGGAGACAAACTGCAGTCATCACTTGATGTTTGGAATCCTTGCATTTTGGATCAACCCATTTATTTTCATAATTTGGGGAGGAAAGCGCTCTAATAACAACATAAGAGCATTTGGGCAGCTTTATAACAAGCATTTCTTTGCAAATAACTCACTGTACGTGTGGTTAGTCTTTGTTTTCAGATAAACAGAAAGTCAACTTGGATATACTACCACTGTATTTTTGTTTTCCCTTAGTTCTGGATGTTCTAGAGACATTGTAATCAGTATAAGGTTTTTTGTACAGATGTTGAATTCAGTGAAGATAATCTTAAGGTGTATAATAATATGTGAATTAGAATTTTTTTCAACTATTTGCTTTTGAAAAAGAGAAATTTTAAGTAGTTCACATTATAAACTCGAATGACATGGATTCTCAGAACACCTTCATGAAATTTTTGGGGGTGTCCAGCCACAGATTAGAAATCTTCTACAGTGAGGCACCTGAATGGCTTGAGCGTTCGACTTTTGTTCAGGTCATGATCTCAAGGCTCGTGAGTTCGAGCCCCACGTCAGGCTCTGTGCTGACAGCTCAGAACCTGGAGCCTGCTTCAGATTCTGTGTCTCCTTCTTGCTATGCCCCTCCTCTGCTCACACTCTGTCTCTCTCAAAAATAAACATTAAAAAAACAAAAAGAAGAAATCTACAGAAACCAATTTTGTACTGTATATTGACTAAAATGAAAAAAAATCTTCCACAGTAGTGCATGCTCGTATTGTTTAGTTTTTCATTTGTTAGTATGTTAGAAACAGTCTTCATATGAAAGCATGTATGTGTTTGAACTTTGATTAGTTGTCTAATGTCAAAATTGACAGAAAATTGCTTGCAAAGTTAGTCTGTACAGGTGAAGGGCCACCATTCTTCTTCTTAAAAAAAAAAATTTTTTTTAAACATTTATTCATTTTTGAGAGACAGAGCACCAGCAAGGAAGGAACAGAAAGAGAGGGAGACACAGGATCTGAAGCAGGCTCCAGGCTCTGAGCTGTCAGCACAGAGCCCGACGCGGGAGGCTCGAGCCCATGAACCGTGAGCTCATGAGCCGAGCCAGTCTTCTGAGAAGACACCTAACCAACTGAGCCACCCAGGCTCATACCATGATACGATTGAAGTGGTGCTATTGAAGTCTTTGAATTTATTTTACTTTCTATTAAAAGCTTTTTTTTAATTGGCACTAAAGTGAATACTTCTGATTTTTTTTTTTTAATAAATCTTGGTGTATTTGCACTTAGTGAATGTCAAATGATGAAAGAAACGTTTGCTTCAGATTAGATGTGTGATTTGAATGTCAGACCGAATGCCCTCACCTAGGCGCCCATTGTGGAGCAAGAGCTCACTGCAGGTGTCCTGCATGGCAGTGGTTCTCAGAGGGGTGGGGATGAAGGGTGACTCTCAGAACAAAGAGCTTTTCAACATAGAGGGCCACTTCCTCCCCTCCACCCTCTCTCCCCAAACTCTGGTCTCTAGGTGAGCATGTGTCTCTCCTTCCTCCTTAAAACACCAAAAAACATAACTTTCCAAGGATTATACTAACTAGAATAGACTGTGTCGGAGAATTTAAGAGGCATTATCTCTGCCTTTTAAAAGACGAGACTCCGTTTTTTGCCAGTAAGCCAATAAATGCTTGTTACTTAATGAATGATTTCCAATGTGTTCTCTTTGTTATGTTTCCTAATAATCCCTTTTAATTTTTATTTTAGTTACTTTTATTATAGAAGTCAATGTTTATTATAGAAAATACAGGGGCACCTGGGTGGCTCAGTTAGTTAAGCATCCGACTCTTGGTTTCAGCTCAGGTCATGATCTCATGGTTTGTGAATTCAAGCCCCTCAATGGGCTCTGTATTGACAGTGTGGAGCCTGCTTAGGATTCTCTCTCCCTCTCTCTCTGCCCCTCCTCTGCTCTTTCTCTCTCTGTCTCTCAAAAATAAATAAATAAAAACTTAGAAAATACAAACTAGCATAAAGAACACTGAAATCATTGGTGAGTGAGGGGATGGGTTAAGTAGGTGATAGGAATTAAGGAGGGCACTGCTGATGAGCACCAGGTGTTATACGGACATGTTGAATCACTATATTGTACACCTGAAACTTATTATACTGTATGTTAACTAACTGGAATTTAAATAAACACTTAAAAAAGAAAATTGAAATCATTGATAACCTAGCCTCCCAGAGGTAAACATTGTTGATGCTTTGCTATCTATCCAGATATTATTTGTGTTTTTCCTAATAAAAAATATAATCCTGTTGCACAATTGTCCTAATAGCTTGCTTTTAAAATCTTTACCATGTAGCTCTTTCTATGTTAGTTTTGTAGATTTCTGAATTGATTGATAATCTGGGCTATTCTGCTTGAGTGTGAACTCCCCAGGAGTTATGGATGATTCTTCATGCTTCCTTGTATTGACATATAGGACTTGGTACGACATCTGGTTTATCATCTGTCTTGGAATGTGTTTTGAATGAAAACAGTAATATAATGTGAAGCAATTGGGTGTGAGCCAGGACCATCCTCACGGTGGGTTCTGAGCTGATGACCCAGAAACTTATTCTTCTCTGCTCTTTGTAGGACCTACTAAATGAAGCAAAACAAAGACTCAGCAAAGTGGTAAAAGATACAACCAGGTACCAGGTGCTGCTGGATGGTCTGGTGCTCCAGGTAACTTTATAGGTTATCAATAAGATGTGTTAAGAGACCAGCTCTGTTTTTTCCTGTTTCGTCATCTCAGCTTTCTTCCTTTCGCTCTTTTCCTTGTCTAATAGACAAATGCATGGGAGGACAGTAAAGTCTGGTGGTTAAGACTTCCAGACTTTACCACTCTTTTATATAGTCTTACTAGTCCTTTAGAACTCAAGGGTCAAATATGCTTGCAACCTCCGGCCTTAAACTTCCTTTATTTGATTGCACCACTAAAATACTTGCTTTAAATTATGAAGCTCAGACCAGAGACAGTATGCATCTTAAATGTTTGCTGCTTGTTTGTGAATTCTTATTTTACTTACGTTAATTACAATAATATTTGGCCTCTGCCTAGTTGATGTAAGAGAAGATTCCCATATAAATTTTGTTTCTACCACTGGAGTGTTGGGTGTATTTATCTCGTTTGTGATATCAAAAGCTTTTTACCATGTTCTCATACTGTGTGTTCTGTCTTTTTCCAAATTACATGAAAGAATTATAAAAATATTTTGTTTGGTATTGGGTTTTATGAATTGCATTTCCTACTAATTGAATCTGATTGTGTTTTAAAGGGTTTGTACCAATTGTTGGAGCCGCGAATGATTGTTCGTTGCAGGAAACAGGATTTCCCTCTGGTAAAGGTAAAGAGCTTAAAGAAGACATCTATTCTTTTTTTTAATACATTGAAATGTTAGAGATTATATTGCATGCTTTAAATAGATGATAGCTCAACCATGGAAATTAGGGGTATCTTAACACATTATTAAGTGTACCTAAGCCTCTTGATTTCTTTTCATAAAGAGGTCAAATTGCCCCATCTGAGTTAGTACCCTCTTCCCTTTCTGGGAACATTGTAGTACCATAATGTTCTGAAAGTTCAGCAATAAAAACAGTCCATACTGGATTGGAACAAAGATGGGCAGACAGTACCATCTAAAAGAGGCACACTACTCCCAGACTAGCAAAGTTTGGCCGTAACCCAGTGTATTCCTATACTTGAAGTAATAATGTGGGTACCAGAAAAAAAGGTTGGTCAGCAGTGAAAATATAGCTGCAGTCCCAGAGGCAAATACTAAGTTGTTCCTCCATGTCCTGTCCAACGGAGAATATGCCCCAGTGTGAGGGGTGACTGCTGGCACCATGGCAGGTACATACAGGCTGTAGCATTAGAAGGATGTTCTAGACCAAAGGACCTTGAATCAGAATGAGCTCTCCTAGCTCTGATTCTTGTGTCATTGTGTTGCTCTTCAGATTAAAATTCTTTCATGTGGAGTGCTGGCTCAGTCAGAAGAGCATGTGACTCTTGATCTTGGGATTGTGAGTTCGAACCCCATGTTGGGTGTAGAGGTTACTTAAATAAAACTTTAAAAAAATAAAATATTTCCATGCAGTTTGCTTTCAGGAAAGGATTGAGTGCTTGATCCCTTAGCAATTATATTTATTTTGTTTGTTTTTTTGTTTTGTTTTGTTTTTGAGAGAGAGGGAGAGAGAGAAGTGGGGCTCACCCAAAACAGGGCTTGAGTTCACCAGATGTGGGGCTTAAAATCACAAACCACAAGATCATGACCTGAGCCAGAGTCCAAAGCTTAACCGACTGAGCCACCCAGCCTCCCCTAGCTAACATTTCCTTAGCAATTATATTTCTTATTGTAAATTAGTACACTTAATAGTACATAATATATTTGCATTCTTACTATAATTTGTTTCTCAAGCAACTTGTCTTCTAGGAAAGAAAAAGTGTCAGCTGGAGAACACAGGTGTTGATTCCTCTCACTCTCCACTATAAATTAATTAAGTGTGATTCTAGGGGCACCTGGGTGGCTCAGTCAGTAAGCGTCTGACTCTTGATTTTGGCTCAGGTCAAGATCCCAGGGTTGTGGGATTGAGCTCTGAGTCAGGTCCACGCTCAGTGTGTGGTTAATATAGTCTCTCTCTCTCTCTCTCTCTCTCTGCACGCTTCCCTACCCCCCTGCTCACACACTCACATGCTCTTTCTCTAAAATAAAAAAAATAAGTTGTGATTCTAGTTTATAAATCATCCCAGTAACCTGAACTCATGTTTGTGCTGACAGCCTCATGTATGAACTTGTAAAAGAGAAAGCTAGACATACTGGAGAGTTTGCCAGGGTGATAAGCATTCTATGGAGGCAGGTCTGAGCTTCCAACTAAAGTTCCTTTTAGAAAATGTTATTTACATGTCTACTCCCGCAGAATGTTATTTAGATAGGACTTTCCACTAATTACATTTTATCACCCTAATTGCAGTATAGCATTTTTTTCCTCCTGATGTGCTCATTTTTTTTTAAAATTATAAAATGTACTTGGTATAAAATTAGCATTCTAGCTGTACAGTGGCCTTAAGTACGTGTACACTGTTGTGCAGTCATCACCCCATCACCCCATCCCTCTCCGGAACATTTTCATTTTCCCAAACTGAAATTCTGTCCCCATTAAGCACTGACTCCCCATTCCCCTATCTGCAATCCCTGGTAGCCACCATTCTACTTTCTGTCTCTTTGAATTTGACTACACTGTGTACCTCTTACTGGTAGAATCGTACAGTATTTGTCCTTTTGTGAGGTTTTCGAGGTTCGTCATGTGGTAGCATGTGTCAGAATTACCTCCCCCCCACTTCCCTTTTTATTAATGTTTATTTGCTTTGAGAGAGGAGGGGAGGAAGAGCATGAGCAGGAGAGTGGCAGAGAGAGGGGGAGACAAAGAATCCCAAGCAGGCTCCACGCTGTCAGCACAGAACCCAACTCAGGGCTGGAACTCAGGAACCATGAGATCATGATCTGAGCTGAAGTCAAGAGTTGGACATTCAACCAACTGAGCCACCAGGGCACACCAAATTTCCTTCCTTTTTAAGGCTGAATTATATGCATATATCTTTTGTTTATCCATGCATCTGTTAAACACTTGGGTTGTTTCTACCTACCTTTTGGCAATTGAATAATGCTGCTGTGAACGTGGTTGTATTAATACCTGTTCAAGTGTCTCCTTTCACTTTTGGATATATACTCAGAGATAGAATTGCTGGATCATATGGTAATTCAGAGTTTAATTTTTTTTTGAGGAACTGCCATACCATTTTCCACAGCAGCTGCACCATTTATGTTCCCACCAGCAGTGCATCTATTCTTTTACTGGATAAATAGGAATACCCTTGCTTGTATAGTTGGCTGATTTTTTTTTGATACCGTTGCTGAGTCTCTACTAAAACCTCTTGTTTTCTGTTTTTCAGGCTGCAGTGCAAAAAGCGATTCCTATGTACAAAATTGCCACCAAAAAAGATGTTGATGTCCAAATTGATCAGGAGGCCTATCTGCCTGAGGAAATGTAAGGAGTATTCTGCTTTTAACATCTAAGCTTCTTTCAGTATGAGAATGGCTTCTGTGCTGAGTCTTTTTTAAAGTTTTCTCCAAGGCACTCTTTACTACAAGAATGGAGGTGTGGTGGTGTTCCACTTGTAATTATTGCTGTTTTTTTTTCCTGTCACTACTGTGTTGTTCCCTCTTGTTAAACAGCTGGACATACTCTAAACATCCTGCTTCCTATGGGCACTTAGTTTATTCTGCAGAGAGGTAGCACTAATTCTTTACCCAGAACTCAAAGCTGGGTCCACATCTCTGTATCAGATGCTAAGGAAGAGAATTGTTACCTCTAAGTTTCTTGGAAATAAGGAAAGTAATCCCATATAATAGTGACTACTGTATAGACTAATAGAACTTTCTAATAGTTAGGTTCCTTAGATATAGAATTGCAAATACCAGTGGTACTTCTGCTGTGAGGAAATGACAGGACATTTCTTCAGCATCCCTAATAAGCTTGGTGCAATTGGGATAGGCAACAGGAACTCTTGACAAGGTCAGCCAAGGTCATTTCCTTGATTGCGTCTGTGTGTCTGATGCTGCGTAGGCACACATTGACTAACATTGCAGAAAGTCCTTGAGACATGTGAACCTAGGCGAAAGAGCACCAGATGTAGGTTTGAGTCCCAAGTCAGCCTTTTGTTAGCTATGGGACCTGGATACTGATTGCCATCATTTGTAAAATAGGGCCAATGCTTTTAGCTTTTTTGTTTCATGAACTGAGGAAAAGAGATGAGATAGTACATGTGAAAATGCTTTATATACCGAGGTGTATAAGCTGGTGACAAAAGCTTCAGTATTGTCAGATTTAGGCTTGATTCTCCACTCTGCCACATACTAGCTAGGTACTCTTGGACTAGTTACTTAATTTCACGGAGACTTATTTCCTCACCTCTAAATTGGAATGAATTCTTGCCTCACAGAATTCTTGGAAGCTTAAATGAGATAATGTCCATACAGCACTTAATGCAATGCCTGGTACATGCAATATACATAGTTATTCAACTGGCAGATGATCATTGTTATGGAGATTAAGCAGACAGGACATAAGACACTTGGTTCAGAGTCTGGTAAATAATGGGTTTCAGTCCTGAAACCTTTAGGGGCCAGATGTTCTGAATATGCGTTTAGAAAAGCAATAAAGTGCATATGCTACACATTACATAATATCTCCAACAGGGTCTGAGGCATCACACCTGTGATCAAATACATTAATATTTCTGAATGGGAAACTAGGAATATTCACACTACAAGGGATAAATACATAAAGATGCACTAAGTCATTAGCTGCCAAGTACTAGAGATCAGTTCAGCTTGTGGAGACACACAAATTAGACTTCTGTTCTGACAGCTTTTTGATTTCAGAAATGTAGATAAGGAACCGCAGACTTACTCTAGTGCTAATTTGAAGTAGAATTTTAAATATTGTTGTTTTATTCAGTCAGTTCATTCTGTTGAATCTCTTTAAACCTGTTTTCCTGTTTGTAAAATGGTGAGAATACCAAGACACTGGTGGGGTTGCTGTGAAGACAGAAGTTGTGGGCAGCCCTCGGCTTTCCATTCTATGAGTGCCTGGCACACAGTCGATATTCTCAGACAGTGGTGGTCTTCCTCCTTACTCCCTCTGTGAGGACAAAGTATTCTCTCACAGACATTGGGGTCAGGATTTCGGCAAAGAACCAACCATGTCCTTATGAAGGATATAGTCTGTTTAGAGAAACCAAAGGTAGATTAAACAAAGAAATGCCAGGGGGAGGGAGGACAGAGTAAGAAAATAATATTAACGTAATAGTCCATTAAAATTTTTCAAAGAAAATTTGCAAAACCTTTTCCCAGGCTTTGTCATATAGCTTGCTCATTTAATAAAATTATTTCATAAAACTCTAATGTAGTAAAAGAATGTCATTCCCCGGGAGCTCCTTTTAAGAGTTGGCCTATTATATGCCTTAAGCCTCTAAGTGCTAGAAACTTTAGAAATGACAGAAGTGAGGTGTGGCTTGGGGCACCTGGCTGGCTTAGTCAAAGGGGCATGTGACTCTTGATCCTTGGGTTTGTGGGTTCGAGCCCCATGTTGGAGAGATTACTAAACAAGAGTAAACAAAAATTGGGGCACCTGGGTGGCTCAGTCAGTTAAGCGTCAGACTCTTGATTTTGGCTCAGATCATGATCTCACAGTCATGAGATGGAGCCCCTTATACCCAGTGTGGAGGCTGCTTGAGATTCTCTCTCTCTGCCCCTCCCCTGCTCATACTCCCTCATTCTCTCTCTCAGTAAATAAATAAACTTTAAAAAAAAGATTACTAAACAAAAATAAACACAAAGCAAGAAGAAGAAATGAGTTGTGTCTAGAGGCAGACCTTTTTTTTTTCTTTGAGAAAGAGTGCACTTGCGTAGGTGGGGAAAGGGTGGAGGGAGGGGGGGGGGGAGAGAGAGAGAGAGAGAAAAAATCTTAGGCAGACTCCACACTCAGCACAGAGCCCAACTCAGAGCTCAGTCTCACAACCATGAGATTACGTGAGCTCAGTCTCACAACCATGAGATTACGTGAGACCTGATCCAAAATCAAGAGTTGGATGTTTAATGGACTGAGCCACTCAGGTGCCTCTAGAGGCAGGACTTTCTTTCTTTCTTTGTTTTTTTAATTTTTAAATTTTTTTTAATGTTTGTTTATTTTTGAGAGACAGAGTGTGGGTGGGGGAGAGGCAGAGAGAGAGGGAGAGAGAGAGGGAGACATAGAATCTGAAGCAGGCTCCAGGCTCTGAACTGTTAGCACAGAGCCCGACACAGGACTTGAACCCACAAACTGTGAGATGCCCTAAGCTGAATTTGGGTGCTCAATTGAGCCACTCAGGCGCCCCTAGAGGCAGAATTTTCTAAGGGCAAGTTTGGCACAATATTGCTGTTGTACCTTTAATCTGATATACAGTGCAGTTATGAATATTGCTTTATCAGTACTTGCTGGTAATTAGCAGGATTGGGCATTTAAGAAATATTCAGATGAGGACTCCATTGATATGCAAAATGGGACCAAATCCTCCCCCTTTCCATTTTGTTGAGGAGGGCTGGTTGTTAGAATTAAGTTAGGTGGTAAGCATAAAATCAGATTGGCACATAGCAGTCACTTGGTAAGTGACAGTTATTATCACCATCCATACCTTAAATCCTCAGAGGCTTTTTGAATTACTTTTAAGCTTATTGCTTATGTTTATTGGTCCCTTATAGTATTTAGACGCTCCATACACCAAAACAGCTTTCTTCCAAGGGAAGAAAGTAAATGTACCACGTGTCTGTCTTCCTCAAATCTATAAAAATTGTTATTTCCTGTGTTCTTTGTAGAGCTGGTGGAGTTGAGATCTATAATGGAGATCGTAAAATAAAAGTTTCCAATACCCTAGAAAGCCGGCTGGATCTCATAGCCCAGCAGGTGAGTGTGGGAATACTTCTTATTAGTTGGTCTGTTGTTACTTTGAAGTGGTACAGAGAACATATGTCCATTCCCTGGTATTTGGGGTTTGTCACTCTTTCCACATTTTGTGGCATTTTCTTGAGTGGGCAGTGGGCACTTAGTGGCATTTACTGAGGTGATACCATTTATGTGAGAGTGGATTTAGGGTTGAATGAAGGTTTATTTAGGATTCTAATGTAAACATTTTACTACATGTAGAGGTGCTGAGCAGAGTCCTTTTCTCCAGTAATAATGGTGGGATCTAAAGTAAATATTGTTTAAAGGAATTCCCATAGGGCTGCTGGCTCTCCAGATGTTTCCAGGTTTGCACAAATGAGCTCTAGGAAACAAGCCAGGAAAATCCAGTTATCTCAAAATGTGGGGCCTCTTTCAGCGGTGGTAGTCTGCTGCTGTGGCTGCTAACTTGTCTTACAGTGAAAGCACTTTGACCTAGAGTATCATCTGCTGGTAACTTACACCGTAAAGCTGTGTTTCCCATTAGAGTAGCCACTACCCACATATGAATAAATTAAAATTAAGTAGAATTAAAAAATGAGTCCCATGGTTGCACTGACCATATTTCAAATGCACAGTAACAACCAAATGTGGCTAGTGGCCTCTGTCGGACAGCATAGCCTTAGAAGTTTGAACTTACATCCTAAGGATTTTTCAGTTGCCGTACGAATGAGTGCCTCATTACAAACTGGCATTATGTGTGTTCTGCTTGGCACATAGTAGGCACTCAGTAACTGTCGAAAGAAACATAGCTGATCCAGAGTATTGTTAAGGGATCATCTCTTCTCCCTACATCACAGAGTAACAGAAGCCTTAAGCCATAAGGGCATGCACCTGGCTCAATCGATAGTGTGGGACTCTTGGTCTCGGGGTGTGTGTTTGAGCCCCACATTGGATGTAGAGATTACTTTAAAAAAAAAAAAGATGCCTTAAACGATAATGGCTTTAGTTATAGTTTTTTTTCTTCATCCCCTTAAGCAGTCAGTCATAACCACAAATTTGCGATTGGTTAAGTTTCTCGCCAAGGATTCTGTTAATAGTTTTTTGGATAAGTAAGGACAGATTGGTCCTTACACAAAGCACGTAGCTTTGTGATTTCTTTCCCAGCCACGTAAGAGTCAGTGACTCTCCACTTGCAGTTAAGATGTGCAGTTCTTTCCATATTTTCCAATTGACAACACTTCCCTATTAAAGAACTTATTTCTTCACAGATGATGCCAGAAGTTCGGGGAGCCTTATTTGGTGCAAATGCCAACAGGAAGTTTCTGGACTAAGCCTTTGGGAGAGGTGGAGTTGATCCACTGCTCTCTGGCTGTGATGTGGAAGTTTCTAATATTTGAAGAAACAAGATACCTGTGTGGCTTCCTCGTCACTGTTCTAATATTCTGTATTTATCAGTGGATACTCTTCTGTAGCTAATGCCTATGGCCTAATTGTTAACAATGAGAGCAAGTTCCACTTAATGTAATCAGGAAACCTCCTTCTAGCTACTCTGAAAGTAGCACAGCTTTCATTTGCTTCTGTAGCATGAAGGTGAGGATATCAGATAGTGGTTATGGGAGCTTCACCAAGTCTTTGCCCTTCCTCTGATTTCAGTTCTCCAGTCTAGAGGGTGACTTGTATAGTGTTCTCTGATATTAAATCTCTGCTTTTAGGCTTAAAATGCATGGTGGGGGGTGGGGGCACGCATTCCTTCCAGCAGTAGTAGCTTCACTGTTAACCTGTTTGGGCCTAGAAGTGTTCCTCATCTGTAAATGTGATTTAAAATCTAAGCCATGAATATGTTTTATTTATTAAAACAAAAGGTTTACATGGATTTCACTGTGTTTTATTATGCAAGGTTCTACAAGTTTGTCGTTTGAGAGGGTCCAGTTCTTCCTGAGGTATCTAGATAAGCAGCATTTTCCTAATCCCCATAGCATTTGCTGGTCGACAGCTGTCACTACTTGAAACCATTAACCCTCTGTGTCCTCTGGCACTTCCTGCTCACTTTTACCAGGCCCTTATCCAGAGGTGTTCCTTGTAGCCCCTTAGGATCTTTCACACACACCACACGCACAGGTGTTCAATATTACCTGTCCTCCAGAGGGTTCGACAGCTTTATTGAGGAAATAGTTTTATTAGCTTTGGCAGAGTCAGAAAAGAAAAGCATCTAGGGGCTTATTGGAGGAGAAGGGTTACTGTGTGTTAGGCCTAAACCCTTTCACAAAGGGCCTTTTCTTCCTCTCCTCGTTCTTTATTTTTTTCTCAGATGACGACTAATAACTGTCCAAGATCTTACCAGTAGGCAGAGTTGCAATCTAACTCGGGTCTGTCTCTGCAGCCAGACTCCAATGTGGGCTTCTCTAGAGAGAATGAGGCTACTGAGGCTGGCCGTTTTTTCATTAACATAAGTGAGATTAGATGGGGACTAATGTAAATACCAATTCTCGTAACAGGCATTTTTTACCTAAGACTTGAGCCTGCATGCTGATAGCATTTCTCTGTGGCAGCCCTCCGGCAAAGGCACTGGTGCATGGGAACTGTCACAGTGGATCCCATTCCTCAAGGTGATGCAGTTAGGAAATGATGGGGTCAAGACTTCAAACCCAGTGTAACTGAAAGATAAAGTATCCCCATGGCTGTCCTCTGACCTCATGAGTGGTGATTTGAAGGGTACGTGCTAAAGACCTGCCTCAGAGCTCATTTTCATGCATTTTGGTTCTGGGATGGATGGGGAAAGGTGGAGGGAAAACAATCCATTGCAGCGGGTCTACTGCTCCCACTAATTACAAGACAAGAGTTTAATCAGTTTTATTTAAAACCATGTTCCATGGACATTGTTCTGTGAGAGTCTGTGTGGTGCAGGACAGCCGCCCTGACAGCCCAGTCCGCTCATCGGCCTAATCTCTCAGCTGCTTGGTTTTGAACAAGGTGCTGACTTTGAGGGCTTTCATGGTCCCCTTGAACTTCTGATCCTCCTTTTCCCCCAAATCAGTGCTAGAACTAACCATAAGTTATTTAACTCAGAAATAACACTAAATCTTCAAACTGACTCAAGTGTATGGAGTTTGAGTGTGAACTAGAAATGTAAAATGGAGAAACAACCCCTCTATCTTACTATGTGTTAGGGTCCCGCAGTTAATACACCCCAAGCACATACTATGTTTGCTGTTGAAAAGTAGGTGCTTAAGGGCTTCTGAAGCTCTCTGGTAGCTATAACCCCGCCAAAAAACAGATGCGGGTATCACGAAGGGAGAACGGGACCATACCCAGCTTGCTTATTGGGATAAGAGTGTGTCTTCTGAGAGTGAGGTAGCACTACAGGTTAGAGGACAGAGTATGACATGGGGGGCGTCTCGCTCATCCCTCTCTAATCTAAGTAGAATATGCTAGAGAGCTGGCAGCAAGTAAAGGGACTTGAGCTCCAGCTCTCTACTCGAAACACTTTAAGATCCGCTCTCCAATACCAATGAAGTAGACCCCTTGGGCAATCCCAAAGAGAGGGGCTATGACCAGGGCCCGGCAGCCTGCTCCCTTCATGAGGGCGGATGGTCCCTCCTGAATCCAGATTTTCCTGCAGAGAGAGAAGAGCCCTGTGAGCTGATTGACAGGAGCGCACTGCAGACGGTGTGAAGTGATCCGCTCTCCTCCAACATGTGCACATCTCTCCACGGAAGGTAGATGTCATTTTTCACAGCAATAGCACCTCCCGGGCCTGTGGGAGCCTTGCCCCACCCATCATGTGTGTGCAGTCTGGTTACTAAGCAGCCGGGCTGAGCCCTGGGAAAATGGTTCAATCTGTCTTTCTGGGAGAAAGATGCTGCAGGGATGCAAGGAGAAAAAAGCTCCCTCTACATCCTGTTTCTGTTGAGAGGTGAGGGGAAGGAGCAGATCTCAAAGAAATCCAGAGCTCAGCGTAGTGCGGTGATAAACTGTTGCCCTAGGTGGGGTGTAGGTAGACATGGACGCAGCCTGTGAGGGCCTGTGAGGGGCGACAGGGCTCTCACCTGGCGCAGTCGGTGATCCCACTGTAGCTGTCCTCACCCAGGCCTTTTTTGAGGGTTTGGATTCGAGTTTTCAAAACTAAATCAAGCAAAAGTTAAAATAAGTAATGAACGTCTTGCTTTTGGCATCCTATCCTCCACACGAAGTGGTTTCCTAGCAGAGCCAGTGTAGAGAAAACGGGATCCTGAGGCCAGCTCTGCCATTGTGTGATCTGGAATAGAAGATCTTCCTGGAGGAATTAGAAATGACATAGTTTCTGTAGGAAAAGTGTGAGGGTCCACCTGCCTGTTGGAGCAGCCGAGTATAGCCCTGAGGATAGGAGAAGCCCGTTCTTCCCATACTGCTTAACTCCTGCCTTTAGCCTTTTAGATTTTAACTGCCCCCACCTCGAGGAACAAAAAACTAATGAAATCAGCACCTACGAGGTGAAGGGATTTGTCGGTGATAAGAAATAGAGCAAAGGTCTCACTGTTGCCACTTTATCTGGGAAGACTCTTGGTGAGTTTCTGCCAGTGACCACAGGTTGTGACCCAAGAGGGGTTTCAGGTTGGAACTGTTTCATTTCTGTCCTGAAAGTGGAAGATTCCTATTTATCCTATAGACAACTATACAGCTATCTAATTTGTAAAGCAACCCTTGAAGACCCTCATCTCTGATGCACTTACCGTCCAGAGGTGTTACTGTGACAGCAGCTATGGAACCCGCAACACAGCCTGACATAAAGGAATGAGCAAAGGAGGCCTTCCCGGTACGCTCGTTGAACCCAAGGTTGTTAAGGTTGGCAAACAGTGGGAAGTAGATGATGGAGAAGGGAATGTCTCTGCAGGAGAGCAAGAGGAAACACTGAGCTACCTGCTGCTTCCGGGGCTCCCACCCAAGGTCATGCGGTACGCCTTTCCAAGAGCTGTAGAGCCCAGCAGATGGTCAAAGACAAGCCCACAGTTACCTGTTCCCTCTCTGGCACCCTGTGATAATGCAGGGTGTAAGGGAGACGATGGAAGAGAGACGATGGGTTTGTCTCCCCACCCGCAGCCATTCTGTGAGGAGCCAGCAGCGGGTGCAGAGACTGGCAGTGCGTTCAGTGAGAAAGGGTGACAGGCTACGTTAGAGTTAATGAGTTGAGCAAGTGTCTGGTGAAGGGCTATCCAAGCTAAGTGTTGAGGGGATGGGGTAGGCAGGAGGGTGAAGTTCATTTATCTGTTAGGTAATAGATCTCCTAATGAGATCTGATGCAAGGAAACTATCCCCTGGCCTGGGACACTTCAGACCAACTTTAAGGATTTTGGCCAAGTAGCAAAGTAAAAGGAGGGATCTGTGCACTCATTTGCTTATAAATGACCCAAAGTCCTTTGTACACAGGGCATTCTTAGGTGCCTTTGGACCACAGAACACCCAATACTCATGTGGGCCTGGTTACTGGAGCAGGGGCCTCAAACTAGTCTTCTGGGTTATACCCATCCTCTGCAATTCTGCCCAATTCTGGACAAAATAGGAAGCATCAAGATAGTTTGCTTTCTGGGATTTAAATGTTCTAGGAAGAATGCAGACAGATTGGAGCAGCAGTGCCTCTGGCCCTCTGGCCCCTCTTCCTGTTCACTGGGACCCTTATGTGTCCTAAGCTCAGGAAGAAAGTCTCACCTGAGGAGAGTGGCGCCCAGACCCTTATAGAGACCAGACAGGCCCCGGGTGCGAAGTAGTTCCCAGGCAATAAGGGTGGCAGACGGGCGCTTGTGGGTGGGAGCCGAGCGGGTAGTGTAGGACCTGGAGGAGGAAGGCGCTGAGGCCGAGCCCTGACGATGAACTGCTGAAAGGGAGAGGACAGACACTGTCACAAGCCAGGCCCCAGCAGGTATTGCAAAACACTCACAGGAGTGTACCCCCCACTTCCTACCCCTGGGACACCTTGGAGGCAAGGCTGACATCCTGATAGAATTCTGAGGCTTGTCCTAATTTTTATTTAAGTTTTGTTGTTTTTTTTTTTTAATTTGAAAGAGAGTGAGAAGGGCAGAGACAAAGAATCTCAAGCAGGCTCCACACTCAGTGTGGAGTCCGATGCAGGGCTCGATCGCACCACCCTGGGATGATGGCCTGAGCTGAAATCAAGAGTCTGCCACAAAACTGCCTGAGCCACCCAGGCACCCCAAAGATTTTTAAGTATTTCTATACCTAACGTGGGGCTTGAAATCACAACCCCGAGATCAAGAGTTACACACTCCACCGACTTTGCCAGCCAGGAGCCCTGGATTGTCCTAATTAAAAAAAAAAAAAAAAAAAGTTTATTTATTTTGAGAGAGAGAGAGAGCATGCGAGCGGGGAAGGGCAGAGGGAAAGAGAGAGGAAGAGTGAATCTCAAGCAGGCTCCACACTGTCAGTACAGAACCTGATGTGGGGCTCCATCCCCCAAACCTCGAGCTCATGACCTGAGTTGACACCAAGAGTCCAATGCTCAACCAATTGAGCCACCCAGGTGCCCCTGTCCTAATTTTAGAACATTAGTTTTTGGCTCCAAGGAAATCTTCCTAAGATGGTTATCTAATTTGTTGTCCCTACTGTACAAGGTGCTTCGTAAGAGCACAGCCACAGCCTGCCCAGCTCCCTTCATAGGAAGCTATAGCAGCACCTGCCCCTACCTGCCAGGTCCTTATCCTCCTGTTAAAACTTGCTTTTGGTCTGGCTGCCATTTCTAAACCATCTCTGAGCTATTTACAGAGATCCTATTGGCACTTTGGGACATTGGAGTCCCATATGCCTTCTGCCTAATGTGTAAAGTAGCAAATTCTTTTTGTCCAAACGCTTTCTCCTTCAGACTTCCAGAGGTGCCTCCTTGATCCAGTATTCCAAAATTAAGTGAACGTGGTCTTTATACCCTTCACCATTTGATAGAATTTGATTCTTCATTTTAGTTGAATAATTCGGAGCCTGCAATTTGATGAGTTAAACATCTAATAAATAGAATGGAATTTTTTTCTCCTGAGCATTTCAAGTACAAGCATTTCATATGTGGGTGAGTCTCCTTAATGACCACAGGGTTCAACACACTGAAATTGTGTATTTGTTTTCTTCTCACTGAGAAGCTTTGTCTAGATTTTAGGTCCTTGCTAAAAAGAAGTTATTTCATATCCCAATTTTGTTTGATACCTAGCAGGGCAACATTTCATATTAAGAAAGCTAGTTGCCACACATTTTCTTGTGGTAGCAATCTAGGTGCAGGCCTCAAACAATTAGCTTTAAGAAGGTAGTTAATTAGAGGCACCTGGGTGGCTCCATCAGTTAGGCATCTGATTCTTGGTTTCCACCCAGGTCATGATCTCACAGTTTGTAGGTTCAGGCCCTACCTTGGGCTCCATGCTGACAGTATGGAGCCTGCTTGGGATTCTCTCTCTGCTGCTTCCTTTCTCTCTTTCTCTCTCTCTCTCTCTCTCTCTCTCTCTCAAAAATAAATTTATTAAAAGAAAAGGTAATTAATCAATGGACATTATTTTCCCCACTGTCTGCTTTAGATAGGTACATAATTCATCCATTCATTCATAGCCTGTCTTTCACTTTTTATGTGTTTTAGGAATACTGAAAACTCTCATCTGAGTTAAAAAACAAAATATTCCAGAGCTTTTACTCTTTGTAGATCAAAACACTCTTTCCAGTGCCCAAACTTTATTTTTGCTGCAGTGTTATGTGCTTCAGGCTAGTCTGATCCAACCCAGAAAGCCAGTTGATTCTAGCACACACGTGCATACTTGGTTTGAGGAGGGGAAGGACACCCACATTCATTGACGACCTTCCCAGGTGCCATGTTAGGCACGTCACACATTGACTCATTTAATTCAGACATTGTGGTTTCCCTCTGAGGAGAAGCCCTCTGCTCCACCCCTGGGGCTGGCCTCCCTTCTACCAGATAGCCAATGCTTGTTCTTAATGTATGCCTCGGTACCTACACCACTCTATATTTTTGAAAGGATCAGGATTTAGGAAAATTCTCTTCCAGAGAAAACAAAAACAATAGAAATGGTTCTCTTGTCCCTTGTTATGCCTTCCCACTAACAGCCAGCTTCTGTAGCATAATAGAATGTCTATTGAGAGAAATATTTGTGATCAGGATGTTGACACTTCTTAAAATCTTTAAAAATCAAGCCTAAATGTCATGGTGATATGATAGAGGTATGAGGGAATTTTCTGTCCCTCTGAGTCAAGTTTCTCGTTTCTGCTATTTTTTCTGAACTGGAAGTGTTGAAATCTAGAATAGATGGTTACTATTAAGACCATCTGACCAAACTGTTAAGATGGTTAACATAAGACTTCTAAGGGTGCCTAGCTGGCTCATCAGAACATGTGACTCTTGATCTTGGGGTTGTAAGTTTGAGCCCTGCAATGGGTATAAAGACTTAAAAACACAAAAAATCTTGAGGCGCTTGGGTGGCTCAGTCTGTTAAATGTCTGACTCCTGATACTGGCTCAGGTCATGATCTCACAGTTTGTGAGTTCGAGCCGCATGTTGGGCTCTGAGCTGACAGTGCAGAGCTTGCTTGGGATTCTCTTTTTCTCTCTCTCTCTGGCCCTCTCCCCCCAAATAAATAAATAAGCTTAAATAAATAAATCTTAAAAAAAAAAAAAAAAAAAAGAGGCTCCAGGGTCGCTCAGTCGGTCAAGCATCCGACTCTGATATCAGCTCAGGTCGTGATATCATGGTTTGTGAGTCTGAGTCCTAGGCTGGGCTCTGTGCTGAGAGTGTGGACCCTGATTTGGATTCTCTCTCTCTCTCTCTCTGACCCTCACCCACTCGTGCTCACTCTCCCCTTCTCTCTCAAAATAAAAAAAAGACTTCTACTGACCCAGAAAGCTGATTCAATAACACAGTCTAGCAAATGAGTGTAGAATGTGGGGGAATCTATTCTGATCACAGCCCTTTATTAATCTCATGTGGAGTTGGGAGAGACCTCACCCAAGCGGCCAGCATCCTGCAGCTGAATCTTGAGCATTTCCATGGGACAAGTGACCACCACTTGGCACATTCCAGCTCCACATCCAGCTAGCATCTCCATCTTCAGGTTCCGCTGCATCCTGTGGGACCATGAGTCAGGCTCTTTCAGCGTCAGGCTAGCCCTGCCACCCACCCTGGCCCCATCTACCTTCCCTTGGTAGTTGGGGCTTTCCATGCATGGTATTTAGCTGTGTTCAGATCAGCTGGGTGAATAATCACCTGGCCCTCAAACTAAGCCTCTTTAAAACATGAAACTACCTTTAAATCAGGCTGCCAGGGAGGTAGCACCTGCATAGAAGTTGAAACTAGTAAAATGAAACTACCCATTGCAGGGATTTGATTGTCCCTGATCCCTTCAGCAATATCACTAGGGCAATGGGAGGCACAGAGAGTATTAGAAAGTGTTTGGGTTGATTTTCAAAAATTTATCAGCATAAAAACAGACACATAGATCAATGGAACAGAATTGAAAGCCGAGAAATATACCCCCAAATATACAGTTAACCAATATCTCACAAGGGAGCCAAGAATTCTCAGTGGCGAAACGACAGTCTCCTCGATAAATTGTGCTGGGAAAAATCAGATATTCACATGTAAAAGAATGACACTTAAACCCCTATCTTACACCACTTATGAAAATTAATTCAAAATGTATTAAAGACTTAAATGTAAGACCTGAAATCATAAAACTCCTAGAAGAAAACACAGGCAAAGCCCCTTGATATGGGTCACCTAAAGCACAAGCAACAGGAGAAAAAAAAAGTGTGGCTACTTCAAACAGCAAAGGGAACATCAACAACACGAAAAGGCAACTTATGGAATGGAAATAAATATTTGTAATTAAATAAATCATATATCAGACAAAGGCTTAATATCCAAATATACAAAGCAATCATACAACTGAAAAGCAAAGAACAACAAATAATCCAATTAAAAATAGGCAAAGGACCTGAAAAGATATTTTCCAAAGAATATATTATTTTTTTAACTTTTTATTTTTGAGAGAGAGAAAGGAAGAGAGAGGGAGACAGAAAGAGAGAGAGAGGGGGAGACAATCTGAAGCAGGCTTCAGGCTCTGAGCTGTCAGCACAGAGCCTGACGTGGGGCTCGAACTCATGAACTGTGAGATCATGACCTGAGCTGAAGTTGGACGCTTAACTGACTGAGCCACCCAGGCTCCCCTCCAAAGAAGATAAATGACCAACAGGTACATGAAAAGGTGCTCAACATCATTAGCCATCAGGGAAATGCACATCAAAACCACAATGAGATATCACTGCACACCTGTTAGAATGTTTATCATCAAAGAGATGGTAAATGCTGGCATGGATGTGGTGAAAAGGGAACCCTGTGCACTACTGGTGGGAATGTAAATTGGTGCAGTCAGTATGGGAAACAGTATGGAGGTTCTTCAAAAGTTAAAAACAGAACTACCACATGATCCAGTAATTCCATTTCTGTGTATATATCCGAAGGAGACAAAACACTATGTCAAGATATCTGCACCCCCATGTTCACAACAGCCAAGATATGGAAACAACCCACGTGTTCATGGACAGATAAGTAGATACAGAAAATGTGTGTGTGTGTGTGTGTGTGTGTATATATATATATATATAACACAATACAATGTTATTCAGCCATAAAACAAGGAAATCCTGCCATCTAAACATGGACTTTGAGGGCACTATGCTAAGTGAAATAAGGCAGACAAGAGTAAAACGAATAACTCAATGGTCTTGTTTACATGAGGAATCTAAAAAAAATCCAAACTCATTGAAAAAGGGATCAGGTTTATGGTTATCAGAGGCTGGGGGTGGGAGGTGGGGGACAGGAATTAGGTGCAGGTGGTCTGTAGGCACAAACTTCCAGTTATAATAAGCAATGACAGCATGATGACTATGGTCAACACTGCTCTATGGTACATTTGAAAGTTGCTAAGAGAACAGATCCTAAATGTTCTCACTGCGAGGAAAAAAACTTTTTTTGGTAACTATATGAAGTCATGGATGTTAACTAAACTCATTGTAAGCATTTCACAGTATATCTACCTCAGGTCATTATACAGCACAAACATTACACACTGTATAAACTTATACAGTGTGGTACTGCAATTATGGCTCAATAAAGCCAAAAAGATGTTCATCAGCTAGTTGATGAATATATGTGTATATATATTCTATAATGGTCTATCATCTATCACCTATCATCTAGAACTTTCAAATTACAACAGTTCATTTTCTCCTTGAGTTTGCACTTGCCCGAACATCTGCAGCCAACCTTCAGCCATTTGTGTGCACGTTTAGATACATGAAGACAGGTAAACCAGCACATTCCTCTCCCTGTCACCTTCCCCCAAACTACAGACATAGGGTGAAGGACTTCCATCCCACAGCCCCCTGGCCTGGCCATACCCATCCTCCATTAGCAGCTGCCGGAAGAAGTCATTGGCTGCCAGCTTGATGGCCTTCTCTGGAGTGACCAAGGTTAGGTTCACTGCAGCCCCTGCAAGTAAAAAACCAGGATGAGCTAAGGCCATCTGAAAAGTAACAATTCTTGGAGCACCTGGCTGGCTCAGTTGGTAGAGCATGTGACTCTTGATCTCAGGATTGTTCAAATTCAAGCCCCACGTTGGGTGTAGAGTTTACGTAAACATTTAAATAAAAACTATTTTAAAAAGGAACAATTATCTGAGTCTTCCACTCATATAAACAACCTCCTCTCAGACCTAGCCAGGTAGGTTTCTGGGAGTAACTGGGGTCTTGGGAGGAAGGGGTGTTGAGGAGGGCTCCTCTGCCTATTTTATAGAAACATGATTTTTTTTTTTTCATCTCCCTACTTTGACTCCCTTCCCTCCACATTTCCCTTTTTCACGTATGTGTTTCCTTTATGGGCTTATTGGTGCAGTTATAAGGAAGGTATTTTTGTCTTTGCTAGTGCTGCCCATCTCTGATGATAAGTGAACAGTTCCCCAAATCAACCCCCAATAAGAAGGTCCTGGGGGACAGGGATCGGTTTCCATTACTCTGTGCTTTACTAGCCCAGTCCCACTGGCAGCTATTTGAGTCACAGAGGTTTTTACTTTATTTCTCAGGGGTTCTACATCAGCTCCTTCTCAACGCCAGTTTTGTATCCACTTTCCAATCTGTAATCATGGCTGTGCGGGGACACTGCAAGGGACAGGGACAGCACTGGCTTGTGTCAGGGAAGAGCCATCCAGTAACTCCCTTTCAGGAGCTCAAAACCCTTTCCATTCTCTTCCCTGTCAGCCTCTCCCCCTTCAGCCCTAAATGAGAAGTGGCGGGGAAGGGAAATGTGGGGGCCAGCGTCACCCAGTGAGACAGTAGTGGTGCCATGATGAAAACTAGGGCTCCTGGGTTGCTCCAGTGTGCTCACTGGTGCTCCCTAAAACCTCACCATAACTGCCTCTGTCTCCACCAAGGAACGAGGTGGGGGGGGGGGGATTGTGAAAAACAAATGTGGCTTAGGATCACGTGGTAGCCCAGGCCCTGCCCCAGGAGCTCCCTGGGCAGAAGAAACACCAATTCCCAATGTTCTATAAACCCACAAAGTCTGGTGTCCTGTACTGCACCCTCTGTTCTCACTTTACCCAAGCCAGCCTTCCCCCAGGGATGCATGATAAGCCCACCTCGGTACATGCCCAAGAAGCCTTCCGCCCTGGCAGTTTTCACCAGGCAGTCTATCCTAGAAGCAGAGGCCAGAAAATGAAGTCAGTGGTGAGCAAGACGCTGCTCCATCAGCCCCGCTTCCCCTACCCCCGTGTCCTAATCCTGCTGGTCACACCCCAGCTGACCACCTCCCCTGACCCCACTCCACCCCCACAATGCATGACTCTCTAAATAAAGAGATGGGAAAGAATGAGGCCCCATATTCCTCCCTTGGGAGTCCCCCTCTCCCTGCTCACCCCATTCCCCTCACCAATACTTACATTCCTTTGTAGATATCTTTTCCATGTTGATTCTGCAGCCGAGTCTTGGCCAAGTCGATGGGGAACACACAAGTCACCCCAACAAGCCCTGCCACACCTCCATTGATGAGTTTTGCTGTAATACTAGTCCGTGAGGAGGAGGGAGGCAAAGAATAAGTGAGGGAGGCAGAGAGACACAGGAGTTCTGAGGGAGGCTGGCTGCAGAAAGCTGCACAAAGCCAGGACTAGATGGGGGGTGGGGGTGGGGGCAGAGAGGGTGGGAACAGCAGCCCCACCTCAGCTCCACACCAGAGACCCCTCTCCTCAGCCTGCTTCCCTGACTGCAGCACCTCCTTGGCCAACCTAACCTGGGGCTCCCTCCCCCAGAGACAGGTGAGGGGCTGGGCGCCAGGGCCCCCTCCAGGGGCTCTGCACTCACCAGGACTTAGGCATCTTAACCCCTCCAGGAAAATGTTCCTCAAGCTAGGATGCTGCAAAGGCTTTTGGGAAGGAGGTCCAGAGTGCCAACTCTGCCCCCTGGGGCCCTGCCAGGGTGCAGGAAGTCCTCAGCTCACCTCAGAGCAGTCCCTCACAGCTTCCACCCAGGGCCTGTTTTTCAGCTGATCCCCACCTTTAGAGCCACATAAGGAAGTTTTCAAACAGATTGCAATTTTATTTTGGCTTAAGGTCACTCAGAATGGAATTTGAATCCTGGCTATGCTGTTTACTTAAACAAGTTACCTCACTTCTCTGATCCTTTGTCCACCCCCACCACCCCCCCCCCCCCCCGCTGTAAAACTGGCCTCAAGGGATTTTGTGAGGATTAAATAAGTTAATGCACTTGGTAAATGATAGCTATTATTTATAATAAGAGAACCTGCTTCTAGTCAGCCTAAGATAACCAGGGTTAAAGTATTGAGATTATCTGATTCTAGCCAAAAGTAAAAAAAAAAAAAAAAAAAAAAAAAGTCACACTTTACATAATGTGAGCCCCCTTATCCAGAAATTTTAGAAGACTGAAAATAGAAACTGAAAGACTGAAAACAGAAAATAAAGCTTCCTCAGTCTCCTTGGAACCTAGTAATATCTCATTATCTTTCAGGCCAAGGGCAACTGTGAGCAAAATATTTGGAGGTAGATTACCTGGAAGTAGTAGGAATAGATAATAGATTTTCTCACATCTGAACCCTGATTTCACAAACAAGCAACTTTGTGAAAACAAATAGAATTGTGACTGAAATTCTGCAGTCTGAGATGTAGTTCAAACAATGACACTATATATTATATATACACACACACACACATACATATATATATATATATATATATATATATATATATATGTATATATACACATAGTATACTGGGGGGAAATGAGTCTCGCTTGCTCCTCCCCAGGACTCAGGAATCTGGTAAAGAAGCTGAATGATGTGTTGTTACCACATGTTACCACAGAAACCCAGCCCAGAGAGTTGGCCATCTCAGCCAGTTTACCTCAAATCCTGGCTGGACATTCTGCTGGTGGGTCCCTGGGACACAGGCTGCTGGCTCCTCAGGGAGATGGCTGGCCGAGGCAGATGTGGTGCCTGTGTCCTGGACTGTGGCCCACCGCAGCAGAGTGGAGAGAACACGGGTGTCAGTGGAGACTGGCCTGAGCCACCCTCCTGATGAGCCTCCGCAGGCCAGTTTCCTCCTCTATGACATGATCAGAACAGCACTCATCTCATGGTATGAGAAACCTTGCATGTACTGGGACAGAACATTATTAATGGATCAATACTGCCAACTGGCTCCGTTACTTTTCCTTCATGAAACTTTTTGGACTTTGGGGATTGAGATCGGAAGAAAGGCAATGAGAGAGAAGGACAACGGGCCCAAACTAGGCTCAAGGAGAGGAGTTCTGGGACATTTGGAAGAAGAGCCTGGAAGTGGTGGTGAGGGAAGCTGATGGTACAAAACCAGGATTTTAAGAGTTGCTATGGACTAGGAACGCCTCTTGTCGGGCCCATGAACCACAATAAAACACAGAAATGTTCTGAAGTTATTTTTTGGCTCTTAAAATGTGTTTTCTGAACTTCCTATGATCCTGTTGAAAGACTAAGCTGCTTTAAGTCTCGGGGCTTATGTATAATGGATACATATGGAAAGCAGGTGTCAAAAAGTCAGGGACGGTGTCAAAAAGTCAAAGCTACAAGAATAGTAATTATTGCAGCTCTTTTTTGGGCGGGGGAGGTCCTGTTTGACCCCAGTGGGGCAGTGTCAGGAAGAGTTCTCTGGGTGCTCCCATGGAGTCTGGCTTGAGCTCTGAGGAGTCTTTCTCCAGGCTCACTTCAAGCTGTGTTAGGGTCCCCCTCCTCTCCCATGCTCCTCATTGGTCCCTGAGGCTGCTGGCAATTTTCTGTTGTCTCTAAGGGTTTTGTTTTGGGGAAGACCAGAGAGAGATCAGTTCTCTTGGTGTATATTGACCCATGCAGAAAAAATTTATTGAGTGCCAGGCACTGACTGTTCCAGATCTGGGGATAGAAGACTGAACCAAAGAGTACAATCCTAGTTGTCAGGGGCTTAAATTTTAAAGGAGGAGACAAGCAATAAATGAAATAAGTAAAACAGGCACCTGGGTGGCTTGGTCAGTTAAGCATCTAACTTTGGCTCAGGCCATTATCTCATGGTTCATGAGTTCGAGCCGACAGCATGGAGCCTGCTTGGGGATTCTCTCTCTCTCTCTCTCTCTCTCTCTCTCTGCCCCTCCCCCCATGTGTGTGCTCTCTCAAAATAAATAAACTTAAAAAAATGAAATAAGTAAATCCTAAACTAGATACTGATAAATTCTCTGGAGAAAAAAATGTAGAAGGGAAGGAAGATAGGAAAATGTCAGTGGGGTGGGTGTTTGGTGGCTTAACCAAGAAAGGATTCATTGAGGTGACTTGAGGATTCAGAGGAGGTGAGAGGGCAAGCCATGCGGGTTTGTGGGAAAACACACTCAAGGCAGAGCAAGTGCAAAGACCCTGTAAGCAGAGACTGGTGAGTTGAAGGAACAGTGAGGTGGCCAGGAAGCGTGAACAGGGATATGCAATAAAGACAAAGAGCGATAAGGGGCAGAAGCATGACCTTGTAAGGCCTTGGAAGCTCTTTGGCTGTTATTCTGAATGAAAAGAGAAACAACTGGAGAGTTTTGAGCAGAGAAATGACATGCTCTTAACAGGACTATTTGGCTGCTGTGTTGAGAATAGGCAACAGAGGGCTCAAGATAAAAGCAGAAAGATCAATTAAATTATTGCAGGAATCTAGGCAAGAGGTAAAAAGGCTGCTTGCTCAGGGTATATGGGTGGAGAGGGAGTGAGAAGTGGTTTAATTATGGGTGTATGTTGAATGCAAGGCCAACAGGATTTCCTGACAGAACAGATGTGAGAGACAAAGGGACTAGTTAAGGAGACACCAAAGTTTTTGTCTGAGAAACTGGAAATTTCGAACATGGTGTTTGGACCCAGAATGTGTAAAACTTGGATCTGTTGGAGAAATAGGAAGCTGGTCTGCAGAGAAAGAAACAGAAAAGTGAAGCAAAGATATCTGGAGGAGAAACAAAAGATGGAGATAGTCCTAATGTTGTTTAAAATCCCAGTTTCCAGTTCACTCCTGGATGCCAGTTGCATTCCTGTCCTTGGATTTTGTGAGACACTCAACAGTCCTGTCAATCGTCATTATTGCTTAACTTGCTAGAATGTGTTTCTGATACTCCCAACCAAAAGAGACTTCTATCCCCTAAACTAGGAGAGGGGAGGATTTGCAAATTATAAACCTGAAGCATGGACTCAGAGAAAGCAGGGAACAAGCTGTTAAGAAACCCTTTTCCAGGCTGAGAGGCTGGCAGTTCTTGTGTGGTGTCCCCAGTCACTCTTGAGGCTCCAACCACGTGCCTCCAAAAGCTGGAGCTTTAGGGAACTTGTGGGAAAATGCCAGGAAAAAAAAATTTTTGATGTTTATTTTTGAGAGAGAAAAACAGAGTGTGGGTGGGGGAGGGGCAGGGAGAGAAGGAGACACAGAATCCCAAGCAGGCTCCAGGCTCTGAGCTGTCAGCACAGAGCCCCATGAGGGGCTCGAACTCACGAACCACGAGATCATGACCTGAGCCGAAGTCAGACGCTTAAGCAACTGAGCCACTCAGGCACAAAATGTCAGGAAATTAAAGTGTGTCAGCTGTTCTTTGAGACACTCACAAAGTTGTTATGAGAGAAAGATGTGTTGTAATCCCGGAACGGCACCTTAAAAGTAGATAAGAAACAATGGGACATTTAAAAAACCCTGTCAGTCTGAAAGCAGAGATTCAAATAATTGAGAATCTTGCAGCCATATTCCCTGCTTTTTCTAGAACAAAATTATTAGTTTATAAATTGTGGTTCACTGGATTTTGGAATAGGGGTATTTAAGAGAAGCCAGAGAAATTAGGGACACCCGAATCCCAGGGCCATAGTGCTTTCATGAGGCGGATGTGATAATGTCTCCAACCTCTAAGTGCATTTGCCTGTTGGTGTGTAGTGTGGGCACGCACTGCAGAGCACCCCCACCCCATGGGACTGGGCCATGCCACTGTAAGTCCCAGGCCAGGCAGTTCTCTTGGACAGACTTAGTATTCAAGGACTGGGCCACACAAGATTTCTGGCGCCAGTAAACACATTAGCAAACGGAGTCAACAAAGAGGAAACTGACAGTGAGCCAGTGAACGTTTTAAAGGAGTCATCACTCCCCAAATCCCAAACTTGGCAACAGAGTTCGTACTTGCTCAATACCTCAGGTAATCCATTGGCCCAAGTGTGGGCCTAGAAAAGTGTTTCCCCTAGAAACGCGTGGGGAGTGCTGACTGTGCCAGTGGCCACAGTTTCAGGCAGCTGGGATGCAGCTGAGAACAAAAACAAGGTCCCTGCTGGTTCCAGCCCTGACAGGAATAGACTTCCAGAGCGATACAGCACACCCTCCCACCGGGGGCGCTCCTGGGCACTGTTCTCTCCATATATAGGACTTGAAGGATCCCAGGCAAGGGAAATTCTTCCACCAAGCCCAGCCTTGGGGCAGCCATTTGCCTGACCAAGTTGCTCCCTACACTGCCAAAGAATTTAGCAAACAAATGGATACTGACTAAAATATTTAGCCTTTAAAAAAAATTTTTTTTTTTTAGGATTTTTAAAAAAAGTTTTTATTTATTCATTTTTAAGAGAGACAGAGAGAGCATGTGCATGCATGCAAGTGGGGGAGAGGCAGAGAAAGAAGGGGACAGAGGATCCAAAGTAGGCTCTGCTGGGACAGCACAGAGTCTGATGCTGGGTTCAAACCCATGAATCATTAGATCATGACCTGAGCCAAAGGCACATGCCTAACCTACTGAGCCACGCAGGCACCCTGTTTAATTTCCTTTTTTTTAGTAATCTCTACACCCAACGTGGGGCTTGAATTCACAACTCCAAGATCAAGCGTAGTAGACTCCTCTGACTGAGCCAGGTGTGCTCTATGTGTTAGACTATTGGCCAATAGATAATATTTCACCTGTTCTCTCTTCGAAATGGAATTTAGAAAAATAGTATTTGGGGAGTACTGGGGTAGTAATACTAATTATTTAAGCACTGGGATACAGAATTATGAGTATCTACATCTGGAACTCTTTGGGACCAAAGGAGAGAAGGACAGGATATATACATATAAAAAAAGTAATCTTTATCTGGATAACAGAGGCTCCCTGTCATTGCCTCTGGCTGCAGTATCTGGTCATGACATTGAATTATCTCACATTGGGAAGATAAGTGCATTTATAGTTTGACACGTGATTATTGATCCATATTTAGAAGGGGGAAATTTAGGGGCAACTGGCTGGCTCAGTCGATAGAACATGTGACTCTTGATCTTGAGGTTGTAAGTTTGAGCCCCACACTGGGGGGCAGAGATCACATGAAAAAATAAAATATTTTTTTTTAAATTTTTTCTTCAACTTTTTTTTTTTTTTTTTTTTTTTTTTTTTGGGACAGAGAGAGACAGAGCATGAATGGGCGAGGGGCAGAGAGAGAGGGAGACACAGAATCGGAAACAGGCTCCAGGCTCTGAGCCATCAGCCCAGAGCCCGACGCGGGGCTCGAACTCATGGACCGCGAGATCGTGACCTGGCTGAAGTCGGACGCTTAACCGACTGCGCCACCCAGGCGCCCCAAAATATTTTTTTAAAAAAAGGAAAAAATGTGAATGAATGGGAAATGGTATGCCTCTGCACGTCCCCAGGCATCAAAGGGTGGGATGCAGTGATACAACTGTTGTAGCTCTTCATTATTGCATTTCCAGGAACCCCCATTCTCTCTTACCGTTCACCTGGTGGGGACTACCATGTTCCTAAAATGTGATGCTATTCTCCTGGGTAGTGTTGATTACCTGAGGATGGGCCCCTGACTTAATAGGTCATTTAATTTCCCCTATAGGTATTTTTTTTAAATTTTTTAAAATGTTTATTTTTGAGAGAGAGACAGACAGACAGAGACAGAGAGAGAGCATGAGCGGGCAGGGGGGCAGAGAGAGAAAGAGGGAGACATAGAATCTGAAGCAGGCTCCAGGCTCTGAGCTGTCAGCACAGAGCCTGACATGGGGCTTGAACTCATGAACTTTGAGATCATGACCTGAGCTGAAGTCGGATGCTTAACGTACTGAGTCACCCAGGTGCCCCTTAATTAATTTTTACAGAGAGAGCACTCAGGTGTGCACAAATGAGTGGGGGTGGGGCAGAGGGGGAAAGAGAGAATCTTAAGCAGGCTCTATGCCTGCAGGGCTTGACAAGAGGTAGGCTCGATGCAGAGGTTGACGCGGGGCTTGGGGCTCGATCCCACAACCTTGAGATCATGACCTGAGCTGAAATCAAGAGTTGGGACCCTGGGGCACCTGTGTGGCTCAGTCGGTTAAGCATCTGCCTTCAGCTCAGGTCATGATCTCATAGTTTGTGATCTCATAGTTACATCGGGCTCTGTGCTGACCTGGAGCCTGCTTCAGATTCTGTCTCCCTCTCTCTCTGCCCCGCCCCAGCTCACTCTTTCTCTCTCAAAAATAAATAAACATTAAAAAAAAAAAAAAAAGGGAGTTGGGACGCTTAACCAACTGAGCCACCCAGGAGCCCTGACCTCTACAGTTATCTTAAAGAAGAGATTGTGTAGCTTCTTTACAGATTTTGTCTGTAACATAACACTTGGGACTGATCTGCAGTCATGTTTACTGTCATGTGGTATGTGGTTTGGGAAACAGAGAGATCATTTGTAGCAAGAGACATGGATAAAGCAGAACAAGAGAGAGAGCAGAGAGTTCTGGTGGGGTTTGAAGCCCTGACTATACAGTGACCCACTTCATTCTCGACCTTAGGTACCAAAGGGATATTTCATGAATTGACTTATTGTCTTGTTGCTGTTGTTTTGGGGTGTTATGACTTATTGTCTTAAGCAAATTAAAATTAGTTTTTGTAATTGGGTAGCCAGAGTTTTTTTTTTTTTCTTTTCTCTCTCTTTTTTTTTTTTTTTTGAGAGAGAGAGACTGGGCATGAGTGAGCAAGGGATAGAGAGAGAAGGAGAGAGAGAATCCCATGCAGGCTCTGCACTGTCAGGGCCGAGCCTGAAGTGGGGCTCAAGCTCACCTGAAGTGGGACTCAAACTCATGAACCAAGAGATCATGACCTGAGCTGAAGTCAAGTGCTTAACCGACTGAGCCACCCAGGCACCCAAGTAGACAAAGAATTCTTAACTAACAAGCAAACTTTTTAAAGAACTCTCAAATTCCATTTTATTGCAATTGAGATGCTTAGATAGTGAATACTGTAAGTGTTCAGAGATGTGCAAGGCCATTCCAGCCTGGCTTGGAGGATCTAGAAGTGGTCTTAAAAAATAAGGGAAGTGGGGCGCCTGGGTGGCTCAGTCGGTTGGGCATCCGACTTTGGTTCAGGTCATGATCTCACAGTCCGTGGGTTCGAGCCCCACGTCGGGCTCTGTGCTGACAGCTCAGAGCCTGGAGCCTGTTTCGGATTCTGTGTCTCCCTCTCTCTCTGACCCTCCCCCGTTCATGCTCTGTCTCTCTGTCTCAAAAATAAATAAACGTTAAAAAAAAAATTTTAATTAAAAAAACAAAAAAATAAGGGAAGGGCGCCAGGGTGGCTCAGTCAGTTAAGCGTCTGACTCTGATCTTGGCTCAGGACATGATCTCACAGTTCATGGGACTGAGTACCACGCTGGGCTCTGCGCTGATAGCATGGAGCCTGCTTGGGATTCTCTCTCTCCCTCTCTCTCTGCCCCTTCTCCACTTTCATTCTCTGTCTCTAAATAAATAAACTTAAAAAAAAAAAAAAAAACAACATAGGGAGGTGCTTGCTTCACCAGCACATGTACTAAAAAAAATAAGGGAAAGTTTCTAAGAAGAGGAGGGGGAGGTGGCCTGGACACCTAAGGGGGCCAAGCAAAGGGCTGAGGGCACAGCTCACCGCCCTGGCTGGCTCACCAGAACGGTGGAAAAGGGCTACAAAAGTAGGTTAGGTCAGGCATGGAGAACCTGGGGCTTGCCCAATATAGTTTGTGCCCCCTAAATTAACTTTTCACCAATTTGATCCTGCAGGCAGTAAAAAAATACTGAATACTTTTAAGGGGGAAAGCACACTGTTGAATGTGGTATGAGGACAATGCAGGAAGAACAGGTTGAGAAAAGGAAATTTCGTGCGAGAAGCCAGATAGGTGGCATGATGGCAAAGCAATGAGGTAGAGAGAAAAGGGGGGTGGTGGAGAGTGCAGAGGGCAAGGGTTAGTTGGGAGAGAACTTTTTTTTTTTTTTTAATGTTTATTTACTTTTGAGACAGAGAGAGACAGAGCATGAACAGGGGAGGGTCAGAGAGAGGGAGACACAGAATCTGAAACAGGCTCCAGGCTCTGAGCTGTCAGCACAGAGCCCGACGCAGGGCTTGAACTCAAGGACCGCGAATTCATGACCTGAGCCGAAGTCGGCCACTTAACCGACTGAGCCACCCTGGTGCCTTGGGAGAGAACTTTTTAAAGAAAGGGTCTGGGCTTGGCGACTGTCCAGGGCTGAAGAACCATGGAGCTGGTGGAGGTCTGAAACCTGAGGGGCTGAGGAGTGAAAGGCAAGGCAGGAGAGGAGGCTGCCCACAGGGAGGGTCTGGCACTGCGAGAGAAGTTGAGGCTTGGGGAACAGTTTCCTCCAGCTCTGTGGGAAGTCAGTGACAAGGTGCCCCTTGTATGGCAGGCAGGACACCACTCAGCTGGCGCGCAGAGCCATGCATTTTTTGATCCCTTATGTGTGCATTTCCAGAAGTATCTCTGCTCGGCGTGTGTGTGTGCACTCAGAGGGGTCGTCTGCCCCTTCTCCACTCTCCTGCTGACTGTTTTGCGAGCAAGAAGCTGGCTAAGGGCCGTACTGGTCGAAGAGCCAGAAGCAGACAGGTCCTTGGAGGGCCTGGGAGGGAGTCTGCATGGCAGGGCCCAGTCGGCTTACCTACCCTGTCTTGTGCAGGGGTTCTGCCCCTAACATCAAAACTGTAACCCATTTTGGGGTGCCTGGGTGGCTCAATTGGGTGAGCTACTGGCTCTTGATTTCGGCTCAGGTCATGGTCTCGCGGTTCATGGGATTGAGCCCCGTGTTGGGCCCTGTGCTGATAGTGGGGTGCCGGCTTGGGATTCTTTCTCCCTCTGTCTCTACCCCTCCCCTGCTCTCTCTCTCTCTCTCTCTCAAAACAAATAAACTTAAATAAATTAAAAAGAAACTGTGACCCATCCTGTGTATTTCTTTAGGAGATAGCTAGTTAACAGATGCTTAGGAGATGATCAGTTCCCTTTTGTTAATATGAACAACTGTTCTATTTCTTAAAGTATTTAAAGTACTAGAAAAAAATTAGAAAATTTGGAAAGCACAGAAAACTGTATAGTAATTTTCTTTTTTTTCTTTTTTTAAAGTAAGCTCTACGCCCAATGTGGGGCTTGAACTCAAGACACATAGATCAAGAATTGCATGCTCTATGGACTGAGTCAACCAGGCACCCCTAAAGTAATTATTACATGGTTTCCCAGGATCATATTTTGAATGAGACTGTCCAGAGACACATCTATTTAGAAGGATGATTCTAGGTGGTGAGTTGCAGGGACCAGAGCAGGCCATGGTTCTCTGAGCTCCTGATTCCACCACTTTTCATTCCTTCCACATTAAAACATTCTATTATCTTGACTTCTGTGACTCCTTGGCTCTCCCCAGTGGCTTCCCAGCCTCCCATGACCAGTGTCTTTGGTCACTGGTACCCATAAAGTCCTGCCAAGATTCTTGACTCCTTCCACCCCACTCCACTCCACTCCACTCCACTCCACTCCACTCCACTCCACACAATCATCCTGAAAACCCATCTTCTCCTGGGCTTCAGTCATTGTCTACTTGCTCATGATGTACCTGCAGCTGAGGATTTCTGCCCTGAAGCCCTCACCATTATCTTAACCAGCTCCCAGCTGTCCCCATCTTAGCAGTCTGGCCTCACACAGTATAGTAATACCTCTTTTTACTTGTATCCACCCCTGTAGACCTGCTGTTTCTCTTCCTGGTTTCCTAGCTCTGGAAGCTGCACCACCAGCCATTCAATTATCCAGGCCAAGTCCGTGAGCCATCTTTGATTCATCCTTTCCCCCTTATGTTTCCACAACTAATCAGTCATCATGTTCTGGCAATTCTTCCTCCTAAAGTCAGTGCTACTCAGGGCATGTGGTTCAGTGCTGATCTGTGACAACTACAGAAATTGAGAATAAATGCTTAGGAATTTTTATGGTATCTTGAGGAATTTCATGTTTTACAATTTACTGAGAAAAATGTGAGCTTATATTCTATCATTTAAAAAATTTTTATTTTTTGGGGTGCCGGGTGGCTCATTCGTTTGTGTCTGGCTCTTGATTTCAGCTCAGATCACAATTTCACAATTTGTGAGTTCAAGCCCCACATTGGGCTCTGCACTGGCAGCATGGAGCCTACTAGGGTTCTCTCTCTCCCTCTCTCTGCCCCTCCCCTGCTCATGCCTTCTCTCTCAAAATAAGTAAATAAAACTTAAAAAAATTTTTTAAATAAAATTTCTATTTTTCTATCAATTGATTTTTATTGTATTTTACAAAATTATTGCTCCATAATAAACTAGGATAAACAGGTCTTTCATCATGGGTAGAAAAAAGCTGTCCTAAGTCTCTCGTGGGCCCACCAGCCACTGCTTGATCACATGGGCGTCATCCACTGTCTGGAGCACCTGGCAGTCTCCCCCCTCTGTCTCCCTCCTTGCTCCCCTCAAATCTGAGCTCCACAACATGGCCAAGTGAGCAGAAGTGCAAGTCTGGACCCAACTGCCAGCCTGCCATTTAAGCACTTCCCTGCCTAAAGTGCAACGCTAACTTCCCTCCACTCTTAGGACAGTTTCCCAGCTCTTTGCCCAGACCTGGACCCTACTTTCCTACTTGACTGTACCCTCCCAAATCACCAAGTCTACTCTCCCTGCCAGCCATCGAGAACTCTCACTTCTGGGAACATATCACGGTCTCTTGCGTTTGAGCCTTGCACATATTGTCCTGTTGAGTAGGACACTCTTGCCCCATCTGTACCTGACGAATTACAATTTGTTTTTTGGAAAACAAAAAAGAAAAAAAAAAGTTTTTTGGGCTTCCTCCCATGAGCCCCTCTTTTTTTTTTTTTTTTTAAGTTTTATTTATTTTGAGAGAGAAGCCCAACCAGGCTCCACACTCAATGCAGAGTCTGACACGGGGCTTGTCTCACAGCCAAACATGAGATAATGACCTGAGCCGAAATTAAGAGTCAGACGCTTAACCCACTGAGCTACCCAGGCCCCCCCTCGTTACTGGGAGACGAAAGTCTTAGGGTTGTGCCCCCGGAGCCTGGTGCAGAGGCATTCAATAAAGATGTTGGAATCAGTGAACCATGAGGTAGCTACCGCCTTTAACCTTGCAGTCAGTCTCATCATGAGACAGACAGTTCTGCTCTTCAGTTGTCTCTCCTCTCTACACCTTGTGAGGAGGCACTCAGGGAAGAGAGGCATCCTCTCTCTACCTACTCTAATTAGCAGGGCAAGCCAGAGTTCTTCAGAGACGAGCCCCTTACATGAGCAGTGCCAAGGAAATAACTTGCTTCCTGACTTAGACGTCATCTGGGACTATTGTCAGGGACTGGCCACTTCCTCTTGCCCACCTCCTTCCAACTCTGTGCAGCAAATGGAGACCCTTTCCCACAGGCTGCTCTGACCTTTCTCAGATGTTTATTTGCTAGAAGTGGGTCTTTCCCTAGCAACTCTAAGCTTGATACAGACAAGAGAAACACTTACCTGCTTTTAGTAAGGAACGTTCTGTCTTTTCTGGATGCCAAGATATAGGCCAGATCACTGCTGAACTGCAGGAACTGCAGGAAGGGTTGGTTTACCATCCTCTTTTGGTATCGTTAGTGGCCCTCCCTCTTCATGCCCACACAGCCCCTTCCCCTGGGGCAGGTCGTCACTAAGCCATTCTCTACTCTGGGTCCCCAGCTTCTCTCCCACCTCCCACACCTGTAAACAGATTGGGTTTGAATGAAACCCCAAAGAGGCCACTCTGCAGCCTAGTCAAGCCCAGTCCTACCTCCCTAGGTGGCAAGCAGGTGGCTGTTTACTTGGTTGTGGAATGACTGAGACAAAAATTCAGGACGGAAAAAGCTTTGTTCAAGGCAGTGTGGGGGTGGGGGTGAGGGGAGACTGGCCACCCACTCAGAGACCTGGAAGTCAGGGAGGAGGACAAACAAGGGAAAATCAATGCAATGCAAATGCTTCTGCCAGACTTTTGGGGTCAGAAGCCAGCCTCTGCTTGTCAGACTCACACTTTTCTAACTACAAGTAATTGCCTATTTCAGTGGTTCTGTATTTTCAGTGGTCCACCACGTGCTCCGCTGTGGCAGGGCCGCAGTGCTGATTTGGCACATTCCCTGCACTCACAAGTGGTACAGCTGAGTTGTGAACTCAGAGCTGCAGCTGAGGATTTCTTCCAGCATAGACGGCTGGAAAAGTTTTGGTAAGTAGTCACTGGTTTTGGCCTTGAAGACCGGAGGCAGAGAGGTAAAATTAAAACCCAGCTTCTCTTTAGTGGCAAAGTGTCTAATCTGGGGCAAGGGATGAGACAGTAGGGGGGAGTATAAAGCTGGTAACATATTGGGTACCAAAGGTAGAGGACCTTGTTGCCCGGCCAAGGATTTGGGAGAGATGAAGAATCAGCATGGGACAGACTTTGATGTCAGAGACCCAGGTTCAAATTCCAGCTTCCAAGTTAATAACTACCTCACTTTAAGCAAGTTATTTAACTTAGTGCTTTTCTTCCTCAAAAGGGGCTTGAGATATCCAGTTCATAAGACTGCTAATGAAGTAGGAGAGCAGAGTGGTTGAGTGGGCTTTGGAGTAAGACTGCTTTTGAACTGGTTTGAATTCTAGTTTACCACTTACTAGCTGCATGACCTTAAATTACGTAACTTCTCTGTGCCTGCTACTTCCTCTGTGAAATGAGACTCAGATGTAGAGCATTTAGTACATTTGGTACATTTAGCATTGAGTGCCTGGCACATAAAAGGTGCTCACTAAATGATAACATTTTTTTCCTCTCTTTTCCTGGTGGGCAATGGAAAGCTGACATAGGATGTAGAATGGGGGCCCAGAGGGCACAGTTCAGTTTTTTTTTTTTTTTTAAGTAGGCTCCATGCCCAACATGGGGTTTGAACTCATGACCCTGAGATCAAGAGTCACATGCTCTACTGACTGAGCCAGCCAGGTGCCCCTCCACTCCCCCCTTTTTTTTTTTGGTCAGAGGTCAGGTTTATGGCAGTGCCAAGTGGTCTGGACAGGCCAGGAGATTACAATAATCCAGGTGAGAAATAAAATCAGAACCTGCATGCAGGAGGAAAGAGATGTGACTGATTTCTGTGAAGAATCAATAGGGCTTGGCAGCTGATTAAACATGCCAGGGACAAATATCAGGTTTGACACATGGATCAGCAAGAAAAGATATATCATCACCCCAACTAGTAGCATCAGAAGGGGTGGGTAGGTAAGGAGAGTGGGGAGGGAAGAAAAGTTTGGATGGCTATTGAGTTTAAAGTGGCAGCCACAAAACAGGGGATGGCAGTGTGCACTAGAAAGAGTGGTACCACACCTGCTAGTGTGCGATTATCAAACAAACAGAAAACTACACATGTGGGCAAGGATGTGGGGAAATTGGAACTCTTGTGTGTTGCTGATGGGAATGTAAAATGATGCAGTGGCTGTGGAAATCGGTATGGCAGGTTCTCAAAGAGTTAAAAATACAATTACCACATGACCCAGCAGTTCCACTTCTGGGTATACATCCAGAATTGAAAGCAGTGCCTTAAACACTATCTGTACACTCATGTTCATTGCAACATTATTCACAATAGCCAAAAGGGGAAACATCTCAAACGTCCTTTGGTGGATAAATGGATACACAAAATGCGGTATATACACACAATGGGATATTCTTTAGCCTCAAAAAGGAATAAAATTCTGTTATATGCTACAACATGGATGCACCTTGAAAATATGCTAAGCCAGAAGAAGGACAAATACTGTATGATTCCACTTATCTGGGGTACCTAGAATAGCCAAATTCATACACACAGAAAAGTGGTTACCAGGGGTTGGGGGAGAAGGGAGGTGGGGTATTAGTTTAATGGGTATAGAGTTTCACTATGGGATAAAGAAGTTCTGGAGATGGATAGTAGTCATGGTTGTATAATGAGGTGATTGTACTCAATGCAACTGAAGTATACACTTAAAAATGGTCAAGGGCGCCTTGGTGGCTCAGTTGCCTAAGCGTCTGACTTCGGCTCAGGTCATGATCTCACAGCTTGTGGGTTCGAGCTGCACATTGGGCTCTGTGCTGACAGCTTGGAGCCTGGAGCCTGCTTTAGATTCTGTGTCTCCCTCTCTCTCTGTCCTTCCCCTGCTTGTGCATACTCTCTCTCAAAAATAAACATTTAAAATTTCAAAAAAGCAAAAGCATTTGGGGCACCTGGGTGGCTCAGTCGGTTAAGTATCTCACTTGGGCTCAGGTTGTGATCTCAGTTTGTGAGCTCAAGCCCCACATTGGGCTCTGTGCTGTCAGCTAGAAGCCTGGAGTCTGCTTCAGATTCTGTGTCTCCCTCTCTCTGTGCCCTTCTCCCACTTGTGCTGTCAAAAATAAATAAATATTAAAAAAAAAAAAGCAAATGCATTTTAAAAAATAGTTAAAATGGTATATTTTATGTGTATTTTACCAGGGTAGAAAGGAAAAGAGATAAGCAATGAAGGCAGTATGTTACATTTAAACATAAATGGATGGCATTGGAGGAAGGAGTGAAGATGTCAGCTTTTTTTTTTAATTTTCAAAAAATGTTTACTTATTTTCAAGAGAGAGAGAAAGAGAGAGGCAGAGAGAGACATACAGAATCCAAAGCAGGCTTCAGGCTCTGAGCTGTCAGCACAAAGCCTGATGTGGGGCCTGAACTCATGGACCACAACATCATGACTTGAGCAAAGTTGGACGCTTAACTGACTTGAGCCACCCAGGTGCCCCAATCAGTTTTAATGTGGAATTATAATAAAATGGTTAAGGAAGAATGTTACAAACTAACAAGATGTAGGAAATAAAATTGTAAACCATTTCGGTAAAAAATTTAAAACAGTGGCAAATAAAAATCCCAGAACAATGGCAGTAGGGACATTTGGTGTCAATGTCCAACAGGAACTTGGAAAGGGTGACCAGAACATGGCAAAAAAGTCTGAATTGAAGATAGAAGTTGATTGCACAGAGGGACATCTTAAGTTGTAGGTAAAAGTGAAAGTCATTTAGAGGAAGGTGCACTGACTGCGTGATGAAGAGAAGAGGGGTGCTTGGCTGGGCTTGGTCGGTACAGCGTGTGACTCTTGATCTTGGGGTTGTGAATTTGGGCCCATGTTGGGTGTAGAGATCATTTTTTAAAAAGTCTCAAAAAAAAAAAAAAGGAGAAGAAAGCAAGTCTTAGGAAGAGCACACCTTTGGGAAGTGGAAGAAGGTCACTGGAAGGGCAGGCCGTGTCACAGCTGGGTGAGTGTGGGTCACGGCACCAGTGAGAACCAGGTCAAGAGGGGGTTGATCAAGCTGTCAGAGGCCACACAGGATGTTAAGTGCTGCGAAAGGGCTAAGGCTCTATGTAAGTCAGTAGTTGTAGAAAGGTAGGGAGGAAGCCAAATGTCAGGAAAAAAAGCCAGGTTCTATTAGTGAAGAGTTTGGATGAAGGTATGGGTCACTTGGCTTGCTCAGTCAGAAGAGCATGTGACTCTTGATCTTGGGGTTGTGAGTTCCAGCCCCACGTTGGGTGTAGAAATTACTAAAAAAAACCCCAACAAAGAAAACTTAAAAAAAGCTTGCATGAAGATAAAGAGAGGTAAATATGTGATATTCAAATAGAGGGAACTGGAACAACCTTCATAGAGAGGGAAGAAAGGAGGAGAGGCTAACTGATGGCATTTGGTAAGGAGGTAGACAGGGGAGGCTGGAATGCCTCGCACAAGGGAAAGTCAGCTTTGATGAGGGGACATTACCGGCAGAAAAGAAAAAAGGTGAAGATTTGGAAAAGCACAATGTTAGAGGACCACATGAGGGAGTCTCCATCATTTTTTTTAATGTTTATTTTTGAAGGAGAGAGAGAAACAGTGGGGAAGGGGCAGAGAGAGAGGGAGACAGAATCTGAAGCAGGTTCCAGGCTGAGCTGTCAGCACAGCACATGATATGGGGCTCAAACTCATGAACTTTGAGATCACGACCTGAGCTGAAGTTGGACGCTTAACCGCCTGAGCCACCCCGGTGCCCTGGTCGTCTCCCTCTTTAAATAAAAAGGCAAGTCCAGGGGCGCCTGGGTGGCGCAGTCGGTTAAGCGTCCGACTTCAGCCAGGTCACGATCTCGCGGTCCGTGGGTTCAAGCCCCGCGTCGGGCTCTGGGCTGATGGCTCAGAGCCTGGAGCCTGTTTCCGATTCTGTGTCTCCCTCTCTCTCTGCCCCTCCCCCGTTCATGCTCTGTCTCTCTCTGTCCCAAAAATAAATAAACGTTGGAAAAAAAAAAAAATTTAAAAAAAAAAAAAGGCAAGTCCAGCAGTATTGGAAAGCATGGATGGGTTTGAGGTCATTCTGCTCTCAAAATGCAGTGAGCAATGAGCTTGTTAAATGTGCAGAACCTCAGGACCCAGTCCAGGCCTAGTGAACCAGAATCTGATCTGAACAAGATTCTCCAGGTGATTCATGGGCTTATTCAAGTCTGCAAGCCACTGGTTTTGGAAAGTGGTTTATACAATGTTGACTGGGCAACAGAATTACCAGGAAAGCTTTGAAAAATCCTGTTGCCCAGGCTGCACCCCAGACCAATGAAAAACCCTGTGGGGTAGTGTTCAGGCATCTGATTTTTTAAGATTTTAATCTCTACATCCAACGTGGGGCTCGAACTTAACAATCCCGAGATCAAGAATCACATGCTTCACCAACTGAGCCAGCCAGACTCCCCTGAAGCCCAGGTTTTTAAACCCCTAAGTGGGCACCCTAGATTGGCCACCATTGGCTTAGCATTGCAAAGCCACAGACATAAGCTCACTAAAATTTGTTAAATAAGTCACAACAGCAGACGTGGGAGATGTTGCCTGGAGTACACAGATCGTTGACCAGCAGGGAGTCTTGACATTACTGGATGGCAAGACCCTGGACTGGCAATGGTTGGTTAGGTTTAGATCTCCCAAAACACCCAACACTGCAGATGAGACAGAGGATGTGGAAACTGGGAGTGAGACTTAAATTTTTTCTTAATGTTTATTTTTGAGAGAGAGACACAGAGGGTGAGCGGAGGCAGAGGAGGGGCAGAGAGAGAGGGAGACAGAATCCGAAGTAGGCTCCAGGTTCTGTGCTCTCAGCACAGAGCCTGATGTGGGGCTCAAACCCACGAATCATGAGATCATGACCTGAGCTGAAGTCGGACACTCAACCAACTGAGCCACCTAGGTGCCCCCAGAATTTGCATTTGTAACAAATTCCCAGGTGATGCTTTGGTCCAGAGACTACACTCAGAAGCATAATAGATGATGTGACCACAAGAAGACAGCAGACAATATGGAAGGCTGCCGTAGTGGGGCCATGCCATGGCCTCTACAAAAACATGCTTTTTCCCTCAGACCTATGTTGTTTCTAGGAAACGTCCTCCTAGTACCCCCTGGGGAGAATTACTGGTGTCAGACCGTTTGCTCTGTCTTCATCACTACAGTGTAGCCTCACGGGAACAGAACCAGGATGAAAGGGAAGAGGAATTCAAGCTGCAGCAAGGACTCTGAGAAAACTAGGCAGAGACTGAACAGAACAAGCTGAGACAGCAGGCCCAGACCGAGGAGATCCCGGCTCTGTGTTCTTCACCAGCACATCAAGTCAAATGGCTGTCCAAATCAAATGGCTAACAACACCCCACCCTCCTGCAATGATTACATTTCAGGGAGGGAATAAAAATCTTTCTACTACTTTATGCAGTGTGTTCTAACACTGTACTGTAGTCCAATTTCTTTGTATTGTTTTTCTCCCTTTATAGTGAACTCTGAGCAGAGGAAGCTATTCCCGCCCCCCCCCCCCCCCCCTTCCACTGTTAGTAATTAGGCAAAGTAACTAGGCATACAGCTGGAATTTAATACTTACTGACAACTTGACTGCGAGTTAGTTCTTGGGGCACACACAGGCCAGGCTTCACTTGGATGTCTTTGGATGACTCAATTCCTCCCCAAAGCAAAAACCTTGAATCCAATCCGAGGAACTGACTCCACTTTGTTAAAAAATTCTATCTAGCATTAACTGGCTAGAATAGAGTTACTCCTTTCTTGTCATTCGCTGTCCAAAATGAGGTTCAAATCCAAGATTCTAGGAGCAGGTAGTGCTTTTCCAAACCTGAAGACTTCTCAAGGGGACCTGAATTTATATGCAGGTCATGGAAACAGAAGGGGGCTGGGATTTCAGCACACAATAGCCAAATCTGGGGATTTTCCAGCTGCCTCCTTGGCTGGTATTTCACAGTCCATCTTACACTGAAGGTTTTCGTGAAAATTGCCTAAGGAAACTAGAGTGAGCACTGGTAAGCAGAGAGGGGACTAAAACACACACAGATGTTCTCCATTAAAAAACCCAAGGGAAAATCATGAGGCCAGGGAAACAGACCTGCATGGCCAATCTACAGAGAATCCCATGGGGGAGGGGACAATGCAGGCTACAGCAGTCTGGACACTCAGAGCTCTGCCTCATTCCCAGTTGGTCTAGAATCCAGCCTCGGGGAGAAAAGGTCCAATGGCACTTCTTCCAAAGGCACCCCTTGCACAACAGTTTACTGACATAGGCCTTTCACCTCTAGTTAGATTAAAGGGTGAAGGTTGACTTCCAAAAGAGTCCAACTGTGGGTTATTTTCTCCATTCTGTTAATACCACTCCCAGAGAGTGTAGATTATGACAAAACTGAACCCTATAGGGGCTACTTGTTTATATAATTAAGATACTTTCCTTCCCCAATGACAGGAATTGGTTTAGAGACATAAGACACTAACGCTTAACAAGAGAAGCACTTTGGATGTTTCCAAATGTCAAAAAAGAAAGTTCCACAGAGTTTTGAGACTAATCCTCATGGACAATTTGTGACTTCCTTCGTTTTCCCTAAATCTTGCCCTGCCGGCTTTCTTTTCATGCTCCAATTTGAAGTAAGCAGCTCACCGATTATAACTGTTGTGTAAGTTATGTACACATAGGGTTTAATAAGCGTTAATGTCAAATCATAGTTCCAAAAATAGAGCTGGATTAACACTGCCTACTGTATCAAATTTTGAAACACAGTTCACTTGTGGAAGATACTTTGTTTTGATCCCAAGGAGATAAATCTGGGAACACTCTAGGGGCACTAAGCTAAGAGCTAAGTTCCTATTACAAAGTAAATTAAACCCGATCATTAGCTGAAACAAAGAATTTTACCCTTTGCTTGGTGAGGAATTCAGGTCACAGAAGTGGTTGCAGTTAGGAATCCAGAAGTCAGCAATTAGTTTTTTCATGCATCGTAAGGATGTGATACTAATACGAACTGGGAGTAGATGTAGACCATGTCAGTGTCACAGTTGCCATGACAACAAAGGAAGCCAGGCCAGAGCAGTGAGTGGCCCACCCACTCTGTCCCACCAGTGCAAAAGGAGACACTGCAAAACATCTAACCAGCATCATGTCAAATCTGGGGTTTACTAATGATTTTCACTTAAAGTTGGTGGTGTTGCTTTTTTTTTTTTTTTGCTTCAAAAATCATATGGAAATTAGGGGCGCCTGGGTGGTTTAGTTGGTTAAGTTTCTGACTTCGGGTGAGGTCATGATCTCATGGTTTGTGAGTTTGAGCCCTGTGTCGGGCTGACAGCTCAGAACCTGAAGCCTGCTTTGGATTCTGTGTCTCTCTCTCTCAAAAATAAATAAACATTAAGAAAACAAATTATATGGAAATTCAACTAAACTAGAAAATGTGACTGATATAATATTTTTTAGGAAAAATATTTTTAAAGGTTTATTTATTTTTGAGAGCCAGAAAGACAAAGAGTGAGCAGAGGGGAGGGGCAGAGAGAGAGGGAGACACAGAATCCGAAGCAGGCTCCAGGCTCCGAGCCGTCAGCACAGAGCCCGACAGGGGCTTGAACTCAAACTGAGAGATCATGACTGAGCCAAGGTCAGACGCTCAACCAACTGAACCACCCAGGCGCCCCTAGGAAAAATACTTTTTATGGAAGGTACACTTTTATTTTTTCTTTAACATTTATTTATTTTTGAGACAGAGAGACAGAGCATGAACGGGGCAGGGTCAGAGAGAGGGAGACACAGAATCTGAAACAGGCTCCAGGCTCTGAGCGGTCAGCACAGAGCCCGATGCGGGGCTCAAACTCAGGAACCGCAAAATCATGAACTGAGCCAAAGTCAGCCACTTAACCGACTGAGCCACCCAGGCGCCCCTGGAAAGTACAGTTTTAAAGCAGTCGACAGAAGTCTCAAATATATGTTAGTCAATAATAATAGATCAATAGGGATAACTTAATACCACATAATCGGGAGGTCAAGAGAGATCTGTCACTGTCCTGGAAAGTGGTAAAACTGAGTGAACAACAGAGTTGGAAACTGGTACTGTTTGTGGTAGAATTTTTACTGAATGAGATTACTCACAAGGCCAAGTAAGGATAAAACAGTCCAGAAATTGTGGGGTTTTGGGATTACAGCTACTTTAAGATGGCTTCCTTGTTCTTTTTTTTTCAAGCAATCTATAACCAACATAGGGCTCAAACTCACGACCCTGAGAATGAGTCATATGTTCCATGACTGGGCCAGTCAGTTGTCCCAAGGTGGCCACTTTTTATCTATTCTCCCTCTCCCCCGTAACAAAAACCCTCCTAGGAACTGGAAATAAAACCTAAATGAACTGGGCAGGTAGAACAGGTAGAAGAGCCCCTGCTTACCTAGCCTTGCAGCTCCCACTTCGGACCACCTGTAATTCACACACAGCTGCCTGCCAGACTCCAGGCTGCCCTAGATCTTGGAAGGAGAGCAAAAGTAGTGTATACAAGTGTGTCAAAGGTGTGTACCAAGGGCTGGGGGTCTGTGGGTGGTATTGGGAGTGGGCGCAACAAGGTGGGTGTTGATGGGGCTGGCTGGGGGGGTACTGTATCCCAGACATCATGTGGAACTGCCAGTTTTCGTGCCGTTCTGAGGCTCTCCACAGAGCATGCACCGCCATCACCTGCCCAGGGCACACTCTGCTGTCTGCCCCAACACCGCCTGCCCGTCTTGATGAAGCCAGGGGAGATGGGTGGTGGCGTTGGGGCCTAGTTCAAACCTTCCCGATGATAAAAGTGACACACGGACACACACAACTCACACATATCAGAGCCTTGCTATTTTAAGAATGTACTTTATACAAAATAACCAGTTCATATGGAAATAAAATCTACAGATCTCTGAGGATCAAAAAGCTTTTTAAAAAGTTCTTTTAAAAAATTATCCAACACACAATATCGAACTAACTATTGAGGTAAGTGTCGCTCTCAGTGAAACAGGGAATCAGCAGACCACGACAAAATATACACAATATAAAAATAAATAGCATTCCCCTTTCCAGTACTGGCCAGGAAAGTTCTCACGGCTTTTGCAGCAGGAGCAAAGAATCCCTGACACTGTGCCGCAGGCTGGTGGAGACTGGCCTGGGCTCCCGGGAGCTGTGTGCAAGGCAGGAGAGTGAGGTACCCAGGTCCCAGCTAGGGGAAAGGGGTCACACGGAGGACACTGAACGGGGTTCAGCACTTCAATAACTTATTATCCACGCCCCTGTTCCCAACCCCATCCCGCCCTTTTCAAAAACACATGCAGGACAATCAGCTGCTTCTCAGGTATTTCTACATAAAGGTTCAGTCAGTCCCCTGGTACACAGTGAGAGACCAAGACTAGCTGGGGAGACAGCCTCACTAATGTCTGTTTAGCAAAGGCCTACAAAGCAGAGACAGATGAACACGCAATCTGGAGCTAAGGCTTGCGTCACAGCTTCATGAGAGATGGGATGCAGAAATGTTCACTCAAGTTCCGTTTTCCCAATGGGAAAGCAGGGCAAGGCTGGGTGTCCTAAGGCTCCATGTTAGAGTCCAACCCACTAGAAAAGAAAAAGGGGTTTCTTCTCATGCAGCAAGCCTCAATCACATTCTTAGTTCCTAGACAGTGATGTGAGCCCCGGAATAAAAGCCTCTGCATGCTCAGCCAAGATTCCCAGTATCCTCACTGGAGTGTTGAACAGAGAGCTATCCACAGGGACCCTGCATCCCAGAACCCCCGACAGTGGCACAATCCTGACTCACACGCACACGGAGCTGACTTCCTCAGTGGAGGCCCATGCAGAATCTGGCAGGGGGCGAATGCACTGACACTCGGTCACAACGCAGGGGGTAGCAATAATGCTAGAAAACTCTAAGCCTTTCATTTCTTTGAAAACAGTTTCTTTGAAAGCATGACAGGATTCTGACACTATGTGACTGTCCTTGCCTTGGGACTGCTGGGTTAAGACTTCCTGTGAAATTCAGATTAGGTCTTAAGAGCAGTTTATTATTTATAGATTTGAACTTCCATTAAAAAAAAAAAGGGAAAAATTTCAACCTAGTGATATGGATTAAAAGCTTGTTTCTGACATCTGTGGTGACTGCAACACTGGGATTTTGCGTGTTTTGGACAGTGCTTTGTTTTGGAGTATGTGTTTTGGACATACTCTTGGACTCCATAGGAATTAGCAGGAAAAATTACACAGCAGACAACGCCATGGGATAACACCACCACATGCTTAGTCAAGAGAAGCATTTCCAAGGTCTGAGGGCTAAGCTACGGCACAATGACATTTCAAGCTGAGGTGTGAGTGAACTAAGGCACATACATACTATGGGTCTTGAGGTTTTCAATAAATGTAAAAATGAAGATGAGCATGAAAGAGTTTTGCCTTTGGAGCGCAGTCTGACTTGGGCTCACTGAGGAAAAAGAATCCTTAATAACAAGCTCATGTGCACTGCCAGAAGAACTAAACCAACGTGATTAAGGAGAGGTGGAGTGGCTTTAATTTTATTTTTAGAAAGTGGGATGGAAAGTTCTATGGATCTGCGTATTTTGCCCTCATTTACTCTTCACATGCATCTACCATAATTTTAGCCAACAGCTACTTTTTAAATGAACAGACTCTGATGGAAAACAAAAACAAAAACCCAAACAGAAACCTTCCAAAAGGCTTTACTTTTCTTTCTGGATCATTTATTTCTCTTGGGTCTTAGGGAAACAGATTCTAACTTATTAACAAGTCTAATAAAGGCTAGCCATGACTATCAAATCAAACAGGTGTGAGAGTATTCTCATTACCCGTGGACCCCAGCTATCCCCTTCTGCAGACTACTGAGAGCTGAGAGCCAGCACACTGACCCACCGTGTGAAAGTCCTTCTAGCCTGAGAAAGGTCATTTTTAGGACCTCCTCACACACTACTTTCTAGTTACAGCATATCACATGACCATCATCCCCATTATGGAGAAGATGGCAAATGCATTTGCATCTGCTTAAGACACTTGGGAAGAGAAGTGCCAAAGGAGAAAGACAAGGAAAGAGGTCCTGCGGATCAGTGGTTCACAGCAGCTCAACGGTCACATGTGTTCCTGCAATCTTTCAGCTCCTGACTGCTTTTAGTAGATCTGCACTTCAAAGACCAGTAAAAGCTCAGGATATACCAGACAAGGGCTGAAGTGCTGGGACCTGTAATGCATGACCCAATTCCCACATGGGATGCAACAAGGCTGACAAGTTTGCTGTTGCCCTTGTTCCCAGTGTTACGATATGAAACAGTAGTTCAATCCTTGATACTCTTCTTCCTTAATACCTTCTCACCTCTCTACATACTGAGAAGGGAGGTTAAGGATGTAAGAATTTATGGATTTCTTCCTATATTGTTCACAGCTTCTAGCAACAGGGAACAGGGGGTGAGGGGCTGGGGGAATGTGGAGAAAAGGTTACCTTGAGTGGGTGGAAGGAAAGGGAACAAATCAACCCAACTATTGCTTATGGTCCGCTCCTACCCACGCCCCAGGGTCATTCAGCACAAAGCAATGCCTCCAACTTTGGTGCCAGGGGAACAGACCCTGTGCTCACTGTGCTCCCAGTTATACAGCAGCCAGAGGCCTCTCACCCAAACCAGCTTTCATGCAAAAAGAGAAAGGCTGTCACCAGCACAAGGCTCTGGGCCTAGACCAGCTCTAAACAGACCCAAACCAGCTGTCAAGACCAGTTGGTCTTTCTCTCCTCCCTGCTTCTACACAAACACAAAAACAGAAGAGGTAATGCTTCGGCCATGCTAGCTTACACTAGCTTAGGGGCTAACATGGAATCTGTTCTTCCTACAGGGATAAGGCTGACCTCTTCACTCCTCCAAACCAGATTATGCCAGTGATAGCTCTCTAACAAGAATTAGGATCAAATGAGAACACAGGCTCAAAACTCATTCCACATAAAAGCACATCAAATTTAAAACTGAAGTCTATTACAGAAAAACTTGTATTTTTGTGCATTGTATCTTAAAGGCTCCCTGTGTTCCCTATGCAACTCTTAATCCTACCTGAGCTGTGAGCCACAACGCCAGGTCAAAAGCATTCCCTTATTTTTATGAGTCTCTATTACACTGGAGCTGGTATCTTGGGTTTCCATCGGTATAACATGGATTATTTCCAATTTGTTTCTCTTCCTGATAGCACACGCTTAGCAAACTTTAAACATGTTGGCTCCACGTTTCATCAATGATGCTGGAATTGGAGGGAAAAGACTCTACTGGCCCCTCACAAGGCTGAATTTGTAAGAAACTAGGGCAGATTAATAATATATGGAAGCTTTTCTACTATCCCAAAGGCATGCTTAAAAATATGCTATTCTTTACAAAAACCTGTAATTTCAGGGCATTTTTCCTTAGTCTTATTTTTTTCTTTGTGGGATATTCAAAAGTTTAAAACATAGGAGTCCTAACTTTGGTGGCATCTCAGCTAAAATCAAATATAGAATGCTAACCAGGGACAATCCAGTGTAATTCACTTCTAAAACTGTAACAAAGTAATTTAATACTGTAAAATTGTTTCCTATCACAGGTATGACAAATGATTTCCAAGAACTTGTTCCTGAAAGCTATTTTAAATCACCATGACTTATCTTACTATGATTCACTTAAAATGAATAAAACCTATATATACCGAGATATTCCTAAATTCAACCTGTAAATCTATAGAATACATTTTTCCTATTCAAAACTGTGCAATTTCTTTATTGTACTAACATATACAAACCTGAGTAGTCACTTCCACAAAATGTGTTTCGTGTCAGAAAGCTTTGTGTGATGCCTACCAGATCACAGTCCCAGCAGGTCTGTGACGAGGATGATTCATTTTGTATTTTAATAAGCAAAACACTCTAGTGACCCCAATTCCTGATATTGGTTTACAACTATCTGGTAGGGCTGGTGGCAAATCAGGAAGGGCACTGCTCTCTGAAATCCAGGATTTAGGCCACTGGATGAGAGGGAAGCCAGTCTTGTGGGCAGACGCTCCTGGTAGAACATGTGAGAGCACTCTGCCTTCCAATGGAGAAAGCCCACAACCAGGGTGTAGTGCAATGGTACCCTCTACGGCTGATCGGAAAGAAGGCCTTTAGCTAACAAAGGACTGCTAGCCACTGAGGAAATAGTGACATTTTACAAGAGTAAATTTACCCTACCCTCTTCTCCAGCTCCTGAAAGTATTCAGTGTGATATGATTGTAAACAAATGAGGATCACTCTAGTGCTGCGTGCCCACCATAGTTAGGACTTCCATTTCTTCCACACCCCCACCCACCCTTCCCACTTTATGTACAATACATTCACCACCAACAACAAAAATTATTTTTAAAAGGCAACATGAAAATTCTGTAAACTGGACCCAGCTCCAAACACATTAATACTACGAGTAGTCCCTTCCCCAAATATATACCTGAGTTTAGCTGCTCATGAAAGTTTACAAGCACCACTCCATTCATAAGTATGACCCCTCCCCCAAGTTTAGGATGATCTTCCCTGAAAAAAGAGTCTCAGGACTTAGAAAAGCTGTCACTAATTTCAGTTCATCTGTTTTTAACTATCAGCCATGCAAAGATCCCTGCCCAAGGACCGGTGCAAGCTGGTGTTAGTCTAGGACTCTGGGAATGGCTCCAGCTCTTGGATGGCACGAGTGATGCACTGTGAAGGGGTGTGGCGGGGGAACAGGAACAGAGATGGGCAGGGACCGTTCCCCTAAATTCTCCATGTTCCAGTCTTCATGCGCAGCTTTCTGTTTCCTTGGGGTTTATTTCCTCCTTGGACTAGCTCTGAGAGAAGCAAATAAAGACAATGTAAACAAAATTGACAGCTGTATTGTTTAAAAAAATTAAGTAAGCTGAAGAGCTGTACACATTCCTCTCCACCTGAAAAATGGCTTGGTTTTGGTTTCAGCCATCACAGTTTACTTCTGGAGGGTGGGATCTAAAATTCTGGACCTCCTGATCCAGACCCCAACCTCGTCACTCAGGAGCTGTGGGATTTCTTGCACATTAGGGAATGGAACTGATGTCGGTGAAGATAATTAATTCACGGCAGTCAAGAAAGAGATTAAATGAGATGCTGCATGCAGAAACCCTTAGCACGGTGCCTGGCAGAAAAGCAGCACTTGAAGGTAGCTACAGTTCTTTTAAAACTGGACTAACCAGTCTCTCTAAGATGAAGTTGGTAGAATAAAAAAAAAACAAAGCTATCTTATCAAAATAAATGCTAGTGGCCAGTTAGGAAACATGAGGCTTAAACAACCCCAAATAGCTGGTTACCACAAGGACAGAAAAAGGGAACATACGGAGACAGCACAGGAGCTACTTCCGAGGTCATCTTCTCCTGGCTTTTCCCACCACTGAATCTACTTGGAGCACAGGGCCCGAGGGGCCCTTTTTACTTGGCTGCCAGTAGGACATGAAGCACTTCCCAGAACACCTTAAAAGATTTTTTCAGAATCACAACAAATTCACAATAAACTATTCCCTGCCACCTCGAAGAATAACAAAAATTCTAATTGCTGGTAATTTTTACCTGATCAAGAGGAAGTGTTGGGGGTTTATGTGGTGGCAGCTCTTCCTGTGACGTTGCTGGTGCTGGGGTCTTTGGGAACGAGGACTGTGACTGGACCGGATGCATTTGCATTCTGTAGCCACAAGAAAGCATAGTTAAGAATTAATGAAGACACATTAATTAAAAATGAAAAGAGACACTTTAATCACAAAAATCTGGCAGATACTGCCTTAATTATCTAGGTAATCAAACTTGAAATCAATACTGGGACAAAGTGCCATCGTGTGCCTCCAGATGAGATGCAATAAGAAGTATATGACACTGGGGCACCTAGGTGGCTCAGTCGGTTAAGCATCCCACCCTTGATCTCAGCTCAGATCTTGATCTCAGGGTTGAGTTCAAGCATGATGTTGGGCTCCATGCTGGGCGTGAAGCCAACTTAAAAAAAAAAAAGTAAGTACATGACACCACCTATGTAGTGTTCTTGACAAATGTTTAATTGGACTCCAAACATGAGGAAACAATGAGAAGAATCCAGAGACTGGGACAGTCTACATGAGAACTAGCCTGGAGTCTTTGAAAAACAAAAGAAAACAAAACAATGATAGCATAAATGTCTCAAACTAAGAGATTAAACAGACATAGCAACCAAACATATACATTAACCTTAAATGAATCCTGGATGGGAAAAAAAAATAAAACAAAGAAATGTAGCTTCAATGTTTCATTTTTCGAGAATGACAGAGCGTGAGCAGGGGAGGGGCAGAGAGAGAGAGAGAGAGAGAGAGAGAGAGAATCTGAAGCAGGCAGCAGGCTCTGAGCATCAGCACAGTGCCCGTTGTGGGGTTCGAACTCATGAACCTTGAGATCATGACCTGAGCTGAAGTAAGACACTTAACTAACTGAACCACTCAGGTGCCCCAACAAATGTAGTTTTAAAAGATATTTTGAGGGGCGCCTGGGTGGCTCAGTCGGTTGAGCATCCGACTGCAGCTCAGGTCATGATCTCACGGTCTGTGGGTTTGAGCCCCGCATTGGGCTCTGTGCTGACAGCTCAGAGCCTGAAGCCTGTTTAGGATTTTGTGTCTCCTCCTCTCTCTGCCCCTCCCCTGCTCATGCTCTGTCTCTCTCTCAATAATAAATAAACATTAAAAAAAAATTTTTAAAAGATATTTTGAGGACAACTGGAGAAATTAAGTAAGAACTCTGTATTAAATACTATTAGTGTTATTTTCCTTGGGTGTGAAAATAGTTTGAGATTGTGCTCCAGGAAAATGTCGTTATTCTTAGCAGATGCATGCTGACATATTTAGGGAGAAAGGGTCAGGATGTCTGCAACTTACTTCCCAATGGTTTAAAAGAAAAGACAAAGAAAAGAAACATAATGTACTTAGTGAGGCATAAAACAAATAGGGCACAACATTAAATGGGGGAGAGGTTTTGGAGGTAAGGTCTTCTTAGGTTGGCACTGAAGAGAGGCACATTAGTTTTTAAGTTGGATGGTATTGGTTTTAAGATTAAGCTTCATAACTTCATTTTTTTTTTTTTTTTTAAGTTTAAGTATTTTGAGAGAGAGCGAGAAAACAAGTGGGATAGAGGCAGAGAGAGAGAGAGAGAGAGAGAGAGAGAGAGAGAGAGAATCCTAAGCAGGCTCCACCCTTCCACCCTCAGTGAGGAGCCTGACTCCGGGCTCAACCGCATGAACTCTGAAATCATGACCTGACTGAAATCGAGTTGGATATTTAACCAACTGGGCCACCCAGGTGCCCCTAGGCTTTATAACTTTATATAAACAACTTCATTTAACCACCTTTTATATATTATTAATTTGAAAATTTCATGGATCATAGGTCACCTCATCACTATTTGCAAGAACTCTTATGGGGACAGTATTTGACTTGTTTTAAGAAGAAATGACAGATAAGGGATAAAACCTGAGCATTACATGTGATCCCATAACCTCAGGATTTGAGAAAGACCCATTTTACCCTAGTCAGAGTATCTGAACTTAGCAGCATATTGACGCCTGTCTATAGCTCTCAACTGGAGCTATCAAGTTTCCAGGGTCAAAATCTGTCATTTAAATGCGAATTCACTTTCACGAGGGAAAAAAAGTGCCAAAGATAAAATCAGACTCTAAGGCTGATATACTTCCATTAAGTCTTCAATTATCAATGAGTCACATGTTTTTCTTGGACTTAGATTGCTAACATTTATCGTCATTCCTAAGGTCATTTTGCTCTTCAAAACTAACATCTATTTCTTTTTTCAGAAAAACAAAAAAACCCCAAAAACCAAAAAAAAAAACCAACCCAAAAACCACCTAATGTAACCTTACCCTGATGATCTGTACATTTCTTGGAAAGGTCCCCTTATTCCACTTCCAGTGCCAATCTGTTCCATCATTACAGCTTGAAAGTGACCCAGGCCATCTTCCTGGCAGCGATAGATGGGGCCCTCCTGAGAGAGGCCGTTGGGCTGGGCAGCCACTGGATGGTGAGGTGGGTGAGCAGCCACAGGGGAGGAGTAAGCTCTGGGCTGGAAATGACTGGCTGGCCGCTGAGGTGTATAAGGAGGCCCTGTCTGTAGCATCACACCATGGGGTTGGAAAGTAGATGAACCAAATCCCATCCCTGAACTCAGAGGTGGAGGAGTTCCATAAAGATATTCATTGGCTGACAATGAGCTCTGTCGCTTGGTAGCTGCATTATGGTTGTCCAGGTCTAAAAATTCTTTGGGACTCTCTGGTCTCTCCATAGATTCATCCAGCTTTTCTTCCTCTGGAACAGGATTCTGCCCATCAGCTGAGACTACTTTAGCAGCCACTGCATCCATTTGGGTTGGGGAAGTTAAGGCAGCATTCAGTGTCTCACAGCCTTGCAGATTAGCCAAGGTGCTCTTATCTGAGAAGAGGGGCCTTGGTGGGGGAGGTGGATTAGGTGGGAGCCCACTTGGGCTTCCCGGGGGATGAAGATGTCTTTGCCAGTCAGAAAAGCCCTGTGGACACGGATAATAAGGAGTTCGCTGATAGTGATGGTAGGAAGGCTGAGGTGGTGACTGGTAGGAATACCTCATTCCTTGGTGGGGGCGATACCGGGGAAAGACTCCAGAATGAGGGTTGCTAGATTGAAAGCCCCTAGGGGGAAAATGCTGAGGATGGGATACTGAGGGTTTACTTCCCATCACAGGGCCCAAACCTTGCAGGCCTGGACTGATGTGGTAATGGGTAGCTGAATTTGGGTATTCCAGGCCAGGCATGTACAAGGGAGAAAACTGGCTTACAGTGCCTCCCATCAAACTGGGGTCTGTGTTGGGAGGTGTAGCTGGGTTCTGTCCTGCACATGGCATGGTTTCCTGTAGTGTTTTACCTCTGGGGCAGAGTGGCTTTTCTGAACCACTACCACCAAGGCCCTTCCCCTCTGATCCACAAGGGGATGCTTCAACAACTACTCCATTTTCAGGTAGAGCCCCTCTATCTGCCAGAGTGGAGAGGTCTCGCATACATCCTTGAGTGGCTGGGCTGGTATAGCCGCTCTCTGAGGGCCAGGTATTCTTGTTCTTTGTTGCTTTACAGTTGTCTCCAGAATCTGAGGAGTCGCTTTTGAGCTCTGGGCCCTCTGTTTCCCTTTCTTGTGGTGAGCTCTGCCTGGTACAGTCGGTCTGCAAGGGAGGTGTAGGGTGAGGTAGTTGTTTGAGGTACACGCCCTCTGAACCACCAATGTTTGGTGGTTTCTCCTCAAGCCCAGGCAAGGGATCTGCTGTAAGTGAAACACAGAACAAAATAGTAATTCGGTAGCTGAAATGATGACACTGATGGAGTTAGTAGTAAAAAGAACATGAAAGCTGTCAGATAAGGAGAGATAGGGTTGGGGTAGATGTGCGGCCATTGAAACTTCAGCTAGAAAGTGCCTGGAAAGGATGATATATTGAGGTCCTTGCAAACTCCCTCTTATAGACCAAGAGGTAAGACCTAGCACCTCTACAGCTACTCGTAAAGTCTGCCAAAGAATGGAGATGTCCTTGTTTCCCTCTTCTTGTGTGGTCACAGATCACTAAGTGAGGGGGAGATAATTCATGGCTCATGGATTCCACAGAGATGCATGTCACATATGGAGATACAATAAGATACAATGAGAAGGACGAGGACATGATGGGTATGTATCAAGAGGGCTGGATCCCTGACTTGTGCCCCTTCAGAACACAAGTTCCACAGCAGCAGGGACTTTCTTTTGTTCCCTACCACTCTTAGTACTTGCACAAAACAGGGACTCAATTGATATTTGCTGAATGAATGAAAATATCTTGTCTGGATGTCTTGAGAACAAGATGTCCTACAGGATAAAACTCGAAAGGCATCTTTAACACATTACAGAAATTTAATAAACCCAAATAAATTAATTTACTAGACTCAAATGCTTAATTAGAAATTCAGAATTCTTTACCTTGCTATTGTATCAAACCAAAAATATGGTCTTACTATTACAATCCTTTGAACAGGACAGAGTTATTGCTCAGGTGGATCAAAATACAATTCTGGTAACAAATTTTAAAGACAAGATTAAGGATTCATAACAACTTTTAAAGACCAACTAAAATCTCGGTCAACTAATGAACTAATAATGCTGTCTTCAAAAATCAAAGGCAGGAGCTATACAATGAAAATTAAATCTACACTTATCATTATTTTATCAACATAAAACATGGCAACTAAGATATAGGCTTATCTAGTTTCACCAGAGGGACTCTACTTCTAAAGCTTCTTCCAGACTCCATGTGAAATCAGTATTAGACAATTCTGTTAGAGCTGGTTTTCACAAAGCAGGCCCTATCTCAAAATAAACACTTTTATTTATTTTTTTTAATTTTTGTTAATTCTTAAAATGTTTATTTTTGAGACAGAAAGAGCACAAGCAGGGAGGGGTAGAAAGAGAGGGAGACACAGAATCTGAAGCACGCTCCAGGCTCCAAGCTGTCAGCACAGAGCTTGATGAGGGACTTAAGCTTATGAACTGTGAGATCATGATCTGAGCTAAAGTCAGATGCTCAAACTGACTGAACCACTGAGATGCTCCTCAAAAGAAACACTTTTAAAAAGTCTGACTTGGGGAAGATGGCAGAGTAGGAGGATTAGTATCAATAACCCAAAAAATGACTTTAAGGCTGAAAGAAAAGACTCCCCACAGCTATATGTAGAGCAGGGGCCACATCAAAGAGGGTAGGAAGAACAAAGGTATTGACAGGAGTCAAATGGACTCTAGGACTGTCCACAGGAGGGAAGGATACAGCAGACACAGAGAGAGGAGAGAAGCAGTTCCCCAAGGCAGGCACCCCAGGCACAAGGAAATTACATGGGGAAGATGAATTCCCATAACATTTGGCTTTGAAAACCAAAGAGGACCAACAATCTGGGACGGGGGGGCGGGGGAGGATGACTTAACACCTGAAACTAAAAATCAGTGGGCTTGGCTCTGGGAGAGACAGGAAGGCAGAGTCCCTGCCCTTAAAAGAGACAGCACAACAAACATAAACAGCCCCACTGAGATAAAGCTTAGAAGCAGCAGTTTGAAGACCTGGTGTATATATATGGTAAGGAGATTTATTTACTAATCTTGAGTGTATGCTAGAGGGTAGGGATTTTTGGGACACCTCTCCAAAAACAAAAGAGTTGAAAGGCAACATTGTCTCCCCCGCCCAAGGCTAGATAGATGGACACCTGTAGGAATCAGAGCAGTGCCAATACTTGTTACCTGGGTTGCTAACAAAGAGCCCAGCCCCAGCATTCTCCTGCAGAAACACTCCATCCAAGCCCAGGTGAACTTTTCCTGGGCAGCTGCAGTTCCCTCCTGCATCGGACTGGCTTGGAGCTTCCTGGAACTGTATGGGCCCTACCCCCATTGCCCTGTTGACCTGGCCCCTCCAATATGCCCTTGGCCAGAGCCCATCCAAAGTGATGGCACAAGCCTGGCAAGGTACAGGCAGCTCCAACAAGGCCAAACACTACTGCAAAGAGACTCCTCCTGCCCCAGAGAACGGGGAAGATAACTACACATACCAGTCTGACTATGGCCCTAGCAGTGGGCTGGGGGAAGACAGGTGTTCTGACTGAAGGCCAAGTCCACCACTGAAAGCTTCTCGGAGGACAATAGAAGGAAAGTGCCCAGCAGTTTGGTGCTACCGCATCTCTAGCAAATGCCTGGATTGATTCAGCTCAAGCCCAAGGCAGCCCCAGACTGGGCCACTGACAACACAGGGATCAAACCTTACCCAAGACAAAGAGAGCTATTGCACACAACTGGAATGAAGGCAAATGTGGTTCAGCTACAATACCAGGGTGCACACAACACACATAGGAGACACCCCTAAGGTGCTAGGTCGTGGTGAACAGGGGACACTGCACTGAAGGGCACTACAGGACCTCTTCTTCACAACGCCACTATTTTTAAGAGCAGGAGACATAGCTGACTTTCCTAACACAGAGTTAGACAAAACAAGGACATAGAGGACTATGTCTCAAAGGAAAGAACCAAGCAAGACATAATCACAGCAAGAGAGCTAAATGAAACAGGTAAGTAATATGCTCAATAGAGAATTTAAAGTAATGGTCATAAAGATACTCAAGTTAGAAAGGAGTGGAACTCTTCAGTGAAACTCTCAGCAAACAGAAAACAAAACAAAACAAAACAAATCAGAGATGAAGAACTCAATAACTGAAATTAAAAATACACTAGAGGGAATAAACAGACAGACTAGAGGAAGCAGAAGAAAAAATCAGTGACTGGGAGGACCAAGTAATGGAAAGCAATCAAGCTTCACAGGCAAAAAAAAAAAAAAAAAAAAAAAAGAAAAAAGAAAAAAAAAAAGATTTAGGGAACTCAGTGACAACAAGTGTATGGATCTCAGAAGAGAGAGAAAAGGGGGCAGAAAATTTATTTGAAGAAATAATGGCTGAAAACTTCCTGAATGTGGGGAAGGAAGCAGAAATTTAGATCTAGGAAGCATAGCGAGTCCTCAACAAAATCAACCCAAGGAGGTTCACACGAAGACACACACAGGAATTAAAATGACAAAAATGTAGTAATAAAGAGCAAGTTAAAAAAAATTTTTTTTAAATTTTTAACGTTTACTTATTATTGAGAGACAGAGCATGAGTATGGGAGGGGCAGGGAGATGGGCACAGAATCTGAAGCAGGCTCCAGGCTCTGAGCTGTCAGCACAGAGCCTGAAGCAGGGCTCGAACTCACAAATCGCGAGATCATGACCTGAACCGAAGTTGGATGCTTAAGCGACTGAGCCATCCAGGCACCCCCTCCCCAAAATTTTTAGCATTTATTCATTTTTGAGAGACAGAGACAGAGTGTGAGTGGGGGAGGGGCAGAAAGAAAGGGAGACACAGAATCTGAATCCGGCTCCAGGCTCTGAACTGTCAGCACAGAGCCCCATGTGGGGCTTGAACTAATGGACTGTGAGATCATGACCTGAGCTAAAGTCAGAGGCTTAACTGACTGAGCCACCCAGGTGCCCCAAGAACAAATTTTAAAAGTAGCAAGAGAAAAGAAAACTGTTACATACAAGGGAAACCCTGTTTCAGCTTATTTTTCAGCAGAAATTTTGCAGGCCAGAGGGAGTGGTATAATGTATTCAAAGTTCTGAAAGAAAAAAAAACAGCAGCCAAGAATACTCTATTCAGCAAGGCTCTCATTCATAATAGGAGAGTTTCCCAGACCAAAAAAAAATAAATAAATAAAAAAATAAAGGAATTCATGACCACTACACCAGTCCTATGAGAAATGTTAAAGGGGACTGAGTGGAAAGGAAAGATCATAAGCAGGAGTAAAAAAGGTAGGAAGCACAAAAGCAGTAAAATTAAGTATATCTATAAAAATCAGTCAAGTGATTTACAAATAAAAGGACAGAAAGTATGATAGGATATACCTAAAACCTGGGAGTGGGATGGTGGGAGTTAAGAATAGGTTCAAACGTAAGTGACCATCAACTTACATATTATATGCAGAAGATGGCGAATGTATATGAATACACATACAAATATATATATACATATACATACATACATAATGGTAATCACAGATCAAAAACTGGCAACTAATATGCAAAAAATAAAGAGAAAGGAATCCAACTATTATCACTACAGAAAGGCACTAAGTCATGACAGAAGAGAGCAAGAGAAGAACAGTGGAACAGGGATCTACAAAAACATTCATAAAACAAGTAACAAAACAGCAATATGTACATACCTACATATTACCTTGAATGTAAATGGGCTAAACATTCCAATCAAAAGACAGGGTGATGGAATGGATTAAAAAAACAAAAACAAAAACAAAAACAAAACCCATCGATATGCAGCCTATAAGAGACCCATTTCAGACTGAAAAACACCCACAGATTGAAAGTGAAGGGAAGGAGAAGCCTTTATCATGCAAATGAATGCCAGAAGAAAGCCCAGGTAGCAATACTTGTATCAGACAAAACAGACTTTAAACAAAGACTATTAATAACAAGAGACAAAGGACACTACATAATCAGTAAGGGACAGATTCAACAAGAAACAGCAACTGTAAATATTTATGCACTTAACATGGCAGCACCCAAGTACATAAAGCAACTAATAACAAACATAAGGAAGTAATCACTAGGAATAATAGTAGGAGACTTTATTATTTTTAACATAAACTTTTTAAAGTTTATTTATTTTGAGAAAGAAGGCATGAGGAGGGGAGGGGCAGAAAGATGGGAGAGAATCTGAAGAAGGTTCCATGCTGTCAGCGCAGAGCCCCATTGGGGCTCGAACTCACGAACCGTGAGATCATGACCCGAGCTGAAATCAAGAGTCGGACGCTTAACCAACTGAGCCACCCAGGCACCCCTATTTTATTTTTAAAAGTTTATTTATTTAGGGGTACCTGGGTGGCTCAGTCAGTTGGGCAGCTGACTTTGGCTCAGGTCATGATCTCATGGCTCTTGAGTTTGAGCCCTGCGTCAGGCTCTGTGCTGACAGCTTGGAGCCTGGATTGGAGCCTGCTTCAGATTCTGTGTCTCCCTGTCTCCCTGTCCCTCCCCGGCTCACACTCTGTCTTTCAAAAATAAACATTAAAAAAAATTTATTTTGAGAGAGAGAGGGAGGGAGGGAAGTTAGGAGGGAGGGAAAGAGACAGAGTGTGCACATGTGAGAGCAGGGGAAGGGCAGAGCGGGAGAAAAAGGATCCAAAGCAGGCTCTGCACTGTCAGCACAGAGCTGGATGTGGGACTTGTAACTCACGAACTGTGAGATGACGACCTGAGCTGAAACAGAGTCAGGCGCTTAACTAAGTCACCCAAGTGCCCCAATAGTAGGAGACTTTAATACCACACTTACATGAACAGAAAGATCGAAACAGAAATCAGCAAGGAACAGTTGCTTTTTTTTTTTTTTTTTTAATTTTTTTTTCAACGTTTATTTATTTTTGGGACAGAGAGAGACAGAGCATGAACGGGGGAAGGGCAGAGAGAGAGGGAGACACAGAATCGGAAACAGGCTCCAGGCTCTGAGCCATCAGCCCAGAGCCCGACGCGGGGCTCGAACTCACGGACCACGAGATTGTGACCTGGCTGAAGTCGGACGCTTAACCGACTGCACCACCCAAGCGCCCCGGAACAGTTGCTTTTTGAATGACATACTTGACCATATGGATCTACCAGATATATTCTAAAGAATTCCAAACTAAAAGGGCAGAATACACATTCTTTTCAAGTGCACATGGAACATTCTCCAGAACAGATCACATGACAGGCCACAAAACAAGTCTCAACAAATTTGAAAAGACTGAAGTTGTACCATGCAACTTTTCTGACCATAATGGCATGAAAGTAGAAATCAACCACAAGAAATCTGGAAAGAACACATGAAAGTTAAATAACATATTACTAAAGAATGAATGGGTTAATCAAGAAATCAAAGAGGCAATCAAAAAACACATGGAGACAAATGAAAATACTACAGTCCAAAGTCTTTTGGATATAGCAAAAACTATTCCAAAGAGGGATGTTTAGGGGCACCTGGGTGACTTAGTCAGTTAAGCATACAACTTTGGCTCAGGTCATGATCTCACAGTTTGTGAGATTGAGCCCAATACCAGGCCTCCACTATCAGCACAGAGCCCGCTTCAGATCCTTGGTCTCCCTCTCTGGTCCTCTCCTGCTCATTTGCACATTTTCTCAAAAGTAAATAAACATTAAAAAAAAAAAAAAAAGAGGGATGTTTATAGCAATGTAGGTCTACCTCAAAAAGAAAAATCTCAAATAAACAACCTAGCCTCATACCTAAAGGAGCTAGAAAAAGAATAAAGCCCAAACCAGTAGAAGAAAATAATAAAGATTAAAGGAGAAACAAACAAAATAGAAACTAAAAAAACAATATAGTAGATGAAACCAGGAGCTGGTTTTTGAAAAGATCAATGAAATTGACAAATCTTTAGCCAAACTCAAAGAGAGAGAGAGAGAGAGAGAGAAATAACAACCAACACCACAGAAATACAAAGGATTATGAGATTATGAAAAATTATATGCCAACAAATTGAACAACCAAGAAGAAATGGATAAATTACTAGAAACATAACCTAACAAAACTGAATCAGGAAGAAATGGAAAATTTGAACAGGCCATTTCCAGCAAATAGAGTCAATAATCAAAAAACTTCCAACAAACAAAAGTCCAGGACCAGACAGCTTTACAGGTGAATTCTACCAAACATTTAAAGACGAGTTAATACTTATTCTTCTCAAACTATTCTGGAAGGTAGAAGACGAAGGCTAGCTGCCAAATTCATACTATAAGACCAACATTATCCTGATACCAACACTGGATAAAGATACTACCAAAAAAAAAAAAACAAAAACAAAACAACAAAAAACAACAAAAACAAAACTAACAAACAAAAACAAGAGACCTATAGGCCAGTATCTGTGATGAACGAAGACACAAAAATGTTCAACAAACCAAACACAACAATACACTAAAAAAAATCATTCACCATGATCAAGTGGGATTTATTCCTAGGATGCAAGGGCAAATTAATCAACATGATACATCACCTCAACAAGAGAAAGGATTAAAAATATATGATCATTTCAATAGATGCAGAAAAAACATTCGACAAAGTACAAAACCCATTCATGATAAAAAACCTTCAACAAAGTAGGTTTAGAGGGAACATACCTCAATATAATAAAGGCCACATATTAAAAACTCATAGCTAACATCACACTCAATGCTGAAAAATTGAGAGCTTTTTCCTAAGATAAGGAAGAAGAAAAGAATGTCCACTTTCAGCAGTACCTTTATTCAACAGAGTACTGGAAGTTCTAGCCACAGCAATCAGACAACAAAAAGAAATAAAAGGCATCCAAACTGGTATGGAAAATGGAAAACTTTTATTACTTCCAGATGACATGAAACTACATATAGAAAACACTGAAGACTCCACCAAAAACTACTACAACCATAAATGACTTCAATAAAGTCACAAGATACAAAAATCAATATACATAAATCTGTTCAATTTCTATACACTAGTAGTAGAAAGAGAAAATAAGAAAAAAACTCCCATTTACAATTTTACCAAAAGTAATAAAATACCTAGGGAAGAAACTTTAACCAAGGAGGTGAAAGGCCTAAACTCTGAAAACTATAAAACACTGATGAAAGAAACTGAAGATGACACAAATGGAAAGACATTCCATGCCAACGGATTAGAAGAATAGATATTGTTAAAATGTCCATGCCACCCAAAGCAATCTACACATTTAATGCAATCCCTATCAAAACACTAACAGCATTTTTCACAGAACTAGAAAAAATAATCCTAACATTTGTATGGAACCACAAAAGACCCCAAATAGCCAAAGTGATCTTGAAAAAGAAAAACAAAGCTGGAGGTGTCCCAATCCCAGGTATCAAGCTATACTACAAAGTTGTAATAATCAAAACAGAATGGTACTGGCACAAAAAAAGTCATATAGATCGAAAACAAAACAGAGAGCCCAGAAATAAACCCACAATTATATGGCCAATTAATCTTTGACAAAGGAGGCAAGAATACACAATGGGAAAAAGACAGTCTCGTCAACAAATGTTGTTGGGAAAACTGGACAACCACATGCAAAAGGATGAAAGTGGACCAATTTTCTCACACCTTACACAAAAACCAACTCAAAATGGATTAAAGACCTAAATGTGAGACCGAAATCAAAACCCTGGAAGAGAACACAAACAGTAATTTCTCTGACATTGGCCATAGCAACATTTTAAAAATAAGTCTCCTGAGGCAAGGGAAATGAAAGCAAAAATTAAGTATTGGGACTACATCAAAATAAAAAGCTTCTGCAGAGCAAAGGAAACAGTCAATAAAACTAAAAGACAACCTACGGAATGGGAGAAGATATATGCAAATGACATGTCTGATAAAGAGTGAGTAGCCAAATATATTAAGAACTTATATAACTCAGCACCCAAAAAAATAAATAATCCAATTAAAAAATGGGCAGATGAAATGAACAGACAATTCTCCAAAGAAGACATTCAGATCACTAACAGACACATGAACAGATGCTCAACATCACTTATTATCATGGAAATAGAAATCAAAACAGAATGAGATATCACCTCATGTCTGTCAGAATGGCTAAAATAAGAAAAATAAGAAACAACAAATGTTGAAGATGTGGAGAAAAAAAAACCCTCTTGCACTGTTGGTGGGAAAGCAAACTGGTACAGCCACTGTGGAAAACAGTAGGAGGTTCCTCAAAAAGTAAAAATAGAATACCACATGATCCATTAATTCCACTACTGGGTATTTACCTAAAGAATATGAAACGCTAATTTGAAAAGGTGTATGCACACCTGTGTTTATTGCAGCATTATTTATAATAGCCAAGATATGGAAGCAACCCAAGTGACCATCAAGAGATGAATGGATAGAGGTGCCTGGGTGGCTCAGTTGGTTAAGTGACCGACTTCGACTCAGGTCATGATCTCACAGCTTGTGAGTTCGAGCCCCATGTCAGGCCCTGTGCTGACGGCTCAGAGCCCGGATTCTGTGCCTCCCTCTCTCTCTGCCTTAACCCACTCGCATTGTCTCTGTCTCTCTTCAAAAATAAATAAACATTAAAAAAAAAAAAAAAAGAATGGATAAAGAAGTGGTACATATGTACAATGGAGTATTACTCAGCCATCAAAAACAACAAAACATTGCCATATGCAATAACATGAAGGAATCTACAGGGTATTAATGCTAAGTGAAATATAAAAAAACAGAGAAAAGAGAAACAAACTGAAAAACAAGAGAGACAAACTGAAAAACTATAGAGAACAAACTAATGGTTACCAGAGGGGAGGTGAGTGTGGGGACAGGTGAAACAGTCAAAGGAGACAAAGAGTACACTTATCATGAGCACTGTGTAATGTATAGAGCTGTTGAATCACTATATTGTATACCTGAAACGAATATAACACTATATGTTAACTACAGTGGAAGTTAAAAAAAAAAAAAAAGTTTCAGTAGATATCCTAGTAACTAAATACATTAATTAAAACAAAAAGTAATTGCGTTCTAGGCCTACCATCAATCTTATGTGGAATTTTCATATTTGATAAAAGTCTAGGTGTCTATTCTCCAGTCATGCATTAAGAAAATTATATACAATACGTGGTTGACCTCTATCCCAGAAAAAAGCACTAATTACACAAATTACTCTTTTAATTTTTCTTCTCAATTTTCAGGTTTACTCTCTTAAATGACATTTCTAAGACATTTCTTCAGGATTTGCTAGGTCTCACTTTTTTTCATTCTTAGTAACTATAGCTATGTGTCCAAGGAATAGAAGGATGGAAATAATTAGGCTTTAAGTAAAGTACTAAAAAGTTATTTCATAATGATAAATTTTAAGACAGCCATTAATAATATTTTTTTAAAGTTTAATTATTCTGAGAGAGAGAGAGAGAGAGGGAGAGGGAAAGGGAGAGAGAATCCCAAGCAGACCCTGCGTTAGAAGCGTGGAGCTTGACCCTCACAAACCTTTGAGATCATGACTGAGCTGAAGTCAAGAGTCAGAGGCTTAACAGATTGAGCCACCCAGGCACACCAAGACAGCCATTTTTAAAGGCAGTCTGATAATGCCATGGTTGAAAGCATGGGTGCTGGACTGAGTAGGTCTGGGTTCAAATGTCAGCTCCACCACTTATTAGTGAGATGAGGGCAACCAATCTAAACCTTTGTGCCTCAGATTTTCCACCTGTACAAACAAGGATCATTAAATAGTAGCTAGCTCAAAAGTTTGTTTTGAGAATTGAATTACTATATATACAAGTCTCAAAAAGACTGCACATTATGGTAAGGACTACATTTGTATAATGATCATTACCACCAGAAATCCTTTCAGATCTTTGGCCCAATCCTGAGTGAGTGGTTCAAGAAAAAGAGGCTGTAAATGAGTTTGATAGTCTTCATAAAAAAGATTCCTTATGAATTAATAGCTTAAATGTCAGAAGTCAGACAAAAGTGATGGTGTAAATTACCTCGGTCATTTTCAGGCTCTTGTGTTTCACTGTTATCCTGTGTCCTCCCAGGATTCCCCAAGGTAGGCTTGGGGGCTGACACACTTACTGATGCCGAGTGAGCTACCTGTGGAAAAGGGCCAGGTAAATGGGGCGGTGTAGGCTGTCGGGGGTGGTAAGGCACACCTGGTGGGCAAACTCGGGAAGAAAGCTGCTGCATGGCAATCATCTCTGGGCTGTCCATCATGGAGTCCCCTCCTTGCACCCCCCGCAGAGCCTGGGAGGGTGCTCCAAATAAAGAACTTGGCGTTGGGGCTGGAGGTGGCTGTAACCGAAGTCCACCAGATTTACAGGGTGGTCGCATATACCCTGAAGAAGCAACTCCATGAGGTAGAAAGCTTGATTGTTCAGTCCACTGGTTTGGGGGGAGAGGAGGTCTCATCACTCGGGAATCCATCACATGACCAAGAGTGCGAGGTTGGTGAGAGGGTCCTGGCCCCATGGGGGGCTTCTCATCTGTGCCCAAGGGTCCTGGGTTTGTAGCACCATGGTTCCCATTCCAGACAGCAGAGTGTACTCGATTCAGGTACTTGTATGATCGGTACATGTGGCTGGGAGGAATTTCTGAGCTTTCAGGAAAGTCTAGGGGTCGGGCTGGAGCCCCACCATGCCTGGGAGGAATAAATCCTGATTGGAATTGAGTTGGGGGATAAATATTTCCATCCTGACTGGGGCCACCCATCTGCCTAAGCTGCAAGGATCCAGGATGTGATCCCATGTTAGTAAGGTGTGTCAGTCCCCCACACACTTGCTTCTCTTCTGGTGTGCCTAGCCTGGGTCCTCGGTGGTTGTTAATTCCAACTGGAGGCTGGCAACAAGAAAAGAGAAGAAAGCAATGTTCAACAGATGCATAGAGTAAGTAATGTGCTTAATCTATAATAACAGACCCTACAGAATAGGAGATAATGAATTAAATTTAACCTGGGAAGAGACTAGATTTCTGAAATTTATCGTGAAATCCTTTGCATCTGCATATTCTGAGTATCAGGTTGCTTACCTGCATGGCAAAAGGCTGATGCTGCTGTACAGGCTCTCCAGGGTGTGGTTCTGGGACTCTAGAGGAGACATATAAATTGGCAGGATCTGATCCTCGAAGAGGGCCAAATGTTCCTGGTACTGCTGGCCTCTGGAGGGTGTTGAGTAAAGGCAAGTTGGGGAGAGGTTTTTTTAAAAAAAAAAAAAAAAAAAAAAAAAAGCACAGAAGACATTAAGTAGAAAACAAGGACGTTCCTGCATATGGATGTACTGCTAAAATAACACAAAGACCTTGAACAACTCAGCATAGGGCCAAGAAAGGGAAGAATGTCAGCACATGGGCTCACCCAGATCAGGGCTAGTTCCTGGGCCGAAAGCAATCTCTCTCTATAGGACAGACTGCTGTTTCTTAATCTTTTTTTCATAACTGCTTCCTTCCCCAAGAGCCTCTTAAGCCAATTTTCCCCCAACTGTCCTGAAACATATAATTTTAATGCTACAGATATGCTGTGTATTTTAAGTACTGTATGTATTTCTGCGCTTCATACACAAAGAGTTTTTTTAAAATCCCAATTTTGGGCCATACCGAGAGTATGTCAGATTAAGAGAAAGGAGATTTAAAATAAAGGAAAAATGGAAGGAAGAAGGAAATGGGAGGAAAGAGGAGGAAGAAAGAATGGACAGATGAGAGGCAAAGAAATCATCCACATACAGAAAAATTATTTTGGAAGAGGAACCAATTAAAAAGGCTTCACCTCTCTTTGAATTCACCAACTAGGAGCAATCACAACAGAATTTTAAGCTATTCCTTACCATCTGGTTTAAAAGGGGTGCCTGGTTGGGCATCCCCCCATAATGTAGGGGACGAGAAAAGCCTCGGCCATTTGAGGTGCTCCCCTCCCGAGGGAGCTGTGTGGAACTACTGCTAGGATTATCTCCAGAAGAGGGAGCTCGGCGTGCAGGTGGCAAGGACTTTCCTCCATTCTCCACTGGTTGCTGTTTCTTGCTGGGCCCTTCAGAGTCCCTGGAGCGGGTCCAAACGTGGCTTCCGCCGCTTCTCCCAGCCCGGCTCCGTCTCTTCTCTCGCTTTTCATCCTCTCTGATCCAAAATTCTTCATCTGTGTCTCCATCTTCCCCAGGAAAATGCTTCATCATTGCCCGATGGAAACACCTCTCTAAATTATCAGACATCTTGGTATATTCTGTGGGAAGATACAAGGATTGACTTCCAGATACAGCTTTTACAAGACATAAAAAAAAAATCTCCTACCAATAGACAATAAAAGATGCTATTTGGGTAAACTCTTGAGCTTAATCTGGCTTGAGTGCATATTATGTTGTACAGCTATGGACACAAGAAGAAGGTACTGTTTTTGTCCTAAGAGGCTCTAGGCTGTATGGCTGGAAGATGACTCTAGGACTATTACCTTAAATGAGTACAAATAAAGGCTAAAATGCAGAATTATTAAATACAGTGACTGTATTTAGTTAGAAGATGCTTAGTTTTTAAACTAAAGCATTTAAGCTACTAGAGCCTTTTATATTATTTATTATTGGAGATATACTCTATGGACTTCTCAAAATGACTTAAAAATCTAGGGTCAGTCTTGTCAGTGGTTAACTTGCTGAATGAAGGAAGCGCAGTACAAACTAAGCCCAGCCTGGTCTTGAAGATAATGAAAACTAACCTGAGCCCAGTTAGCCACCAGATATACTCTCTTGTCACACAGGATAGGAGTGGTTCTGGCACATATTGTGTAAGTGGTTAGAATGGCCAATCCTATGGCTTTTAATGTGCATTGTGTTCATAGCCCCAAAGAAAGGTCTGATTCACTTCTGAAAGAGATGCACTTCTATTTTTGTGTATTTCTAAAAAAGAAGGCATTTTATTCTTGGTTGAGATGGTATAATAAGTGTATCCATAGCAGACTCCTTCCCCACTTACCACTACTTTCCCCATTGTATTTTCGACAATTCCTGAACATAGTCTTCATGTCATTTACAAATTCCTCCTTGGTACAGTATAAACCTCCATTCAGTTTCTTCTCCATGCTTGAGATATCCATGGGGGCCTAAAATAGGACACATTAAATTATAACATGCTGGAGAAAAACCATCTTGTAGTCCCTGTGAGGCAAAGGAATCATGCTATTATGAGATGCTCAGGAGCATGGCATATATCCAGCAACTCTGATTCTCAAGAACAACAGGTGAACTTAAAAACAGTGACAAAAATCAAGAAAGAAACACACACCATAGAAGGTATAACTGTAAAGGCAGCCTCTACCTTAATAATCTGGTAATAGTTTGGGGCATACGATTCATCCACAGGTTCTAAAAAGGGCCAAGAATCCTTGTGAGCCTTTACCACATCGAGAACTGAAAGCCAAAGAAGAGAGCTGCATTAACTCAGTCACATAAGAGTATTTCTATCAGAAATAGTTAATAGTTGAGAATGGGAACTGACCTTTATACATGGCAGTGAAATCATCATCCAACTCAAAGCTGTGAATCACAAAATAAGAAATAGTAACTTTGACAACCTTCTCTCCTTAGCTCTCTTACTTCAATCACAGACAGGCAGCTGATTGTACCAAGGTTTGGAAGAGTCCCAATAAACTGTTTTTAAGGTAAGTTTGTGACACTGATAATCTCCAGAAAAGAATTGTGAAGATGATGGTTAGTAAACCTAAGCAAAAAACGGAGTATCATTTTCCTCATCCATAAAATGCTGGGGTTGACTCAGATGATCCATAACTTATGATTCTATAATGTTAGTTATTTCATAGCACATTATTTCTTGGGCTATATTTTACCTTAATGAATATTTTTATAATCTAAATAACAGTAATACAGAAAGGCATACAGAAGAATGAGAAGCTTATGAACACTGAATATTACCTACCACACAGGGTTGATGTAAGAATTAAATGAGCAAAGTGCTTAGCACAATTCCTGAGTGCTTCCTAAATGTTACTGTTTGCTACTGTTAGTATCATTAAATACTCACAGGTCTTTAGTCTTTTTTTCTTCTCTCATGGGGGAGTTAGGGTCCAGATGGGAAAGTTCTGGGGGGAGCTCCTTCCCTTGGGCCAGCAGCCACGCCCTTTCTTCCCTGAGCTTTCTCCTCTTTGCTCGATCTACAATGAACACAGTGCATTACGGTACAAGTGAGGTAAGTGCTTTTTAGAGGATTAGATTATATGTTAAGCATTTTGAGAAGAAACAAAGATCACCAAAACAGTATCATAAAATTATTCTTGCTTCTTCTGCCATCCTCTTTTGATAATTAGGATGATTCTATAGAAGGAATGCTTTATGAAAAATATAATCTTGTGGAACTCATTTCCTTTATGCATATTGAAATCAATGGTTGGGGGGGAGGGATGAGGGTGGTATGGCAGACACTGGGATGGAGAGGGAGGAAAGAGCAAGGCTGAAAAAACAGAATTAGAAGAAAAAGAAAAAAAAAAAAAAGACTGAATGAAGATTATCCTTCTTTCAATACCTGAGGACTTTCCTAGTTCTCTCAGAAAAGCAACATCCCCTTTTAAGGACCAGATTCTCAATCCAAAACATATACAAGATTTTATATGCACATGTAAGCACTCAAGGTTTTGCATTTGCAAAAATATCCTTGCACCCCAATTGTCTTTGCTCTTCAATCCACCCCCAACACTGGCAGCTGGACCCTACCAAGCCAGGGTAGTAATAAATTTGGCTGGGAAAAAGAGAAAGATGCCAGCTGGAATGGGCAAAGATCTGGAAGGCATGGATGATTTTTTTTCTGGCTCACAGCCACAGCCATGAGAAACACACTTGGCATTCCACTATTAGTCTGATGGGACACTCACTGCCAGCAGGGAACCGGAAGGTCAGGAGTAAAGAAAAGAGCCAGGAAGATAAAGAACACTGTCAGACAGAAAGACACAAAAATGGAAGGGAGAAGCCAGGACAGACCTTCTATTTTCTTACCCGAGAGACAGACTCCACATCTGCCCACTGCTATGAGTATGACATGACCCTGCTAATTTTGTTTTTGTTCTTACATTATCCCTTATAAACTTAAATCTTTATCTGCTTTAATTAGTGAAAGGCACTTGGCTATCAATGACTTGTAATATTACTTTTTAAAAAACGATTTCAAGATTAAAGAACAATGTAACCAAGTTAATGAATATCCATGAACCTAACAAACTGGCAGATTTTAAGATTTTTGCTTTATTAACTTTAATACAGTACTCCACAGCTTAATAATCCACTTTCCAGTTGGTTGCAATATGTCTGCATCTTGTAAATGGTATTATAATGACAATTCTTTTGACATATCTTCTCACGCATGCATGTGAGATTTTTAGGGTCCACAACCAGAAGCGGAACTTCCAGATAGTGAACTTCATCAGGCCTGGTCAAGGTGATTTCCAAAGGGGTACAGCTTTTCTCTCAACAGCAATTTGAGTGAACTCACACTCACTTGGTAGGATAAAAGGCGCATTTTTGCCAAACTACTGAGTATTGATAAGGAATTTTGATGTTTTCATCTGCATTTTCCTGACTGGAGTGATTACTTTGCCCTATTTCCTTTGGGTTGCTACGTTTCTGATTTAGATAAATGCTTTTAATAATCTGGATAATAAGACTTTGTTGTTGATTATGTGTTAAAATTATCTTCTTCCAGGGTGCCTGGGTGGCTCAGTCAGTTAGGCATCTGACGTTGGCTTAGGACATGATCTCACGGTTCAGGAGTCCCAGACCCGCATCAGGTGAGCCCAGCTTCTCTCTTCCCCTCTCTCTGCCCCTTACTCACTTGCACCCTCTCTCTCTCTCTCTCAAAAAAAAAAAAAAAATCTTCCACTTTGACTCATCTTTTCACTTTATGTTTGTGTCATATGTAAGTTTTGAACAATTTGTGTAGCCGAACATCAATCTCGCTCCCTTTATAGCTTGTGTTTTTTGTACTTATAACATTCTTTTTTATTCTGACATCTTGAAGACATTCATCTGTACTGTTTTCAATTTGGTTTGGGCCTTTAGTTCATCTGGAACACAAATGGGAAGCAGACATATAATTTTCTTCCTCTGATTAGTAAGCAATTGTACTGGTTATGTGGTACTGGAGAACCCACATTCCTTCCCAAGGCCTGTTTCTATGTAGTTTACTGGGTTCATTTCTATCTCTATGCCAATATCATTCTCTTTTTTTATGTTTTTATTTATTTTTGAGAGAGAGAGAAACAGCAGGGGAGGGGCAGAGAGAATGGGGGACAGAGGATCCAAAGCAGGCTCTGTGCTGACAGCAGCGAGCCCAGTGCAGGACTAAAACTCACAAAACTGTGAGATCTTGACCTGTAGCTTAACTGACTGAGCCACCCAGGCACCCCAATACCATTCTTTTATTCACTGTTATTTTTATTTTGTTTTCTGTAAAATAAGTGTCCCCACCATACTGTTTTTGGAAATTATTATCTTGGCTATTCTTAGCCCTTTGCTCTTCTGTATGAACTTTAGGAACATAAAAGGATTTATTTAATATCAAATATTGAGTCAAGGTCAAACTTTCTCTCTAGTGCAATAATTTTTTTAAGTTGGTTTGTTCAAATCAAAACTAAAAAGGTCTATATACTGCATTTGTCTGTGTCTAAATTTAGCTGAATTTGTAATAGTGTTCCCTCCAATTTGTTGGAAAAATTGGGTCATTTTGTCTTTGTGTAATTTCCTGCATTCTGGATTTAGCTGATGGCATCCTCACTGTGGTGTTAATGTGTTCCCATACCTCTTGGATTTCTGTAAATTGAATTATATCTAGAGGCTTTGATCAGACAAACATGTTTGATTTTTTGGGCAATATTATTTCATAGATGGTGTTGTATATATCTTTTTTCATTACATCAGCAGATATAATATCTACTTATCTGTCTTTTGTGATTTTGTATTATATCAGCGTTAACTTCATCTTTCCATTACTAAGTTCCTCATCAGTCTTTCAATTGATGATTAACTAGAGTTCCAAAATAGAATTAAGCTGCAGACAAAATTATTTGTATGATCATTTTCTCAGTAATTTCAAGGTATATACCTAGTAAAAATGCATAGGAGAGAAGTCAGTTCATTAAATACGATGGATGTATTAGGGCAGGGGTTTGCAAATGGCAAACTACAGAATGTAGGACGGTTAGCTGATTGTTTTTAGAAAGAAAGAAAGAAAGAAAGAAAGAAAGAAAGAAAGAAAGAAAGAAAGAAGAAAAAGGAAGAAAAAGAAAAGAAAGAAAAAGAAAGGAAAAGAGGGAAAGAATGAAAGATTAATGGGAACACAGCCCTGTATTATCTCTAAGCTTAAAATATTTACTATCTGACCGTTTATAGAAAGTTAGCTGATTTCAGGGGTGCCTGGATGGCTCAGTCAGTGGAGCATATGACTCTGGATCTCTGGGTTGTGAGTTCAAGTTCCACACTGGGCACGGAGCCTACTTAAAATAATAAATTAAAAAAAAAAATAAAACGCTTTATATTTTAAAACTTTAAAAACAGTTAGCTGATCTCTACTTTAGGGTTTAATAGTCTCTTGGAAGCCTCGGTTGAGAAAAGCTCTGCCCAGGTCCATTTTTTTATTATTTGTTATTCTATTATAATTGCCATTATTTATTGACCAAATTATTTTCCTCACCAATTATTTGCATATTCTCAAATACAGTCTGTCAGACTTTCTATTTTACTAGGTCTGAAAATAACAAGTTGTCCCATTAAACTCCTAAGGTAATCATTGATTTTTATAAAATATCATTATGGGGGCACCTAGGTAAGTCAGTTGGTTAAGCGTCTGACCCCTGACATCAGCTCAGGTCAATGATCTCACAGTTGTTTTCTTTCTTTCTTTTTAAGTTCTTGCCACCAGTGTTATCATTCTTTTTCTTTTTTTTTTAACGTTTATTTATTTTGAGAGAGAGAGAGAGAGAGAGAGAGAGAGAGAGCGAGCATGAGCTGGGGAGGGGCAGGGAGAGGGAGACACAGAATCTGAAGCAGACTATAGGCTCTGAGCTGTCAGCACAGAGCCTGATATGGGGCTCAAACCTACAAACTGGTTGATCATGACCTGAGCCAAAGTTGGATGCTTAACCGACTGAGCCCTACAGATGCCCTATGCATCTGGCTCCAAGCTGACAGCATGAAGGTTGCTTGGGATTCTCTCTCTCTCTCTCTCTCTCTTGCCCTTGCCCACTCCATGGGTGCATACTCTCTCAAAAATAAACTAGATTTTAAATTTATTTCATGTTTTTTGTTCATTTTCTTTTTTTAGTGCTCAAAAATATCCAATGATCGGGAGCCTGGGTGGCTCAGTCAGTTCAGATCTGAGTTCAGCTCAGCTCATGGTCTCATGGTTCATGAGTTTGAGCCCCGTGTCGGGCTCTGTGCTGACAGCTCAGAGCCTGGAGCCTGCTTTGGATTCTGTGTCTCCCTCTTTTCTCTGCCCCTCCCCCACTCGCACTCTGTCTCGCTCTCAAAAATAAATAAAACAAACAAACAAACAAACAAAAATCCAATGTTGGCCAGTGAGAATATATCTTTTGATAGAACTTTCAGGAGTCTTGGATGCTTCCTTGCTTTCTCTTATAAAATAGTCTAGGCTCACACCTTATATTTTTTCTGCCCTAGTACTGAAATCAGTCATTTCTCCAAAGAATCTTGGTTCCTTCTGGAAGGAAATGATATTTAGAGGCCACTATCTGTGTAGTAAAAATTCCCATTGTTATTAAGTCATGTTTACAAATTATTCATATTAACACTTAAAATGAATCCAACTACTTGGCTTTATTCTTATTAGTTATGATAGTTTCTTGACATTTTATTGGAGTTTCAAATCATACATTCCTTAAACTATACACTTAATATGTATATAGTTCTATAATATAAATACACAAATATTCTTCCTTTGTAGAGAACACCCTGTGAAACAATACAATACAGAATAAAAGCAATGATAGAAAAAAATCTTTTCTTCTTGACTTTAAGAAGGAATACCTCTAACGTTTCCCATTAAAGTGGATATTGGTTAAGGAAGTTCCCTTTTATTGTAAGTCTATGGAGATTGCCATAATCTAGAATTCAGATTTCTAGCTTCCAGAACTATGAGAAAATTAAATTTCTGTTTTACACTATCTAGTTATGAAGGCTTGGAAAATTAATATAAAATTCAACCCATTTTCTCCTGAATCCTATTATTACTCCTGAGAAGTCTATCACTGTTACAGAACATCCTTTAAAGTAATTTATCTTTTCCAAACTGATTACTATAAAAACATTTTCTTAATCTTTATTTTTTGAGAGACTGAGTGTGAGTGGGGGCGGGGCAGAGAAAAAGAGAGTCACAGATTCTGAAGCAGGCTCCAGGCTCTGAGCAGTCAGCACAGAGCCTGACATGGGGCTCAAACTCAAAACCACGAGATCATGACCTGAGCCGAAGTTGGATGCTCAACTGGCTGAGCCACTCAGGTGCCCCTCCAAACTGATTACTTCAAATATCTGTGGGTCATAGGTTCTATAATTCATTACCATGGGTCTACATGTAATTTATATCCAGTTTACATTTCTTCTTCTTTTAACTTTGAGGATTTGTGTTTTTCATCAAATCAAGAAAATTCTCAACCATTCTAAATATTTTCTCTGCCCCATTCTCTTGATTCTTTCATTTTAGAACCTATAGTAGGCACACACTGGATTTTTCATGTTAGATAACACCTAAGTTATTAAGCTATCAATATCAAGCTTGTAAGCTCTAAATCCATTATTTTTCCATTCTTTGCTAGTTTTATATTTTGCCAAAAGGGAGTACCAGAGGAAGAATGATAGGATGAGGGGAAGGGTTTTCTTTCTTCCTGTTTGTTATCGCTGTTCAACACCATGCTAGGAATGGTCCTTCATCTGGGACCAGATGAACCAACCCAGTTGGTTTTGATAAGCGGGTTCTTTTTGGTAGTCCCAGAACCAGACTTGCTGCTTGCCTGTTCCAACTGGGCAGAGCCCCTCAACTTCTAGGTTGTGATAACCTAACTTCTTCTCTTTGCTCTTCTTTGTGCTATCTCACAAGTCTCTTTTAACTTTTTCATTTTTCTGACTTCCATTTAACCAAAGACCCATTTGAAATTCTTTGTGTTGAGGTGGTTCAGTCAATTAGCATCTGACTCTTGATTTTGGCTCAGGCTATGATCTCATGGTTTGTGAGTCTGAGCCCCATGTTGGGCTCTACACTTACAGCGCAGAGCCTGCTTAGGATTCATTCTCTCTCTCTCTCTCTCTCTCTGCTCCTCCCCCCATGTATGTGCACAAGCTCTCTCTTTTTTACATAAAAGAAAGTAAAATTCTTTGTGTTGAAATATCTAGCATAAGTTTTGTTTTCATGACTGGACACTGACAGATTAACAAGTAACTTTTTATCTTAGTGCTGCATTCCATGTAATATCCCAGACATACCTTCTAGTTGACTGATTCTCTTTTCACACATACCTAAAGCTGTTTAATATTCCAATAACCTATACCTTACATTTCCAGGAGTTCTATTTGTTTCCTTGAATCTGCCTGTCATTTTCAACAAGGTTACTTTTTCCTTATGTTTCCAATATCTTCTTTTTTGAATATCTGATAGTACTGAATCTATTTCTTTTTTGTCTGCTGTAACTACCAACAACTACTGCTCACAGTGGTGCTTCCTTATTTGCTTTGAAATTCTTATCACCTCTTCATCCTTGTCAGGAATTTACTGATGGTTGTCATTTCTGGGGTAGGGGTAGAGCATCCCTAGACAGACCACTCCATACCCACAACTTATCCTGTTTTTAGTTACCATAAAAACAGTGCCTGATAACTTCCTTTACTTGGCTAAGATATCAGATATGCTTGTTTTTTTTTAAGCTTATTTATTTATTTTGAGAGAGACAGAGATAGCCTGTTGGAGGGGTGGGAGACAGACAGAGAGAATCCCAAGCAGGCTCTGTGTTGGCAGTGCAGAGCCTGACATGGGACTTGAATGCATGAAACCATGAGATCATGACCTGAGCTGAAACCAAGAGTTGGACACAAACAACTGAGCCACCCAATCACCCTCAGATATGTTCTTAAAAAGGGTGTTTATACAATGTTAGACAAAATATTGTAACATATATATTACAAACAGAATTTATATGTATTTGAGGGGTGCCTGGATGGCTCAGTAGATTGAGCGTCTGACTTCAGCTCAGGTCATGATCTCATGGTTTGTGAGTCTGAACTCCACATTGAGCTTGCTGCTGTCAATGCAGAGCCTGCTTCAGATCCTCTGTCCCCCTTTCTGTCCCTCCCCTGTTCATGCTTTCTCTTTCAAAAATAAATAAACATTAAGGAGAATAAAGAATTTCTATGTATTTGAGGCAAGAAGAATTTTTAGGTTACATATCAACCATACTGAGAGATGAGAAAGTCTCAATGATGTCCATTTCCATACTGATTTGTTCAACTTGGCATGAATATTTATGTCACAATCCAGTTTTACTTCCTATACAAGTATCATACTAATAAAAAGCAGTGCATTTATTTGGGCTTTTCTTTCTTTTGGTTTAAAAAAAAAACCCTTTTTTTAACGTTTATTCATTTTTGACAGAGACAGAGTGCAAGCAAGGGTGGGGCAGAGAGAGGGGGAGACACAGAATCTGAGGCAGGCTCCAGGCTCTGAGCTGTCAGTGCAGGCCCAATGTGGGGTTTGAACCCACGAACCGGAGATTGTGACCTGAGCCGAAGTCAGATGCTTAAGTGACTGAGCCACCCAGGTGACCCGGCTTAAAAAAACTTTTAAAAAAGAGTAAAATTTACCTTTTAAATCATTTTAAGTGTACAATTCAGTAATATTAAGTACACTCACAGTATTGTGCAACTGTTACCATTTCCAGAACTTTTACATCATCCTAAACATTAGAAACTCTGTACCTTTAGTAAGAACTCCCCATTTCCTTCCTCTTGGCTTATTTTATTTATTATAATATCTTCAAGGTTCATCCATGTTGTAGACTGTGTCAGAATTTCATTCCTTTTTAAGGATGAATAATAAACCATCATCGGTATAAACCTTACTTTGTTTATCCATTCATGCATTTCTGAACATTTTGGTTCTTTCCATCTTTTGGCTTCTACTTTTTCTTAATCCACTTCTCACTTTTCAAATTTCTTGAAACAAGTGAAAGCTATGAGCCCTTTCCTTGGAAATATGTGTTCATGTCCTATCACATTAATTTTGCCAGCAATTTCAGGGGATCCCTATTCTAGTGACTGCCTGTCAACACTGCTGGGATGACAGGGTAGAAAGAGAAACGTATAATAGACTAAAACTAACTGATAGGTTCTGTGATCCCTTTACAGACTGATCTTAAACAGTGTAAAATTTTTTGTTTTACCATCACCACAGATAAATATTATTTGTTATGGTAAAAGGACCTACATAATGAAATCCTCTTTGAATTTACTGTCACAAAAAGCTTATTTCTCTGAATTAACTATTTTAAACTTTAAAGTTATCAGTGAATAAATTCTCAATAAAAAAATCCATTATTCTCCCTGCCCTTTTCACTTAGCTTCTAAGAATTCAGGAAAAGTTTGTTGCTATTTTACAGCCTGTAAAAACTCTCTCTACAGTTCCCCCATGATAACTATTATTTGTGAGCTTGTTGTGTGCTGGGGACTACCCATTTTTTAATTTAATCCTTCTAACAAGGTCTACAAAGCCATGGTCTGACCCCTGGTTATCTCTGTGAACTCATTTCCTGCCAATCTTCCCCCTGCTTTGTTCACTTTGATCCAGCCACAATGACCTTCTTCCGTGTATATTCCCTCCACAGTGCTTTTGCACTTGCTATTTCCTCTGCTTGCTATGCTCTTCTCCCATCAGATGTTCATATGGGACCTTCATTCACTTCATTACTATATGTCACATATTCAGAAAGGGCTTTAAGTTTATTTATTTATTTTGAGAGAGCGAGAGCGAGTGAGCACGTGTGCAAGCAGAGGGAGGGAGAGAGGGAGGGAGGCAGTGGGAGGAGAGAGGGAGGGAGGGAGTGAGAGGAGGCAGGGGGAGAGAGGGAGAGAGGGAGGGAGAGAGAAAGCGCGAGCCCATGTGCAAGCAGAGGGAGGGAGACAGGGAGGGAGGCAGTGGGAGGAGAGAGGGAGGGAGGGAGTAAGAGGAGGCGGGGGGAGAGAGGGAGAGGGAGAGAGAGAGAGAGAACCCCATACAGACTTGGCACTGTCAGTGCAGAGCCTGATACAGGGCTTGATCCTAAGATCATGACCTGAGTTGAAACCAAGAGTAGGACACTTAATTGACCGATCCACGTAGATGTCCACATAGAGGGCTTTCGTGACAATCTTATTTAAATGCCACCTGCATCATGTCACTCTTTATCTCTAAACCTGTTTTCTTCTTTAAATCTTTCACTACTATTGATGATTCTACAATATTTGTTTATTGTTTCTTCCCACCACTGAAATGGAAACTCCACGAAAGGATTAATTTATTCTGTTTAATATCTATATTCCAAGAACAACACCTGGCATAGAATGGGTGCTCTAAATATATTTGTTGATTTAAAGAACAATCTATAACATAGGCATTATTAATCATACAGATATAGATACTAAGCCATAAAAATAAATTTTAAACCTGTTTGTATAAAAGTCAAATGACAGTAGTGTAGCCAGTTAAGAGTCCCAGTGAAAATTACAGAATCCCCTTAAAAAATATAAAGAAATAAAAGCCATAGTTGCTGTCTCAAGGAATTTAAATCTAGCACTGGAAATAAAACCTATGAAACATTTTACAAGTAGGACATACTACATACTGTGACACAGGCTAAATTTGTAGATTAAATGCCCTAAGGGTTTTATAATGAAGAAATGATCAAAGTTGGAATGGGGTTAACCTATGAAGAAACAGAAGGCACCACTTCCTCTTAATGGGAGGAAGAAAAGCACTTAATAAGGCCAGAATCCATTAAATTTCACACCCAAAATTTATTTAAATTTTGCAATGAAACACTGCATTAAAGAGGAAAACACAGGCCATGTAGTTTTATTAAAAAACTTAAAATATTCAATACATTTACTTAAAAGAAAAGAAATACTGATCTATATTCAGCTAAGCCAAATGATCTGTTACCACATGATTTATTACGTTCAGCTTATAAATACAACTGCTATCTGACACATCTAGGGACGGTCATTATCCTTCGTATTAATTGCAAATGAAAGAAAAATCTCATTACACCAGACGAACACCTGGACGTAAGTCTGAGAAAACTATTCTGTCCTAATAAAATTAATGGTAATATTCTAAATTTGTATAGTGCCATACATGAAAAAAAATCTGTAAGACTTTTCTTTAGCACATTTCAACTGTGCTTAAAGTTATTTCTCTGAAACTTGTCATCAATACTTTAGTATTGTTTTCTATGTTACCTGAGGAATGTATATAGATGAGAGGAAGGAGCACGAGACTGAAAGGAAAACCAAGAATGACAAATACAAGTGCTGTAGAAGGAAAACAAATGTAAGAAGACTGGATCCAAGACACAGCACAGTTAACAAGATATTTAATAGAAATTGCCAGAGGAGGGTTATTCCCATACCCCATGTACTGTGCAGAACCTACATACCTTCCACTGCCTTGACCTTTTCCTCCAACTCTCGTTTCCTCTCTTCCTTTAACATCTGCTCCTGCTCCTTCTTCTGCACTGCTAGGAGAATCTGACGTTCTTCCTCCTCCTCTTTACGCTTCTGTTTTTCTATTCTGGTAAGCACAGGGGTCTCCTGGAAAGAGCCAATCAAGTGTATAGAGTCAATACACAATCATGTAAGATCAGTTCTAGGCTCTAAGATTCAAGTTTTTACTGAATTCAATTCATTTAATAAATAATATTAGGTAGGGAGCTTATACCCACAAGTTGATCTTATCTATAGAATAAATATATGGATGAACATTAAAACACAATGGCAATTTAAACCAAGGTAAACGTGTTGGTCTCAACAATCTACATTTTGGGAGATAATGCTATGAATATGCTGGACCAGAGAAAAGAAACTGAGGCAGTTTGGAAACACCACTCTTACAGATTTACTATTTGAGAAAAGTGACAACTTAAAAAGTACTCTCATCTAAACAAACTTCAAAAAAGAAGAACATAGGGTCACGATTTCAGGGTGCATGACTTTAAAACCCTTAACTTTAATATTTTACAAACAAAACAATGAACAAAATTAAGAGTTTGGTGGAAGGGGCTACCATTTTGCCTTAAGATACCTAGAGGCAATTGTACAGAAATTCATAAAATTACTCAGATTGGCTATCATCTTCCCTTGTTTTTCACACAAACAATTAATATAAACATTTCAGATGGTAACTGGGAAAGTGATTATCTACGAAATCTAACAAAAGATAAGGGAAAATAGGACCATTACCATCATAATGTATGAAAGTTTTACTCTGCATATTTTCCAATATAACTAGTTCCAAGCCATTCTGTAAACCAGAATAGTGAAGCTAGGGCTGAAATTGTTTATTTTCAATTCTTCCTTTGCCTTTTGTGATGTGAAAGCTAGAACTTTTAAGAAAAATTTTTATTGAAGAGTAACTGTTCCCTGTATATAGAATTGCAGAGACAGAAAAATGAATCCAGTATCAACAAAGGGAGAATTCACAATACCCTCACAGAAAAGATAACATTAACTATTCCATTTTAAGGAAACCTTAATCAGGAATGTGAAGCTTTTCATCACACATCTTTTTGGTAGTAAGAAGACCTAAGGAATCTGCTGTACTGGACATTTTCAAAAAATTTTATGCCATAGACATTACACAAGTGCTCTTTTTAAAGGGAGAAAAGAGACAAATGCATATTGACCTTTACAAGTCACTTATAAGTCTCCACTGAACACTGAAAGTGCTCTGATTAAAATTTTCTATTATTTTCTTTATGGTCTTTGAAACCAAGTTCAGATTCTCATTTGACGCAGAATTCAGAAGTGCTCTTGCCTAGATAGTAGACCTTCCCAAAGTCACTTGACCTTTCAAATTCTATGAGCCTAAGTTTGTTACCTACAAGGTAAAAATCTAAAATGAATGAGAAAGGAGAGATGAATATGGAAAAAAAAACCCCAAAAAACAAACCCAAAACACCCAAACAAACCGAAAAACAAAATAACCATTATCACACCTAACACTGTAAAACTAAAGGAAGTTTCCTAAAATCTTTATCCTATAACCAGAGCAGGTAGTTGAGATACACTGGATATTTTTTCTGAAATGGGGATGCTACTGACATTAAGGAACATTCTTCTGAAGAATGCTAATCTAGCCATTGCCTGCTAAATGTTAGTTAAGTACCTTCTCTCCATTACACAAGTAGCTGCCCCCCCCCCCCCAAGTCCTTAATTATTGCAACCCAGCTGAGAAGTTGTAATGGAACAGATACCCCTAACAACTGATAGGATGGGAGAAGTGGAGGAGAGGAAAACTAAGCCTGGTCAAAGGAATTATTTCACTTGAATAAAACTGTAGTGGTTTCTATATAATGTATGTGTGTATTCTGCTTCTCCTTGCCAAAGGATAGCAGGTGAGAACATGTGAAATATTCTTCCTTCAACCAGCACAAGAGGATCTTAATTAGGGTCAGCATTTTATTAAGGACTAAAGCAATTCAAGCTAATGACTTATGAATGGAAGCATTAAGTCACATAAGAATCATCTGTAAATAAACATGGGAGGTGTTTCATGTTTGAAGACGATGGAAGGGGTGAAAAATAGTTAATTATTTAATTAACCAAAAGAATATCTATAAAATTCTTTTTGCAACGAATATGATTATTCTTTAAAATTTTTTTTTAATGTTTATTTATTTTTGAGAGAGAGAGACAGAGCACAAGCGAGGGAGGGGTAGAGAAAGACACAGAATCTGAAGCAGGAACCAGGCTCTGAGCTGTCAGCACAGAGCCCGACAAAGGTTTCTGAACTCACAAACTGTGAGATCATGACCTGAGCCAAAGTTGGATGCTTAACTGACTAAGGCACCCGGGTGATCGTATTATTGTTTTTTAAAAAATATTTATTTATTTATTATTTATTTAAATATTTTTCCTTAATGTTTGTTTATTTTTGAGAGGGGGGGGGGGGAGAGACAGAGCGAGTGCACAGTGGGGAGAGGCAGACACAGAATCTGAAGCAGGCTCCAGGCTCTGAACTGTCAGCACAGAGCCTGATGCAGGGCTTGAACTCACCAACTGCGAGATCGTGACCTTAACTGAAGTCAGACACCCAACCGATTGAGCCACCCAGACTCCTGTAATGTTTATTTATTTTTAAGAGGGGGGAGGCACAGAGAGGGAAGCAGAGGATCCGAAGCAGACTAAGAGCTAAGAGCCTGATAGCTAAGAGCCTATGTGGGGCTAACAGCCTGATGTGGGGCTTGAACACCTGAACAGGCAGATCATCACCTGAACTGAAGTCAGACAGACACTTAACCAACTGAGCTACCGAAGCACCCCAACAAAGTATGATTCTTACTATGTAAAGATACCTTACAAATCAATTAACAATAGCCCCCCCACAAAACAAATGGAACATGAATATCAAATTCAGAAGAGATATATAAACCACATCCATGATCAAAAAGAAAAGTAAAACAGCCTTTTCTTTTTTTTTTTTTTCATATTTTAATTAATTTCTTTTTTAAAATTTACATCCAAGTTAGTTAGCATATAGTGCAACAATGATTTCAGGAGCAGATTCCTTAATGCCCCTTACCCATTTAGCCCATCCCCCCCCTCAAACAACCCCTCCAGCAACCTGTTTGGTCTCCATAAGTAAGAGTCTCTTATGTTTTGTCCCCCTCCCTGTTTTTATATTATTTTTGCTTCCCTTCACTTATGTTCATCTGTTTTGTCTCTTAAAGTCCTCATGAGTGAAGTCCTATGATATCTGTCCTTCTCTGACTAATTTCACTTAGCATAATACCCTCTAGTTCCATCCACGTAGTTGCAAATGGCAAGATTTCATTCTTTTTGATTGCTGAGTAATACTCCATTGTATATATATATATATATATATATATATATATATATATACCACATCTTCCTTATCCATTCATCCATCGATGGACATTTGGGCTCTTTCCATACTTTGGCTATTGTTGATAGTGCTGCTATAAACATCGGGGTGCATGTGCCCCTTCAAAACAGCATATCTGTATCCCTTGGATAAATACTGAGTAGTGCAATTGCTGGGCCGTAGAGTAGTTCTATTTGTAATTTTTTGAGGAACCTCCATACTGTCTTTCAGAGTGGCTGCACCAGTTTGCATTACCACCAGCCGGGCAGAATAGATACTTTTTCTCTGCATCCTTGCCAACATCTGTTGTTGCTTGAGTTGTTAATGTTAGCCATTCTGACAGGTGTGAGGTGGTATTTCACTCTGGTTTTGATTTGTATTTCCCTGATGGTGAGTGATGTTGAGAATCTTTTCATGTGTTAGTTGGCCTTCTGGATGTCTTCTTTGGAGAAGTGTCTATTCATGTCTTTTGCCCATTTCTTCACTGGGTTATTTATTTTCTGGGTGTTGAGTCTGGTAAGTTCTTTATAGATTTTGGATGCTAAAATCCTTTATTTGATATGTTGTTTGCAAATATCTTCTCCTAAAATAGCATTTTCACTTACAAAATAGTGAAGGATGATAAAAGGTGATACATTTGTAAAAATGTGGTAAAGTGAATGCTATCAACTTGTTGGAGCACAGGTGGTTTGGAGGATAGTTTGGATATAAAAATCAAGAACGCTAGGGGCCCCTGGGTGGCTCAGTTGGTTAAGGGTCCAACTTCAGCTCAGGTCATGATGTTGCGGTTCGTGAGTTTAAGTTCCTTGTTGGGCTCTGTGCTGACAGCTCAGAGCCTGAAGCCTGCTTCAGACTCTGTCTCCCTCTCTGTCTGTCCCTTCCCCACTTGAGTTCGGTTTCTCTCTCTCTCTCAAAATTAAACAAACATTAAAAAAAAAAAATGCCAGTTTTGTAATAAATGCCTAGAGAAAGAGCCTGAAGCAAATAGGTAAAAGTGTAGTACTGATGATTTGTGAATTGTTAGAGTACTCTAGTCTTTTAATGTAGTCCGCCAAGTTTTCTTGAAGAGCAGGTAAATTCTTCTGGATTTAAAAGAACTCCTTCCCAAGTAAGGGGGAATGAACTAGTATTACATATTCTGAAATGATCTAATTTTTATTGACTTTTTACTCCCTCTATATGATCCCTGTTAAAAGTCAAAAATTAAAATATGTTAAAGTACCCAAAGGTTAGAACATGTAGATTTTTTACTTAAAAAAAAAAAATTTTTTTTTTTAATGTTTATTTTGTAAATGAGAGCTGGTGCACAGGAGCAAGAGAGTGGTGGTGGTGGGGGGAGATCTGAAGTGGGCTCTGCACTGACAGCAGCAAGCCAGATGTGGGGCTTGAACTCACAAAAGGCCAGATCATGATCTGAGCTGAAGTGAGATGCTTAATTGACAGAACCACACAGGTACCCCAGAACTTGCAGATTTTTAAAGATGAGGTACTAAAAATTATTATAAATAGCTTAAGTTATTTTGGTAACAATGAAGCAGGAATCCCAAAGTTTGGGATAATTACAGATGTAAAAAATTTTCTGCTAAATCAGAGGCCCTACATCATTTAAAAACTATATAAAACTTACTCTCAATAAGTTTTTGTTAAAAATCAAAGTGAAATTCACATAAAATTAACAATTGTGAAGTGTATAACTCAGTGGTATTTAGTACATTCACTATGTTATGTAACCACTACCTACATTAGGTTGCAAAATATTTTTAGTACCCCAAAAGAAAACACTGAACCCATCAGCCAGCCAGTCCTTACTCCCCACTCCTGCAGCACCTGGCAACCACTGATCTGCTCTGTCTCTGTGGATTTACTTGCTCTGAATATGTCATATGATTGGAATTACACAGTATGTATCTCTTCAGTTGTGTTTTCAATGAATTAATATTTATGCTAAGCATGTATGATACAACAGTTGAGTAACTTAAATTTATAGCATATTAAAAAAGCTTATTAGACAATTCAATAGCAAAAAAAACCCCAATCTTTTTCTTCTTAAAAAAAATGAGCAGAGGGGTGCCTGGGTGGCTCAGTCAGTTGAGCACCTGACTTTGGCTCAGGTCATGATCTCACAGCTCTGTGGGTTCAAGCCCCACATCGGGCTCTGTGCTGACGGCTCAGAGCCTGGAGCCTGCTTCAGATTCTGTGTCTCCCTCTCTCTGCCCCTAACCCACTTGCATTCTGTCTCTGTCTCTCTCAAAAATAAGTAAACATTAAAAAGAATTAAAAAAAAAAATGAGCAGAGAACCTGAACATTTTTCCAAAGAAAAGACCCAGAAAGCCAACAGGTACATGAAACATTCCTAATCATCAGGGAAATGAAAATCAAAACCACAATGAGATGTTATTACTTCACACCTGTTAGAACGGCTATCATTAAAAAGACAAGAAATAACAAGTGTTGGCAAGGATGCAGAGAAAAGGAAACCCTCATGCACTGTTGGTGGGAATGTAAATTGGTGTGTGGCTTTGTTTCATCATGTGCTATAATTTCAGCAGTTCTTATCTGATATGAATTCTCAACAATTATTATTTTATACAAATTGCATCATACAAATCTGAAAAAAAAAAATCCATGCTATGTACCAAGAATCTGTTTTAAAACTTTTGTTCTTGGGGTGCCTGGGTGGCTCAGTTGGTTAAGTGTCTTGACTTTGGCTCAGGTCATGATCTCGCCATTCCTGAATTTCGAGCCAGCATCAGGCACTGTGCTGACAGGTCAGAGCCTGGAGCCTGTTTTGGATTCTGTGTCTTCCTCTCTCTCTGCCCCTCCCCTGCTCACACTCCATGTCTCTCTCTCAAAAATAAATAAACATTAAAAAAAAATTAAAAATTTTTGTTCTCATTTCCAGCAGTACACCACTCCAAGCTAAAGCAAATATTAATGAAAATACCACTGAAGGATCGGACTCACTGCCTGGAGACACTTTTAGTAATGTTTTAATTTTTAATAGTTTAAACACTAAGAGTTTAAAGAACAAGTACAACCAAAGGAACAAAAACAAAACAAAAAAACCCTGAACAGTTAACAAAATTCTTATGCTGTTTGACACTGCATTTGTTTTTCCTTTATAAGTGGTCAGTTGTATAAGTGGGGGGGAGGGGGTATCTAAATTCTTTATTTATTTTTTTATTTTTTAAATGTTTTATAGATAAGAGACCTGCTAGAATCAAGGGGGGGATTTTAATGAGAAGCTAATTAGAGACACCACTTTGAAATCCTCTAAAGTATTATAAATAGAATCCGGTTGAAGCAGTGCCTAGACTCCCCTTCCGTGCTCCCCCCCTCACCCAGGGCAGGTTATCAGACACCCTGGCACCCTTGCCACCTTTAGTAGCACACTTGAGACCATACCACCACAAAGAGGTCCCTAGTAAGAGTAATGTCCAGAGTGTCCTGACAAAAATAACTAATGCAGCCCTAATCTCAGAGTTTAGAAAGACTATCTCCCTTTGCTAATATTCTCCCCAGGAGTCACAATTAAAAGACTTTTTGAGGCAAAGATTGGACTCCTAGGTAACCAATACAGGTCAGACATGCTGCCTAAAAGATTTTAATGGCCTGATGATTCTCTGCTGCTTAAACAAAAGCACAAAACTCATAACACATCTAAGGTTTTCTCTAGGACACTGGGTACCGGAACAGATATTCAGGAGCTCTACAATTCCATGGTTAGTTACAACTAAAACTAAAGAAAACAGAAAAAAAAGAATATTACAAAGAATAACTAAAAGAAGAAATTTTAGTATCTGAAGTAAGCTTTGCTTACAGCCATGAAAAACAAATTTTAGGTCTGTATTCAGATTACTATGTAATGTGAAATGTACATTAAGGCATTTAGGACTCAGTACAGGGACAATGAACAGAAAATAGGAAAGAACTTTCAAAGAGGTGTTAACTCTTAAGGTACTGAAGAAAGTGGAGAGGACACAACAAAACAAAAGGAGCTAGAAAACCATTTGAGAACTATGGCTGGATACCAATTACCAAAGGCCATTCCGAAACTAATGATGCTATAGGAAAGAAGAGACTGGGGAGACTGAAGTCAGTCATGACAGAATTGCCAATCATTAAAAGTTGGGCAATTTATCTACTGGCAAGAACATGTCTATGAACTGAAAAACAGAAATAAAGGTTAAATGCAAATATATTTAAGTAAATAAAAATTTATAAATTAATTTTTTCCTTTTTTTAGGCTCAAGGTAGAATGTATTTAGTTAATGATAAGATCTCTGTAAAACAAATTATGCTGTCACCTGAATTTAAGTCATGAAAACATTACTCTGAGGCAGTAAGACCACTAAACAATGTGATATTCAACAAAACATAATGCTAAAAGGCATTAAAAAGTTAAAAAGTACAGAGACTGTAAGAACTGCCCAGCACAGAGTCTGGATTTGAGATTGAAATTAGCAACAAAGAAAAACCTCTGGTAAAAGAAGAGTGAGGAAATGGAGGTTTCAGAGGATTGAGGGCCGTGAGTACAAGGCACCTTCTATATAACCTTCACAGACTGGGAAGGGGGATCTAGGGAAATCACTTGCTGGGTGCTTTCATTGTGACTGTCTCTCCCTGAATTGCACTCTCCTATTGGACTTCCAGCATCAAATATATCATCACCTGCAATCAAGTTCCTTTGGCCTCACATTCCTTTACCACCTTGACAATTTTTAAATCTTAGTAAATGTAAGTATCAATTTTGTCCCTTCCTATACGTGTGCTGCTAAAGTCATTTAACTACCCTAAACTATGGTACAAAATGAAAATGCCCAAACATAGCCAGCTTCTGGATGTGGGGAAACCTTTTTTTAAATAAATTAGTTGTTGACCTAAATATTGTGTCTTCATTAGATCTCCATTCTCACCTTCAGAGGATAGATGAACATCCAATGTGAACTCCTAACGTTTTCCTGCCCCATCAAAGTTTGTGTCTTTAACTTAGGAGAAACGGGAGAAACTCCATGGCAAGGCCCTGCTTTGTAGGCACTTCAGCTTACCAGAGTCAGCTACATGCAGTCTCTTTCTCATTCATGGACATCTTTCATGTCCATGCTACATCTCAATTTAAAAAAATGAAAATTCCACAAGCTCTCCTCAACCCTGCTTCCTCTTTTATTTTTTTATTTTTATTTAAAAAAAATTTTTTTTCTTCAACGTTTATTTATTTTTGGGACAGAGAGAGACAGAGCATGAACGGGGGAGGGGCAGAGAGAGAGGGAGACACAGAATCGGAAACAGGCTCCAGGCTCTGAGCCATCAGCCCAGAGCCTGACGCGGGGCTCGAATTCCCGGACCGCGAGATCTCGACCTGGCTGAAGTCGGACGCTTAACCGACTGCGCCACCCAGGTACCCCTCCCCTGCTTCCTCTTTACTTTTTCACAATTTGTTTTCTTTCACTGTCATATTTTTCTTTTTTTTTTTTTAATTTTTTATTTAATGTGTTATTTATTTTTGAGACAGAGACAGAGCATGAGCAGGGGAGGGGCAGAGACAGAGGGAGACACAGAATCTGAAGCAGGCTCCAGGCTCTGAGCTGTCAGCACAGAGCCCGACGTGGGGCTCGAACCCACGGACCGCGAGATCATGACCTGAGCTGAAGTCGGACGCTCAACCGACTGAGCCACCCAGGTGCCCCAACTGTCATATTTTTCAAAACAACAAGTACCATGATACTAATGACCCTCATGCACTAATGACCCTCACCTGCCACTCCCCGACCTCCACCATTTCCTCCATTTTATTATTTTAAATGTTTATTTATTTTTGAGAGAAGAGAGAGAAGGAGGGGCAGAGAGACAGGGAGACACAAAATCGGAAGCAGGCTCCAGGCTCTGAGCTGTCAGCACAAGCCCAACACAGGGCTCGAACTCACGAACTGTGAGATCACGACCTGAGCTGAAGTCAGACACTTAACCAACTGAGCCACCCAAGCACCCCTCATTTCCTCCATTTTAGACCTACATTTTCAGTAGCAGGGATTCCACTATTCTTTCCTGCTGGAAGTACACTGCTAATGGATCTACTTACCAGTGTTTCCTTAAAAAATCATTTATCATGGTGTGACCAGAAAGGTAGCTTCCTAAAACAAAGCTCTAATGACATAACCTCGCTAACTACTGCCTGTCTATTGAAAATATAAGCTTGAGAGTCCGGAGACTCAAAAATTTCATCGTTCTGGCATTTTCTTCCACTATATATAACAACACATCTTATATGCCAGACACATCCAAATATATACTGTTCTTTTACCACATTTATATATCATCATGCCTCTGTGCTTTGTTTATATTATTCTTGTGTATTACTCTTCTGCCCCCACTATCCACCATCAAAATCTTAGTCATTCTCCAAGGTTCAGGTGAAGTATAGTTCTGCTTGCCTCAACTCCCCTTTCTTTGCCCACTACTAATTTTTTCCATTTTTGCAGTCATGAATTTCTACTACATAGATATCTATTATAGTGCTTATCATTCTCACCTATATTAGATATGTATATGTTTATCATCACTGGAAATTAATTGTTAAGATCCAAAAGAGTGCAATGTCATATCTTACTTTTTAATGACTTCTTTTTCTAAAAGTGCATCTCATGTATAAGAATGCTCCATAAAAGTCTGAGATTTAGAAATTGAGGTAAAGGTAAATTAAAAAGTAGGAATAAAAGGAGTACCTGAAATAAAAATGGAACAATCCTTTTGAACACTTAAAACTCCTCTCTACTCTCACACACACTCACCTCTTGCTTGATGGATTTGACGGACAGGTGGTCAGACATCCACCTAGGCTGCAATTCTGCCTTTGTGCGCTGTGGACGCTTTCCCTATAGTTAGAAGTGAGGAAAAGAAAGGAAAAGACAGATTAGGGTGTTCTCAGCTACTGCTACTGCTGCTGCCAGGATTAGAGTGGCCTTTAAGGCACAAGGGTTACGGCTTTACCTAAATAAGAGCCAAAGGTATCCTTTGGACAGTCAATAAAATGACTATTCAATTCCATAAGGTACCAAGCCAGTTTATTTTCTTAAAAGAAAAAAAGAAAAAAACAAAAAGCAAAAAACTTACAGACACCAAGTGTCTCCTCTATCAATGTTTATCACTGGCAAGAAACTCTTTTAACTATTTAGATACTAAAAAAAATATTTTGTTGCAAATTATTAAGAGAAAGCCATGTTTTACCACTTTTCACTGAAGGGAATGGCTCTGAAAGGAGGCATTACGTGCAGATGGAGGCAGAACTCCCCTAAAAGGCAGCTCAGTGGCAGCAGTGAGAAGTGAGGGTGGCTGCCTCAGCTGAGAACCAAAGTAGCAAGACAGAAGTGGGGAAAAAGACTCAGGGACCAGAAATCAGAGAGCTTGCCTGAGAAGATTAGACTTGACAAAATGTAAAAGCTTGAAAGCAATCACTATAGGACATTTCAAGAAAGGAGTTTTGAAACTTAACTAACGCTAGGTATTTACCTAAGGTCAGCATAAGTTTTGGAATTTTTGTGGAATGAGCCCCATAGCTTCGCCAATGTAACCTATATTGAGGTGGTAAGCAAAGGCTTTGCAGTTAAGATGAGTAATTTTGTGGCTTCAGTATCAGTATCAGCATTACCCAGGTTTGGTTCCAGTACCACTTAATCCAAAGTCTTGAAACTTGAAGAATCAATGAGGTAAAGGCACGAAGGGTAGAAAAAAAAGTGACAAAAAGGTGTGGTCTATACAATGCAAACATACTGCAAAGCAATTGTGGTAGATTTAAAAAGAAGCTTTAGAAAGCTTTCCTGTTAGGAGAATGACCAGGCCTTAGTACAAATGTAATCTAACCGTCAAAGTGTCACGACCCTCTTTTTCACAAAAGCTACCACAGCAGTTTCCTCAAATATGCCTATGAGCGACTCCTTTACGAGCTTAAAGACCCCAAGAGGAAGAGCTCTTCAATTTTAAGTAAATGTGAAAATTTACCATGGAATTCTCTTTTGAAGGGATTGTACGAGTTTACCATGCTAGTAGCAATAGCGGCTAATATCAACTTGACTCCAAACTTTGCCAAATCAGACAAAAGTTACTAATGTGGAGAATGGTAGTCTTGATAAAGAAGATGAACTTGTTTTCCTACAACTTTACTCTTTTGTGTGAATTATCTATACTCTAAGGCAATTCATTTGTTAAAGACCTAATGTTTATAAGCTGTTTAAATATTACTGCCTGTAATATTAGTAACAAATACTTTTACTAGCTTAGATCTTTTATTTAAACCTTACCATAAAAGCTTAACTTTTATATGGTCAAAGAAAGCTTACTGATTCTTTTATTATTTCAACATTTAGAGAATTATTTATTTATTAATCTGTTTTAACTTTCTTCACACTTGCATTTATTTTGGTAAGATTTAGTTTTCTACCAAGGTTTCTCAACAATTATCTACAACCATGAACAATGGATGGGACAAGTACCTACTGGTAGCTGTGTACTATGCCAGGTACACTAATGTGGTTTCTTTTGCTTAATTCCCATAGAAACTTCTGTGAAGTTAGAGCTTTCATTTTACTAACAAAAAATAAAAATTTAGAGATATCAAGTAACTTATCCAAAGGGATAACTAGAAAAGGGAAGCACCATTATTCAATGAAGTTTGAAAGAAAAGCTCTTAACTCCTGCTATGCCATATTAACTCTCTGTCCACTGTCCTAGCTGTTTTGTGCTTTTACATACTGAGATGATGACCTGAGCTGAAATCAAGAGTTGGATGCTTAACCAACTGAGCTGTACCACCCAGGCGTTCCCATACTGTATTTTATATATAATGGGTGTATCTGTGAGCACCACATTATGTTCTACTGATAATATGTTTCAAATGTCACATTTGAATCACTGGCATTTTTCATTATTACAAAAAAAAAATCTCTCTTGGCCAATATAATTAGGATGGATAGTGGTACGGTAACATAGTTAAAGCAAGGAATTTAAAAAATGTATATACTTCAAGCATGTATTTTACTTAATGTATAAATGTACTGCCATTCACCAATCATATGATGCAGTACCCCATTGAGAGGGGTTTCCTATGAGTCAGTCATATAAATTAACCTCTTAAGCCATTATCTGTCCTACCAGTTTTAAGTGAAAGTGAGATGTTAAGGAGATTGGATTTGTAATCCATATGCAGAAACCTTATCATTTTAATGATTTTTGTCCTATTCAATCTTTTACTGCTTTGCTCTAATTTGAGAATTAGCTTTTTATTTTTTATTTTTAAAGTAAACTCTACACCCAACATGGGGCTTGAACTCACAGCCCCGAGATTAAGAGTCACATGCTCTCCTGATTGAGCCAGCTAGGTGCACTGCCCTGAGAGTCAACTTTTTAAAGAAATGTTTATTATTTATTTTTTGAGAGAGAGAAAGAGAGTGAGCAGGGGAGGAGCAGAGAGAGAGAGATACAGCATCTGAAGCAGGCTCCAGGCTTTGAGCTGTCAGCACAGAGCCTGATGCGGGGCTCAAACCCACAAACTGGAGATCATGACCTGAGCTGAAGTCAGACCCTTAACTGACTGAGCCACCCAAGCGCCCCTAGAGAGTCAAGTTTTTAAAGCAACTCATATTCAATGATTTTTTTTTTTAATTTTTTTTTTTTTTCAACGTTTATTTATTTTTGGGACAGAGAGAGACAGAGCATGAACGGGGGAGGGGCAGAGAGAGAGGGAGACACAGAATCGGAAACAGGCTCCAGGCTCTGAGCCATCAGCCCAGAGCCTGACGCGGGGCTCGAACTTGCAGACCGCGAGATCATGACCTGGCTGAAGTCGGACGCTTAACCGACTGCGCCACCCAGGCGCCCCTCAATGATTTTTTTAATGGAAAATTTTCAAAGAAATTTTTATGCTCATATTTTATTGACTTCATAATATTTGTGTAATTACTGTAACAAGTACAATAAACACAAACACATTTGTAAAAATATTACAAATGTTGATGAACATATGTCTTAAATGCTAAATGCCAAGGCACCTGAGTGGCTAGGTCTGTTGAGCATCCGACTTTGGCTCAGGTCATGATTTCACAGTTCGTGAGTGCAAGTCCCACATCGGGCTTGCTGCTGTCAGCTCAGAGCCTGCCTCGGATCCTCTGTACCCCTCGCTCTGCCCCACCCCCATTCACTCTGTCTCTCTCGCTCTCTTTCAAAACTAAATAAACATTAAAAAAAATTGCTAAATGTCAAGTTCAGCAAAGACCGTGAAGATTGGTACATTTGTACTGCCTTGAGTAAATCATTTATGATAAGCATGTCTGTTACATGAAGGACCCTTCAGAATGCTTCCAATATGCTGATTTAAGTGATAATACATATGCTTCTTATCCACCTCTCCTAACACTCCTATTTTACAATACTTTTTATCCACCTGTTATTTTGGAGAAAAATTTTTATTATCTTGGGATTTGGCTAAAGCTATAATAAATCTCAATTTATCTTGGTGAATATTGATATCTAAGCATCTTTCCATGGCGCCTGTGTGGCTGAGTTGGTAAAGCGTCCAACTCTCAGTTTTGGCTCAGGTCATGATCTCACGGTTTCGTGGGTTCGAGCTCCATGTTGGGCTCCATGCTGACAGTGCAGAGCCTGCTTGGGATTCTCTCTCTGTCTCTTCCCCACTCGTGCTGTCTCTCTCAAAATAAATAAATAAACTTAAAAAAAAATCTTTCCTTCTAGGAACAGAGATCTTAATATATTTACATGAGATTTAAAAAATATGTATCTACTTTTACTTGAGATTTAAAAAATATGTATCTACTAACAGTTCTGTAGCTTTTTCTTTCTTATCAACCATGTACAACTCAAGTTAGTTTCACAGCAAAATTTGTTTTGTTGCTACTGTAAATGGGATTTTTTCAGCAATCTTTAAATATCAGTATGCCTAATAATCACTTGAGAGCTTCTACAACTGCATATTAACAAATAACACCTCTAACAATTCTGATAGGGGTTGGGAGTGGTATACTGGCAAGAATCTGAGCTTTTAATAAGTGTGCAATGTGATTCTGATGCAGAAAGTCTAGTTACCCAGCACTATTACTAACTTCTAATTAACAGACTTCTAAGCAGATTCATCATATTCCTCCAGGCAAAATATTTTGCCTCTGACTCTTGTTTGTATCATTATACTAGATAAAACTTCCAAGACAATGTTACCAATATTAGAACCTAGGGATTATTAGGAACAAAAGAATTATTATTCTTTTGGTGAAGGATGGCTTTTATTTGTTAGTATTAAGGACTTGACATTTATTACTGAAGAGGGTGTGTTTATATGAAGAATAGGAATCTAAGATATCTGTATCTGAATGAACAAGTACCCATTTCTTTCTTCATTTTTGAAATGTTTAGAAGTTATCTTATTTTAAGGGTTTAGAAAAATTTACCTGTGAATACATTCAAGTGATTCTGGAATTTTTTTTGTTTTTTGTTTTTAATTTTTAAAAATGTTTATTTATTATTGAGAAACAGAGACAGAGCACGAGCAGGGGAGGGGCAGATAGAAGGGGAGACACAGAATCCAAAGCAGGCTCCAGGCTCTGAGCTGTCAGCACAGAGCCCGACGCGGGGCTCGAACTCACAAATCACGAGATCATGATCTGAGCTGAAGTCGGACGCTTAACCGACTGTGCCACCCAGGCGCCCCTGATTCTGGAGTTTTTGATGGGATTCCTTTGTGATAACTCTTTTCCCCTAATTACCGAACTGCTAAGATTTTTCTCTTCATTTTTAAAATTTTTAAATTTTTGAGAGAGATAAAGACAGAGAGAGAGAGTAAGCAAGCAGGGAAGGGACAGAGAGAGAGGGAGACATAGAATCCGAAGCAGGCTCCAGGCTCTGAGCTATCAGCACAGAACCCGACATGGGGCTTGAATTCACAAACCGCAAGATCATGACCTGAGTTGAAGTCGGACACTTAACAGACTGAGCCACCCAGGTGCCCCTTAGATTTTTCTACTGCACAATTTAGATTCTCTTGTTTTTGTAATCAATACCCTATTTTACTCAGGTTTGTTAATTTATAGCACTATATGCCTTTCAAAATACCAAATCTGTTATTATTTGGCTTGTAATTTCATGTTTCTTGAGAATTATAATTCATGTTTATCTTATTTAAAAAATTTTTCTTTTCTTGCAAAGAATAACTTTTGAAATTTTTCCCATCAAAACCATCAGTTTTATGCTTGTAAGTTTTTTTTTCTTAGTTCATCTATTCAAAAAAATCATAGGTTGAACACTGCAGTAAAAAAGCAGAAATTATAAGAGCACCTGGCTGGCTCAGTTGGTAGAACGTGTGACCGCTGATCTTCGGGTCAAGGGATTGAACACAATGGATGTAGAGATTACATTCACTTATTTTTGAAAGACAGAGAGAGACAGAGCACAAGCGGGGGAAGGGCAGAGAGAGAATGAGAAACAGAATCTGAAGCAGGCTCCAGACTCCGAGCTGTCAGCACAGAGCCCGATATAGGACTCAAACTCACGGGCCGTGAGATCATGACCTGAGCCGAAGTCAGACGCTTAACCGACTGAGCCACCCAGGTGCCCCTAGAGATTACTTTAAAAAAAAAAAAAAAAAAAAAAGGCAAAAATTACAAAAGAAGGATTAAGCAGAATAGTCATATGCTTTATTGATGATTTAATGTGTCATCATTATATATAAAGTCACGTAAAGTTATAAAACCATCTCCATATAATAGTTACTTTAAGAAAATTAGATTAAGGGTGCTTGGGTAGCTCAGTTGGTTAAGCTTCCCATTCTTGATTTTAGCTTAGGTCACGATTTCAAGATCGTGAGATTGAGCTCCGTGTTGGGCTCTGCGCTGAGTGCAAAGCTTGCTTGGGATTCAATCTCTCTCTGTCTCTCTCTGCTCCTCTATCACTTGCTCTCACAAGTGTTCTCTCTCTCAAAAAAAAAAAATAAAGTTAAAAAAAATCAGATTATGTGTTTCAATTCCTGGAAAAATTGTCACAGTGGGTAGCAGGTCACAAACTTAAGTATAATTATAGTATATAGAATTAAGTATGGTGATGGGGAAATGGGGATTCTTTTTTTGCTCATCCATGAAAATGTAATTATTGAAGAACTCTTTAAGATCTCTAATAAGAATGGTGACTTTCTACAATTTTCCTTTTAAAGCACCAACCCACTTAGAAAAGTTAGAAATATCACTGGATTCACAACAAATTAATATATTTCTCCTTCTGTTTTTCCCTGGAGGTGCTACAGCAATTAATTTATTCTTTCTCTTCAGATTTCAGTGGCAGGTGGTCAAAATTTTCTGACTTCTATGAACATGTGCAACAGTCAGAAGTATTAGAATTATTGCAATGAAATAAGCAAAGTCAATGACTCTTGAGCATCCACCATGGAAAAGGCTTTACATTAGGTGTTATGGGGTTTAAAACAGTGAGATATGGTGCCTAATCTAAACAAAGCTTAAACAACTCAAAACAGAATTAAGTCATGACAAAATGTGTTAGGTAGGGGCGCCTGGGTGGTTCAGTCAGTTGAGCATATGACTTCAGCTCAGGTCATGATCTCATGATTTGTGGGTTCAAGCCCTGTGTCAGGCTTTGCGATGACAGCACAGAGCCTGCTTCGGATCCTCTGTCTCTCTCTCTCTCTGCCCCTCCCCCACCCCTGCTCGCTGTCTCTCAAAAATACATAAACATTAAAAGAAAAAAAACATAAGGGAGAAAATCCTAAAATTAGGAGACACGGGAGATCTTACAGAGAGTAGTATTCAAATAGGCAGGGAAGTGGAAGGAGAAAGATGCTTGAGAAAAGACGGGGCACCTGGGTAGCTCAGTTGGTTGGGCGTCTTACTTTGGCTCAGGTCATGATCTCACAGTCCGTGGGTTCGAGCCCCATATCAGGCTCTGTGCTGACAGCTCGGATCCTGGAGCCTGCCTCAGATTCTGTGTTTCCCTCTCTCTGCCCCTCCCCCACTCCAGTTCTGTCTCTCTTAAAAATAAACATTTAAAAAAAAAGGCATACATGAGGGTGTATATGCATGAAAATATAGAAAGTGTGATTTATGGAACTATAATGTGAAACCGGAAAAAGCATCACACATTTGGAGCCGGCAGAGTGGCCCTGGAGCTACAAAGACAAATACCCTTCAGAACTTGCTGCTTACTGGGAGAGAGAGGATTTCTGCCCCCCCATCAAAAAAGCAGCATATATATACAGAAGTTTGCACAGGCTCATAGGAGATACACCTGGGGGCTTGGGGAACACTTTCTGAGGAATGTTATAGAAGGGAAGTTGGTTCTAAACTGTGAAAAGCCATCCTAAGTACTATGGAATGCGAGTCACTGAGGATTTTGTGGGGCTAAGGAGGATACTGGATGATCCAGAGTGAAGGAGAGTGGGTGGCATGAGGTCCCTTTTTAACATTCCAGATCAAAGTGAAGGGCTTGTAGCGCTTCCGGGAGACACTAGAAATGTATTCAAAACTTAATGAATCATCCTTAAATAAAGCAGCTTTATAGCTACTAAAGAAGAGGAGGAACCACCTATTTGCATACCTTTTGGGCAATCATGTTGCAGATCTCAGGCAAGAAGTCCTCGCTGAGGAGCTTATAGAGCTGCCGTTCTCGAAGAGAGGTTCTCTCCCGAAAACTCTCAGTGACCTGTCTCCATTCTTCTTCTGTTTGGCACAGGAGCCACCAGGTCCCTTGACCTGGCCCTTGGGACCCTAAAAAAGAAAGGATAGGTTCATTAGATAGATACCACTAGGACCTTTTTTCTGTTTATTCTCAATTTCATTCCCCCCCTGGGTATGAACAAAACCAGGAAATAAAAAAAAAATTTTTTTAAAGGGTATTAATTTTAAAAAGTTGATAATGTATAATTTTGATTTTCCTGTTACTATTTACACCTAAAAGTATTGTGACCATCGTAATTACAGATTTTAATAGAAATGCTTAAATATACTTACTTTTCTATTCAAAAGGTTCTGATTTGATCTTCTGCAGTCTTCCTGTTTCATTTATGTTGACATACTGTATATAAATTGATATTCCTCTCCCACTCCCAGTTTTAGACAATTTGGATTATGGAACTGAAATCTGGTTAGGAATCCAATATAATCCCTTACATAGCATTTTACATTAAAAAGATAGGTCTTTGAGAAGTTGCTCATTTATCCAAATGTAATGTGCCCATTACACTGTGCCCAGGTTAGAAAGCACAAGTGAAGATCTGAAGTTATCCATCAGATGGAGAGATAGGCACAGGTAAGTGTGAGGAAGAGAGAACTGAAGAAGGGCAAATAAACCAGTCAGCAGGCTACTGCAATAATCTTAATTGCTTTGCATGGCTCCGGAAAAAGAGTTGTCATCATAATATAAATCAATCATATTTACTTAGTCTTTTCTAGTTATTTTTGTATCTTAGCAAGAGAGCATGAGTGCGGGAGACAGGCATGCATGGGGTGGGGAGGGAAAGGGGGGGTGTAGAGATAGAGATAGGCACAGAGGCAGAGAGAGAGAGAGAGAGAGAGACAGACAGAGAGAGACAGACTCCTAAGCAGGCTAAACATATGTTCAGTGTGGAGCCTGATGTGGGGCTGGATCCCACAACCCTGGGATGGTGATCTGAGCTGAAATCAAGAGTCAGATGCTTAACCGAATGAGTTACCACTCAGATGCCCCAATCTTTTCTAAACTCCAACAAAAGTCATTACCATTTCTTGTCTGTGGCTCGGATGCCAAGGAGTTTTCTTCCTGTTTTTCACTGAAACACAGGGAAAGGAGGCACCAATTAAAACAAAGACATGTTCAAAATTGTTCTGTATTTCCCCCATTAAGTTAGACCCAATTAATATTAATACAAGGGTGTGTGTGTTTCAATGGGACAAAGTCAGGAGGAGGAATGACTCTACTGAATAAATGAATACCAGGATGTCGGTGTGTTGGTATTGAGGGGAAAGACTGACATAGAGAAATCCAGTGTAATGATAACACTTTATGTACAGGAAAATATTAGGTTTTAAAACATTTTTTTGGAAGTCAAACAGAGGAGTTAAGTGTTACCAGTTAAATGCCTGCCCCATCTGCCCTGCCCTAAACAATAGGGATTCTAGTGTCTTCCTCCCTGATCAGGGCTATACTGAAGAAAAGCATGTTTAATTTAACCTCATATTAAGGTAGAGGTTAAGAACGCAGGCTCTAAAGTCAGACTGTCCCCATTCAAGGCTTGCCTCTTACCATGTGACCTCAGGAAAGTTAATTAACTTTCCTTAAAATAGGCTATAAATAATGCCTACATCACAGGGATGTTGGAGATTAAATTATTAAATACAGAAGCATTCAGTGAAATAGTGTTAAGTATCATCATCATTTGTATACCTGAATCATGTAGGTCACTCTCTATGGCCTTCTGTTTGTTTTCAATTATCTATAATAGTGCTGCTCTATAGAACTTTCTGCGAGGATGAAAATGTTCTGTATTGTCACTGTCCAGTATGGTAGCCATGAGCCATATGTGGCTACTGGGTACTTGAAATGTAGCTGGTATGACTGAGGAACTGAATTTTCAATTTTATTTAATTTAAAAATATACAAATACTGTACTGCATACAGAGCTCTAAAGAATAAAATCACCAGCAGAGGGTAGCACAAGTCCACATATGATGTTAAAATGATTCTAAAATCCTCATAGTAAGATACCTTAATTGTTGGTACTGAACAGGGAAATGGAGATAGGTATAAAATAGCTTCCTGAATCTATAAGAAAGTCTAGACTGCTAACAAAACTCTGAAATGGATGCCATGTGTATACAACATGATTATAAAACATCTCTCACAAAACCAATAGAGGAAAGCTATGCTTTGTAATCAAATTCCTGGAAAGTTAAGTGGAACACTGATTCTTAAGTTAAAAAAAAAAAAATCGAATTCTGACTGATTTATTCATAATGATTCCTAGAAATAAATACTTCTTAGTAGTTAATAAGCAACAAAGAGAAATCTGGCCTACTTCAAGCATTTAGATTATTTAGTAGTTCTATAATTTATAGGAAAGAAGTGGTTTGTCCTCTGTTATTAGAATTTTTAAGAATATGACTTAACTTCCATAGGTATAGAATGATAGATCTGATTCTTAAAGAAAATATATTTATACAGTATAGGCCAGATTTTCAAAATTCTTACATTAAAATTCACATGGTAAAATTTCCTAAAAGATCACGATGTATAAAACAAAATTTCCCATATGTAACAATCTGTTTCCTTGTTAAGATTAAGCTCTTACCTGTAGTTTACCATAGGAAATTGTATTCTAAACACAATAAAACATATTTGCTACTAAAATCTCCTTATAGGGAAAGAATTAACTCTTAAACTTATATAGGATATATAAACCTATTAAATCCTGATTATTAGTCAACAGTTAACCAGAATTAACTTAGCTCTACACTCCTATGAAAAAAACATGTGGCACAACCAATTTTGAAAGTTAATACATATTGAGCACTTTCTGTAGGTCATGCATGGTTTTCAGTCATTTATACTGTTACATTCATTATCCTGTTCAACTTAATCCTTATTATTAGTAGTATACCTACTGTCCAGTAAAAGAATAGGCTTAGAGAGGGTACTTCATGCAGCTAGGGAAGCCCTAGTGTACACTTGGTAATTTTATGAAGATTCTGACCCAAGCCTTCATAATCTAAGTCCTATATCCTTCCAGTGGCACGAAGGAAAATCAAGGATGAAAGAGCAAGTGCATTAAGGCCCTTTCTAGTGTGCGGGTTTATGACCCTCATACACTAACACGAATGTCTTACCTCACTATAATCTCCTCCTGTACTTTCTTCCGTTTTGGGGGTCTTCCTCTTCTTTTTCCGGTTTTCCCAGGAACAGCTAAGACACTTTTTTGGCCTTCACTTTCCCTACGAAATAGCACATTAAATCAAAATGTTCTGTAATAGAATTGATACTCAGCTCAGTCATGATCTTGGGTTCCTGAGTTCAAGTCCTGTGTTGGGCTCTGTGCTGACAGCTTGGAGCCTGGAGCCCGCTTCAGATTCTGTGTCTTCCTCTCTCTCTCTGCCCCTCCCCTGCTCTCGCTCTCTCTCAAAAACAAACATTTAAAAAAATACAAAAGGGGCACTGGGTGGCTCAACTGGTTGAGCGTCTGGCTTAGGCTCAGGTCATGATCTCACAGTTTGTGAGTTCGAGCCCCGAGTCGGGCTCTGTGCTGACAGCTCAGAGCCTGGAGCCTGTTTCGGATTCTGTGTCTCCCTCTCTCTCTCTGCCCCTCCCCTGCTCGTGCTCTCTCTCTCTCTCTCTCTGTCTCTCTCTCACTCTCTCAAAAAATAAACATTAAAAAAAAATTTTTTTTAATACAAAAAAAAAAGTTAGATGGTAGCATTATTTTGGGACACTATGGAAACAAGGTCCCTTCCTCATTTAGGAAGCATTTAGTAAGGTGTACATTTCAGGCATTCTTTAAGGTCCTTTCGGTCCTATGCTGATGAAGCAGATCGTTAATTCTAGTAGAAAAAAGGAGCTATCAAGAGTCGATTATGACAGGAAAACCACTGCAGTGATGTGGTGGTACTATGGGCAACCTACTGTATAGAGCAGTCTATGTTAAGGCAGTGGGACTCCTTGGGAACCTCAAGTCCAAGCAACAGTATCTTTCACCATTCTGATAGCAGAGGCTACATTATGAATTCGTTTTTATTTCTGCATGAAATAACTCTTTGCCAACTCTTTATACACATGCTGTTATATCTGACTCCTTCAGAAGAAAAAAATTTGTGCTGCAGAATTCCGATGTATTTAATTTTAATGACATTTCTGTATCGTAGCTATCCCAGCCCTGACCTCACAGATTATACCTGCTCAAAGAGAGTTCTCCATTGGATTTTCCTTGCACTGGGTCCTCCTTATACATTCGTGTTCCATAGAAATACCAATAGAGTGCCCCAGAATTGTCTTCACCCAATGGTTCCACACGGAGACTGTCTGCATCCAGACCCTTGGTTGAAGAACAGGGAAAAGAGGTTTGGGGAAGTAGGAAACAAAACAAAACGGGAAAACTAAAATGAAATTTCAAATTTATAGTCAGATAGACCTCATATTTTAAAATGCCTAAGCATCTTATGTAATGTTCAATCAGGACATCTGAAACACAGAATGGGAAGATGGTACCTTCTTTGAAGAGCAGGATATGGAAATATTTCAAATGTTTCCCACCCCCATCACTGCCCCCATTTTACCAACAAAACAAAACAACAAAAAAGGAATTTTGATGAACATATATTTGGTTTGGCCTTACTGTTATTTATGTGTGTATCCATAAAAGGAAAGACAATTATAACAGAGTAGAATCCAATGTTGTGAAAGCTTTGTCCCACGTGAGCTCTATTGCAGCTCCACCGTAACCTACAGTAACCTCTTATTCTAGCTGAGATCGAGTAATACAGCTCCCAATTTACCCCAGGCTCTGACCTATTTTGGCCTCCCCACTGCTTTGAAAATCTTGAGTCCTCAGCTAAGACTGTACTTAAATTGCACAATGATTTTATACTGAGTCCATGAGCAGGGCTGAAATAAGAAGTCATCAACACATTTAATCATTTCTGACTGAACAGGATTAGAAACTGACCTCCTATGAGTGAAAAGCAATAGCTCACACTCTCCCTCTGAGATAGACTTCCAAAACAGATAACAGTAGAATAAGGAGAAGGGAAGAGATATTATATCTTCCTTCTCCAACGCATTTTTTGTAACATGTATGAATGTATGTATATAGTAGGGATGAAACTCACTCACTTGCATATGTGGGTTATAGTCTTTGTAGTTTTCAATAAATATTTCAATTAAATAAAATCAAATTTTAAAACTTGGGAAATAAAATTCTGTAGCTAATTTAGTTGCAATTTTGGCTGATGAAAGGGTGAATAAATAGGTGCCTGACTGTTCCTTTGTCAGCTGGAACTCAGCCACATAAAGACAAAACCAAACTAGAAATTAAACCAAAATAACATATAGTCATCTAAATGTATGGCTTGGATTGCCTTGGCTACAGCGGTCATTGCATACATTGTTAGCATTAATTAAGAGTCCCAAGACTAGGAACATAAGCCAAACTAGCTTTTCTTAACATCATCAGATTTTATATCCTGATTGTCTGCTTTTTTTGCTCTAGGAAAAGGTTTGCCAGTTGAGCACCTTGAGAAGATCGAAGACATCATCTGCATCTAGCCGATAATCACAGAGGCGGTGTAGGATTTCCACACGAGTACGAAGGGGTAGGTCTTGGAAACTGGCTTCTCTCAGAGGGTTGGGCTTCCCTTCTTCAAGCTCCCAGCGGTAGTTGATGATGTCCTCTAGGTAGCTGTGGAATGTCTGAGGCCTAACCATACGGCCCCAAACACAAAAATACATTAGTATAAATTACAGAGGATGGGTAGGAAAGGGGGAGAGAACTGATGGCTTGATAGTTGACAAATCTTAAACAGAAAGCAGGAAGTAAAAAGGGGTCTCAAAGCCCCTTACTGAAGTTTCATGTTATTATACCATCTACTTGGACCATATACTGTCAAATTCCAAAGAAGATAAATATGGTAAGAGGGTTTCTCACAGAATAAGTTGTTGTACTTCAAACCACAAACAGCATGTTCTGGTGAATAGATAAAAGTTCTAATAACCAATGGTATAGATTGTGAAACAGGCAAGTCTTACCTTCACTCATGCAATTAAAAAGAAACTATACAGTTTGAATGGATAGCAGTCAAAATTAGATCTGTAACTGAGATGGCAAACAAAAAAAGAAATTCAGTGTTTGCCTAACCTAATTAATTCATATTTCAGGTTAAGAAACAAAGATGGAAAAAACTTCTCTAGAATACAAGCAGCTATTCCTATATGCAACTACCATTTTGTATTGTTACATACACTTTAAAGCTTATCACAAAATACTATATTCTAAATTTTGAAGATTAATTTTTCTATAGGAAACATTTAAGACAGTTTGATGGCAACTTAAATTTTTCTTGATTAGAGTTCGGCAATTCTATAAACTGCATTTTGATTAGTACCTAAATGTGCCTTGTATTTAATATAAAATAAAGCTGTTTAGTTGTTGGATGGTTATTCTATCTCTCGACTATTAACAAATCTGGGCACAATTTCACCTATTGCTTGATTAAAATTTTTTTCTCACTAAGCAAGGAGCTCTAAAGAAGTTATATGTCAATGTAATTTTAAAAAGAGGCATGTACCACGTTGACTGACAATCTGTGATAATTATGTTTGTAGAAAAAGTCAGAGGAAATATTCATGGGAAAAAAAATCAAAGGGCCTTATGCAAATAAGAAATTAAACATTTTGCTTTTTCAAAGAGAGAAGACACTACCTCCTTACTATTGATACATCAACTGGGGAAAATGTGAACAGAGTTAGCTTATTATGCAGCAAAATACCTCCGCATATCAAGGCTCTCACAAATTTGATTTGATTGCAGCATTCACATTCAAAGCATAAGCACTGGCATATGAATACCTGGGCTTGAACCTTAGTGGGTATGGACTACTTCCTCTCTCCACTGCCTGTGAAGCTGCTACTGCCCCTTCAGGAGGGAGGAGCTGGACAAAGAATAGCTCAAACTGGCGGTAAAAAGCAGATACTGTGGCAATGGTGAATTAGAAAATAAAATGGGGTGTATTTTTAAAATTGTTTTTTTGGTAGCAAAGTGTATGAAGATTACAATCTCTTTGGCACAATAGCCCTTTACTACATGCTTTCTAGAAAAAAAAAATTGTTGTTTATTTTTGAGAGCACGTGAGAGAGACAGAGTGCAAGCAAGGGAGAGGCAGAGAGGGAGAGAGATACAGAATACGAAGCAGGCTCCAGGCTCTGAGCTGTCAGTACAGAGCCTGACGTGGGGCTTGAACCCAGGAGCCATGAGACAGTGACCTGAGCTGAAGTTGAATGCTTCACCGACTGAGCCACCCAGGCACCCCTCTATAATTTCTAACGTACACATAGTACTCCAAGCAACAACGCATGTTTTTCTTGCAGTAAAATAAAATATGGAATCTATAATACTGAGATTATTTCACCAGAACGGCAGCTTCGCTGGAGGATGTGGCAGGAGTCAGGCTGGACCAGGCTAGGGAAACTTCTAATTCCAATGTGAGGCAAAGGAAGCACCAGCATACCAGTCCTGCAAACACTGAATGTGTATAAACAGTGTTGTTCTTTGTGCCTACAATCTGTCTGAAAGCCTCTACTTGTCTCAAAGAAGTGCATGTTTGAGATTCCTTTCCAATAGCCCTATTATCCTACTCAGTTTCAATTACATTGCTTTTGCTAAAGTTTTCTTAAGACATCTCCATACCTTACCAAGAGATACTTGAGGGCTTAGAATTCAAGCTAGATAAACCGCCTCATATAAATCTATATCCCTTTCTTAAAACATCAGAAATTCAAAAGGGGGAAAAATGTTTCAAAGGCATTTAAAACAAAAAGCCTGCAGGAAGCCAAAAATCAGGCTAACACTTTCTATTTAGTGGTTCTTAATCTATAGGACATAAAGCTCTTCAAGAATTTGATTAAGACCATATACTCTCTCCCCCTGAAAAAGAGCACGCCCACAATTTTGTGTGGATGATCAGATTTTGTTTCTTGAAGAAGACTGTATGGGCACCATGCTGCTGAAAATTGCTGGAACATTCCTGACTTTTTCATCTATGTAGCTCAATGCAATTCTCTCTTAATGACTCAAATACCTCTCAACTTTCTGAAATATAATGAACTAAAATGAAATTCTGAATTATAATGAAATGTCTCAATAGAATATGGTTAACAGAAAAATCAAACTAACCAAAAGTTCTGAACACAACCAGTTTCACTTTTTTCTGGTCTGAAAAAGTTCCAAATGCTCTTAAACACCGCTCTTTTCCTTATTCCAAACTCGCAAAGTTAGCCATTTTTGAGAACCCCACCAATTAGCTTCAGACAGTATATGCTTCTGCGGGTGAGACCAATTTTGCAAGGATGGCATGACCAGAGTAAAGTATGTTAGCACAAATCTTGGCTGCTTGGAGCTGGCCTCTTGATGATGCAGGGCAACACATTTTAATATCTGCAATCTATATTAAATGATCACAGATGAAAAGAAGACTCTTGAGTTCTTTGAGGCATGTGTTAGTTCTCTGAGACACGAAAGGGTATCCCACAGTCTACGTGCAGGGGAACAATTAAGACATGTCATCATGGGTAGCATAATGGAGACCTAAATGAAAAAATTACATTTCTTTCATTGGCTACAAGTATTTCTGAAGCAGATGAAATACATGTGCGAATAGTTAAGCCACATTTAACACCAAGCACTGGATTAGGAGAAAGATTTTGGTTCCAAGTGAAGCAACAAGTAAAAGGCTAAGAACATCTGAGAAACTGTTTATTCTTTTTTTTTTTTTTAATAAACTGTTTATTAAAGATCAAAGACACAGAACAAAAAAATTTAAATAACATATCTTTTCTAGGGCCATATAGTGGCTGCCATACCCAAACATCCTAAAATCAACATGACAGCCAGGATAAGTTAAAAAATCATGGTAATTTTAAAGAATTTAATTAAATTAAAGAATTTAAATTAAAATATGAAATATATCTTTTAGCAGAGAAGCATACATATAATATAAATTTTACATGCCTTTATGATTATTTATGTTGGGTAACAAAAAAGTACTAAAAGTCAACTGGAAATCAATATGTAATAATCTTTAAAAAGACAAAATACCTTTTTTCTTTTTATTTATTTATTTTTTTTAAGATTTTTTTATTTTCAACGTTTATTTATTTTTGGGACAGAGAGAGACAGAGCATGAACGGGGGAGGGGCAGAGAGAGAGGGAGACACAGAATCGGAAACAGGCTCCAGGCTCCGAGCCATCAGCCCAGAGCCTGACGCGGGGCTCGAACTCACGGACCGCGAGATCGTGACCTGGCTGAAGTCGGTCGCTTAACCGACTGCGCCACCCAGGTGCCCCCAAAATACCTTTTTTGAATGGAAGCTGGATGGGACCTTAAATATTATTGGCATTGAGAAAACTGAAGCGTCAGGTAATATGTGAAAAGGCACAATAAGAATTCTGAATATCTTCTTTTTTTAAATTGATCGATCGATCTATCTATCTATCTATCTATCTATCTATTGAGAGAGAGGAAGGGTCAGAAAGAGAGAATCCCAAGCAGGCTTCACATTGATAGTATGGAGCTCCATACAGGGTTTGAACTCACTTAACTGACTGAGCCACCCGGGTACCCCTGAATAGCTATTTATAATTTAAGGATGCATATTGCTAGCTCTAGACCCACTAAAACACACAGATACGGACACAGACACACACGCGCACACACACACCCAACAGAGGAAATAAAGTAACATACTAACAAAAATAACCCAAAAAGAAAGCACTCAAGGGCCAACAGAGGAACAAAATATCAGAAAGAACAAGAAAAGATGCTCAACATCATCAATCATTTGAAAATGCAAATTAAACCCACAATGAGACTAGCAGAGTGAAAATTAAAAGATGGATAATAACAAGTGCTGACTAGGATGTGGAGAAACTGGAACCCTTACATACTGTTGGTGGAATAGTAAAATGGTGCAGCCACTTTGGGAAAGTTTGGCATGGTGCTCTAAAAGTTAAACACAGGAGCACCTGGGTGGCTCAGTCGGTTGAGTGAGCGACCAATTTTGTCTCAGGTCATGATCCTCACAGTTCGAGTCCCTTTGTCAGGCTCTGTGCTGACAGCTCAGAGCCTGGAGCCCACTTTGAGTTCTGTGTCTCCCTCTCTTTCTGCTCCTCCCCCACTCATGCTCTGTCTCTCTCTCACAAAAATGAAAACACATTAAAAAAATTTTTTTAAAAGTTAAATAAAGAATTACCATATGACTCAGACTGTTCCACTCTTAGGTACACATACTCAATAGAAATGAAAATATACATCCATACAAAAACATGTACACACATGTGCATACATAGCAGCATAATTTACAATAGCCAAAAAGCTGAAGCAGTGCAAATGTCCATGAACTGAAGGATAGATAAAATGTGTATCAATACAACAGAATATGTTTCAGCCATAAAAAGGAATGAAGTACATGATTCATGCTACAACACAGAGGAACCTTGAAAACACTGTGCTAAGTGAAAGAAGCCAAACACAAAAAGGCAAATATTATATGATAAGCCCTATAACAAATACCTAAAACAGGAAAAAACACAGAGATAAGAAGCAGTTTAGTGGTTGCCTGGGAATACAGATTGGAGGAAATGGGTTGTGGCTGCCAAGAGGTATTAAGCGTCTTTTGGGAATGATATTACACAATTCTGTGAATTGTACACAGAATTGTACACTTGAAAAAAACCAGAGGAATAAGTGGAAAACCAACCTTATCAACAATTGCATTAAATGTAAATGGAGTAAACATCCCAACTAAAAGGCAGAAATTGTCAGACAGAGTGAAAAAAACCAAGACCAATTGTAGGATATCATCTATAAAACACAATTTAAATACAAAAATACAAACAGTAGAAGGATAGAAAAAAGTAAACAGCAGGTAAAGTAAAAAGTTGGTTCCTTAAATAAATATTTGAAAAGTTGATAAACCAGCAGAAAGACTAAAGAGGGAGAGAGGAACAACAAATTATATATCAAGGACAAAAAGTGAAGTTATCACTGTAAATCACACAGAAATTAAAAGGAGAAGAGAGTATTATTAACAGCAATATGGAAATAAATTTTAAAACTTAAAGGGGTGCTTGGGTGGCTCAGTTGGTTGAGCATCTGACTTCAGCTCAGGACATGAACTTAAATTTTGTGAGTTCAAGCCCCACATGGGCTCGCTGCTGTCAGAGTAGAGCCCACCTTGGAGCCTCTGTACCCCACCTCCTCAGCCCCTTCCCTGATCACACTATCTCTTTCAAAAATAAATATTAAAAAAAAAACTTAGATAAAATAGACAAATTCCTTGAAAAATGCCAAAACAACCTACCAAAAATTACTTAAGAAATAGAACATGTGGACAGCCTTAATCTATTAAAGAAAGGGAATCAATAATAATCAAATGCTTGCACAAAGAAAACTACAAACCCAAAGGTGGTCAATTCTTCCAAATACTCAAAGAAGTATAAAGAAATTACACCAATTCTTTCAGAAAAGAGAAGAGAATACTTTTTAATCCTTGTACCAAAATTGGACAAAGATAGAAAATAAAATTAGAACAATATTCCTCATGAACATACAGGTAAAAATCCTCAACAGATTATCAGCAAATCAAATTCAGCAATATACAAAGGGGGTCAACACTTTATACTTAATGGTGAAAGACAGAATACTTTTCCCCTAGAATTAAAAGAATATATATTGAGTTGTCTTAGCCAGTAGAATAAGACAAGAGAGGAAGTAAAAGGGACACACAGAATGGCATGGAGGAAGCAAAACTGTTTTTAATTGCAGACTAGATAAAAATCATCAGGAATCTACAACAAAACCAGTAAAACTAAAAAGTCAATTCAGGAAGACTATAACAACATGGTCAATATATAGAAATCTATTGTATTTTGTATATACTGGAAACAACTAAAAAATAAAAATTTAAGGGGCGCCTGGATGGCTCAGTTGGTTAAGCGTCCAACTTCAGCTCAGGTCATGATCTCACAGTTCGTGAGTTCGAGTCCCACGTCAGGCTCTGTGCTGACAGCTCGGAGCCTGGAGCCTACTTCAGATTCTGTGTCTCCCTCTCTCTCTGCCCCTCCCCACTCATGCTCTGCCTCTCTGTCTTAAAAATAAATAAAACATTTTTAAAAATTTAAGAAAAAATAAAAGTTTAAATAATTCCATTTACAGTATCATCAAAAATGTAAAATACTTAAAAGCAAACAAAAAGATGTCCAATATTTTCACACAGAACACTACAAAATATTTCTGAAACTAAAGAAGAAAAACAAATGGAGAAACAAATACAGCTTTCAAGGACAGGGAAATTCAATGCTCCTCAAAATGTCTACTGCCTCTAGCAGGTTGCTGCCTTTTTATTTATTTTTTTGAGAAATTAACAAGCTACTTAAAAATTTATATGGGAATGCAACAAACTTGGAACAGTCGAAACAGTGAAAAAAAAAAATCCCCTCCCAATAAAATTGGAGAACTTACTCTCTGGATATTCAAGACAATCTGGTATATGTGCAAATATAAGATATATTGATTTATGGAATGAGGCAAAGTCCAGAAATGGACTGAATATATATATATTCATAAGTGGGGGAAACAATGAAAGGGTGTCTAGGTGGCTCAGTCAGTTAAGCATCTGACTTTGGCTCAGGTCACAATCCCAGGGATCTCATGGTTTGTAAATTTGAGCCTGGCATCAGGGTCTGCACGGATAGCGTAGAGCCTGCTTCGGATTCTCTGTCTCTCTCTTTCTCTGCCCTTCCCTGGCTCGTTCTCTCCTCTCTCTCTCAAAAATAAACATTAAGGGGGCACTTGGGTGGCTCAGTCAGTTAAACATCTGACTCCCGGTTTTGGCTCAGGTCATGATCTCATGGTTCAGGAGTTCAAGCCCTGCATTGGGTTCCGCGCTCTCAGCACGGAGCCTGCTTGGGACTCTCTCCTTCTCTCTTCACCTCCCCTGTTCATCCTCTCTTGCTCTTTCTCAAAATAAATAAATAAAACTTATATATCTATACCTGTATATATATATATATGTATATGTATATATATATACACACACACATATATATATATATATAACATTTACCTTCTACTTCACACCCAATACAAATACGAACTCAAAGTTCATCATATTCCAACTGCAAAAAGCTAAAACTAAAACTAGAAGAAAATCCTGATGTTGAGATAGGTCCTGATTTCTTTGACAGGAAACAAAAAATATGAAACATACTTAGAAAAAACTGATAAATTGGATTTCAACAAAATACTCTGCAAAACAAATGGAAAGGCAAGCTACATACCAGGAAAAAATGTTCATAACCTATTATATATCTAGTCATCAGGGAAGTGCAAATTAAAACCACAATGAGTTATCATGTTATACCCACTAGAATCAGTAAACTTAAAAACTGGGTAAAATTAAAAGTAGCAAATGTTGGTAAAGATATGGAGCAACTGGAATGTATATATGTTATTAGTAGGAATATTAATGTTTCATCTACTTAGAAAATAGGCAGTTTCTTAACCGTATTCTTATAACATGATTTAGTAATTCCCAAGAAAAATGAAAACATATGACCACAAAAACATTTGTATGCAAATGTTTATAGTTGCTTTACTCATCATAGACCAGAAGGAACATACAAGTCCATCAACTAGTGAACAGGTAAACAAATTGTGATATTTCCTTTCACAATAGAATACAATTTAGACTCCCCCTCTTCAAAAAGGAGAAAATTACTGATAGAAACAGCAGTGTCAACAAATATCACACAGACGTTATGCTGACTGAGAAATTAGACACGAGTATATACTGTATAGTCTCACTCATATAAAATTCTAGAATAAGGTAAAACTTAATCTATAGTGATAAAAAATCAGATCACTGGTTGCCTGGGGTGCAACATGGGGGAGGTGGGCAGCGTAGATTTAGTGGCAAAGTGCACCTTCTGCAGAGGTGGAAATGTCCTGTCATCTTGAGTAAGATGGTGAAAACATGGTGTATTCATTTGTCCACAAAAAACCTGTACACTTAAACTGTGTGAATTTTATTGTATCTAAATTATATCTTAATAAAGAGGAGCTAAATTGACTCATTTCACAGAAGTATTGTAATTTCCAAAAAGATAAATAATACTTCTACAGAGGGCAGATAAGACCTCTAAATATTAAATGTTTAAGAGTCTTTAGAGAATCTATTACAGAACTTCCTTTTTCTGGCTGGAACCATGGAGGGTGCAGAAGAGAAGAAAAAGAAAGTTCCTACTGTGCCAGAAACTCTTAAGAAAAAGCGAAGGAATTTCGCAGAGTTGAAGATCAAGCATCTGAGAAAGAAGTTTGCCCAAAAGATGCTTCAAATGGCAAGGAGGAAGGTTATTTATGAAAAAGCTAAGCATTAACCACAAGGAATACAGGCAGATGTACAGAACTGAGATTCGAATGGCTAGAATGGCAAGAAAAATTGGCAACTTCTACGTACCTACGGAACCCAAATTGGCATTTGTCATTAGGATCAGAGGTATCAATGGTGTGAGCCCAAAGGTTCGAAAGGTGTTGCAGCTTCTTCGCCTTCACCAGATCTTCAATGGCACCTTTGTTAAACTCAACAAAGCTTCAGTTAACATGCTAAGGATTGTGGAACCATATATAGCATGGAGGTACCCAAACCTGAAGTCAGTGAATGAAGTGATCTACAAGTGTGGTTATGGCAAAATCAACAAGAAGCAAATTGTCCTGATAACACATCGATCACTCGATCTCTTGGTAAATACGGCATCATCTGCATGGAGGATCTGATTCATGAGATCTATACGGTTGGAAAACATTTCAAAGAAGCAAACAACTTTTTTGGCCCTTCAAGTTATCTTCTCCACGAGGGGGAATGAAAAAGAAGACCACCCATTTTGTAGAAGGTGGAGATGCTGACAACAGGGAAGACCAGATCAATAGGCTTATTAGAAGAATGAACTAAGGTATCTACCGTGATTATTTTTGTAATCTGGTCAGTTAATAAACGACTATTTTCAAATTAAAAAAGAGAATCTATTACATAAAGTTAGGTACAGAATTAACCCCAAGAAGCAAAATGTGTAATTGTTATGAGTTTCCACTTTGAGTGGAAACCACAAGAAAGCGAAACAAAGACCACACTGAAACACAAATTAGTCTAGATTATCTAAAAAGCACTCTACTAAAGATGATAAAAGGAAAAAATCTTTTGATGTCAAATATCATCACAATGAGCATTTGATGGGGGATATTTTTATAAAGCTTAAAGACATTGCTCAAGACACTGAAGCAATCTTATCTTCACTTTGACAGCTAAGAGCACACCAGAGGTTCCTGATTTCCAATCCCTTGCTCAATTAGGGTAGGCTACTTCCCAATGAAGAAAAAGAACTATTGCTTAGAGCAAGTAGTTGAAGAATCACTTTAAATGCCTACAGTTTTTATTGATACAGGCTCATAAAATCAACTGGCTAGAATTGCAATTCCAGGGAGACTAACAGGAGGAAAAGTACATAGTGTTTCAAAAGCCATAACAAGTATGTTACCAACTCAAAGTATGTTACTCTGCTTTTAAGTTTATATACTGAAGGGGATAAATCAGTAGAGAAAGTGCAAAAACAAAACAAAATAAGAACCTATGTGTCCACCATCAAGCTTGAGAAAAAGAAAATTAGCAGTTCCTTAGATCTGTGGCACTGCAAGGATGGTCCCGGACCAGCACATTAGCATCATCTGGAACTTGCAAAGAATGCAAAGTCTCAGCCAGATTCCAACCTACTGAATTAGGTAAAGAATGCAAATTCTCAGGGCGCCTGGGTGGCTCAGTTGGTTAAGCGTCTGACTTCAGCTCAGGTCATGATCTCTCGGTCTGTGAATTCGAGCCCCGCGTCAGGCTCTGGGCTGACAGCTCAGAGCCTGGAGCCTGTTTCCGATTCTGTGTCTCCCTCTCTCTCTGCCCCTCCCCCGTTCATGCTCTGTCTCTCCCTGTCTCAAAAATAAATAAACATTAAAAAAAAAAAAAGAATGCAAATTCTCAGCAGATTCCAACCTACTGAATTAGATAGCCGTGGGGTCAGCAATCTATCTTTTAACAAGTCCTCTAATTGATTCTGATGTTCCCTAAGGTTTAAGAATCACTACTTTAGATGTTATTACCACTTATGCTTATCCCTAGCTACAGTATTCTCCCTTCCAACCAGGTAGAATCACTTTCCTGAATTGTGTTAATCATTCCCTTGATTTTCTTTATAAGTTTCCTACATATATTTATCCTTATTTAGTTTTTCTTGTTTGACATTTATAAAAACATAATCACTGGTACATATGCTTCTGTGATTCATTTGCTCAACATTATTTTCTGGCCTGATTTATCCATGGTTATGTACAGAGCTGTGCTTTGGCTGCCCTCCTCGGCTCCTAGAAGCCACTGCAGTTCTTAGTCATGTGAGCTTTCCCAACATGGTTGCTTACTTCATCAAAGCAATAAAGAGAGTCTCTAGAGCATCTGATAGCAAGATGAAGTCCTATATGGTATGAAATAATCAGGAAAGTGACATCCTATCAGTGTTGCCACATTTTATCGGTTAGGAGCAGATGCTACCCCACACTCAAAGGGAAGGAATCACACAAAGACACAGAATTTCTAAGGACCTACTCAGAGTCGAACTGCCAAGTCCACTACCCATTCAGATGCGGCAGTCCTGTCTTTGTGGTTTCACATTCCAGTTTCAGTAACCTGAGGTCCAAGCTGATGAAACTCCTTCTGACTTATCAACAGTAGCCTTAATGCTACATCAAAATGCCTACATCATTCACCTCATTTCATCTCATAGTTTAGGCATTTTATCATCTCACATCATCATGGTTAGTACAGAAGTATAATACACTGTAAGTACAGTGAGACACTTTGAGAGTGTGTGTGTGCATATTTAACTTTCATCACAGTAGATTGTTAGAATTGTTCTATTTTATTTTTATTGTTGTCAATAAACTGTGGCTAGTTTTTAATTTTTAAGTATTTATCTAAATTTCAGTTTTTACTGTGCCTAATTTAGAAATTAAAGTTTATCATAAGTATGTATAGGAAAAAATACAGAATATACAGGATTCAATACTAGCCAGTTTCAGGCATCCACTGGGGGTCCTGGAACGTACCCTCTGCAGATGAGGGACTACTACTTACTGTACCACTCTTCCTTGGCAACAAAGTGAACAAATTCCTGAAAAACTTCTGAACTGAGACTTTATTCTAAATGTCCCTCAGATACAACAAATTACTAAACACAGTTATAACTAACACAAAGCCAAACCAAAGATTTGCAACCGAATCCTGCTGTATGATACAGAAAATATTTAGACATATATGAGAGCAAATATTACAATAGCATACAATGGAACACATGTGAAAGTGACAGTCATGACTTGGGTACAGTTTTGCTGCTTACTTTAGTTTCCTCATGGATTAAAAAAACAAATTATGGGGCACCTGGGTGTCTCAGTCAGTTAAGGGTCCGACTTGAGCTCAGGTCATGACCTCACGGTTTGAGTTCGAGCCCCACATCGGGCTCTGCGCGGTCTGCTTCGAATTCTGTGTCTCCCTCTCTTTGTTCCTCCTCCATTCGCACTCTGTCTCTCTCTCTCTCAAAAATAAAGATTAAAAAAAAAAATTAAAAAAAAAATTACACCAGATGATACGAGATTGGAAAACCTCTTAAAGCAGAGGTTCCCAGAGACAATTCACATGGTCCATGAAGCTAAGAAAATATTTTTATTTTACTAACCTATAACAGAAATTTTATATTCTGCTCAATTGTAAATGTAGGCAACAAAATAGTAGCATGAGTATTTTTTTGTCAAAAGAAATCAGGTATTTTTGTATCACATTACAGATACTGTAAATATCCCAAAATAAACATTTGTAATCATGAATACTTGGAAGATAGTAATCTTGAGAAATAAAGCCTGCTGCTAGATTATGTTAATGAGTTAACAAAAAATACATTACTGTATCAAAAATTTGTTTCATTAAATTTTACTATCCATATTTCAGTATATTTGGATCCTATTGTAATTCTATTTATTTTATGATTTCAAATCATATTCTTAGATATAGACTTCATTAGAATGCCAAAGAAGTACATAGTTCAAAATAGTTAAAAATCCTGTTTTAGATGAAAACCTGTAATGTTTTTCTTTTAATTCCTTTATAGAATGGGGCTGTGGGTTAGAGCTGGAGGTCTGGGATCACACTGCTAAGGGCCAAATCTATCCTGTATCAATTACCAGCTGTGTAACCTTGGACAAGTTATTTAACCTCTCTGTGCCTCAAACTCATCATCCTTAATAGATGAGAAAGGAATTTATATTAGGCATCATAAGGATTCAATAAAAGTTCCTGAAAAGCATTTGCAGCATTGGCTAGGACAGTAAGGATAAACAAACAAGCATTATTCTATCCTGTAAAGGCAAGAATCTCAGTTTGCAGAACGCAATGAAAAACAAATGTGGGTTCCGTATGCTAGTTTAAAGGTTAGAATGAGTTAGTGGAAACTAGAATAGTAATCATTTTTAGTTTTCTAAAAACAGGAGCTGGCAAACTATGGGTTGTGGGCCCAATCTGGCCTGCCTGTCTTTTTCGCTGCTGTTTTTTTTAAACAACCTGTAAGCTAAGAATGTAAAAAACCATCCTTTTGTAAATGCTTTGGGGGGAAAAAATCAAAACAATACTATTTCATGGCATGTGAAAATGTTATAAAATTCAAATTTCAATGTACATAAAGTTCTAAAAATGCCACAGCCCCAATCAGTCATTTAGGCACCGCTTCTGCACTACAGGGTGGAGTGGTTCCAACAGATCATGTGATATACACAAAGCCCAAAATATCTATTCTCTGGGCCTTTACAGAAAAAGTCTGCTGACCCCAGTTTCAAAACATGCAAACCATAATAGGTAAGAGATGGAAAGCTGCTTGAACCAATGTCTGCTTTCTACTCAGCATGTGTAGAAACTCATGAAAATGTTTCTACATACATTGATACAATAAATTGGTATTTATTAGTAGCTTGAGACTGTTTTAAGGCTTCTTATAAATTATTTCATTTAAGCCTCACAATAACTTTAGTACTGTTCTCATTCTGAGATGAGGCAAGTTATACATGAAGAGATTAAGCAGCTGTCTTACCTCCACATATCAGGTAAATATCAGAACCAGAAAAGCCAAGACTTCATTTGTCAAACTTCCCTTTAGGATGAGATGAAAGTAAAACTTCAGAAAGCATGCATTCACTCTAACTGCTAGTGGATACCACTCGTGGGACAAAATGACCATCACTTTGGGCAATTCCTCTCAATGGAAAAAGTAAAACCCATTGTAGCATTTTTTAAAAATGTTTATTTATTTTTGAGACAGAAGAGTGTGAGCAGGGAAGGGACAGAGAGAGAAGGATACAGAGGATCAGAAGCAGGCTCTGCACTGTCAGCAGAGAACGCAATCAAGGCTTGAACTCAGGAACCTCGAGATCAGCACCTGAGGTGAAGCTGGACGCTTAACCAACTAAGCCATCCAGGTGCCCTGTAGTGTACTTTCTAGTCTGGGTGCTCATTATACAGGTGTGTTCTGTAAGTAAGTATTCACTTAACTGTAGAACTACAGAATACACATTTTTCTGTGTGTATATTATATATCAATAATAACAAGTTTTTAAAAGGCTGAGGTCAGAGTCTCATTCCAGAACAATTAATTCAGAAATCTCTGGGCTGCCAGTCCCCAAATTTATCTGGCCACCCAGAAATATTTTTATTTCATCTGTACTTACACAGATAAAATTAACTGATTGTTTTCCACAATACTCTGACATCTTATAGGTGTGTTTAACAGAATGTGGTTTGAAAAATGCTGGAAAACTGCTTGCCTCCCTGCCCCAGCACAGAACAGCAGGTTCTCCTTTGTCAGGAAGAACTCTTCATCACTACTGGTAGGACCTGTGCTTCCCCCACACCCCCCTACCAAAGGACGATGAATATTAAGAGGACTGAGAGCCCTGGGCTCTTTTTCCCTTCTGTCCATCTGAGACTCTCTTTCATATTTTCCTTCAGTAGCAGAAAAGTCAAAGAAGCAGCTGCTGGCAAAAGGGGAGGGGAAAAACTCCTTTCTTTCTTACCCATTATAAGTATTTGAAATTTTATGAAATCTGAGGCCTTTTTTTTTTTTAAAGAAATTAATCCCTCATTTCAAAAGAAATCATTTAGGAGTAACTGATACACTGTTGTAATAAGGAGGAAAAGTATTTATAAAAGCTGCTATAATTCAGCACTGTGGAAGGGGAGCAGGCAATGCACTTTTCCCACTTCTGGCCTCTGTGCGGTCTTACAAAGGCATAAACTGTGGAGAGGACGTATAAGAAACAGATGACAGAATGAAACTGGGCATTTGCATGTGACTGGTGAGCCAATACAGTTTTGATGAGAAAAATACATTCTGAAATCTATAAATGCTATTTTTACCTCTAGGTATATATACTTATGTGACAAATAAAACCTAGTCTGTACAGCTCATCCTGTACCTACCCCATCTTCAGGAAGGGGATGGGGATGCCTAGTCTATACTATGTTTGGTGATTTTTTTTTTATATTATATTTTTGAAATTTTATTGTTTTTTTTTAATTTGAATTCCAGTATAATTAACATAGGGTGTCGTATTAGTTTTAGGTGTACAATATGGTGATTCAGTAATTCTAAACATTACTCAGTGCTCATCATGGTAAGTGTGCTTTTAATCCTCATCACCATTTTCACCCATCCCCCACTCACCTCCCATCCAGTAACCATCAGTTTGTTCTCTATAGTTAAGAGTCAGTTTGTCTCTCCTCTTTTTTTTCTTCCTTTGTTTCTTAAATTTCACATATGAGTGAAATCATAGGATATTTGTTTTCTGACTGACTTATTCCACTTAGCATTATACTTTCTAGATCCACTGAACTGTTGCAAATGGCAAGATTTCATTCTTTTTATGGCTGAATAATATTCCAGTGTGTGTGTGTGCGCGCGCACACGCACACACAATGTGTGTGTGTATATGTGTGTGTGTGTGTGTGTGTGTGTGTGTGTATATATATATACACATACACACACACACATACAGACTCTTCTTTATTCATTAATCAATTGATGGACTCTTTGGCTACTTCCAATGCTGCAATTAACATAGGGGAGTATATATCCTTTCAAATTAGTGTTTTTGTATTCTGGGTAAATACCCAGTAGAGTGATTACTAGATCACAGGGTAGTTTTAATTTAATTTTTTGAGGAACCTCCATACTGTTTTCCACAATGCCTGCCCCAATTTGCATTCCCACCAATAGTTCCATTTTCTCCACATCCTCAACAACACTTGTTTCATGAAAAAAAAAATTTTTAATACTGCAAAAATGCATTAGTTTTATGTTAAGAAAAAATATGAAACGGTCTGAGTTATAGGTCTAAAATTCAGATTCTAATATTCAAACTCTTGGTCTTTCAATTCTTTGTGGCAATTATTCACCTTCTAAAAAAAATTTTTTTTAACGTGTATTTATTTTTGAGTGAGAGATAGGCAGAACATGAACAGGGGAGAGGCAAGTGAGAGAGAAACACAGAATCTGAAGCAGGCTCCAGGGCTCTGAGCTGTCAGCACAGAGCCCAACGCGGGGTTCAAACTCACAGACTGTGAGATCATGACCTGAGCTGAAGTCAGATGCTTAACTGACTGGGCCACCCAGGTGCCCCAGGAACTATTCGCCTTCTAAATAGTTCGAGCCCCGCGTCGGGCTCTGGGCTGATGGCTCAGAGCCTGGAGCCTGCTTCTGATTCTGTGTCTCCCTCTCTCTCTGCCCCTCCCCCGTTCATGCTGTGTCTCTCTCTCTCTCTCAAAAATAAATAAATGTTAAAAAACAAAACAAAACAAAAAACAAAGGGGCAAGTCAAAATCTCTCAATAATTCACATATATATGATTCTTATGTTTATATATGATATGATTTATATATATAATTCAAATGCACACACACATATATAAGATACATTAATACTAAATATGATTATGCAAAAATCAATTAATTGGTTCTTGTCCACAAAAAAATCCAAACTACCCACACAATTTATGAAATATTAATAACTAAGTAAATGTAATTTGATGCAAGCATACATACATCTTACCATTATTTTTTTTTAATTTTTTTAATGTTTATTAATTTTTCAGAGAGAGAGAGAGAGAGAGAGAGAGAGAGAAATGGGCAGAGAGAGAGAGGGGGACACAGCATCTGAAGCAGGCTCCGGGCTCTGAGCTGTCAGTACAGAGCCTGATGCGGGGCTCGAACTCATGAACAGTGAGATCATGACCTGAGCTGAAGTCGTACACTTAACCGACTGAGCCACCCAGGTGCCCCCATCTTACCATTATTATTTAGTTTTGTTCTGGAAGATCTGGTCAATATGATAAAAACATGTATAGCAGGCAGCCTTTAAGAGGCCCAGAATGATTTCTGCCTCCAGGTATTCATCCCCTTGTACAATCCTTTCCCTTTAAGTGTGACAGACGTCTATATCTTGCCTGTGATCGACAGAATATGGCAAAAGGATGTCACTCCCATGATTATAGCAGATAAGACTATTTTCCTGCTAGCCTTGAACATGAACAGCCATGAAGAGGCCACTTGGAAAAAAACTGTGGGTGACCTGTGGGAGCTGACAGCAGCTCCCAGTCAACAGCCAGCAAGAAAATGAGGACCTCAGTCCTACAACTGCAAGGAGAGGACTCTGCCGTCAACCTGACTGAACTCGGACTGCTCCTTAGGTAAGCCTCCAAATTAGAATATGGCCCGGCTGACACCCTGACTGTAGCCCTGTGAGAAACTGAGCAGACAATCCGGGTGAGCCCCACGCAGACTTCTGACCTATAAAACTTTGAGATAATAAATGGATTTTTTAAGCTACTAAGTTTGGAGAAATTTGTTATGCAGCAACATAAAACAAATACGTGGATCCTTGCTCCAGTCAAGCCTTGAGAGGACTGTAATCCTATTCAAGGTCCTGGGTACCTGGATTGCAGTTTTGTAAGTGATCTTATGTTAGACACACCCAGCTAAGCTGCAGCCAGATTCTTAACCCACAGAAACTGTGATATAATAATATTTTGTGGTTTTTAAGTTGGTAAATTTTAGGGTAATTTGTAACATCATAGTGGATAACTAGTACAGCATAAAAGAGACAAGAAATAAAAACACCAAAAGGAAAGAGGGATGATAATCCTAGAAAATCAGAAGGGAAGCAACTTAAAAAATAATCAGGATCAATAAACTGGGCAGATTCAAGATCTATTCAGAAGAATATATTTCCAAAGTACTTATAGTGTGAATGAGATTCTACTCTTAATGGCAACAAAAATTAAGATAGCCAGGTATGTTACCTGACATAGATGAATCAGGCTATACAATTTTACTGGGTAATAGAGTCTGAATAAAAAAGCAATCTCAATATTGTGAAGAGGTCAATTCTGCTTGAATTTACTCATAGGTTTATTTGACTCTAATCAGTATAAGGTGATTTCTTACAGAACATGATGAGATAAAGTAATCATTTTCCAGAAGAATGAAGAAGCAAGATTAGTAAAGACAAAATTTATTCTATTTTTTGTAAATAGATTTTTAAGTTTACTTATTTTGAGAAAAAGAGGAGAGAGAGAGAGAGAGAGAGAGAGAGAAAATGAGTGGGGGAGGAGCAGAGAGAGAAGGAGAAAGAGAGGGAGAGAGAATCCCAAGCAGGCTCCACGCTGTCAGCACAGAGCCTGATGTGAGGCCTGAACTCACAAACTGTGACATCATGACCTGAGTCAAAACCAAGAGCTGGACGCTTAACCAAGCCACCCACACGCCTCAAGACAATTTTTATTTTTTTTTTTTAATTTTTTTTTTCAACGTTTATTTATTTTTGGGACAGAGAGAGACAGAGCATGAACGGGGGAGGGTCAGAGAGAGAGGGAAACACAGAATCGGAAACAGGCTCCAGGCTCTGAGCCATCAGCCCAGAGCCTGACGCGGGGCTCGAACTCACGGACCACGAGATCGTGACCTGGCTGAAGTTGGAAGCTTAACCAACTGCGCCACCCAGGCGCCCCACTCAAGACAATTTTTAAATAGAGGGATTAATTAGAGGGACTATCCTCATTGAACATTAAAATATAATATAAAGGAATAATCACTCATGTTATTAGTTGTTGTGTCCAGACGATATCCCTGTTTCATATACATAATGTTACTTCATCCTTAACAATAATCCAACAAGTAGATACTATCATTAAACACATTTTATACATGAAAAAACTGAGGCAAAGCTCACAAAACTAGTGAAAATATTAGGGACACACAGTGTGGTATCAGAGCCAAAAGAGACTGACAGGTACAATTACAAAGAACCAAGAAGATTCTAACATGAGCAAAAACTTAGTAAAAGATCAAAGAGATATCACACCAACAGGGATGAGGAGATTTATTCCATAAATGATAAGATGACTTTAGCTATTTAAATGTTTAACCACAGACTGTCCCCTTTGCCTCCACTGTCACACATTGAAGACCATAGTCTCCACAAGAGATAGGACACTGTTTTATCCTACTAGCACCTAGGGGCTGGCATGTTATGAGCAATGTCCAGCACTAGCAAGGGTAAAGGAAGACTCTCGTGCAAGAGTGAAACAGAAGAGCCAAGAGGAGGAAAGCCTCACAAATTTTTTTTTTAATTTATTGTTTATAATTTTTGAGAGAGAGAGAGACAGAGAGACAGCAAGCAGGGAAGGGGAAGAGAGAGAGGGAGACGCAGATTCGGAAGCAGGCTCCAGGCTCTGAGCGCTCAGGACAGAGCCTGACGCAGGGCTTGAACTCACATACTGCGAGATCATAATCTGAGCTATCATCGACCGTCCAACCGACTGAGCCACCCAGGCCCCCCCAAGCAACACAAATTTTAAGTGAGCATTTCTTTTCCCTGATCTTCAATCAACACACCAGTAAAATGACCCAAGCATACAACAAGAAGTTCAAGTATACAAGGATTTCAAATGTGCCCAATAAACCTTAAGAAAAGATATTGAGCATGTGAAGACTGATCAATGAAATGCAAATTAAAACAACTTTATACCTATTGGACTGGTCAAGATTAGAGACATCAAGTCCAGTTAATTTTACCTTCATAACAGTCCCTCTTTCTGTGTACATCTCTCCTTTCTCCCCCGATTAAATGATTAGCCCCTAACTGGTCTTCCTGCTTACCCCCCTGCTTGCCCAGGATGCTTACCTGACCAGTCCCCTGCTGGAGACTGCTTTTAGGATTATACCCCCAAATTCTTAACCCAGCCTACAAAGCCTAGTAGGCTCCAATTCCTATTGTGCCATATTGGATTCCTTAAACCAAAATGTGTGCAGGGGACCGGGAGGTTTAAAAATCAATCAATTAATCAAGAAGATGAGGGGCACCTGGGTGGCTCAGTCGGTTAAATGTCTGACTTTGGCTCAGGTCATCTCACAGTTCATGAGTTCGAGCCCCACGTAGGGCTCTGTGCTGGCAGCTCAGAGCCTGGAGCCTGCTTCAGATTCTGTGTCTCCCTCTCTCTGTCCCTCCCCCACTCACACTCTTGTCTCTCTCAAAAATGAATAAATGTTAAAAATAAATAAATAAATAAATAAATAAATAAATAAAAGTAAATAAATATGGTGGGCCAAGTGAACATGACAGATGATGAGTGACAATCAGCCTCCTCAAGGGAGAGTAATCAGGAATGCTGAGGACTAAGGCAGACCAGACCCTGTTTGCCCTCTAGTTGATGGCTGTCTTCATGGTTAGCAGACCATTAGATGTTTTCTAAAAGCGATAAGCTGGAATTTGAAATGTGACATCTCATTTTAGATGTTGGCAACAAATTACAATTTAACACTGGGGGGCCAAGACTGTAAACAAATCACGCCTCTGAACCACATGAGACCTTCTAAGTCTATAATCTCTAGGCTCTGCTCTAAGGTTATCACTCCTTCTACTTGTAAATCTTTGGTCATTTCATTTGTTCATTCATTCATTTATTCATTTACTTATTTCTTGTGCTTTATAAGACATGGGCACTGGCCTAAGGAAGTCCAAATATAAAGGCTCAGTTCACATATCATTTTCTCATATGAGGTTATATGCTCTGTTAACACTCTGTATTTTTATACTTTAGAACACTTATCACAGTAATTATATAACCATTACTGTAATTATTAGTGAACCCCTACCACCCCTGCATAATACTGTAAATTCCATGAAGGCCCTGAGAGTGTCTGTTTGTTATACCAGTACATGCTGGCCAGCAAATAGTGGGCAATATCCAGATGGAGGTTTTAAGGGATCCGATGCCTTCATTCATTGAGGGTTCAAGGATAAAATGGAGCAATCCCTGTGGTGGGAAGCCTGGCAATTCATTTTAAAAATCTTAAAGGGACATTTCCTCTGAGTGACCACAATTCCAGAAATTTAAACTAAGAAGACAATTCACTAGATGAGCAAACTTTTATGTCCAAGGCTATGCATTATAGCCTGTTTACAACAGTTAAAAGCTAGACGCAAATGTCCAGCTATCAAATTGAATCATCTGACAATCATGTTTAAAGGAAAGGTGGTTAAAGAAAATAAACTGTTACAATGAAAAATTCAAGACATGAAAATGTAAAATTCTATCACGCTATGACCACAACTGTGCTTAAAAACCACATAAACTCCCAAATCTACATCCCAATAAAAGAATGGAAGAACTTAATTATCATGTTCAAGTAGTGAAACAATAGATGATTTCCCCCTTTCATCTATTCTTTGTCTAGCACAATCATCTGGGTATTCTCGGGGAAAAAAGTCATTATATTAACACAGTGAGTCCAGGAGCAATAACTCTCCCTTAAGGGATACAAACTTCTACCCTGAACAAAATGGCATTTCATCAATCTCTCACTCATCTTGTAATGACAAGTTTATTGCACATTAATACTGGGCCTAGTTTCCCAGCCCAAGCAGACACCTAAGAGTAGATTTAATTGAACAGAAGTATTTGAGATACCATCTTTAACTGTATGAAAAATACACACCATAACACTCCAAACCCCTGCCCTGCATGGCACCAGAGGGTAAAAACTGGAAAACCATTTTGTCTCAGCTTTTTGAGAGTTGGCTCTATACACTTCTGTTCCGTATAGAAACGTAGTAGTGAAGAAAACGTGTTATCAAGTTAGGGTCAAAAGAAGGAATGAGGCTTATCAAGAAGATCCCTTATTTATCTACACAAATAAAATGTTGCTCCAAATTTCTACAAATCTCAAATGTATTGGAAAGAGGTTTACTTAGCAGTTATGGTGTGAGGGAGACTAGAAGCTCCATATTAAACATTATATATGTTATGTAGTTATGGTTATAATTACTGGTTATATGAATAGAAGATACTCAAGTGGCAGAAATGTAAAATCTAGTTTTAATTTGTTAGGCTACCTTTTACCAGTAATGCAAGAGACTATAATTTCTATAAAACTGAGGAAGAAAGGCATATACTGACAGGAAGAAATTCTACACTTGATTATGTTAACTGGTGGATCCAAAAGTAAAGGATATAGATTTGTGAGAGTGAAATAAACTCAAGGATTATAATAAAATTAGCCAAACACAAGTTGGAATCCATTTGTAAATGCCACCAACTAAGGATCAGTTCTGGTTTGTTACAGGAGACCTGAAACATCATGGCATCTGGTTAATTAGTTCTTTATGCACAAAATACATAGTAAAATCAGGATTACTCACGTGATATCCCTTCGTTGATAGCAGCCCTGAAGCAGGCAGGCGATCAGGTCACTGATAAACTCTACATCATCTCTGTGAAGAGCTGCTTCTAACTCCTAAGAGGTAAGAGAGAGAAATTGAGAGATCAAACATAGAGATTCCTTAAAATCTACCTGTCCCTCCCCTCCTACTACCCACACTATTGACATCACCCTCTAAGCCACTATATGGTCAGAGCAGCCAAACTGCTTGCCATGGATGAACTCTGCCTTTCTTCCCATAGTTACTGCCAGAAGAGCAATGAGTTCAACTTTTTGTTTTTCCATGGAATTTATTTCTCCCATTGCTCCACTACCAAGCTCCACTCCTTTTTTTCTGCATGTGAGAACACACATATATCTCTTTTTATAAGTCCGTGCTAGCTAACATAATTTCAAAGACCTTAACTTCTACAAATATGCTGCAATGCCTTCTACTTTAATAAGAGGAGAATAAAGGGGCAAATACATAATTAAAAAGTATTAGTCATTCACTTAACAGTTTTAACAGGTACACCATCTGCAACTGCTTTAAAGAACCACTAATTTATTGAAAAGAAAAAGCACTGGTAATGAGCAATGTAGCGATTCTTATTTTGAGGACTGATGACAGGAGATTGCTAGAACTGAGATTAATCTTACATCATCTGGACAGAAGTGAGGTAATGTCTATGTTAATGGTCTAATCCTAGGTGAGATATATTTTCCTTCCTTGGGATTCAAGCAGATAATGCCAAATAGTTAGCTGGTCTTAGTACACTATTCTGACCAAAGATTGGTTGAGAGGAGCTATTTGGACAAAAAGTGACAGTGGGAAATTTTAGGAGATCCTATTTCTCTTTTCAATCTCCCATAATAAACCAGTATTTTCTAAGATGGTGGAATTTGCTTTAAGTCATCAACTCCTGGGACACAAAGTTTGCTAGCACTGTTTCAACCAGGATGATGTCTTCTGCATGCAGGCCATCTCCCAAGGGTCTGCCAAGCTTATGGTTTGACTGCTTATTGTATTGACCAGATCTATAACCACAGAAAAACCAAACTTTGAAGGCTCATATTAATGGCTCTGAAAGCCTGAGGTGTGCATAAGAAGCAATTTCTGGCCTTAACACCAATTATAGGGCAGTGCATATTTAGCAGGGTAGTCTGCTTCTACTGTAAAAACAGTAAAGTTTTTGTGACAATTATAATTGTAATAAAATAATTTTAAAAAATAATTTTGTAAGTTAACTGTTCCATTTATTATTTTTTAAAATTCTCAAGTTGGGAATCACTTGTAAAACTTTCATAAAACAAAAAACTGCTAAGCATATTAACCAACACAAATAAGCAAAACAGAAACTACCCTGAGGTGGTTCACTTGAAAAGGTTCATCTGCCCTATACTGCGTTGAAAGCCTTGGTGAATGAGACTCAAAATTAAAAGACAAGGCTGAGGCTTGCAAACATTTTGCTTGCTTTAATTACAAACTTGGGAATTACAACACATCTATAGTAATGGTTCTTATTCTTATATTAGTTTATTAATTCCTGTTTGCAGAGTTCTTTTCTACATTCTAGTTAGAGATTATCCAGAAAAACATGAAACTTTACCAATCAGAGATAACAAAGATCTGAAATATAATTAGCCAGAATTCATTCACTCAACTAATATTTACTGGGCACCCACCCTGTGTAAGATAATATAGTACTTTCTAAGCACTGGCGAGTTTAGTTTAGTTTAGAGAGATAAGAATACAAAAAAGGTAGACATACCAACTAATTAGCACTATTAGGTACAGGAAAGGTGCTATAGGTGCTATGGGAATTGAGAAGAAAAGGATTACTTCTGGCTGCAGGAAGCCCAAGAGATTGCATCAAGACGGTGGCACCTGAGATGGGAAAACTGTGGCTGTGTGACAATGTGGGGGGAGTGCAGGCATAACCAGGTGTAAGGAACAACGGGAGCAAGGACACCAAGAGGATATTGGCTTCAGTTTAACTGTTCTCTAGATCATATGAGGGGAGTAATGTGAGCTAAGATTGATAGCTGATACTGAATACTGAGCTAATGAGTTTGGCTTTTCTTTGGAAGACAAAGAAGACTCACTACAGTTATTTTTATTGAGAGGGCACAGCTGCTGTGTATTTAAGATGAATTCTAGCGGTGGAGGGTGGGAGGTGAGGTTTAACACAAACAACAGCGTGGGGAGAAAGATTCTGAAGGACTTCCCAAACAAGAGAAATAGCAGCAATGAGGAAACACGAACTCAAGATCTGACAGAAGTAAATGTGATGCAAAACAAGGGAAGATTTGAATGGTTCATATTTTAGGCTTGGTCACTGGACAACACTCCGAAGCAAACTGCAATTATAACAGAAGCTGAACCCTTGAAGCAAAAAATCCCAGGCCATCTCGTTTGATAGAGAAGTCAGAATTACTGAATGGTAGAACTGGAGGGTCAATTATAGATTGTATTATTTCAACTCCCCCAATGTCAGGATAAATAAACTAGGTAGGCCCAGGAAGGTTAACTGACTCCTCTTGCTGTACTCAGCAAAAAGTGCCAGAACTCAGTGAAACCCAGACCACCCCACCCAGGCTCTTCCCACAGAGTAAAACTGCTTCCTACTGGCCCATGTTCTCTATCCTAGAAAGGCTGATGGCTATAATAGCGACAATAACCCACTTTCATCACTCCCAACCAAGCCCTCACATATACCATTCCCCTAAGGAGAAAGAAATCCCTATCTGCTCCCCCTTCTGCCAACGACTGTATGTCCTTTATGTGAAAAACTTTTATCTATAAAATCTTCCTAGTCAAGTTTCACTTTGCTGGTTCCTCCAGGAACTCCTTCAACACCATGTGTGTTCACATATTGTTACACGCTCCTGTTGAGGTGCTGTCCTCCTCATCAGTGTACTAAATTAAATTAAATTAAATTAAATTAAATTAAATTAAATAGCACAATGTGATTCTTGACTAAAGGTGCTATAGTCAGTACTAACTGATGCTTCTTAGTGTTTTTAAAGAACAGAAGTACCAAATTAAATGGAGGTCTGGCAGGATTCCTAGAAGCCACAGGATACATGTGGATGAATTTTATTCAGTAGTAAATAATTCAAAACATTAATTTTATAGGAGTCCTACTACAGAGAAAAATGTAAAATCTGCATTAATTTTTAAGCTGAGACTACAAAAAAAAATCATTCATACAGGAACAGTTAAAGCTATGAATTCCCTTTCTTTTTCATTTCCTGCTTCCCACCAACAGACATTTCCCTCTGGCTTAGGTGGAAACGCTGGACAAGAATGTTTCCCTTTCTTTCAGGGTAACTTTCATTAGACCCAAGTTCTAGTTGTCCAGTTTATACCTAATGGTATTGTCCTCTGAAGAGGAAACAATAAAATATAGCAATAGAGTCACTGAATGACCTTTCTGTTCCTTAATATTAACATAACAGTGTTAGTTTTACTCATCTACATAAGGTGCTTATGGAAAAGGAACATTCTTGTTTTCTTCTGTGGCCCTACCTATAACATTAGCACAGAAATTAGCAAATAGTAGGTGGTCATCAAATTAACTTTAAAAAGTTTATATACATAGGGGCTCCTGGGTGGCTCAGTCAGTTAAACATCCAACTTTGGCTCAGGTCATGGGTTTGAGCCCTGAGTCGGGCCCTGTGCTGACAGCTCAGAGCCTGGAGCCTGCTTCAGACTGTGTTTCCCTCTCTGCCCCTTTCTGGCTCATACTCTACCTCAAAAATAAACATCAAAAAATTTTTCAAATAATTTTTAAGTTATAATTTTTTTCATTCACCTACTATATGCCAGGTAATAGAGACACAAAAATGAATGAAGTCCTGATATATTTACAGATGGATGGATGGATGGATGGATGGATGGATGGATGGGAGGGAAGGCTAAAATGTAAGCCAGAATGGAAAATCTTATCTATCTATCTATCTATCTATCTATCTATCTATCTATCTATCTATCGTTGTGTTCAGTGCTGTCTCCCCCAGCAACCAGAAACAGTAGAAATTCAAATATTTTCTTGACTGAATTTCATTTACCTACTATATGCCAGGTAATAGATACAAGAGTGAATGAAGTCCTAATATGTTTATGGATGAATGGATGGAGGGATGGATGGATGGAAGGGAGGGAATGAGGGAAGGCTAAATGTAAGCCAGAATGGAAAATTTTATCTATCTATTTATCTATCTATCTATCTATCTATCTATCTATCTATCTATCATTGTGTTCAGTACTGTCTCCCCCAGCAACCAGAAACAGTAGAAATTCAAATGTTTTCTTGACTGAATGATAGCACAGAATTATGGGGACAATGTAACAAATGCTACATTAAATATACAAAGTGATAGGGGAAAATGGAGAAAACTAGAGAAACTGAGGAGTGTAGAGTTAAGACTTTGCCAAAGAGGTAAGATTCGCACAGAGCCCTGAAGGGAAGACTCTTACCTGGCAAATGCACAGTAAGGAAGACCATGCGAAAGTTGATGTCATGTGTAGAAAGTACCAAGGACCCTCCTCAAAGTGGAGAGGGTAATTAGAGAAACATAGATAGGACAGGCCTATTCTTTGAGGACCTTCTCTGAAAACCATGAAAACCACACTAAAGAATGTAGATTTTACTTCTATATGCAATCAAGTCTGAAGGAGAGTGAAATCATCAGATCTGTATCTCAGAAAAACAGTTCTGAGAGCAGGGTGCTGAATGACTGCGAGTGGTACCAGAGGTAAGGACCATGGAGGCAAGTGTCAGCATCACCTGGAAGGGTGCAGGAAGTAGGGCACCTAGGAGCCACTATGGACTTACAGAATCCAGAATCTGCATTTTAACGAGAGCCCTATGATTCATATGCATATATAGTTTGGGAAGTGCTATTCTGGAAGATAAAAGGTCGGAGTCTGTGATAAATAAAACAGCAGCTGTGGGAATAAAGAAGGGGAGGATTTGAGAACACGTGGAAGATGAATAAATCTGGTTTAAAAAACAAAAGGCATAATTACCAAAAGAAATGAAATAATGCCATAGACCAAAAATGCTCTAAAACATATAAGAAAGCTCAAAATTCAACTTCTGACATAAGGACTGAATTAAATCCTTATAATGTAACCTCAAACACAGTCAAATGATTAATCTCAAGCTAAAGCCCCTTGTTTATCTAAAAGCCCTAGCATGAATGTATGATTATAATCAAACCATGCAGATAAAATGTGGTTATCAATATCTGTGGAATTTACAGTTCTGCCTCTAACTCTGAAGCCTGTTGAAAGGACTGAAGAATGAAATGTAATTCAGATATCCAGGCAAACCACTCAATAATCTCCTCTAAATACAAGATTAGTGGTGACTGGTGGAAAGAGTGGGTTATTTGGTCCCTATAGAAGAATCTCATTTCTACCAATAAATCTATTTAGAATATGAACATAACATGAAATTTCTGGTTAAAGTGTTCTCCAAACACTATCAACTGCCAATATCCTTTTATCACTATTTCCAGAGCGCCATCAAGTAGAATTACAGACAAATTAGAGTGAAACAAGATGTTCAATGACAAAATAAAAGCTAAGACCTACAAAGGTTACAGGAGATATGGCCAAAAGATAAGATGTCCTTAAACCTACATTCTACTTACATGTAGATTATGAATTTTCAAGTCTGAAATTACTAACATCTTGTTAATCTGTGGTAGTTAGCAGAAATCAAAATTAGTCAAGTTATAATTAGTAAGTGTAAGAACTGTTTATCTTAAACTACGCACCCAATAGTTGGTTATTAATTTGTATAACAAATCTATATTTTCTTCAATAAATCTAAGGTAACTTTTTATTCTCTATCTGCATTATTAAAAATTCCCATAGGTGCTAGGAGGCAGAAGATTGGATGGGAGAGCAGCATCATATTGATGATCTAATTCTGATAGAGGTGATTTTCAGATGATATCACTTATAAATGAATAAAATGATTCCTAGATCAATGATGAGAGTGTCATGAATCAAGAACAATGATTAATAAAATCTGTGAATCTGAAATTTACAAAAGAAAAAGAAGGAAAGAGAAAATTGTTTCACTGTATTTTCTGCCTGCTTCAATAACCAGGCTTCACTGGTGATTCAACCATAGTTTTCGTAACATTATCAGCAGAAACTGAGGCCCAGCATCCTTATTTTAATTCAAAAATAAAAATATGAAATGCTCTTGGTTCAATACTCAACTATGATGGACAGGCTAAAGGGGACTGGTAAAAACTTCTCCCCAGTGAACCTAGGTTTGTTTTTTCCAGCACAACCATGAACTAATGAGCACAACCATGAACTAAGGAAAGTGATTACATAGAAAGGTAGAATATCAGGGATTTGGATCCGCTCTTCCAAGGAGAAGTAAGCAGACTTGAACTGTCCCTCAAATGACACAAGTATTGAGAGGAATTCTGTTATTTACAAATAAAATTCAACCCCTCTCCCTTGTCCACCATTCTACCCATAGAATACAGTAAACTTGTAAATCAGTAAGAAAATGGGTCTCAAAATATAAAATTGCTTTTCACATGTATTTCTATTTGCTTCATAAATCAGTAGCTATCTAGATAACCCACCAAAAAAGTATGCAGGGCCATGGTAACTTGTAAGGTGACAAAGCTATCAGTAAACTTTTCCCCTCTAGCTCAGCAGAACTTAAAATGCAGAATCAGTAAAGATTAGAATGAACAATAGGTGATAGCCTTCTGGAGAGCAAAGCTTCCCCCCCCCCCCCAACTTTCCCCTTAGTTACTGTTAACCCCAGTAGTTGGGATCAAATGGATAAACCAAGGCACACTATATATAGGCCTCAGTTTTCACCCTGTGGTGGAAATAAAGATTAAGAATGTTATAGGAAGACAGCAAAGAAGAAAGGTAATTTCAATCCTCCTGAACAGAAGAACTGGCTCATCAGTTAAAAAATGTGCACGTTAATGGGTATGGTGTCACATTTGCAGGAAGAAATGGTTCTGGAACTCTGTTTCACAACATTGCGAATATACTTAACACTACTGAATTGTGCACTTAAAAATGGTTAAGAAGCCAAATTGTGTATTATGCTTCTTACCACAATTTAGACAAAAAATTGTCCACCACCAAGGGTTTTGTAATGATTAAATGAGGCAATGCTTATAAAAGCCAGCGGAGCCTGGCACACACAGTAAATATTCTATAACATGTTAATATTACAATTATGTCATCTTCCTTACAATGAAAGTGTGTGGAAAAAGGCAAAGACTGAAGAGCTAGAAAGTGGCCTTTTCAAAATTCAGAGGTTTCTGGACAATAGAAATTAAAATCCTTTTAATACATGGCCTACCGTGTTCATAAGCCAATAAAAGCCAACAGTTCTCTAAGGAACTATTTGGAAACCCAGGTTATTCAAAGCTTTACTACTTAGGCCTTCAAACCCAGAGCTTAAGTCTTAGAGTAAGGCAATAAGGAATACACTTCTAAAATCCCCCCTCCCCCCCCCCCACTTTCTCTCCTCCCCTTTTGTATTTCCTTTTCACTGTGGGCACTGAGCTGTGAGCACAGAAATCTGAACTTTGCCAAGATGCTCTGGGACAGAAGAGGCAGGGGTGGGTAGGTGGGGGTGGGGGAGCAGAAAACTCACCAATCAGCCTAGAGAAGGGAGACCCATCCCTACTGCTCCTCTGCAGCTTCAGAGAGTAGCTGGAGGGAGTAACAGGATTTGCCCTCTTTGCAGCTGGCGTCACAGCTCATTAGGGACAAGTCTGTTTAACGTCTTTCCACCTCCTCCACCCTCAAGAACAAGCAGGGGCTGCTGGGAAAAGAACTCAGGACTGAGCAAGGGGAAAGGCTTCGAATGCTGATTGGCAATGGGAGAGAAATAGGGCCTTTAACATATGTCGTGGAAAAATGTTTATTTACAATTCGTTACTTTAAAAAGTCCTGCCTGCCTGCCTGACTAGAGACAGTCAAACGACACAGGAAGAATATCACCAATTCCTTTAATGGACAACAACCACCCACTCAACACCTTTTCTTAAATAATATTACAGGTAACTTTTTATTGTTTGACACACTTCTCATCTCTCGAAATTTTCTTTAATCTTTTGCTAAAGAAAAGAAGGTGGTAAAGAGAAATAAACTTTCTTTTCTTCAACTTCCAAGTAAAGGATCAAGATCATAGATCTGTACTACTGCCATTCAGGTACAATAATTTCTTTGAGTTTACTTAAGAAGGGAAAAAAGGTCTAAAGATAAAAAATAATCATACATGCTGTATTTGATTTTAGAAGGTTTACAAATCTTCCTAATTTGCACAAGGACCAACTGAAATGCAGTGTCTCCAAAGAAGATGGGGGTTTCTGTATAGGACCCAGAACTGTGCTTACACAAAGGAGATGCAAAGCAGGGCTTCCTGAAGGACTATCCCAGCTGCTTTCCAAGAGAGAATGCCTGGAGTGTGAGCTTAGAATACATGAAGAAATAAGCACACTAGCCTCCAGAAGGCACCCCTGACTTTGGCAGCTGATGCTTTCTAACTTGGTATAAATTAATTTAATCCCAAAGGCCTGCCCCATGCCAATTTAGACTGTAAAGTATAAATCAGCTCGAGTGGGTATAATGGTGAGGGACCTGAAACTGGCTATTATAACACTTTCAGTTGGCCAAGTGGTTTATCCCAGGAGTCCCCAAAGGCCAGCAGGTCTGTATCGCTGCTTTGCTGCAACCATACCATTCCTCTCAACCATCCATGAAACAGCTGTGTCACTGGCTATGCTGCTGGGTAACAGAAAGGAAACCAAAATAGCTTCTCCCCTCAAATGACTGCTACCCTAAAATATGAGGGTAACTGGAAAATACTAATTATACCAATAAATATGGAAATTTAGAAGAATATGATTTTCTGAAAAGGCATAAATTATCAAAACTGGCTCTAGCAGTTAAAAAAAAAAGGCTCAGAAGTTTCATAGATATTCTCCCATGAGGAAATGTCCATGATTATTATATAAACAATTTCTGAGCACTGAAAAACTTGGAAAGCTCCTCAATAAGTTCTATGAGGCTAGAGTACTGGGCATAGTATACTGTATAGCCATGCAGGCAAGAGATCTGGAAAAGCAAGTTCTTGAAAGACCATATACAACCTCAGACACAAGGTCAAGTAGTCTAGACTTCACCACTTGGAACAAGGCTTTCCAACTAGGGTACGTGTGTTCCTGGGACTCCAGTGTGTGGTCAGAATATGGGAAACCATCTGTTTAAAATGGCACAGCTTCTAGAGAGTCAGTCTTATTTTTATTTTTTTGTTTGTTTTCACCGTTTTACTTGTTGTTGAGAAGATATTTTTAACTTAAACATCTGCATGAATTGAAGACAGGAGACTTCATCAGAGAATTTGTTTGGAGCCACTTGCGGCTATAGATCTAGGCCTATCAAGTTACGCAGTCTTCATTCCCTGTCATTAGAAGCTCACTACTGGATTAGTTGGAAGTTATTTTAGGTATTTAGGGGAGCCACTAAAGAACAGGGGAAAAAAAAGAATAATCAAAAGAGAAAGGCTAAAATCTGGATGTGGTTTGCAGGACGCATTGTTAGAGAGAGAGATTACAGGGTAAGAAGATTTCTGTTCTAGTCCAGGGAAGAAGTGATAGGGCCAATACGAGAAAGAGGATAGCGGAAATACACAGGATGAGATGAAAGGAGAGGATTTCAGAAGGACAATTAGTAAGACTTTGCAACTAACTGTATGTGGATAAGAAAAGGGCAAAGAAATTTTAGGTAACAATTTCTAATCCTCCCCCACCCCTGAAAAAATATTATGGTATTTTAAATTGGTAAACAGAAATTAAGGATGATTAAAGTTGAAAGGTGAATGGGAAGAAGGGGGCAGCAGGAAGAAACAACAAAGACTTGATATTCAAAATAAGGTCCTAGAAGTTTTAAAGTGGGAAACAATCTTGTAATGTCCTAAATGCTGTTTTTCATATTTGACAGTGTCCTTGTGTCCTATGTGAGAGTGGCAAAAATGTACATACACATTAAAAATTTAAAACTTTAGTGTGTGCAGGGAGGTACGGCTCCCTTTGAATCAATTTGATCAGTTCAACGTTATTTTGGGCATGTGCCAGTGGGATACCATAAAGTGAAAAGGCATCCCTAGCATCTGAAGACACAGTATGTGCCAGGCTCTGTGTTAAGCGCTGGGGATGCAAAGAGAAAAATAGTAACCCTACCTTCGGGGCACCTGGGTGGCTCAGTTGGTTAAGCTTCCAATTCTTGATATGGGCTCAGGTCATGATCCCCATATTGGGCTTGGTGATGGCAGATGGAACCTGAATGGGATTCTCTCTCTCTCTGCCCCTTCCCTGCTGGTGGCGTGTGCGCGTCCTCTCTCTCTCTCTCAAAATAAATAAATATGTATTAAAAAAAAAAAAAAAGAACCCTACCTTCATGTAGCATAAGGTCTAGAACTGGGGAGCTGAGGGGCAGGAAGAAAATAAGTAATTTCCATTCAATGTGATGACTGCTACAGCAGAGTGCTGTGGAGATAAGCAAGCAAAATGCTGCTATGGAGATTAATTAGCATAGGCTGAAAGATGAGCAAGGTACAGCCAGTTCACATAAGGGTAGTAGGAACAGTAAGGGTCTCGATAAAATTTAGGTTACCACTAAAAATGAAAACCTAATAATGACCGGTGTCAAAACCCCTGGTACTGCCCAGTGCCTCCACAGAGTAAGTGTCACAGAATGTTCAGAGAAAACCAAAAGGAATTAGCCACTGAGAACAACTAATCTAAAAGATGAATGTGTGTGGTGCCTAGATGGTTCAGTTGGTTGAGAGTCCGACTCTTGATTTCGGCCCAGGTCATGATCTCATGGTTTGCGGGATTAAGCCCCACACTGGGCTCTGTGCTGACAGCATGGAGCTTGCTTGGAATTCTCTCTCTCTGCCCCTTCCCCACTTGCACTTGATTTTTCTCTCACCTTTTCTCAAAATAAATAAATAAACTTAAAAAAATAAAAATAAAAAGATGAATGTGCGAGTGCAGAAATGCCTGAAATACAATCAAGAAATCTGGAAAGGCAGGACAAACTAGAAATGACCAGGGTGTGATTATAACTAAGAAAACAGTATTGAAATCTTGTTGGGGGGGGGGGGGGGGGGAGTTACAACCGAAAGGGGATATGCTATCTATAATGGGAAAGATGTCCCAAGGTAAAGAATTTGGCAGTGTTTAACAAGCTCGATGCTGAGGGAGAGGTACTGATGACACTTGGTTATGGGACAGGAATATTTCATCAGGCCTGTAAGAAATTATCCCCTCAAGACTAATCCATTCTCTTTTGATTCTGAGATGCTTTTTTTTTTTAAATGTTTATTTATTTCTGAGAGAGAGGGAGGAAGGGAGGGAGAGAGAGCGAGCAGGGGAGGAGCAGAGAGAAGGAGACAAAGAATCTGAAGGAGGCTCCAGGCTCTGAGCTGTCAGCACAGAGCCTGACGTGGGGCTTGAACTCACAAACCTCAAGATCATGACCTGAGCTAAAGTTGGATGCTCAACCAAATGAGCCACCCATGTGCCCCTCTGAGATCCTTGATTAGCATTTCCAAGTAGATCTTGGTATTAGGAAGGTGGTGTGTGTTGAATGGCAGGTGTGAATACGACAATGGAAAGATACCTATCCAATTTTAAAGAAACAAAATGTCATTCTGCAACTCTGAGTCTACTGAAATTGTTTTTACCTTAGAAGTAAAGCTGGCAAACAGACAGGATTCTGCTGGGCTGAGGCAAAGGTTTCTCAGCAAAATTTTCTCTTATAAAAGAGATTTACCTTGGGGCGCCTGGGTGGCTCAGTCGGTTAAGCGTCCGACTTCGGCTCAGGTCATGATCTCATGGTCCGTGAGTTCGAGCCCCGCGTCAGGCTCTGTGCTGACAGCTCAGAGCCTGGAGCCTGTTTCATATTCTGTGTCTCCCTCTCTCTCTGACCCTCCCCCGTTAATGCTCTGTCTCTCTCTGTCTCAAAAATAAATAAACGTTTAAAAAAAAAATTTTTTTTTTTAATAAAAAAAAATAAGAGATTTACCTTGATTGTATACATTTGCCAAGTTTCTTCTATTAAAAGATACTCACTCATTTTACTTTTGGGTAACAGAAATTAGGAAAGAGACGCTGGCCTGAAACAACCTCAATCAATGCTAATTTTGGATCTTACAGAGGTCATTTGATTGAATTTATTTTATAAGGAGGTAAAAAACCCTTATAATGACTCAGTAACTGCTCTGGGGGTGGGAGCTAAACTTCAGGTGTTAAATGTCATTATAAAAATCATTTTAAATAGAAATATATGTGTTTATGTTATAATGATCATGAATATACACCTACAGAGCAAGTGAAAAACCAAACTATCCTACTATTGAATGAATAAATACATGTGGCTAGGGATAAAATTTTCAGAAAACATATCAAGAACTGATTCAGAAACTTAAGATAGAAGCAAGGCTGGAGTACTTTTGAGTTCTTCAAAAGTGGTCCAATGATGATGAAGAAGTTATTTCTAGAAATAAAAATGGAAAAAGCATTTATTTCTAAATTTAAAAACTCAAATGTTCATGTAAAATTCCCAAAATAAAGATTCCAAATAGAACTTTGACTATTTCGTATGTGTTATTACAAGTTTTATATACTATGATAAGTCAATACTCCCAAAGTTTTATTGAATCATCTCACTGGGAAATGGGGCATTGCCTAAATTGAAACTTCTATGGCAACTTACACATGTTAATACTACTACGAAAATGACTGAACAAGAATCATAACTCATACTCTTTCCACTGTATCAAAGAGAATCACATCTCTCATGAAGAGACCATAAAAATCTGGAAAGGGGAACAGGCATGGAAAACAATATTTTACAATGACCCTATTTCTAATAAAACATAGCCTAACTGATTCATTATATTACGTATTCAACTTCCAAACAGATAAGAATCACTACCTATACCCCATGATATTACCCATCCTCCAAAAAGTACCCCATTACAACCAATTATTTTTTATTTACTTTTTTTTTTAATGTTTTATTACTTATTTCTGAGAGAGAGAGAGGCAGAGCATGAACAGGGAGGGGCTGAGAGAGAGAGACACACACACACACACACACACACAGAATCCGAAGCAGCTCCAGGCTCTGAACTGTCAGCACAGAGCCCGATGTGGGGCTTGAACTCACGAACTGCAAGATCATGACCTGAGCTGAAGTCAGATGCTCAACTCACTAAGCCACCCAGGTGCCCCTACACCAATTATTAATACATATCCTTCTGGTTCTCTGGGCTCCAATCTAGAAGGAATCTTTATAATTTCCAGATCGATCCTCCCTATTTATGTTTTTCCTTCCATCTGCCCTCATTCTCCACATAAGAACTGCTGTTTTGTATTTGATCCAGTTGAATAATAAAGCAAACAATCCAATGTTTTCCAATTGGGTTTAATCAACACCTGTAGTGGGAAATGTCAATGGCAGGGAAGAGTTGAAAGGTAACAAGAAAAAACTGGTAAAGGTCCTTGAATATTAGGTAGAAGACTCTGGATTTGATTAAAGAATTTGATACAAACAGCTTGAAGGACAGAGGAATAATATAAGTAGATTATGGATACAAAAAAAAAAAGGACAAAACCAAGGAATAGGGTTACCAAGTGGTTCTAACAAATATTAGACACTTTGCAGAATATTACAAATTCTGATGGCATTTAAATGGAGATGAAACTGGCATCTCTAGGACAGGCCAGAACATCAAAAAAGAAAATAAAAAAGTGTTGGAAAGCACTGGAAAGACTTTTATTCCTCAAAAGTGTAATGAGCCTAAAGTACATGTGGTCACTACCAAAATTAACCAAAATTAGGAATTGTAAAAAGGAATCACAGAGCAAAGATACTCTGTCAAATCTCTCCTTTTCAAGTATGTGCAGCAGTTAACCAACTGCAATACACTCACTTGTCTGACAACTTAAGAATTGGGAAAATTTTTTAAAATTACGTAGATACCTTTTAAAACTTATTACTAGCCAAGAAATTTCATCAGCTGGCCGTAAGCAATGAAGCTCCTGATTGTTTGCCTCAAACCAATAAAACAGTAGTTCATTTTTGATGAAACTGTTCACTAAAATGATTGAACCTCAAGGGATGGTAAAAAGAATCTTTGTGTAAAATATTATCACCAATATTAGTGGTGCAAATCAATCTTCATTACCAACATTTTACTGTAACCAAGTCAAAAGTAATCAACAGCCTCATCACACCGGATCTAAAACAGAAGTATGTTGGGGTGCCTGGGTGGCTCAGTCAGTTAATTGTCCGACTTCAGCTCAGGTCATGATCTTGCAGTTCATGGGTTTGAGCCCCATGTCAGGCTCTGTGTTGACAGCTCAGAGCCTGGAGCCTGCTTCAGATTCTGTGTCTCCCTCTCTCTCTGCTCCTCCCCTGCTCATGCTCGCTCTCTCTCAAAAATAAATAAACATTTTTTTAATAAAAAAATAAAAAAGAAGAAGTATGTAAACTACTTATTTCTTCCCATCTTTTTTAAAGTTTATTTTGAGAGAGAGAGAGAGGGAGGAAGAGAGAGAGAGAGAAAGAGAGAGACAGAGTGCACGCGTGTGCACACAAGCAGGAGAGGAGCAGTGGCAAGGACAGAAAGAATCCCACGTAGGCTCCACCACACCACTAGCCCAGAGCCCGATGAGGGCTCAAACCCACAAACCATGAGATCATGACTTGACCCGAGATCAAGAGTTCAGATGCTTAACCCAAAGAGCCAGCGGGGAGCTCCTGATTATTTTCTCCATCTTAAAACTTTCATCTCTTGGCTTCACAACACTCACCTCACTAGTATTCCTTTTCAATCTTCTTTGCTGGTTTCTGCCCTTTCTTATACTCTAAAGATTGGTGAATACTTCTCGGGCTGTGTTTGAACCTCCTCTCTTTGTTATCCTTTTGGCCTACACCCATTTTGATGAGTTCATCCAGCCATGACTTTAAATATCATCCATTATGCTAGTCAATCACTCTCTCTCATTTATACCTTCATAACCCATCCTCAGATTTCAAAGTTGGCTTATCCAACTGGGTTCCTGTAACGAACTGTACCACTGGGAATCAAACAGGCATAACAAACTAAACATAACCAAAACTGAATTTTGTATTTGACCTCCTTAAACCTGCTTCCCCTCTGACATTTTCAACCTCAGTAAATGGAATCTTCCCACAGTTGTTCCAGCAGTAAACTTTGAGTCATCCCTGATTCTTCTCTTTTTCCTCTCATTTCACATTCAACAAATCAGGTTTAGAAACTGATCTCTCATCTCGCTAGCATCTTCTCCACTACCCACTGTCTAAGCATCAACTATTTAATAACCTATAAGCGCAACTCCTGGCTTCTTTCCTTATGTGTTCCTATAATAGCCAGTGAACCTACAAAACTTAAGTCAGAACATGTCACTTCTGTGCAAAAATCTTCTTCAGAATAAAATGCTAAGTTTATATTATGGCCTTCGTGACCTTACCTAGTAATACCTTCCTGCTGACCCTCTATCATTTCAGTGCTACTCTCATTCTTGTTCACTCCCCTCAGCATAGCAGCCTCTTACCTTCCTCTTAGATCCTCAGAATGCTCCTGCCCCAGACCTTTGCACTTGCTCTTCCTGTGGCTGTTAAGACCATAATCCCTAGTATCTGCATGGTTTGCCCTCTTAGTTACTGAACATCATTCTCTAGTTCATTTATTATGCTTTATTTTTGTAATTCACTTTTCACCTATTATATGCATTTATATTCTTTCTTCCACTGCAATTATGTAAATCTCTTGAGGAACTCTGTGCCCATTTCCCCAAAATTGTCCCCACCCACAGTACTTAGAAATATTTTTGAAAGAAGTTAGGCAGTATCCATCAGCCAAGATTCTAACCTTAAGATTATAACCCAATAAAAGAAGCCCTAAATCCCAGCTATTACAAGGGATAATAAAGGTATGAATATTGAGAAGCATGTTATGAAAATAAAGCATCTGAAATGTTTTATGATTCTCTGAAGTTTGATCTGAAGTCATTAAACAATTACCTAGTCTGTGAAAAACTATTTACTCCAAAAATTAAATCTGTAGGTATTCACTAACACAGCAAATACATGTGTTGGTTTCAGGAAAAATTAACCTCACTTATGGGTTTAAGACACAAGGTATACAGAAGCACTTCTTGGGGTCTTAGTAGTGTTGGGGAGCGCTGAATACTGAATGAGAGCTCTATTTTAAGTATTAACTCCATGGATTCTTCCCCATCTCCACTGCCACTGCGTTAATACAGACAGGCTGTGCACTGTCAGTTCTCACCTGAACTTCCAGTCTCCCACTTCCAACACAGACTGATCTACTCTGCTGCCATATTAAATTGGCTCCAATTGTTGTCACCACTTGTTGAGAAGCCTCCAAGGATTCCTCACAACTCACCAAATTGAGCATATGCACTCAAACTACTAAGCTTATCATTCAAAGCCATTTAGAAAAGACCTCAATGTACCTTTTCAATATTCTCCCATTAAGCTAGAGATCTTGTGGAGAACTAAATGGTAAGTGTTCCAGAACACTTCTCACTTACCAGATAGATCTGGAAGCTACTTGAAAGCTGTATTACATAAAGAAATATTTCAGGCAGTTAAGCACAAAGCCATCCATTCCCTGGTGCTAAATAAATACGTTATTTTTCAGAAATGACAGACACTTCCCAATCTTTACTCTTGTCGTCTCTTGCATGTTAGAATAAATGTCATTCATTCACTACCACCCTATCCAATCACAGGGGACAAACATGGCAAACATCTGGAAGAAAAGCTGCTTTTCTGCACACTCTGGCGCATAGAGGATCACCTGTGAGAAAGTCTGGTCTCAGTTATAAGTCGGCCTGGGTCCCTAACAGATTTCTGCTAACTGTAGACTGCTAATTGCCTTCACCTGGACAAACTGGTCTACTGATAACGAATTCGACCATACTCTTGTACCTAGGACTTTCAAGAGAAAGAGGTTGAGTCTCTTAAATGACAGTAACTTAAAACAAGAGCCCTAACCTAAGAAAGAAAGTATGGAAGTATGGGAGGAGGTGAGGCATACAGGATGTATGCTATACTTATTTTTCTGCCTCAGACACCCATCAGCTATGAGTGCTTGAAAAAGGAAAGGGACTGAAAAATACTGTCTCAAGAGAGAATATTTAAAAGATGAGCAAGTAAATAATGTTTTTTTCAAAAACTCAACATTATTTTAGGAGATTGGTGAGAATCAAAACTAATGTCAGCAACTTATCTGGCAAGAGAAGTTGCTTTGAAGAAAAGAATAAACTCTGCACCAACACAGAAAACAAGAACTTAACTCACTCATGCAAGATTAACTAAGACCTGCATAAAAACAATTTTCTGCTTCTGCAGAGGAGTTACAAGGGGTACCAGCACAGCAGCTGTTACTAGAACCACGGGGGAACACCCATCCTGGTACTCAGTGTTTCTTTGATGTTTGGAATTAGGGAAGCAACAAACAGGTCTCCAGAATGTGGCAAAAGGCCAGCTAAGACTAAACCAAACCTGTCAACCACATCCCACTAGCTTTTATGGAGATGGAAGACTACTAACACCAGAAGAGACCTAGAAATGAAATACTAGGCAGGAATATTTGGTGCAAATGTGAGAGGCTTTCTCCCCAAAATGAAGTTAGAGTTTACGGAGAAAAACATGGGATATGAAATACAGGTGTAGCAATGCATACAGTGTTTAAGATGGTTGATTTAACTACCAGGCATAGATTAACATACTAAGAGTGACGGCATATGACTAGAGACAAGAGACGCTCCATAAAATAAATGTAAAGACTGTCTCCGTCCAGACTTGTCAACCTAAAGCTTGCAAGTTAAATGAAAGGGGGCAAAAGAACTCACTGTGCAAGAAGGTGAACCTCCAAAATCAAAACACCTGATTGGGGAATACACGAATCATGCATGAACAACCTTTAACTCCATCTCAAGGGTCCAAAATGAGGGGAGAAACATCAGAGGAGATTCCAAGTTACAAGTGTAAACAGGTCAGTGTCATAAATGAGGGGGTACTGAGGACACTAGACTGCCTCCTGTGCTGGAGGAAGAAGGAGTGTCTAAAAAATAATGAATCTATAAAATACATGCATGCTGACCTAAGTGACTTTAGAAATGAGTGGGATCTGTAAGATTTAAAAGGCAAAAGACACTTTACAGAAGCACTGTATTCTAGTTGATAAAACTATTTCTCATGAGGATATGGGTTAACAATTCTTACACTGTTATACAATAATATACTAGAACTGAATAACTGAACAAATGAATGGCAAATGGTGGTTGCCAAGATTCTCATTGTTAGAGTGGGAATTTACAATTAAGCAAGGGGAAGAGGCAAGGATGATCCCTTGAGTAATAGCTTAAACTTAGAGACCTTAGTGTGAACTAACGTTTAATGTTACTACAGAGATGGTCACATACAGATATATTTATACATACTTGTATTTACACAGGTGAGTATATACACATGTATCTTCTTACTCTGTCAGCTGAGAGGGCCGAGGGCAAAAATAATCCAGTAGCAAAGAGCATATCCAGCATTCAAATCTTGGTGTTTTTTTAAATTTTAATGTTTATCTCATTTTTGATAGTGAGAAACAGAGCATGAGAGGGGGAGGGGTAGAGAGAGAGGGAAACACAGAATCTGAAGCAGGCTCCATCCAGCCTCTGAGCTGTCAGCACAGAGCCTGACGTGGGCTTTTTTTTTTTTTTTTTTTTTGAAATGTAATTCAACGCTACCTAGATGGATAAAACATGTGCACAAGAAGAGTTCTTATTTCTTTGAAACCCAAGCTGATTGCTTTGCAAAGTCTTAGTGGTGGGTCAGTTGGAAATGTGACATACGAGCAGATTGGGTCCCCATGCCTTGAAGTGCTCACTCGACTCGAGAAGAATCTGAAACTGGAAATCAAAAGTCGATGCATCTGCGCTGTGACGGACACGCCAAGCAAGACTTCAGTGGCATCCCTACCAGGGCTCCCATTGAAAGCAGGGGTCTTGAGTCTTACGACAAAATATTGGAGAACTCGTGTTTAAAGCAAAATGGAATGCTCAAGCCACATATGTGGCACTTTTGAGGATTCCCCACTTCGGCAGTTTCAATAAACCATCTGACTGCTTGACCCTGGAGGCAGCGGTGAAGGATCATCTCCCGGAAACCCCGGCAGGGGTCAAGTGATTTGGGCAAGAGCTTCCGCCAGAAGCCCCGTGACGTGGGGCTCACACGGACTGTGAGATCATGAACTGAGCCGAAGTCAGATGCTTCACCGACTGAGCCACCCAGGCATCCCCAAATCTTGGTTTCTAATATTCATTATCCAACAAAAGAAATCAGAGCTCCTTGGAGAAACAGCAGATTTTAAGACAGGGGTAGGAAATATATGAGCCTGGTGCATCTTTTGGTATCTAAAAGTAATAAAGTACTCTAACCAAACCAAATCAACCAATGGAAAGAGCTCCCACTGGTCACAGCGGAACAATTTGAATAGCAAATTACTGGATCACAATAAGTAGAAAAATACATAAAATATATAAAAGTATAAAACAAAATAGCATTCAAACTAATAATAAATGTTAAAAATAATAAATGAGTCAAATAAAAACCTATACTGCTAGGACATAATTTGTGGTTTAACGGAGTATAACATGGAGGAGGAAAAGTAATTCCCTTCTGTTCTCCCTCCTCCATCCCCACTTTAGTATTCTAGAGGGTTGAATTAAAAAAGACAAATGAGCAATCCCTATCAAAATAACACCAGCATTCTTCAGAGCTAGAACAAACAATTCTAAATTTTGTATAGAACCAGAAAAAACTCCGAGTAGCCAAAGTAATGTTGAAAAAGAAAACCAAAGCTGGAGGCATCATAATTCTGGACTTCAAGCTGTATTACAAAGCTGTAATCACCAAGACAGTATGGTACTGGCACAAAAACAGACAATAGAACAGAATAGAGAACCCAGAAATGGACTCAAAACATATGGCCAACAATTCTTTGACAAAGCGTGAAAGAATATCCAATGGAAAAAAGACAGTCTCTTCAGCAAAGGTGTTGGGAAAACTGGACAGCAACAACATGCAGAAGAATGAACCTGGACCAAAGACTTTCTTATGCCATACATACAAATAAACTCAAAATGGATGAAAAACCTGTATGTAAGACACAAAGCCATCAAAATCCTAGAGGAGAGAGCAGGCAACAACCTCTTTGACCTTGGCCGCAGCAACTTCTTACTTGACATGTCTCCAGAGGCAAGGGAAACAAAAAGCAAAAATGAACTATTGGGACCTCATCAAGATAAAGCTTCTGCACAGTGAAGGCAACAATCAGCAAAACTAAAAGGCAACCGATGAAGTGGGAGAAGATATTTGCAAATTACATACTGGATAAAGGGTTAGTATCCAAAATCTATAAAGAACTTATCAAACTCAACCCCCCAAAAGCAGATAATCCAGTGAAGAAATGGGCAAAAATCATGAATAGACACTTTTCCAAAGAAGACATCCAGATGGCTAACAGACACATGAAAAGATGCTCAACATCACTCTTCATCGGGAAATACAAGTCAAAATCACAGTGACATACCACCTTACATCTGTCAGACTGGCCAAAACTAACAACTCAGGCAACAAAGATGTTGGCAAAGATGTGGAGAAAGGAACCCTTTAGCACTGTTGGTGGGAATGCAAACTGGTACAGCCACTCTGGAAAACACTACGGAGCTTCCTCAAAAAGTTAAAAATAGAACTATCCAACGACCCAGAATTGCACTACTAGGTATTTATCCAAGGGATACAGGTGTGCTGTTTTGAAGAGTCACACGCACCCCAATGTTTACAGCAGCACTATTGACAATAGCCAAAGTATGGAAAGAGCCCAAATGTCCATCGATGGATAAATGGATAAAGAAGATGTGGTATATATAAACAATGGAGTATTACTCGGTGATCAAGAAGAATGAAATCTTGCCATTTACAACAACGTGGATGGAACTAGAGGGTATTATGCTATGTGAAATAAGTCAGTCATAGAAAGACAAATATATGACTTCATTCATGTATAAAATTTAAGGTACAAAACAGACAAACACAAGGGAAGGGAAGCAAAAATAATATAAAAACGGGGGGCTGTTACAACATAAGAGACTCTTAAATATAGAGAACTAAGGGTTGCTGGAGGGATTGCAGGTGGGGGGATGGGCTAAATGGGTAAGGGCCATTAAGGAAGACACTTACTGGGAGGAGCACTGGGTGTTATACATAGGGGATGAATCACTGGAATCTACTCCTGAAAACGTTATTGCGCTATATGCTAACTAAATTGGATACAAATTAAAAATAAAATAACATATTAAAAAAAAGATTAGATGGGACAAAGAAAAGCAAGGAGATCAGTTAGAACAGAACTATGATAATCTAGTTATGGTATGATGGTGGTTTAGAATAAAGTCAAAGCAGGACAAGTAATGAACAGAAGTGGACAAATTCGAGATTTATGCTGACAGCAAAACCAACATAATTGCTGGTCGATAGAAAGGTGTGAGGCAAAGGGAAAGAAGGAAGCTAAAGAGACTCAGTATTTTGGTGTGGGCAAAAATTCAGTGAATAATGATGCAATTCATTATAATCAATAAACCTGGATTAGAGATTGGGGAAATCAAGTTGACATCAAGTAATTAACTAGGAAAAAGGAAATGTATACATGCAGGTGGTGGTTATATATGCATAAAGTATTTTTGGAAAGATACATATGACCAGTGGTTAATGAGGAGTTCTTTTCATTGCACAGGATTTTGTACCATTTCAATGTTTTAAGAAATTCATTAATGTATCATTTTTTATTACAAACTATTTTTTCAGGGGCCCCTGGGGGGTTCGGTCAGTTAAGTGTCCAACTTCAGTTCAGGTCATAATCTCACGGTTCCTGAATTCAAGCCCCACACTGGGCTCTGTGCTGACAGCTCAGATCCTGGAGCCTGCTTTGGATTCTGTGTCTCCCTCTCTCTCTCTCTGTTCCTACCTCACTCGCATGCTCTCTCAAAAATAAACATTAAAAAATTTTTTTAATGATTTTTTCAGCTTTATTGAGATACAACTGACAAAACTAAGGTATTTAAAGTATACAATGTGATGATTTGATACACATACACTGTGAAAGGATTCTTCCCACCCATCACCTCATTTGGGGGTATGTGAGAACATTTAAGTTCTACTCTTAGCAAATTTCAATTATACAATAAAGTGTTATCAACTATAGACACTGTGTTATATACATCATATCCTCAGAATTTATCTTACAATTAAAAGTTGATTACCCTTTTAACAAACTCCCTATTCTCCCCATCTCTCAGCAACTGCTTTTCTACTGTTTCTGTGAGTTCGTGTGTGTGTGTGTGTGTGTGTGTGTGTGTGTGTGTGTGTGTGTTTTAAGACTCCACAGTATAAGTGATACCATACAGTATTTGTCTTTGCTTAATTTCACTTTGCCATAATGCCTTCCAGTTCCATCCAGAATGTTGCAAATGACAGGATTTTCTTCTTTTTAAAGGCTGAATAACATTCCTGTGTGTGTGTGTGTGTGTGTGTGTGTGTGTGTGCGCGCGCGCGCACGTGCGTGTGTGTGTGTGTGAGAGAGACAGATTCATTTGCTTGATCCATCCATCCGCTGACAGACACTTAGGTTGTTTTCATAGCTTGGCTATTGTGATAATGCTGCAAGAAACATGGGTATGCATGCAGGTATCCCTTCCAGATAATGCTTTTGCTTCCTCCAGATACACACCCAGAAGTTGGACTGCTGGGTCACATGGTAGCTCTATTTTTAATTTCTTGAGGAACTTCTATACTGTTTTCCATAGAGGTTGTATCAGTTTACATTCCCACCAACAATGCACCAGGGTTCTCTATTCTCTACATCCTTCCCAGCACTTGTTATTCCTTGACTCTTTGAGAACAGCCATCCTAACAGGGGTGAGGAAACACCTCAATGTGCTTTTGATTTGCACATTTGCATGATGATGAGTGATGCTGAACATCTTTTCATGTACCATGAAAATGGTCATTTTTATGTCTTTGGAAAAATATGTATTCAGGTCTTTCGCCCATTTTTTATTATTTAGATTTTTTTTCCCCTGTGGAGTTGTACCAGTTCCTTAGATATTTTGAATATTAACCCCTTATCAGATACGATGTTTGCAAATATTTTCTCCCATTCAATAGGCTTCCTTTTCATGTTGTTGATGATTTCTTTGCTGAGCACAGCATTTTAGTTTGATATAGTCCCACATATATATTTTTGTTTTTGTTGTCTTTTCCATTGGTGTCAAATCCAAAAGACCATTGCCAAGGCTAATGCAAGGAGCTTACCTCTTACATTTTCTAGGATTTTTACGGTTTCAGGTTTTATGTTCAAGTGTTAAATCCATTTTTAGTTGATTTTTGTGTATGGTGTTTAAAATAGGCATGGGGCGCCTGGGTGGCGCAGTCGGTTAAGCGTCTGACTTCAGCCAGGTCACGATCTCGCGGTCTGTGAGTTCGAGCCCCACGTCAGGCTCTGGGCTGATGGCTCAGAGCCTGGAGCCTGTTTCCAATTCTGTGTCTCCCTCTCTCTCTGCCCCTCCTCTGTTCATGCTCTGTCTCTCTCTGTCCCAAAAATAAATAAACGTTGAAAAAAAAAAAAAATTAAAATAAATAAATAAATAAATAAATAAAATAGGCATCCAGTTTCATTCTTTTGCTTATGCCAATACTGTTTTCCCCAAATCATTTATTGATGAGACTATCCTTTGCCCAGTGTATATTCTAAGCTCCTTTGTTGAAAATAAATTAACCATATATGCGTGAGCTTATTTCTGGGTTCTCTATTCTGTTCCATTGACTTATGCATCTGCTTTTATGCCAATAGCAGACCGTTTTGATTACTATAGCTTTGTAATATAATTTGAAATCAAGGAGTGTGATGTCTCCAGCTTTGTTCTTTTTCAAAACTGCTTTGGATATTCAGGGTATTTTGTGGTTCCCTACAACTTTTAGGACTGTTTGTTCAACTCCTGTGAAAAATGCCATTGGAATTTTGACAGGGATTGTATTGAATCTATAGTTCTCTTTGGTTAGTATGGACATTTTTTCAATATTAATTTTTCCAATCCATGGGCATGGAATTATCTTCCCATTTACTTGTGTCTTCAGTTTCTTTTATCACTGTCTTATAGTTTCAGTGTATACATCTTTCACATCCTTCGTTAAATTTATTCTTAAGGATCTTATTCTATTTGATGCTATTATAACGTTTTTTGTTTTGTTTTTTTTTAGTTTTTTTTATTTTTGAGACAGAGAGACAGAGCATGAACGGGGGAGGGGCAGAGAGAGAGGGAGACACAGAATCAGAAACAGGCTCCAGGCTCTGAGCAGTCAGCACAGAGCCCGATGCGGGGCTCGAAGTCACGGACCGAGAGATCGTGACCTGAGCCGAAGTCGGCCGCTTAACCGACTGAGCCACCCAGGCGCCCCTTGATGCTATTATAAATGGAATTGTTTTCCAAATGTCTCTTCCTGATAGTTCACTGTTAATGTACAGAAATGAAGTTCACTATTAACGTACAGAAATGCAGGTGATTTTTGTATATTGATTTTGCATCCTGGAACTTTACTGAATTCACTTATTAGTTCTAACAGTTTTCCGGTTGAGTCTTTAGGGGTTTCTGTTATTTGGTATCACGCCATTTACAAACAGAGACAATTTTACTTCTTCCTTTCCAATCTGGATGTCTTTTATTTCTTTTTCTTGCCTAAATGCTCTGGGTAGGACTTGTAGTACTATGTTGAAATTTTTTTTAATTGTATTTAAATATATATACTTTTTTTCCAAGTTTATTTATTTGGAGAGAGCGTGCGAGTGGGGAGGGGCAGAGAGAGGAAGAGAGAGTGAGAATCCCAAACTGGCTCTGCCACTGCCAGCACAGAGCTGGAGACGGGGCTGGAACTTATGAACTGCAAGGTCATGAGCTGAAGGGGCTGGAACTTATGAACTGCAAGATCATGAGCTGAGCTAAAGTCAGAGACACTTAACTGAACCACCCAGATGCGCCTAAATATATTTTAAATAAAAAAGATTATACCATTCTTTTCCTAAAGGAATCTAAACTGTTTGCACATACATTTAAAACTTAAGACTATTCAAATTTTATGTAAGAAAACAACAGAAAATTCAGGCCACTAAGAGAGCGAGTTCAAAGAATCCTGCTTCGTATTATTCTCAATCCTTACAAATAGAATGAGGTTGCTCACACAAGTCTCTGCATTTGAGGGACCATCAGTTTATTCACGTTCATTTACTGTGCATGGTATTGAAGACGCAGTGCTGAGACATGTTTGTCTTCAAGGAACCTGGTCTAATAGCAATGTGGCTATGTGCACATGAATAACTTAAATGAAGTATGTTTGAGAGAAGTGTGTCTCTAGATTGTTGTGACGGACATGCTGCAGGCAGGGAAAACTTACCAGACCACCACAACTGTTCAGACAAAAGATGCTGAAGTACTGAAGAAGGAAAGATCAAATAATGTTAGGAAGTAAGAACTGGTTACCGACTAAATGTGTGCAACTATGAAAAACGGGAGAACTGAGAAAACTTCTAAAATTCTGTCTTAACTAGATAAATGGTGGTACCAGTTCAATCCAGGGGAGACAGGTAGAATAATTGGTTTGAGAGTTTTGGGGGAAATGAATTCACTGCTTAAGCTTGTTGGGTCCGAAGTATCTGAAGAACAAACAGGTGAGGGTATCAGTAAGGAGTGTAGAGCACAGGAGATGAGTTTGTTTTCAAACAATGGTCTCTTCCTATAGTTTCAGGGATTTTACCACCCAGGGCAGAAAAGAGAATATTAACATTTAAATGATGGGTAAAAGAAAAGGAATTTGAAAAGAAGAAAAGGCAGGCTGAAAGAGTGTTAGTAGAGGGGCATCTGGAAAGCCATGATGGAGGGAATGAAAGTTTTACAGAGTTCAAAATAAGAAGCAATTGATTTGGCATTAGGAGTCAATAGCCCTAAAAAAGACCCTGGACTCCTGCTGGAGGAAGACAACAACGGATAGATGCAGAATATCAACACTAGAACTATTTATTTAGCACCAGAGGATAAATAGATATACTACTAATAATGTTAGCTGTCCCTTATTGAAAACCTAGTATATACAAGGCAGTGTTTGGAGCTTTACATTGACTATTTCATTTAATCCTCAGCAATACTATTAGTAGGTAACTTTATTAACCATATTTTATATATATGCAAAAAAAAGACATTCATCAGGGAAAACCAAAGGTCACACAGCTAGTAAATGGAGAAACTGCTGTTTGACAACAAGGTTACCTTCCTTTGTACCACTTTTTTTTTTTTCAACGTTTATTTATTTTTGGGACAGAGAGAGACAGAGCATGAACGGGGGACGGGCAGAGAGAGAGGGAGACACAGAATCGGAAACAGGCTCCAGGCTCTGAGCCATCAGCCCAGAGCCCGACGCGGGGCTCGAACTCACGGACCGCGAGATCGTGACCTGAGCTGAAGTCGGACGCTTAACCGACTGCGCCACCCAGGCGCCCCTGTACCACTTTCTTAAATGCATTATACACAATAAATTGTATTAATTACATTTAAAAATTTTAACTTAAAAATTATAACAAAACAGGGGCGCTTGCTTGTGTGGCTCAGTTGATTAAGCATCTGACTTCAGCTCAGATTATGACCTTATGGTTCGTGGGTTCAAGACACAGCATCAGGCTCTGGACTGACAGCACAGAGCCTGGAGCTTGTTTCAGATTCTCTGTCTCCCTCTCTCTTTCCCCCTCCCCCCGACTCGTTCTCAGTCTCTTTCTCTCTCTCAAAAAGTGAATAAACATTTAAAAAATTTTAAAAATTGTAACAAAACAAAGCTGGATATTACATTAACTAGTTACACAAATAATCTAACTTCATTTTTCATATTAGTACATCAAGTGTTTATTTGCCAAAAGTAGTCAGGTCTAACCAGTTTTTTAACTCATGAACATGCACTATCAATCTCTCATTTGTCTTTTGAACTAATTACATATAGCAAAAGCATAACTGGTTATTGTGAACTGATATGAAAAGAAAGTTTCAACCAAAATATAGATGTTTTTTCACAGCCTACTCATTTCCTAGTCTTTGAATGCCTTTGAATGCCTATTTTTGCATTCTTCCCCAGGAAACAATTTATAAGAATAGTATAAATCAACTCCCTAAAATTAAAACTCTCTGAAAATAAGTTATCTAGAATGCTGTCAAAATGTTAAGATATAACTTTTTCTGATGATGGATCTCTATGTGTTCTCAATGTGCACTATTCAATATAGCAGCCATTAGCCACATGGCTAATTAAACACTTGAAATGTGGTTATCGTGACTGAGGCACGAATTTAAAAATTGTATTTGATTTTAAGTAATGTAAATTTACATAGCCACATGTGGACAGTGGCTACTACACTGCACAGTGTAGCTCTGGAACAATGGTTGTCAACCTTGCCTATGTGATAAAACCACATAGGAGAAGTTTCTAAATCCTAATGCCTAGTCAAAAGCCTTTTTTTTTTTTTTTTTAAGTCTCCAGAAATGAGATTTAGGCAAAATATTTTTTTAAACTAGGCTGATTTTTAAATGCAGTCAAAGTACAAAACCACTGCTCTAGGAAAGTGCTTTTCAAACTTGAGTGCACACAGAAATCATGGGGGAACTTCTTCAAATGCAGATTTTGATTCATCTAGGTCTGGAATAAGGCATTAATAACGAGCTCCGAGGTCATGCTAATGCTGTTGATGCAAGGCTTTAGAACTAATTTAACTGCTATGAATCAATGCTGCTGCTGAAAGGGAAATCTATAGATCTTAGGGCGTAAAGTATGTTTCCCTTATGCAGGACATTAAAGACTTGTAACTGAATTGTCCAACAGATCCAAGTTACTAATATGTAGAGATCAAAAGCATTTAAGAACATTAAAGTAGCAAGAGAAAAATTAAATCTTACCTATTTGGGAAATTAACAAATCACTTTTTCAACAGGAAATCATGATATATATATTTTTTCATCTGAAGTAAGAATACTTGGGTATATTTGTTGAATATTCTTTTTAGTGTAGCTATGAGGGTACTGTCTTTATCACCTTCCTAGGAAGTTTTGCTACTATTCTGACATTATTAACACAGTATATTCAAGTTCCTTCTTAGTAAGTTTTCACTAACTCTTTAATTCTGTGTAGAAGGATAACTTCTCTTTCTAGTTAAACTATTTCAGAGAGTAATTCTAGGCAGGGTTTACAGGACTTTATTACTATTTCTCATTTTACATAACTTCTCTTATAGGAAATCTTATGGTAGTGATGGTGGTAATTCAAAGCTATTTGTAGGTAACTCCTTACCAGCCTGACAACCTAAAAGACTTGGTTGTTCATGTATCATTTGGTGCTTTGGGTGCCACCTAAGAAATTAACATTATCTTTATTAGCCAGCAACAATTTCACGCCTGCAATCAACTATGGAAGAAACAACCACCCAGGCTGAGGAAAGTGATAAGAAACAGGGGGTGCCTGGGTGGCTGAGCTGGTTGAGCGTCTGACCCTTGATTTCAGCTCAGGTAATGATCTCAGGGTTCATGAGTTCGAGCCCTGCACTGGGCTCTACGCGGACAGTTATGGAGCCTGTTTGGTAGTCTCACTCTCCCTCTCTCTCTGCCCTTCCCCCACTAATGCTGTCTCTTTTTCTCTCCCTCTCTCTGCCTCGTCCCTACTCATGCTGTCTCCCCCTCTCTCTCACACACAAAATAAACAAACTTTAAAGAAAGTGAAGAGGGGAGGGGAGGAGAGGGGAGGAAAGAAAGAAAGACACTGGATTCAGTTCCATGGGAGAGGATCTCTCCAGAGACGGGGTGCACTGTTAGTCCTTATGAGAATACCAGCAGAGTGTGTGTATGTGTAGGCAGGTACCTAGATGATTTTGAAGCATAGAAGGGTTTAACCAATCTTCTAGTAGACAAAAGAAGCAGGTGAACAATCTAAAAATCACCTTGCTTTTAATCATCAAATTTGACTTCTTTACATTATGGCTTTTTGTTCTCTTTGTTCTACATTTCAAAATGTTTTTCTAGTTTAAATCTTTGTGTTTCAATAGACTCTTAACACATCTGGCTCCTGTAGTCAGCTGGTTAGCCAAGAGCCTCTTATTTTAGGGGCATATACTTAAATGACACCAAGAGTGGGGCAGGAACCCTAAAAACGTGAAGCAGGCTAAAGCAGAAAGGACACTGGGAGAACGGGAAGTGAAGCACAGTCTGCACAGAGAAGAGCTGAGCTGCTGGGAGAAGACCTCCCTCACTGCTAAGCCAGGGAATGGAGCTGCTGAAGTCACTTCAGCTAGGACCTTTTTCCTCTCCCTTCTGTTGGGTCAAAATTAGAAATGAGTAAACACTCAGGATTGAATATGATCTTCTCTCCTCCCCACTGGTGCCTTTCTACCATATGCACTAAGGTTCTCAAGGAATCTTTAGAAGATTCCTGTTGGTTAAAGGAACTTGTTCCTTTCTTCTTTTTTGAATCTTCCAAGATTAATTTCAAAAATAATAAACTGTTTAAAATAGGATTACGGGGGCTCCTGGCTGGCTCAGCTGGTAGAGAGTGCGACTCTTGATCTTGGGGTTGTGAGTTCGAGCCCCATATTGGGTGTAGAGATTACTTAAAAATAAAATCTTTAAAAATAAATAAATAAAATAGGATTACAATTGCTAACAACTTATAGCTGAGCAGAATTATAATAATAGGTCTATTACCCTGTGAAATATTACCAAATGGTAAGATCAAACATGTAAGACTAACTCTAAAAGCATGCCCTTAGTTCTAAGGTAATGTTCAACTTTCTACCTGCTTCATTTTTTCATACATTATAGATACCAGGATTTGTAGAATGGCTGGTGGGACGTTTTGTTTATTTTTTAAGAAAACAAGCTAGAGAAGAGCTCAGAGGCAGACAGTATGAAGAAATACACAGCACTGAGCAAGACTGGACAGCAATTAAAAACAGACCAATTAAATTCAAAATAAGTTCTTTAAGTGAGAAAAAAAGGGATTTTCAAGTTAGAAACACACACACACACACCCACACCCCTCAACAAATACAGTAAACCTTGGATTGCAAGTAACTTGTTCTGAGGGAGTTCTGCAAGATGAGCAAACATTTCTAATGAATTTAAACTTGATAAACTAGTGATGTTTTATAACACGTGATGCCAAATGTCACATGATTACAACTGAGCCAATGGTTCTTGAAATTTGGTTTGATAAACAAGTTCTCTAGATTACATGCATGTTTCCAGGATGAATTACGCTTGCAAACCAAGGTCTTACTATACCAGCAAAAATCCCATATACAACTATGATTCATTAACTCATTAAACAAAAATTGCTAATGATTCTATGGAATCATGTGAATCACTATTATTATCCAGTGATATTTTAAACACACTGTTTCTAACTTGTATAAGCAAATTCACACATAAAAATGTTAAGTATCCTATGCAAAGAATAAAATAAGGGAAATACCGCATGATATTAAAATCTCTTATCTAAAGTTACAAAATCAGAGGCACCTGGGTGGCTCAGTTGGTTAAGCGTCTGACTTTGGCTCAGGTCACGATCTCAGGGTCCATGAGCTCGAGCCCCATGTCTGGCTGTGTGCTGACAGCTTGGAGCCTAAAACCTGCTTCGGATTCTGTGTTTCCCTTTCTCTCTGCCCCTCCCCCACTCATAATTCTCTGTCTCTCTCCAAAATAAACAAATGTTAAAAAAAAAATTTTTTTAAGACCTTCAAAATAGCTGGAAATAGAAACAAATTTATCAACATAGATATAAAGTATTTATCTTTTGGACATTAAGTTATTGAATAAATATGCCAGAAAACATTAAGCCTACAATGACTGTACAATTATCATGTTGGATAGTGTTGTTTTTTGAAGGTTTATCTAAAATAAAAACATAGCAGACAGTGACCAAAGACAAGAAGTGCGTAAAACCTACCTGCTAAATCACCTAGCCCTGGAAATTAATATTTGAGGAATAAGAGTGTCTACAGCCACCCCTAGCTTCTCAATCCCAGACTGAGAGGGAGTGGAGGGGGTGGTGAAGAAATGGTATTACTCCATTCTTATTAAATCTGTTAAGAGATAACTCAAATAAAATTTTTCTTATAAATCCTCTATACAACGTTACTTTTCACTGATCCCAAGGAAAGCAACATTCTGTACAGGATCAGGTACCAGGTGAATCATCAACAAAGAAGCTCGAAGGAAATCATGAGACAAAGATTATCAGCATGGTATATAGTACAAAGTATAAGGATAGGTCTAGGATTCAATTCAAACATCAGTTACTAGCTGTATGACCTAGAGTCTTCATTTCTCTAAGGCACTTTTCAATCTTTTAAAGTTTTTGTGCCATAAAAACAGGGAAAAAGACTTCCATTTTGTAGCCACAGGGCAAATTGGACAAGTAATCAAAGATGCACAATAAAGGCAAGTGTATCTTATGACATCAAGTTTGGGAGCTAGCAAGCCCATTGACAAATTGCTAGAATTGTAAAGACTGAGTAACAGTGTCTGTTTTTCCTTAAAAAAAAAAAAATGTTGTAAATAAATATATACATATATAGATACACAGACACAGTCTACATAAATTCAGAAAGCTATCATGCTATTAATTCTGGGAACTTTCCCCTCTTTTCTCTACCTTTAACATCAATAACTGATGTATCCATGTTAACAATTAAGTATATACCCCTTTTCACTTTTGTCCATTCACATAAAATCACACATGTAAGATTTACACATACATACATGGAGATATACACATAAATATAAGCTTTATTTTCATAGATTAATGTTAACCATACCGACCTGCATATTGCTTTTCTCATTATGTTGCGCAAATCCCTCCAAGTCAAGGGATATAGCTCCAACTTATTCTTTTAAAGGCTACCTAATAGTCCATGGTGTGAAGATACCATATTCTATTCATCTACTCTCTGACAGGTAGCCTCTCATTTTGTTTTCCATTTTTTGCCACTTAGAACCATGTCAAAATGAGCTTCCATGTGCATATGCCCTTGGTGTTGTTTTGCATTTATGGGCTAAAATTCCAGGAGTGGTAAAAGACAAAGTTTTCCTCTAAGATCAAGACCAAGGCAAGTATGCCTACGTTACCACTTTTATTCAACACAGTACTGGAAGTTCTAGTCACAGCAATTAGACAAAAATAGATAAATAAATAAACAAAAGGCATTCAAATTGTAAAGGAAGAAACAAAATTACCTCTGTTTACCGACATTATCTTCTATGGAGAAAACTCTAAAGATAGCATTTAAAACAAATAAATGCAACAAAGTAGCATGACACAAAGTCAACACAAAATTCAGTTACATTTCTATACATAATGAACAATTAAAAAGTAAATTGTGAAAATAATTCCATTTACAATAGCATCAAAAAAAATAAAATACTTAGGAATTAACTCAATCTAGAAAATAAAAGACTTTTATAAATAAACTACAAATAAAACTACAAAACATTGCTGAAATAAAGACATAAATATATTCCATGTTCATGAACTGAAAGACTTAATATTAAGATGTTAATACCACCCAAAGCAATCCACAAAGTAAATGTAACCCCTATCAAAATCCCCATGTTTTTCTGCAGAAACAGAAAAGCCCTAAATTAATCCTAAAAATCCTGAAGTTCATATTGAATCTGAAGGGATCCAGGGGCGCCTGGGTGGCGCAGTCGGTTAAGCGTCCGATTTCAGCCAGGTCATGATCTCGCGGTCCGCGAGTTCGAGCCCCACGTCAGGCTCTGGGCTGATGGCTCAGAGCCTGGAGCCTGTTTCCGATTCTGTGTCTCCCTCTCTCTCTGCCCCTCCCCCGTTCATGCTCTGTCTCTCTCTGTCCCAAAAATAAATAAACGTTGAAAAAAAAAAAAAAGAATCTGAAGGGATCTGAAATAACAAGACAATCTTGAAAAAAGAACAAACCTGGAGGACTAACACTTCCTTATCTCAAAATTTACAAAGCTATAGTAATCAAAATAGTGTGGTACTGGGGCACCTGAGTGGCTCAGTGGGTTAAGCGTCCAACATCAGCTCAGGTCACGATCTCACAGTTTGTGGGTTCAAGCCCTGTGTCAGGCTGTGTGCTGAGAGTTCAGAGCCTGGAGCCTGCTTTGGACTCTGTGTTGTCCTCTCTCTCTCTGTCCTGCCCTCACTCACGTTGTGTCTCTCAAAAATGAATAAACGTTAAAAAAAAATTTTTTTAGGGGTGCCTGGGTGGCACAGTCGGTTAAGCGTCCGACTTCGGCCAGGTCACGATCTCGCGGTCCGTGAGTTCGAGCCCCGCGTCGGGCTCTGGGCTGATGGCTCAGAGCCTGGAGCCTGTTTCCGATTCTGTGTCTCCCGCTCTCTCCGCTCCTCCCCCGTTCATGCTCTGTCTCTCTCTGTCCCAAAAATAAAATAAACGTTGAAAAAAAAATTCAAAAAAAAAATTTTTTTTTAAAACAATGTGGTACTACCACAAAGAAAGACATCATATGATCATCTGAATAGAGGCAGAAAAGGCATGACAAAATACAACATCCATTCACGATTTTAAAACTCTCAACAAAGTAGATTTAAAGGAACTATACCTCAACATAATAAAGGATATATACATATATAAAACCCACAGCTAACAGCTAACATATTCACTGGTAAAAAAAATGAGAACATTTCCTCTACAACAGGAACAAAAGAAGGATGTCCACCATTCTAACCACTTTTACTCAACACAACACTAGAGGTCTTAGCCAAAGCAGTGAGACAAGAAAGAAAATAAAAAGAATCCAAATTGTGAGGAAGAACTAAAATTTTCACTGGTGATATGTCATATATAGAAAACACTAGGGGCGCATTGTGGCTCAGTTGGTTAAGCATCTAACTCTTGATTTAGGCTCAGGTCATGATCTCACAGTTGGTGGGTTCGAGCCCGCATCACAGAGCCCGCTTGGGATTCCCTCTCCCTCTCTCTGCCCCTACCCCACACTCTCAAAATAAATAAAAAACATTAAAAAAAAAAAAACAAAAAAAAACAACCCACTGAGGACTCCACCCAAAAACTACTAGAACTGATAAATAACTCTAGTAATGTCTCAAGATACAAAAATACAGAAATCTGTTGCATTTCTCTATACTAATAATGAAGCAGCAGAAAGAAAAATTAAGAAAATAAATCCCATTTACAATTACACCAAGAATAATAAAGTTCCTAGGAATAAACTTAACCATGTTTGTGAAAGACTTGTACCCTGAAAACTATAAAACATGTGATGAAAGGACATGAGGATGACACAAACAAATGGAAAAATGGAGCCATGCTTACTGACTGGAGTACCAATATTGTTAAAATGTCCATACTACCCAAAGCAATCTACAGATTTAATATAATCCCTATCAAAACACCAACAACATTTTTCACAGAACTAGAATAAATAATACTAACATTTGTATGGAACCACAAAAGATCCTGAATAGTCAGGGGCACCTGGATGGATGAGTTGGTTGAGCATCTGACTCTTGATTTCAGATCAGGTCATGATTTCACAGTTTGTCAGTTCAAGACCCACGGGTGCCTCTGCACTGGCAGCACAGAGACTGCTTGGGATTCTCTCCCCCCAACCCCTCTTGATAACTTGATAAATAACTTGATAAATAAATTTTAAAGAAGATCCTGAATAATCAAAGGAATCTTGAGAAAGAAGAAAACTGGAGGCATCACAATCCCAGATTGCAAGATAGCCTACAAAGCTGTAGTAACTGAAATAGTATAATACTGGCCCAAGAACAGACATATAAATCAATGAAACAGAATAGAGAGCCCAGAAATAAAACCCACGTTGAAATGGTCAACTTATCTATGACAAAAGGGCAAGAACACACAATGGGAAAAAGGCAGTCTCTGCTGGGAAAACTAGACAGTTGTCTGCAGAAAAGAATGAACCCAGATCACTTCTTACACCTTACACAAAAACTCAAAATAGAATCAAGAACTAAATGTGAGATCTGCAACCATAATAATCCTAAGTGAAAAAAATAGGCAGTAATATCTTTAACATTTGCTGTACAAATATTTTTCTAAATAGGTCTCCTCAAGCAAGGGAAACAAAAGAACAATTATTGGGACTACACCAAAATAAAAAGCTTTTGCAGAGGAAACCATCAACAAAAAAGGGCAACATACTGAATGGGAGAAGATATTTGTAAATGACCTATCAGATAAGGGGTTAATATCCAAAATATATAAAAGAACTTACACAAATCAACACCAAAAAACCACAAATAGTCCATTTTAAAAATGGGCAGAGGATCTGAATAGGCATTTTTGAAAAGACACAAATAGACAACAGACAGATGACATGACACGATGCTCAACATCACTTATCAAGAGGGAAATGCAAATCAAAACCACAATGAGGTATCACCTCACACCCATCAAAAATACACAAGAAATAACAAGTGGTGGTGAGGATGAGGAGAAAAGGGAAACTTTGTGTGCTTTTGGTGAGGATGCAAACTGGTGCAGCCACTGTGGACAACAGTATGGAGGTTCCTCAAAAACTTAAAAATAGTATTACTCATATGATCCAGCAATTCCACTACCGGGTATCTACCCAAAGAAAATTAAAACAGTACTTTGAAAGATATATGCACCCTTATGTTTACTGAAGCATTACTTATAATAGCCAAGATATGGAAGTAACCTAAGAGCCTGTCCACAGATGAATGTTTAAAGAAGATGTAGTATATATACACATCAAATGTTACTCAACCATAAAAAAGAATAGAACCCAGAGGTTATAATGCTAAGTCAGGCAAATATACAATTTCACTCATATGTTGAATTTAAGAAACAAATGAGTAAAAGGGACAAACCAAAAAAAACCCCAAACTCTTAAATACAAAGAGCTGGTGGTTGCCAAAGGAGTGATGGGTGGGAGAATGGTAGAATAAAGGGGACTGACACTACACTTATTGTGATGAGCCCTGAGTGATGAACAGAATCACTGAATTATTATATTGTATACCTGAATCTAATAACACGGTATGTGTGCATTATACTTAAAAAAACAAAAAACAAAAAACTATAGACCGATGGATTGGAATAGAAAATCCAGAAATAAATCTTTGCACATACAGTCAAATAATTTTTGACAAGGGTGCCAAAACCACTCACTAGGAAAAGGAGTCTTCTCAATCAATGGTGCTGGGAAAACTGAATATCCACATGCAAAACAATGAATTTGAACCCTTACTTCACACCATATACAAAAATTAACTGAAAATGGATCAAAGATCTAAATGTAAAACCTGAAAGTATAAAACTCCTAAAAGTTAAATAGGACAAAAATCTTCATGATGCTTTCTTGCAAATGACACCAAAGGTACAGGCAACAAAAGAAAAAACTGACAATATAAACTTCATGAAAATTAAAATTTTTTATCTATCAGGGGTGCCTGGATGGCTCAGTCGGTTAAGTGTCCAGCTTTAGGTTAGGTCATGATCATGCATTTCGTGGATTCAGCCCCGTGTCAGGCTCTGTGAGAACAGCTTGGAGCCGGGAGTCTGCTTTGGATTCTGTGTCTCCCTCTCTGCATCTCTCCTGCTCACGCTCTCTCTTTCAAAAAATAAATAAACATTTAAAAAAATTTTTTAAAAAATTTATGCATCAAAACACACTAATCAACAGAGTAAAAAGCAACTCACAAATGTGAGAAAACATCTGTAAATCATGTATCTGATAAGGGATTAAAATTCAAAATATATAGAGAACTACAACTCAACCAACCAAAAGCCCAAGAACCTGTTTTAAAACTGGGCAAAAGAGGGGCACCTGGATGGCTCAGCTGGTTGAGTGTCTGACTTTGGCTCAGGTCATAATCTTGTGGTTTGTGGGTTCTATGCTCTGTTGGCCTCTGTGCTGTCAGCAGGGAGCCTGGAGCCTGCTTCAGATTCTGTATCTCTCTCTCTCTCTGCCCCCTCCCCCACTTGTGCTGTGTCTCTGTGTCTCAAAAATAAATAATCATTAAAAAAAATTTTTTTAAGGGGGGGGGGGTGAAAGAAGGGTGCCTGGGTAGCTCAGTTGGTAGAGTATGCAACTCTGGATCCTGGAGTTCTGAGTTTGAGCCCCACACTGGGTGGAGAGATTAAAAATAAAATCTTTAAAAATAAATAAATGGGCAAAAGGCTTCAAAACACATTTCTTCAAAAAAGACAAATGACCAATAAACACATGAAAAACTGCCTAGTATCACTAATCACTAGAGAAATGCAAATCCAAACTACGATGGGATATAACTTCACACCCACTAGAATGACCACTGTAAAAAAAAGAAAAAAATAAAAGAACATCTTTTGGTAAAGATGCGAAGAAACTGGAACCCAGTACACTGCTGATGGGAATATACTATCAAAGAGATACTGAGAAAGAAATACAATGTGGTGGGTCATCAAAAAATGAAAAATAGAATCACCCTATGATCCTGCAATTCCACTTCTGGGTATAAACCCCAAAGAACTGAAAGCAGGGTCTCAAAGAGATATTTGTACACTCCTGTTCACAGCAGCATTATTCACAAAAGCTGATATGTGGAAGCAACCCAACTGGCCATCAATGGATGAATGGATAAGCAAAATGTGATATATACATACAACAGAATATTATTTAGCCTTAAAAGTGAAATAAATTCTGACATATGCTACAACACGGATGAAATAGGAGATTACACTAAATGAAATAAGCCTGTCACAAAAGGCCAAAGACTGTATGATGCCACTTATATGAAGTACTTAGAGTAGTCAAAATCTTAGAAGGTAGAATGGTGGGGGGCTCCTGGATGGCTCAGTCGGTTGAGCCTCCAACTCAGGTCATGATCTCACAATTCCTGAATTCGAGCCCACACGGGGCTCTATGTTGACAGCTCTAGCCTGAAGCCTGCTTCAGATTCTATGTCTCCTCCTCTCTCTGCCCCTCCCCTGCTCACACTGTCTCTCTCTCCAAAATAATAAAGAAACATTAAAAAAAAAAAAAAAAAAAGATGGAATGGTAGTTGCCAGGGCAGGAGGGTTTGAAGGGGAATGGACAGTTACTGTTTAATAGGTATGAGGTTTTAATTTAGTAAGATAAAAAGTTCTGGAGATGGATATGGTAGTGATGACTGTAAAATATTACAAATGTATTTAATACCAATGAGCTATATACTTGTTGTATGTATTCTACTACAATCTAAAAAAAGTAGAAAAAAAAATAAAAACACAATGAAATACCACCATACACACACCCATCCCAGGAGCTGCATTTCTGAAACAAAGAAAGTAGTTTTACTATTAACAGGGGTCAGATTATTTTTTCAAAATGGCAGCATCGATTTCATTTTACATTAGCAATGTATAAGAGTACCCTTTAATCTTCCAATACAGTACTTCCCAATTATCTGAGGGGTATACATTAAGACCCCCAGGGGATGCCCGAAACTGCAGACAGTACCAAACTCTGTATATACTATATTTTTTCCTACATGCCTATAATAATGTTTAATTTAGAAATTAAGCACAGTAGGGGCACCTGGGTGGCTCAGTCAGTTGAGTGTCCGACTTTGGCTCAGGTCATGATCTCACGGTTTGTGCGTTCGAGCCCCACGTTGCGTTCTGTGCTTACAGCTTGGAGCCTGGGGCCTGCTTTGGACTCTGTGTCCCTGTCTCACTCTGTTCCTCCGCGCTCATTCTCTATTTCTCTCTCAATAAATAAAACATTTTTTAAAATTTAGAAATTAAGCATAATAAACAATTAATAATAAAAAATCAAGTGGAGGGACACCTGGGTGGCTCAATCGGTTGAGCATCTGACTTTGGCCAGGTCATGGTCTCATGTTCAAGCTCTGAGTCCTGTTCTGTGCTGACAGCTCAGAGCCTGGAGCCTGCTTTGGATTCTGCGTCTCCCTCTCTCTCTGCCCTTCCCCCACCCACGCTCTGTCTTTCTCTCAAAAAATGAATAAACATTAAAAAAATAATAAAATAAAATGGAAAGATTATAACAATAAAAATTATAACAAAAGTTTAACAACATTATAACAAAGCTACGTGAATGTAGTCTCTCAATGTCTCTCAAAATATCCTACCATGCTGTACATACTCTTCTTGCGATGATGTGAGATGATAAAATGCCTAACATGATGACATGAAGGGAGGTGAACTACGTAGGCACTGTATCACTGCATTAGTCTACTACCAGCCTTTTTTAAAAAAAATTTAATGTATCTAAGTAATCTCTACAACCAACATAGGGCTCAAACTCAAGATCAAGACTCCAAGATCAAGAGTTGCAGACTCTTTGGACTGGGCCAGCCACACCCCAACCTTCTGAAGTTAGGAGGAGGATCATTTGCTTCCAGACATCTGATTTGACTGTGGGCAACTGAAACCACTGAAGATGATCATGAGGATAAGGGGAGCCTACTTTGATACATATTACCTACCATCCTTGTAAGTTTTGCCAATCAGATGAGCATCTTTTAAGATATCTGTTGGCCATTTAGATTTGTTCTTCTAAGACCTGTTTCTTCATATCCTTTGCCCATGTTCCCTTGGGATGTATGTGTATTAACAGTATTTGACACCTTGCCATCTGCTTTGCCAATTTTTTTCTTAAACCTCATCTATGTCCACTCACTTAACGGTATCTGTTGTTATACAAATACACTTTTTAAAAATTTTATGATCTACTAGTTGTCCTTCTTCTACAGCTTAGAACTGAGGTTGGCAAACTATGGTCTGCTCCTTGTTATTATAAATAAAGTTTTACTGAAACACAGCCTTACCCAATCATTTCTATAGCAAAGTCAAGTAACTGTAAAAAAAAATGGTCTGGCCCTTTACAGAAAAAAAACTCACCAACCTTGCCACTGAATGTGAAGAAAAGAAGATGAAGTACCTGATATGTCTCCCTCCATAGAATATAAGCTCCAAGAGGATTTTTGTGTATTTTATTTATTGCTATACTCTGTTTAAAACAGCATCTGGTAAACAATACATATTAATTTTCAGAATATAAGGTCGCCATGCTTTCATATTCTTAACTTGAAATATAGCTGAATATTATTGATATTTGGATAGTACTACTACATATGAAAAAATCCTTTTTGTTAGCAATTGCAATTTTATAGTTTTATTGTGAAAATCAATGAGAAATAATGCACTACAGTTTCACAGCTGAAAACTATTCCAATAATAAGAATATACTCTAAGGGAAATCATTGGGCTCACTTTGATGTTAAAGTCACAGCACTCAAGACAATTTAGTTTTCATTATAAACTATTTTTCAGCTGACAAATCTAATCACGATGGCTATATTTACAACATAAAATACCTGAAGAGGAGGGAAAACACAAGTTTTCCCCACTAAACTTGATGATTAGTGATACTCTACAACTTTAGGTTCTAGGCTCAGCTTGTCTACAGTAAACAGGCTCATTGCAGAATTCAGGCTTTTTAACACATATCATCTGGGGTATTTTCTTTCTCATTACTTTGCTTCCAAGAGTAACTTTATAATACATTATGAGATTACTGCATGTTTTATTCAGCTTGGCAAAGAAAAACACAAATTTAAGCCCAAAATATAACATACAATCCTTTCAACCTTTCTGTTCATTTGGCAGTTTTATAATAAAGTACTAGGAAGAAATGTTCCAGAATCACCAAAAAAATTCTCGTAAGCCTTATTACAGTCTGACTTCCAGTACCCCACAAAGAAACACTGTTCTTTTAAACTATTAAGTTACAGTAAGCAATATCCATCTTTCAAATTCATGGTAACTGGTTAACATTCATACATGTCTAATTATATTTTTCCTTTTACTTTTTAAGACACTTTAGATAACCTGCATAACCCCTAGTAACAAACAGTAACATTCACCTTGCACTAAAATTTCACTAACTTTAAAATCTTTTTATTCCTATACTGTTTAGATATTTCTATTGATAATGAAATGTCATCAGGAAAAAAGGACACCTTGATAAATTACAGCATATCCAAAAGGTGTCTTATAAAAAAACAAACTCCCACTTAATAAAAAAACAAACTCCCACTTAATAAATCTATCTATAATAATCTACCACTTGGAAAAAGGCAGTGTAGTAATGAAGGGAGAACAGAAAATGGACAAGAAACAACAAAGAAAAGACAGACTAAAAATCTATTTCCATATCTTCAATGACTGGAATAAGGGGGGAAAAAAACCCTCTCAGGATTACATACATGTCTAGAAACTGTATGTGTGATTACAGTTGCAATAAGCTGGAATTTAAAATAAAAGATTGAAGTAGCAGCAAGTAGATGAAAGGGGGCCCCTTTAACATTTGCTCCTGGAGTCCAGCAACTCTCAGCAGTTGGCTGGAGACTAAGCTGGACGATCCTGTGGAGCTCCAACAAAGGGACGAAACAAACTCGAGTCCCCAGGGCCCCCCTCCCGACAACGCGTGAAACAACTTGATAAATGATTGCTGTGTCAGGGGACGAAGAGATGGAGACGTCTGGGAGCAGAAGGGGGAATGTATCTAATTTAGAAGGCCAAGGGAGGCAGAATGGCAGACAGGAACAAGACCACCTTATAACACAAATATTCAACCAGAGAACCTAAAAGCAAACACCACAAAACCCAACATGATCTTTAAGAATCGGAGTCACAATAGCGTAACAAGAGACTGCTTACAGTCTAATCCCTCCCAAGTCCCTATGATTCTAGGGTGACAGTTTTCACCTTCATATAGCCAATTTTCTAGCCTCAAGTCCAAGCTTAAAAAAGCATGGCTCTCATGTTACTTCATTCATTTTGGGATGACATGAAATACAAACTCCATTTCCCCCACCCCCAACCTATGCCTAAAGGATGCTGATTCAGAACTGAAAGTCAGAAACCCAAGAGACCAAAGTTTAGCTCAATCTAAGGAAACATTAATTACCCTAAAACAAAAACAGGAGGAGTTCACATCTGGGGACAGACACTTAAACTCTCCTCCTTCCCCTACTCTAGAGTGTGTGCACAGCTATTTATACAACCTCTTCCTGACCGAGGACTGATATTGGTCCCATAGGCCTTCCCTGTTTGGGAAAAACTCAGTGGTGACAAACTCAGTCAACAATGAGTAGGCATAGAAGGCATCTCAATTTGAGAAAAGGGTTGTCGGAATCAGTAGCAATACACATATAGGTTTTTCAAAATCAGTTACCCAAAGAGTAATTAATTAATTCAAAAGGGACATTAATTATTCAAAAGGGACATAGCTTACACATTTGATGAAAGACCACTAAGCAAGTTTACTAAAACACATGTCAAAGGTAGGAACAAATAAGCAGCATGTAAAGAATTCTTAATTGACTCAAGTCTTAAGCCACTCCAACTTTTTATGTGATAAACTAAACATAGGTGATGTTACTATAACCAAAATACTGTACATTTTTGTACATAAAATGTTACCTAAAGACCAAATTCAGCTGACTGTAATTAAGCATAATTAAAATTAACAGCAAATTGTGATCCAACGAAGTGAGGAAGTTGGGGAATTCAACTTTCCTGATGACCAATACCTGTAGAGAATTCATATTCTATGGCCCCAAACAGAATTACAGTGTATTTCAGAACATCTTGACATACTAATTAATGGCCAGAGAGACGCTGGATAGTCTAAGGGGATACAACCATGAGAAAATAATCATTTACGTGAGTTAAGTCCCACTCCTATTAATTTTTCTTAGGGAGTACAAGGAGATTCAGTGGGCCTATTCTATGCTAAATGTACATATGGCCTGTCCAGAATTTTCATTGGATTAAACAAAAATGGATGTTCTGTGACCAATCTCACTTGCTAATTCCCCAAAAACCTGCCTCTGTCAGGATACATAACTCTAATTGGGGTCCTCTAAATTTAGAGAAGAGAGATGAAGAGACAGTGCACCATAAATCTCACTTTGAGATGACCTAATTTCAACCAACAATTCATAGAAGTATGCTCTTGATGTCACACAACCCTCTCCAAACTCTACTTTGCTTTACAATCTTGCTGCCAAGGTCTGGGTCTTACAAATACATAAATCCCTATTTTGGGCTATCTACCTTAAATCACAGAATTTGAAAAGACTCATGGGTCAAAATTCATCTGACATATAAGAATGCAAACTATGCCATGGAGAAATGTTTTGGTCTGTAGTTTTGTTTTTATTTATTTGGTCGTGTAATGTTAAAAAAATCTGGGAGTTTACATAAAAGTCTGGATATCTCACTTCTCTTGAAAAAGGATCTGATTCCGACTCATGGTCCTTCGTGACAAGATTCAGCTGAAGCTAATGAGTGGGGCTGCCCCCTTTGAAGATGGACACGCACCCTCCAGTTTATCGACTGTACATCAGGCCCACCCCCCTCGCTGAACTACCTGTCTAGCCCTGCAGGTATCTGAATTTGATGTCCAGGTCTACAACTTCAGTGAGCAGAGGTTTAGGCCCTGTATGCGTACTTTCCCAGGTTAAATATTCATGGTTCCTTTTTTCCATCAGTTCCAGATAATGCTCATCTCCTCTCCTCTTCAAGTCACCCTCGATTGGACACTATCCTTTCACCTGCAGCATCTAGAATTTAACACATATTCTTCAACTAGTTAAGAAAAGAGGACTAGGGGCGCCTGGGTGGCGCAGTCGGTTAAGCGTCCGACTTCAGCCAGGTCACGATCTCGCGGTCCGGGAGTTCGAGCCCCGCGTCAGGCTCTGGGCTGATGGCTCAGAGCCTGGAGCCTGCTTCCGATTCTGTGTCTCCCTCTCTCTCTGCCCCTCCCCCGTTCATGCTCTGTCTCTCTCTGTCCCAAAAATAAATAAACGTTGAAAAAAAAAATTTTAAAAAAAAAAAAAAAGAAAAGAGGACTAACACTGTCTTTATTCTGAACACGAGTAAGTAAAGGATTCCATCACCCTAAATGGCTACAAAAGATACTGCTAAAGAAAATATATACAAACAAAACATAATCAAGAAACAGTGACAGCTTAGCCAGGAATAAAAAGTCCTAATACAGGGTTGGGGGGCATTTATTTCTAAGCTGCTGGAAAAGCGATGAAAGGTGACAGCCTAATAGGTGAAGTTCCCATAAAACAAAATTAGACCAGTGTTTGTCCCTGAAAAATTTCTACTGCCACCATTTAAGACAGGTCCCAACCCCTAGAAAAAATAATAATAATAATAATAATAAAATTTAAAAAAAAAAAAAAAAGGTCCTTAGGCTACCCATATCACAATCTCTAGGACCCAATCCCAAATCATATTACGTGAGGTGGGACTTCGAAAGCTGCATTTTAATTTTTTTTTACTGTTTATTTATTTTTGAGAGAGATAAACAGAGCATGAGCAGGGGAGGAGGAGACACAGAATCTGAGGCAGGCTGCAGGCTACAGGCTCTGAGCCTGACGTGTGGCTTGAACTCACAAATCACAACATCATGACCTGAGTTGAAGTCGGACGCTTAACAGATTGAGCCACCCAGGTGCCCCCCAGAAGCTGCATTTTAAACAATAATCCAGTGGTTCTAAAAGTTTGAAAAATAAATTCTACTACAGAGGCCTAGAAGTCAAGATTCAGAGCTTACACACCATACTTATTCTAGACCCTTCTTCCCTGTCTCCCTCAATCTAACTTATATGGCCTTCTCACCTTGAGTATACCTCCTTAAACTAAAGCAATAATCATCCCATGTTAACTAATATATAAGACTTCCCCCCAAAGAAGCAAAGGGTCTTTTCATTTTTTACCCTCCTGGATAATAGAGTGCTTACCACATATGAGGCGCTCATTTTATTCTAGGAAGTAATCTGGTTAAATGATCTCTAATGATTGCATGTTTTAGCATCTCTGTTTTATGCAGCAGAGAAGTGTTTCTCAACCTGTTTTTCATTACCACCCCCTTAAGAAACTTTTTTAGATATTATTTTCCTAATCATCCCCAAACCATAAAATTTTAGTCTTATAGATACACTATGTATCAGTTTACGTACTGTGGTCCTTTTAAGGGTCACAAATCACTGTAATAACTAAGGGTTTTTTTCACTCCATACCCCGCCAAAACAGTTTTTAACCCCTTTGGGGAATACCACCCCCTTGAGAATGCATTTAATAGCGTTTGGATATTAACAATGCAGGGCGCCTGGCTGGCTCAATAGGAAGAGTTTACAACTCTTGATCTCAGGGCCCTGAGTTTGAGTACCATGTTGGGTGCAGAGATTACTTAAGTAAACAAACAAGCTTAAAACAACAACAACAACAAAAAACAAAACACCAATGGAGTCACAAGGGGGAAATATCAATCTAATTAATGCTTAACAATAGTTAATTTTAACTTCTTTGACCAGATCACCACATGATTTGAATTGATATGTTACCAACAAAGTTTAAAATACTCTAATCAGTTCCACATAAACTTTGCTCAAACTGAAGAACAGCATTCCCATTAAAATCTATTATTGAAATAAACTACTTATGAAAAATATCTCTGAAGATTTTTAAGATACAGCAATACTAGGCCTTCGCACACATCTTAACCAGTAAGTGGTATCATTCATATTAAGTCAAAGAATTTACTCCTCCAGTTTGCCAATGACAGAAGTGTTCCACCCCAAAGTCAGTGCAGCACTTTGGCGATCAGAAGCCCAGGAAAACACAATGCAGAGTATGTTACATGTGCAAGTATCATTAAAGCATCTGTCATCAAGGTCAATATGTGAAAGTCTATGAAAGTTATAATAAAAAATACAGATAAAAACGTGTTGGTAAGGATATGGACTGGAACCCTCATACACTACTGGTGGGAATATTAATGTGCAGTCACTATGGAACAATCTGGCAGTTCTTCAAGAGAAATTAAAACCTTTGTTCACACAAAAACTTATATATGAATGTTCACAGCAGCATATTCATAACAGCCAAAAGTGGAAACACAAATGTTCATCAGTTGATGAATGGATAAACAAAATGTGGCAAATCCATACAAGAGAACACTACTTTGCAATCAAGGAATAAGTACTAATTCCTGTACAACATGGATAAACCTTAAAAACATGTTAAGTGAAAGAAGTCAGAAGACTGTATTTTGAATGATTCCACTTACAGGAAATGCCCAGAACAAGCAAAAATCCAGAGACAGAAGATAGACTGGTGGTTTCCAGATAGCGGGGTGGGGAGGAGAGGAGAGTGACTACCAAGAGTCTGGTTTTTTTTTTAAGGGGTGATGAAAAATGTTCTAAAATTGATTGTGGTGATTAAAGGTTGGCTCTGTGAATATACAAAAACCACTGAATTGTATGGGGTATGAATATCTCAATGAACTGTTACGAGCAAGGTGGAGGGCAGTCTTTGAAAAAATATCAGGAAATGGGTTGTGGTTGTGGCTGTGGTTGTTTTTCATTTTAAAGTAATGCTCCACTGATACCATTCAAATGGATATGTGGTTTTTTAATGCTTATATTTTAATTACATTGAATTCAAGTTGAACAGTAGTATATAAAAGCAAAGTACTGATGGTAGTTATTCAAGACCTTTATACAAATAATTTTATGCTGTGGTTCAAGATGAAATGAACTACCTTTGAAGATGAATAAATTCTAGCAAGTGCTAGTATGTTTTAGAAAATGTTCTAGACCATAAATGTACCCGAGAACAGGAAACATGTCTGTGTAAGTTTCAGTGTCAGGCACTATGCTTGATGCTTTACATATATACTATTTGTAATCTTCCCAACAACCTTGCAAGGTAGGTATTACAGTCTTCATTTAAAACAGTTCAAAAAACTGGGGCGCCTGGTGGCTTACTCAGTAAAGCATCCAAGTTCAACTCGGGTCATGATCTCGCGATTTGTGAGTCCGAGCCCCGTGTCATGCTCTGTGCTGACACCTCAGAGCCCAGAGCTTGCTTCAGTTTCTGTGTCTCCCTCTCTCAAAATTACTTAAAAAAATAATAAAATAAAATAACATAGTTCAAAGACCCAACATCCTCGAGACAAGAGGAGAATAGTTCAATAACAATGCTATTTGGGGCGCCTGGGTGGCTCAGTCGGTTAAGCGTCCAACTTCAGCTCAGGACACGATCTCGTGGTCCGTGAGTTCAAGCCCTGCGTCGGGCACTAGGCTGATGGCTCAGAGCCTGGAGCCTGCTTCCGATTCTGTGTCGCCCTCTCTCTCTGCCCCTCCCCGTTCATGCTCTGTCTCTCTGTCTTAAAAATAAACATTAAAAAAAATTTTTTTTAATAAAAAAAAAAAACAAACAATGCTATCTACATCAGAGTTATTATAAAAGCTAAATGAAAGAAGGTATATTAAGAGCCTGACATTAAAGTCACTCAAATTTGTTTCTTTTACCCTAACTTCAGCAAAAACGGGTACGGCATTCAGAAAGCTAGCAACACGTGTATAAATGATCAGGGTTATGATCAATATTCAAAGATCAATACTGTCATGTCCACCAGGGTTCTCTTTAAGTTAGTTGTAAGCACTTAACCATGCAACATAAGGAACAAACGATGAAAACAAAGCATTTACAAACACAGATCACTGTATTAGTCAAATAAACTAACAGAGGCAATCTGGCATATATTTAATGATGTGTGTTATCATAATTCTGCTAAGTAATAATTAAATAATGGGTAGTAATGGTGTATTAACTACTGCAACTTATACAGACAAAGTAATTGTTTATAGGATCATCTGAGAGACAAGCAGGTAGCTGTTTTTTAAAACCAGCCAAAGACACTGCAGCCACAACCCACAGGAATGATGCAAGCTTGTTCTTCTCCCCCCCACTGGATGTTTTCAAAGAAGCCTTGGCTGTATGTTGAGAAACAAGTCAGGCTGCACAAAGTACAATTTAGTCTTAGGGTGGAACACTTCTTTCCCCAGTATTAAAATCTGACAGGGCAGCCTAGACTAGAGAGAAAGCTGGCAGGAGAGGAAATCAATCACAGCATGAGAGACAGGAGCACTGGGGTGTGTGTTTGGGGGTAGAAGGGGAGAGGGTTAGAGATAATTGAGTGTGATGAATTACAAAAGCTGATGGAAGATAAATTGGCTGATATAACAACTTAGAGAATTAGGAGACAAAATAAGAGTGACACATGGAATGATGGCCAAAGGACATGTGGAAAGAAAGGCAGGGATAAGGGTGCAGAAAGGTAAGTCACTCCTGCAGACTCACATTTGCAATGCTTATCAGGAACCCATGTTCACCATTTTGCTAAACAAATATAAGTATAGATTATGTGCATTTATCATGTATCACCATAGTGGAAAGTTTGAAAGTTTAATAGACCTGGCCTATGAAAGATAAAAATGCAGAAAAAATGGCAAGAAACATAGTGGTATCTAGTAGTCAGTTGTCTGACGAAGTGAAGAGCCAGAAACAATCTTCTAAAAAGCTAGCACAGAGCCCTAACACCCAAACCTAAGTGTGGAGCTACCGAAGTGGGTGAGGACATACACAGGTCAACAGAAATAAAGTAAATCAATGCAGTGCAGGCATTAGAACACAGTTACTGGGACTAGATAAAAGTATATCCCATACACTGTATTAGGATGGGAAGGACATAAAAGAACACATACTGTATGATTCTATTTATTTTCTAAGAAACAAATCTAATCTGTAGTGACAGAAATCAGACCAGTGACTGCATAGGGCAGGGTGTGCATGTGTGTGTGCATGTGTATGTATGGGGGGTCAATATGACTCAAAGAGGCACGAATGACTCTAAGGGAATGAAAATGATCTGTATTTTGTTTGGGGTGGTGGTTATATAGGTGTATAGTTTTTGAAACTCAACTGTATACTTGAAATTTGTGTAATGTAAGTATATTATACTTCAATAAATTTGATTTTTGTTTTTAAAGAGTGGGAACTACAATACTTTCTATCAAGATTTCTTCTCAAAATTCATAAATTAAAAACTTAGGCCAGAAAGTGATAAACAGTAGTAAATTCCACAATATATAGATACCTCAGCTACCCCCAAGAAAGCTCTGCTTCCTTGGAAATTCCAGAGAGACACAATTTTACCATTCGCCCTAAGCAGAGACTGTAGCAATAACATTCGGCATCCTAACATTTTTTTCCCCTTACTTTTTGCAAAACTTGGTCAGCAAATTCACCAATAATATTACTTTCACTAACTACAACTTGTTAACCCACTATAAAACTTTTCCTTCTATAAAAATAAAAGTAATTACTGCCTAAGAAGCAAGTAAAGTACACAAAATTTCCATTTTATAAAGTAAAACTGAATGATCAAGAGGTGACCCTTGGGGCACCTGGCTGGCTCAGTCAGTAGAGCATGCGACTCTTGATTTCAGGGCTGTGAGTTCAAGTCCCACATCGGGTGTACTTTAAGAAAAATCTTTAAAAACAAAACAAAACAAAAGACGTGGGGTGCCTGGGTGGATCAGTAAGTTAAGCAGCTGACGTTGGCTCACGTCATGATCTCACAGTTCATTGAATTTGAGCCCTGTGTCCGGGTCTGGGCTGACAGCTGAGAGCCTGGAGCCTGCTTCAGATTCTGTCTCTCGGAGGCTCTCTGCCCCTCCCCCGCTCACACTCTGTCTCGGTCTCTCTAAACTGAATAAACGTTATTGGGGGGGGGGGGGAAAGATGTGACCCTCAAAGAATCCATAATGCCAGTCAATGACTGTTGCTAGGCTTATATTAAAATTATGTAAGTGCTATTTCTACTAAAACCTGAATACAGGTTTTAGTACGTACAACACATGCAACACATACCTGAATGTATTTAATAAAGCCCATCAAAAATTGTCTATTCTTCGATAATTAGCAAGAGGAAAACACCAAACTGCTAGCTCTGTGATAAAATGATTTTAAAATTCTTAAAGAATGTTACTCTGTCGTGAGAGAACATATCTGACAACAATGTCAATATGACATAGGTACTTAAAACTTTAGGGGCACCTGGGTGGCTCAGTCAGCTGAGCATCTGGCTTCAGTTCAGGTCATGATCTCGTGGTTTCCTGGGTCTGAGACCCGCATTGGGCTCTCTGCTGTCAGCCCAGGAACCGACTTAGGTTCCAATCGCCCTCTCTCTCTCACCCTCCCCAGCCTGTGTTTTCTGTCTCAAAAATAAATAAAAACATCAAAAATATTTTTTAGGGGTGCCTGGGTGGCTCAGTCGGTTGAGCGTCCGACTTCGGCTCAGGTCATGATCTCACAGTCTGTGAGTTCGAGCCCCGCGTCGGGCTCTGTGCCCACAGCTCAGAGCCTGGAGCCTGTTCAGATTCTGTGTCTCCCTCTCTCTCTCTGCCCCTCCCCCGCTCATGCTCTGTCTCTCTCTGTCTCAAAAAACTAAATAAACATTAAAAAAAAATTTAAAAAAAAAAAAAAATATTTTTTAAAAAAACCTTAAAAAGATTCATACCTTTCATACTTTTAGCAATTTATCATATGGAAATAAATATAAATGTGCACATACATGTGATATCCACCGGTACTTTATTTTTTTTTTAAGGCACTGAAACAATCTAAGGGTCCAAACTGTGGAGGAATAATTGGATAAGTCCCAGTGCATTCAATCTACTTAGCTGTTGGCAGGTTGAGCTTTTTGTTTAAAAAAAAAAAATATATATATATATATGTATATATATGGGGGTGCCTGGGTGGCTCAGTCAGTTAAGCAGCCGACTTCAGCTCAGGTCATGATCTCACGGTGCGGTCCATGGGTTTGAGCCCCACATTGGGCTCTGTGCTGACAGCTGACAGCCTGGAGCCTGCTTTGGATTCTGTGTCTCCCTTGCTCTCTGCCCCTCCCCTGCTCGCTCTCTCTCTCTCTCTCTCTCTCTCTCAAAAATAAACATTAAAAAAAACCTTTTTAAATAAATAAATAAAAATAAAGCCAAAGAAACAAACACAAAAAATGGTTAAGAGACAATAAATATCTAGGAAAAGAAAACAATAAAAAGGATATATATGAACACCTTCCTGACTCACAAAATTTTTTTAAAAATCTAAATTCAGTATTAGTCATCATTCTGAAGCGTAACTAAGCATTAAAAAAATCACTACCCCTTTCTTTGTGTCTCTAGCTTACTTTGACTCTACACAAACACTTAGCTGCCTAGGTTCAAGTATTTTCATTTGAAATTAACTATGATTAAGAGAGCCACATTCAAAGGTATTTCAGTAAATATGCCATCCAACTCCCTTAGTGCTAACTACTGGCTTCATAATTCCACCACTTCAACCTCTCCAACACAGAATGCAAAGAGTCTGGAAATAAGAAAAGCAATCCTAAAAACAATTTCTTCCCAGAAATCATCAATATATTGGAAAACCTGGACCTCGAGAAGTGGTGAGGACTTGAATCTCCAGTGAATGCTACAGATGGGATGGAATGATGGATGATGAATTAATTGTTTGAATGATAAAAAGCTTCAAATTATTTGCAGAATAAAGCAAAGAATAATTAGATAAACTGAAATTGCTAAGGCCAACATTTTCAAACTCCAAATTCTGACTCACTTAGAAATACAACCCTCCATCTCAAAAGATATGCTATCAGGTTATTTACTTCCCACAAATAAGGTAGGCCAAAAGAAGAAGTCAGAATAATTGCTCATCTCCCACAGCCCAGCATCAGATTTTCCAGACTGTTTGACACTATTCTACATTACTTAAGATATCTCCTCAATATCCCACATATGGTGCACATTTTGACTATAAAAGGTATAGTAATTTAAATGAACTCAGGTAGTAATTTAAATAGAACTCAGGTACTCTTTATTGAGTACCTCAATCATTGACTAAATCATCGTATACGAAGAAATACCCACTAAGATCCATATACCAAGACCAAGTGTCCACTGATTCGCTTAGCATTATGCTCTCTAGTTCTGTCCACGCTGCTGCATGGGAAGATTTCATTTTTTTCATGGCTGAGTAATTTTCCGGTGTGGGTGGGTGGGTGGTGGGTGTGTGTGCGCACACACACGCTATCTTCTTTACCCCATTCATCTGAGAAAGACAAATACCATATGATTTCACTCATGTGGAATTTAAAAAACTAAACAAATGAGCAAAGGGGGAAAACAAGAGAAAGAGACAGATCAAGAAACAGACTCTTGGGGCACCTGGATGGCTCAGTTGGTTAAGCGGCCGACTTCAGCTCAGGTCTTGATCTCCCAGTTTGTGAGTTTGAGCCCCGTGTCGGACTCTGTGCTGACAGTTCAGAGCCTGGAGCCTGCTTTGGATTCTGTTGTCTCCCTCTCTCGTTGCCCCTCCCCATCTCATGCTCTGCCTCTCTCTCTCAGAAATAAATGATACACATTACAAAAAAGAAAGAAAGAAAGAAAGAAAGAAAGAAAGAAAGAAAGAAAGAAAGAAAAGAAAAAGACTTATGGAGAACGAACTGATGGTTACCAGAGGGGGGCTGGATGGGTTAAATAGGTGATGGGGATTAAGCAGTGCACTCTTGTGATGAGCCCCGGATGATGTATAGAATTGTTGAATCACTATATTGTATACCTAAAACGGATATAACACTGTGTAGTAACTTACTAGAATTAAAACTTAAAAAGCCCCAATAAAATCCACAAATACAAAAAAAAGTATAATTCTTCAATGCCACAGAAATGATTTGTAAAAGAGAATTTATTGATAGAATTAATGTATTAGTGCTGCATACTAATGGGGACTGCAAACATTGAAAGAGTATAACAAATTTGAAGTGTAAGTTTCTTCTCCTATTTAAATAAACTTTAACTTACGGGGTGTCTGGGTGGCTCAGTCGGTTAAGCGTCTGACTTTGGCTCAGGTCATGATCTCCCAGGTTGTGAATCTGAGCACCGCATCGGGCTCTGTGCTGACCGCTCAGAGCCTGAAGCCTGCTTTGAATTCTGTGTCCCCCTCTCTCTCTACCCTTCCTCTGTTCACGTTCTCTCTCTCATAAATAAATAAACATTGGGGTGCCTGGGTGGCTCAGTTGGTTAAGCGTCCGACTTCAACTCAGGTCACGATCTCACGGTCCGTGAGTTCGAGCCCCGCGTCAGGCTCTGGGCTGATGGCTCAGAGCCTGGAGCCTACTTCCGATTCTGTGTCTCCTTCTCTCTCTGCCCCTCCCCTGTTCATGCTCTGTCTCTCTCTGTCTCAAAAATAAATAAACGTTAAAAAAAATTTTTAAAAATAAACATTAAAAAATTTTAAAATAAATAAACTTTAACTTTACATATGAAAATTATTACAGGCAATGTAGATAACCTATAATGAAATTCTGAATGGTCACATTTCTGTTTTCATCTTGTTCAAGTCACTTTACTAGTGCTATTTTCTGATGGTATGACTAAAATTAATCCATACCACCATTACTACACCTTTGCTATTCGGGGCCTTCATAAACTATATACAAAATAAAAAATCAAAATATGTTGAGATAATCACAACTAAATATAGCATTTGACTTCCAAACTGCATTATATAAAATGGCAAATATATCAAGAATGTAAGATATACTCTTCCATTCAGTTAAGATGTACCACAATTTGGGGTACCTGGTTGGCTCAGTCAGCAGAGCATGTAACTCTTGATCTCAGGGTTCAAGCCCACACTGCTTATAGAGCTTACTTATTAAAAAAAAAGATTTGCCACATTTTTGTTATCACCAGCAAGCCAAATAGTTCTAATAAATGCACTCTACCAATCCACAAATTATAATAAAAATCTCTGTATGCCTAATGGTTTAGCACATAGATGCCATACCACCAGGATTTTCCAGAATATGAAATACTGGATTTTCAGACTTTACTATATTTAGATATGTCAACATTGTTTCCAAGAGTTCATATGCTTTTGGCCTCTATCTCATTTCTTTTTTAGAATTTACATCCAAATTAGTTAGCATATAGTGCAACAATGATTTCAGGAGTAGATTCCTTAGTGCCCCTTACCCATTTAGCCGATCCCCCCTCCCTCAGTTTGTTCTCCATATTTATGAGTCTCTTCTGTTTTGTCCCCCTCCCTATTTTTATATTATTTTCGTTTCCCTTCCCTTATGTTCATCTGTTTTGTCTCTTAAAGTCCTCATATGAAGTCATATGATTTTTGTCTTTCTCTGACTAATTTCACTTAGCATAATACCCTCCAGTTCCATCCACATAGTTGCAAATGGCAAGATTTCATTCTTTTTGATTGCCGAGTAATACTCCATTGAATACACATACCACATCTTTATCCATTCATCCATCGATAGACATTTGGGCTCTTTCCATACTTTGGCTATTGTTGATAGTGCTGCTATAAACATGGGGGTGCATGTGTCCCTTTGAAACAGCACACCTGTATCCCATAGATAAATGCCTAGTAGTGGAATTGCTGGGTTGTAGGGTAGTTCTATTTTTAGTTTTTTGAGGAACCTCCATACTGTTTTCCAGAGTGCCTACACCAGCTTGCATTCCCAGAGCTCTATCTCATTTCAACTGCAGGCCCAGATATTTCACACATGGTACTAAATGATAATACTATTAAATACTAGCACATTTTTAATTTATTTTTATTTTTATACCAGCACATTTTAAAGAGAAGACAAGACAATCTGACTCTTCTGTAAGTACAAACAATTCACTTTCCCTTCTCTCTAGTTCACAGTGAAAGGAGTGATTTCAGATATTGTACAATACTTTAGCTTTGTACCTTCCTTCTTTTTTTAACAGTTTATTTCTTTATTTTGAGAGAGAGAGAGAGACAGAGACAGACCACGAGCAGGAAAGGGGCAGAGAGAGGAACCCAAGCAGGCTCTGCACTGTCAGCATAGAGTGCAATGTGGGGCTTGAACCCATAAACTGTGAGATCTTGACCTGAGCTGAAACCAAGTGTCAGATGCTTAACCGACTGGGCCACCCAGGCAGCCCTGTACCTTACATCTTTTTATATGGACTTACATCTTAGGGTGAATTAAAATTTTATCTTGAGTGCCTTGAGTTTCAAAACACTGTGAACTAACCAGAGAAACTGAGGATTTTGTAAAACTAGGAACTGTTAATTACTACCCTGGAGTCATCTAGAGAATGTTGTTTGTCTATCAGCATTTCTCTGGAGGAACATATAAAATATGAAGGAAACTATGGGTCATGTCATACTGCCAGTGCTCTAAATGAATGAATTACATCCAAAATGCCAGTCATGAACCAATTTACATCTGAATTATTCTGTTAAGTTATAAAAGTCTTTATTTGAGGGGCACCTGGGTGGCTCAGTAAGTTAAGCATCGGACTCCTGATTCTGGCTCAGGTCATGATCTCCTGATTCCTGAGTTTGAGCCCCGAATCAAGCTCTGCACTGATAGTGCAGAGCCTGCTTGGGATTCTCTCTCTCCCCCTCTCTCTGCCCCTCCCAGGCTCACGCATGCACTCCCTCTCTCTCAAGAATATTAATTAAAAAACAAACAGTCTTTATTTGAAATATATAGCAGAAAGCAGTTCACCTAATGTTCTACCTTAGTAGCATATTGAATGAAAAAACTGGGCCAAAATGGCAAGGTAGAATGTTGAATAAAGAAGGTAAGAAAATAATACTAATATAGTATTAAAGTCAAAGACTAAAAGCCAAATACACATCTGTTAATAAGATTCCACAGTAAAAAGAAAATAATTCTCATTTATTCAAATACTGAAGCACTGTAGGCACCAACACAAATGGCTTCTAGGTGAATTAAGTCACTGCCTTACACACATTTTTATTCTCCAAATAAGAGACAATTTAATAAAAAAAATATTTTAACATTGTGAACAAGCAGCTCTTACTTTATAAACCACACCTCAGGAATTAATTCTTGGTTAGAAATAGATGCCTTAAACATGTAAGCACTCCACAATAGGTATGTTAATTAAGAAAGGCTAAAGGTAAGGGGCGCCTGAGTGGCTCAGTCAGCTCAGTTTGCTCAGTGTCTGACTTCGACTCAGGTCATGATCTCGCAGTTTGTGGGTTCAAGCCCTGCGTCGGGCTGTGTGCTGACAGCTCAGAGCCTGGAACCTGCTTTGGATTCTCTCTCTCTCTCTCTCTCTCTCTCTCTCTCTCTCTCTCTCTCAACAATAAAATAAACATCAAAAAAAAGTTTTTTAAAAAAAGAAAGGCTGAAGGTAAATTACATACAGCCTCTGGCCCATACTAGCTATAATCCACTCCAACAATTTTTCTCCCTAGAAAGCATGTGAAAATAGTCCAAGAATAACCTTCTATCTACTCAAATTAATTTTTCAGGTGTGTCATTTGCCAACTAAGGTAATTCACAAAGTACTTGCAATACACTTCACAATTCTGTCATTGAGAACCTCTGTCTTTCTAGAGATCTACAGCGATTCTAGAATCTGTCTTCCAAATTCACATGACATTTGGACTAGATTTAAACCATATATCTAGCTTACAGAATTGTTTGGATATCCAAAATGTCAGGCTAAATGCCAGATGAAAATCCTCTGACATCAAACATTTTGTTTTTCCTGTTGCTCAGATCTGCAGATCTGAAAAATGCTTAAGGAGTAAGCAAGCTAAGCAAGCATAGCAAGCTTGACCAAATGGGGCAAATCACAGCCAAGAGCCAACATAGGCCAACACATTAAGACCATATGTTAAGAACAGTTATAAGCAAAATACAAACAAAAATAGACCCATGGCCTCTCCAAAGTGCGGTGCTAGATTATAAAGAGTATTTGCCTGGAAACAAAAAAATCTTGCAAAGGAGTAACTCCTATCCTCTGCCGCTATGAGTATACAACTTATCCCTGTTTTCCTTCACACTCTAGCTCCCAAGGTCACAAGAATATTTTTATTCTTTATTCTCACAAGAATAATTTTCTGATTCTAATTCCTTTATAGGAGGTTCCACAATAATCACAGATATCCCTCATCTAAAGCCAGCCTCAAAACTAACTGCAAAGGCTGCAAAAGTTCTAAGGCTCTGCAAAAAGTATATTTCCGACAAGGTCAAAGAAAGTTTGTTGCTCCAAGAGAGGGTATGGAGGTTGAGGCCAGACAATCTCCGCCTCAGAGCAGTTTTGAAGGGGGTGTCAGGCATTTCCTGAAGAAAATTGTAACAATGGTAACCACAAGTCAGAATGGAGCCTATCTGCAAAAGGAGAACATCTTCCTCAAAAGAGAATGTAAATGCACACATAAATAGACGTGCACCAAGGAAGCCCACCGTCTCCTCATAAAGACACAACATACCACTAATGGAGACTCAAATCATATTTAATCTTCATCATTTACTTCAAAAAGCTTTTATAGACATACTGAGGGACTCCTAGACACAATTTTCCCAACCTCAGAAGTCCTAATTTACCTTTAGCAGAGCCTCCAAAGAAAAGGATTTTCCCACCTTTTCTCTGGTCCCACAACAGTATCCTTCCAACAATTACTTGTGCTGAAGGTCGGACAGAATGGAAATAGCCCTCATATCCCTCCACCTGTGAATGCCACAGGATTTTGAACTGGGAGCCAAAGGCTTCTTCAGTACTATGAATGGGAACCAAGCCAAACCCAAGGCGGCTTCAGGCGTGCGCACGCGCACACATACACACACACACACACACACACACACACACACACACACACAAAAGTAGCTGAAGAATAAGTGTGAGGGGTGGGGTAGAAAATTAAAATGGAAAGAAAAGCTAGAAACAAAAAATGAAGAGTAGTCAAAAGAAATAATAGAATGACTTTATTAATTGGACTTAATCACATTATTAAGACTCAGTGGTAACAAATGCCTATTAGCTTATTTGGGGAAGCTTCTATTTGAGTAAATAGAAAATACACTTTCCCAATCATAGCTTCTCATAATAGAACACCAGAACTACAACCACAATTATGGATCATCATTTATTTGACATGCAGAAGAAATGAAGCAAGTTATCAGAGTATTAGCTGTAACAACTGACAATCGAAAATACCACTAAAAAAAAAAACACACACACACAAAAAACTGGTACATAACTTTGAGCACAAAAATTCCACTATCAATTTTATCATAAGGAAAAGCCATGTACGTACATATAAACAAAGATGTCATCTTAGCACTATTAGTTTAAGACTGGGAAAATCCTAGATGCCCAACAACAGGGGAATGATTATAAATGATGGCATAGCCATATCTGATTATGACAGTATTACAAATCTGAATATGAAAAAAATTTGTATATTACCTTTATTTACTTATTTTTAAACTGAAGCATAATTGACACACCTCAGGTGTACAACATAGTGATTCAACAACTCTATAGTTATGCTATGCTCATAAGTATAGGTATCACCTGTCACCATACAATGCTATTACAATACCACAACTATATTATATGTTACTTTTAAAAGGACATAAAATGGACTCCTGGGTCGCTCAGTCGGTGGAGCATCATCCAGCTCTTGGTTTCAGCTCAAGATCATGATCCCATGGTTAATGAGTTTGAACGCCGCATCAGGCTCTGTGCCTGGTGCAAGAGCCTGCTTGGGATTCGCTCTCTCTCCCTCTCTCTCTGTCCCTCCCCTGCTATGTGAGCTCTATCTCTAAAAATAAATAAATAAAAAATTTAAAAGGGCATAAAACATTATATCATAAAATGATATCATATATTGAAAAATTATGTGTCTGCCTATATATAGATCTATATAGGCTCAAAAGAACTAATTATAATCATTTTATTTTCTTCTTTTTGCTTACCTCAATTTTCTAAAGTTTTTCCAATAAAATTTTTGCAAAAAAAAGGTACTATTTTAAAATTGGACATTTACTTAAGTTTACTTTTTGATAAAGACTTAAACTAGAAACCAAAGTGCCAATGGTCTGGATTTTACTAGATGAATGGAAAGAGAACTCTATCATGACCTACATTGCATAGGTCTTCAGTTCTTTGTATCTCATCTCTATATCTAGCATTTCCAAGTCTATTCAACCTGACAATTTCAACAAAACCCAGATTTTACATCCTAAGTCCATTACATCACATTCTTGTACTCAAGGGAGGCGCAGATGGATCTTTCACACTGGATTGGACAGCAGGAACTGATGGCCTCGTTCCAAAATGCTAAGCCACCATCTGCAGCCTTCTGTTAATCCTCTCCATCTCATCTGTCCCATTCCCAATTCTTTTTATATACCCATTGCACAAGTAATCAAGATTTGCCCTCCAGGTGGCTCTTCCCATAAGGCAGGTAGAAATATAGTATTAAATTAAATTAATTCTCAAAGCAATATCTTCACATTATTTTCTTAAATCCAAATATATTACTCTGTGGCTAGTGCTAAAAGCTATAGAAGGTATTAAAAGGGTATAATACAAAGAATGTAAGAGTCCACTTGATAAAACAGATCTCATAAATACAAAACAATGAGAAAATGTTTTAAGTCTTTGCCTACTATTAACTGCTAGGCTTGGCCATCTTGGTTCTAACCCCAACTCAACCCACTACTTTATTGTATGACCTTGGCCAATGTCCTCATCTGTAAAACTGTGAGTTTAAGCTAAATTATCTCTAACATCCTTTCCAGCTCTTAACCTTCTATAGCTCTAGAAACAATAGATCAGGAAAGGAAAGATAAATGGTCTTGCAACAAATCCTTCCAGAATGTTACAAATCACCTATAAGCAGACAAGGAAGATTAAAAACCAAGTGAACCTGGCAAGGGAAAAAAATCTCCAGTCAATAAGAAATCTGTTCTCATTAAATAAGCAGGGTGATCAGAAAGTAAACAAAAGTATACTCTTCTCCCTTCTATTAGAAAAATCCTGAAGACCGCTGTCAGTAAAAGGGAACAAGAGCTTAGAAAAAGAAAAATATTAGGGGCGTCTGGGTGGTTCAGTTGGTTAAGTGGCCAACTTCAGCTCAGGTCATGATCTCACAGTGGGTGGGTTCGAGCCCTGCATCTGGCTCTGTGCTGACAGCTCAGAGCCTGGACCCTGCTTCAGATTCTGGATCTTCCTCTCTCTCTGCCCCTCCCCACTCCTATTTTGTCTCTGTCAAAATTAAACATTAAAATTTTTTTTTAAAAATGAGAATATTTACTGAATATCTACTATATGTAAAGAACCTCTTTACTAGGCACAGTTAAGAATACAAATATGCATTGGGGTGCCTGGGTGGCTCAGTTGGTTAAGGGTCCGACTTCAGCTCAGGTCACGATCTCACAGTCCGTGAGTTTGAGCCCTGCGTCGGGCTCTGGGCTGATGGCTCAGAGCCTGGAGCCTGCTTCTAATTCTGTGTCTCCCTCTCTCTCTGCCCCTCCCCCGTTCATGCTCTGTCTCTCTCTGTCTCAAAAATAAATAAACATTAAAAAAATTAAAAAAAAAAAAGAATATAAATATGCATAAAACACAGTCCCTGCTTTTAAGGAAGTTTATTTCATTATGTCATTTGGTAAATATTTACTGAGCACCTACTATATACAGAGACAATTCCAGTATTCGGGACTTAAGAGTAAAAAGAATAGACAAGATCCTTGTCCAAATGAACTCACACTCTTGGGGAGGCGGGGTGGGGGGGGGGACACAGTCAATAAAGTAAACAAAAAAACATAACTGCAGAAAAAGAAAAATGAAAAGAGCAGTATGACAGAGAGTGACAGGGTTAGGAGGAGATGCAGGGATGCTACTTTAAGTTGGTTGATCACAAACAACAGAATGTTAACAATTACTGAAGCTTGATGATGGTAATTCACTGTATTAGTCTCTCTACAGTATTTACTTTAAATTTTTAAAGCCATAGATTGGTAGGATAATCATGGAAGGTTTCAATGAACTGACGTCCGAGCTAAGATTTAAAAAGTAGTAACAGGCCATGTTCCCCCATGACTTCCAGATAGGGGAAACAGCTGGTGCGAAGGGCCTAAGAAGCTCAGAGCCTTTATGAGGAAAAAAAAAAAAGCTGATGTGACAAGCACATGCACTAGGTAGAGAATGGCACAAAGCAAGGCTGTGAAAGCAGAAAGATTCTGTGGGGACCCCACTAAGCAATGGTAAGGAATTTAGAATTAACTCTAAATGCATGAAGCTATTGGAGGATTTTAAACAGGAATGAGAATATAGAATGTCCTTAATTTTGGTTTTCCAAATTATAAAACAAGGTAATTAGGAACTAAACCAGGTAACCCAAAATATATTTGTTTAATAATTGGATGAATTTAAACTTGAAGCATCTTTACCTCCCTAATCACTTTATTTAAGCTGAAACTGAAATTAGTTTGTAAGTCCAAGCACATCAATCTAAGGACACTTAATTCAGTACCTGGAAAAGGTGGCTTAGAAGCACCCTGGGTGAGAAAGAAGTTAGTGTAGAATTGAAAATTTGTCACAGATGTCCAACAAAACTTCCGATCAAACAAAATGTGGGCTAGAATTTCAGACTTTAAAGATTTCATTTAAAGCTGTCACATAAATAAAGTGGAAACGGAGGCTTAGGACAGATGAATGACTTGCCCAAATCACACAGATAAGAGGAAAACAGGGAAGTTGGTATGTGAAGTTCACTTCTTGATTTCTTGTCCAATGTTCTTTCCAAAGCATCATAAAAAAGCAAACATAAAAGTAACTTGGAACCTATACATACAGGAGATAAAGTCACAGGTTTCCTTTTGGGGTGATGAAAATGTCTTGGAACTAGACAGAGATGATAGATGCACAACATTTCAAATCTGCTAAATGCCATTTAATTGTACACTTGAAAATACTTAATGGTTGGGGTGCCTGGTGGCTCAGTTGGTTGAGTGTCCGACTTCAGCTCAGGTCGTGATCTCACAGCTCGTGAGTTCGGGACCCGTGTCGGGCTCTGTGCCGACAGCTTGGAACCTGGAGCCTGCTTCAGATTCTGTGTCTCAAGCTCTCTCTGTCCCTTCCCACCTTGTGCTCTGTCTCTGTCTCTGTCTCTCTCAAAAACAAATAAAAACATTTAAAAAATTAAAAAAAAAAAAAAGAATCACTATCATTATAAAAAAACAGTTAATGGTTAATTTTATGTTAATTTTACCTTGTAATATAATGATTTATAAGCAATATGTATTTGGTTACTCAGATAACCAAAATATATTTCTCAAACATATTTGTTCTTCATTCACATTCCTGAAAAAATTCAGAGCCATTAAGGGGGCATGGGTGTCTTGTTACTAATAAAGGGTTATAAAACAAGTCTCAATAAATTTAAAAGGATGTCAATCATATAAATTACCTTGTCTGACAAAAATGGAATTAAATCAGAAATCAATACAAAGCTCTCTGAAAAAAACCTCAAATATCTGAAACTAAATAACATACTTCTAAATAATCCATGGGAAGGATTATCAAAGGGAAACAATGAAGGAAGAAATCAAAGGACAACAGTGAAAACACCAGAAGGCTTTGCCCTAAAATGAGGAGCAAGACAAGGATGTCTGATCTGACCACTTCTATTAGACATTTTATGGGAAGTTCTAGACAGTGCATAAAAAAAAAAAAAAAAAGAGGTATTCAGATTAGGAAACAAGAAGGAAAAGTATCTTATTCACAGGTCATATGATCACCTATGTAAAAAATTCAATGGAATCTACAAAAAGCCTTCTAAAAGAGTTGCGTATAGAAAGGTTACAGGATATAAAACCAATATACAAAACTCAATAGTATTTTTACATACTAGCAAATAACAAATGGAGTCTTTAAAATAATTAGTTTTTCTGTGAGAAATTAAAGAAAATCTGAATAGAGATACATTTTTATTGGCCAGAAAACTAAATGCTGTTACTGCACCCACTTTCCACAAATTGATACATACATTCAACACAATCTCACAGGCTTTTTTAATAGAAACTGATAAACTAATTCTAAAATTCATATGTAAATGAATATGTAAAAAAGGACAAAAAATAGCCATTACTGAAAATGAACATCAGAGTGAAAATTATTAACATTATTTAATATTAAGACTTATTACAAAGCTATAGTAATTAAGACAATGTGGTATGGCCTACAAATTGAATAACATAGACTACACAGTCCAGAAAAAAGCTCATAAGCAACTGATTTTCAACAAAAGTAGAACAATTCAGTAAAGAATGGCCTTTTCAACAAAATAGTGCTAGAGCACATGCAAAAACAACAACAACAAAAACTACCCCCCCACACACACACAAAACAAAAAACAAAAAATAAAGAACCTCCCCCCAGGGGCGCCTGGGGGGTTCAGGTGATTAAGCATCTCACTTCAGCTCAGGTCATGATCTCACAGTTTGTGGGTTCAAGCCCCTCATCAGGCTCTGTGCTGACAGCTCAGGGCCTAGAGCCTGCTTTGAGTTCTGTGTCTACGTCTCTCTCTGCCCCTCCCCTACTCTTCACACTCTCTCTCAAAAATAAATAAAACATTAAAAAAATTTTTTAACGTATGAAAAAAAAAAACCCTGCCCCCAAAACAAAAACTTTGATCAATACCTCACGCAATATGCAAAAACTAACTCAAAATGGTTCACAGACAGGGGCACCTGGGTGGCTTAGTTGGTTAAGCAACCTACTCTTGGTTTCGGCTCAGGTCATGATCTCACAGTTCATGAGATCAAGTCCTGTGTTGGGCTATGCACTGATAGCACAGAGCTTGCTTGGGATTCTCTCTCCCTCTATGCCCCTCAAAAAAAAAAAAAAAAAAAGGTTCATAGACCTAGATATAAACTATAAGACAATAAAACTTCTAAAAACTAACTTAAGAGAAAACCTCTGTGACCCTGAATAAGGACAATTTCTTAGATATGATAATAAAAGCACACCTACAAAATAATTGATAGATAAATTAGAATTGATCAAAATTTTAAATTCTGAAAAGAAAACCTACAGACTAAGAAAAAATGTATTATCTTATTTCTGAAAAAGAATATTTCTGATAAAAGACTTACACCCAGGATATATAAATAACTTATACTGACAGCCCAATCTTGAAATAATTTTATGTTTATTTTGAGAGAGGGAGAGTTCAGGCATGCATGCAAGAGGGGGGAGGGGGGAGGGGGGAGGGGGGAGGGGGAGGGGGGAGGGGGAGGGGGAGGGAGAGGGAGAGGGAGAGGGGGGAGGGAGAGGGAGAGGGAGAGGGAGAGGGAGAGGGAGAGGGAGAGGGAGAGAATATGAATATCTTAACCAGGCTCCATAGTGTCAGCACAGAGCCCAACAGGGGGCTCAATCTCATGAACCATGAGATCATGACCTGAACAAAAAACAAGAGTCAGATGCTTAACTGACAGAGCCACCTAGGTGTTACCCTCCCCAATTTTTTAAATGAGTAAGAGATCTTAGAAATTTCACAAAAAATATGTGAATAGTTACTAAATACATAAAAAGTTGCTGGACGTTATTAGCATTAGAGAGATACCAATCAAAGCAACAATGAAATACAACTTCACAACTACTAGATGTCTATAATCAAAACGACAGCCAATAAGAGATATTGATGATAATGTGGAGAAACTCGAACTCTTATACATTGCTGTTGAGAATATAAACTGATGCAGCCACTTGGTAAACAAGTTTGGCAGTTTATTAAAAAGTTAAATGTAACTAATCCTACTCCTAGGTCCCCACCCCAGAGAAAAGAAAATACACAACCACACAAACACCTATGAGCAAATGCATACGGATGGCTATTATTCATAAAAGCCAAAAAGGAGAAACAACAAATGTTGTGGACAGTGGAAACCCAAATGTCCACCATCTGATGAATGGATAAACAAAAAGGCGTACATTCATACAAGGGAATGCTATTCAGCCAGAAAGTAAGTATTCAAACAAGAAAAAATGAAGACATGTCTATAGCACAGTCAACCTAAAAAACCTCCCAATGGTCAAACCAACAATATGAGCAAGAAAAAAAATGTATTAGATTAAAACCCACAATAAAATGAACATCCACGAATCTATACAGATAACAACAGACTAAGCAGACATAATAACTAAATATAATGTGGTATGCAGGATTTAAACCAGAAACAAAAAGACACTGAAGGAAAACCACTGGTGTCCAAATAAAGTTTGTAGTTAATAATACTGTAGCAAAGTTAGTATCTTAGTTTTTGACAAATGTACCACAGCTGTATCTGATTAAACGTTAGGGAAGTTGGATAAAGGGTATATAGCAGGGGTCAGCAAGCTATAGCCCACAGGCCAAATCCAATCTGCCAACTGTTTTTATAAATAAAGTTTTACTGGAACACAGTCATGCTCATTCACTTACTGTCTATGGCTGGTTTTGCCCTATGTTGGCAGAGTTGAGTACTTCTAAGAAAGATCACTGGGTACACAAAGTCTAAAATATTTACTATCCCATTTTTTACAGGAGAAGTTTCCTGACTCCTAATACACATGAACTCTTTGTATTGTCACTGTAAATTCTTTGTAAATCTAAAATGATTCTAAAATTAAAAGTTGGTTTTTGTTTTTTAAGTAGGCTTCACAGTGCAGAGCCCAACACCGGGCTTGAACTCACGACCCTGAGATCAAGACCTGAGCTGAGATCAAGAGTCAGACACTAGCTGACTGAGCCACCCAGGCGCCCCTTAAAAGTTTTTATTTATTTTTCTTTTAAGTTAAAAGTTCACCTACCATATTATCTAGTCACTCTACTTCTAGGTATTTACTCAAGAAAAATGAAAGCACTTGTTCACAGAATGGCACACAAATGTTTGCCAATAGGTGAACTAGATAAATAATGTACATCCACAAAGTGGAACAGTACTCAGCAATAAAAAGAAATGAGATATTAACACATTCTACAACATGGGTGAATTTCAAAGTAATTATGTTGAGTAGATGAAGAGCAGCCCTCCAGAAAAATATGTACTGTATGATTCCACTTATATCAAATTCTGGGAAATACAAACTAATATATAGTGACAGAAACAGATCTAGTGTTACCTAGGAAAAGGGAAGCAGGGAAGGACCGTAAGTAAGGATTATAAAAGGGTTCAAGAGAACTCTTGGGGATCATGGGTATGTTCACTATCTTGACTGTGATGATGATATACAAGTGTCTACATGTCAAAACTTATCATATTGTACATATATGTGTACATATACACAATTTATTGTATGTCAATTATATGTCAATAAACCTGTTTTTTTTTTTTAATTTTTTTTTTTTCAACGTTTATTTCTTTTTGGGACAGATAGAGACAGAGCATGAACGGGGGAAGGGCAGAGAGAGAGGGAGACACAGAATCGGAAACAGGCTCCAGGCTCTGAGCCATCAGCCCAGAGCCCGACGCGGGGCTCGAACTCACAGACCGCAAGATCGTGACCTGGCTGAAGTCGGACGGTTAACTGACTGCGCCACCCAGGCGCCCCAATAAACCTGTTTTTTTAACAAATTACTTTGATTTCAAAAAAAAATTTAGTCTTCTAATCTCAAGCAGTTGTATGGAGAAACAGACTAACCCATCAACAAAATCTCTTCAGCTGTCAATTGCTGTAATCCACTTCTTCCTTCCTCTAGAATATTTATTGTTTGGAGGAGGGTTTTAAATCACAGCCACACTTGTTCTAGAAGAAGTCTAAAGACAATCCTGCAAGCACAAGACTCTCTTGAGGTCCTGCCAACAAATGCTACAGAGGCAAATGAAATCACACTTACCCAGATAAGCATGTTACTTACAGAACAAACTTCCTCCCCCTATCATCCACCTTTAGAACAACCTCTCTTCTATCTCTGGCCTTCCCAGACTTGCTGTCTTTCTTTATGTTCCTAAACCTGGGAGAAAAGAAAATGGTAGCCAGCACAGGAGTTAGAACACAGCTTTTTATCCTAGAGGATAAAAGAAGAGTTTGGAGATGATACAGGCATAGCTCTAAAACACTGCAGGTTCAATCCCAAGCTATCACAATAAAGCACATATTGTAATAAAGTGTGTCAAATGAAATTTTTTATTTCCCAGTGCATAAAAAAGTTATGTTTACACTATCTAATCTATTAGTATGCAATAGCATGTCTTATAAAACAATGTACATACCCTAATTTTTTTAATTTTTTAAAAAATGTTTTAGGGGCGCCTGGGTGGCGCAGTCGGTTAAGTGTCCGACTTCAGCCAGGTCATGATCTCGCGGTCCGTGAGTTGGAGCCCCGCGTCAGGCTCTGGGCTGATGGCTCAGAGCCTGGAGCCTGTTTCCGATTCTGTGTCTCCCTCTCTCTCTGCCCCTCCCCCGTTCATGCTCTGTCTCGCTCTGTCCCAAAAATAAATTAAAAAAAAAACGTTGAAAAAAAAATTAAAAAAAAAAAATGTTTTATTTATTCTTGAGAGAGAGAGAGAGAGAGAGAGAGAGAGACAGAGCATGAACAGGGGAGGCGCAGAGCAAGAGAGGGACACAGAATCCAAAGCAGGCTCCAGGCTCTGAACTGTCAGCACAGAGCCTGATGCGGGGCTCCAACGCACAGACCATGAGATCATGGCCTGAACTGCAGTCAGATGCTCAACCGACTGAGCCACCCAGGCACCCCTACATACCATAATTTAATTTACAAATACTTTATTACTAAAAGATGCTAAACTAACCATCATCTGAGATTTCAGTGAGTTGTCATCTTTTTGCTTGTAGAGGGTCTTGTCTCCACATTGATCAGGCTGCTAACTAATCAGGGTGGTGGCTGCTGAAGGCTGGGGTGACGGTGGCAATTTCTTAAAATAAGACAATGAAGGGGCGCCTGGGCAGTTCAGTCGGTTGAGCGTCTGACTTCAGGTCATGATCTCAAAGCTCGTGGGTCCGAGCCCCATGTCACGTTCTGTGCTAACAGCTCAGAGCCTGGAGCCTGCTTCAGATTCTATGTCCCCCTCTCTCTGCCCCTCCCACGCTTGTGCCCTGTCTCAAAAATAAACATTAAAAAAAAAAAAAAGACAATGAAGTCTGTCACATTGACTGACTCTTCCTTTCACAAACTTATTTCTCTGTAGCTTGAAATGCTGTTTGATAGCATTTTACCCAGAGAACTTCTTTCTAAATTAGATCCTTCTGCTGCTTTATCAACTCAATTTATGTAATAGTCTAAACCCTTGTTGTCATTTCAACAATCTTCACAGCATCTTCACCAAGATTAGATTCCATCTCAAGAAACCATTTTTATTGTTCATCCACAAGAAGCAACTCCTCATCCATTCCGGTTTTATCATGAGACTGCAGGAATTCAGTGATGTCTTCAGGCTCCACTTCTAATTCTGGTTCTCTTGCTGTTTTCATCACATGTGCAGTTACCTCCTCCACTGAAAGTCATCCACCAGCGCTGGAATCAACTTCTTCCAAACTCCTGCTTATGTTGATATTCTGACCTCTTCTTGTGACTCACAGATGTTCTTAATGGCATCTAGAATGGTGAATCCTTTCCAGAAGTTTTCAACTTATTTTGCCCAGATGCATGAGAGGAATCACTATCTATGGCAGCTATATACCCTTATGAAATGTATTTCTTTTTTTTTTTTTTTAATTTTTTTTTTCAACATTTATTTATTTTCGGGACAGAGAGAGACAGAGCATGAACGGGGGAGGGGCAGAGAGAGAGGGAGACACAGAATCGGAAACAGGCTCCAGGCTCTGAGCCATCAGCCCAGAGCCCGACGCGGGGCTCGAACTCACGGACCGCGAGATCGTGACCTGGCTGAAGTCGGACGCTTAACCGACTGCGCCACCCAGGCGCCCCATGAAATGTATTTCTTAAATAATAAGACTTAAAAATTGAATTACTCCTTGATCCACGGGCTGTGGAATGAATGTTGTTAACAAACAGGAAAACAACACTATCAGAGCTCTTAGGTCACTGAGAAGAATATTCTGAAAGGAATATTTTTTTCTGAGCAGATCTCAACAGCGGGCTTAAAATAGTTAGTAAGCCATGTTGTACACAGATGTGCTGTCATCCAGGCTTTGTTGTTCCATTTGTAGAGCACAGGTAGAGTAGATTTAGCATAATTCTTAAGGGCCCTGGAATTTTCAGGATGGTAAATGAGCATCAAAATTTAAAGTCATCAGCTCCATTAGCCCCTACCCAAGAGACTCAGCCTGTCCTTTGAAGTTTTGGGCCAGGGGGAGGCTGGGTGGCTCAGTCAGTTAAGCATCTGACTCTTGATTTCAGCTCAGGTCATGATCTCATGGTTCCTGAGTTGAAGCCCCATGTCAGGCTCTGTGCTGACAGTGCAGAGGCTGTTTGGGATTCTCTCTCTCCCTCTCTCTCTCTGTCTGCCCCTCCTCCACTTGCACACATGCTCTCTTTCTCAAAATAAATAAATAAACAAACATTTAAAATAAATAAAACAAAATGAAGTTTTGAGTCAGGCACTGCCTTGCCTCCTAGATGGCATCTTCTTCCAACAGAAGGCTGTTTTGTTCACACTGAAAAGCTGTTTAGTGTAGTCACATTTGTTAATGATCTTAGCTAGATAAGATTCTGAATAACTGGCTGCAGCTTCGACATCAGCACTTGCTCCTTCACCTTGCACTTTTATATCATGGAGATGGCTTTTTTCCTTAAACCTCATACACCAACCTCTGCTGGCTTCAAACTCTTCTTCTGCAGCTTCCTCTCCTCGCCTCTTTCAGCCTTCACAGAATTGAAAGATGGGCTGTGCCCAGGATTAGGCACTGGCTTAAGGGATCGTTGTGGCAGGTTTGATCTCCTGTGCAGACCACTACAACACTCTCCCTATCAGCAACAGGGCTGTTTTGCTTTCTTATCATCCTTGAGTTCACTGGAGTAGCACTTTTAATTTCCTTTAAGAGGTTTCTTTTGCATTCACAACTTGGCTAACTAGAAGAGGCCTAGTTTTCAGCCTATCTTGGCTTTCAACACGATTCCTCACTAAACTTAATCATTTCTAGCTTTTGATTTAAAGGGAGAGACATGAGATTCTTCCTTTCACTTAGGGACCATTGCAGGGTTATTAATTGGCCTAACTTAAACATTGTTGAGACTCAGGGAATAGGGAGGCCCGAGGAGAAGCAGAGATGAGGGAACAACAAAGTCAGTGAAGCAGTCAGAACACACATTTATCCATTAAGTCTGCCATCTTATATGGGTGTGGTTCATAGAACCCCAAAACAATTACAAAACCAACATCTAAGATCACCGATCACAGATCGCTGTAACAAATAAAATAATGAAAAACTGTGAAATATTGTGCAATTACAAAAATATGACATCGAGACACAAAGTGAGCAAATGCTGTTGGAAAAATGGAGCGGTCTTGCTCAACCCAGGGTTACCACAAACCTTCAATCTGTAAAAAACACAGTATCTGCAAAGTGTAATAAAACAAGGGATACTTGTAGTCTCTAGCTTCTAATTTAACCTCACTCAGCTCCCTCACAAGCAACTATACCACTAAGTTACTCTCTACCTTACTATACATCAGATACACCTGTCACTAAGTTCTCCACTTCCCACATACCTTTCGTTACTTTTATATATACCATCCCTCTTCCTCAGTCACTCAACCTGAGTTTGACATTAAAATTAAGGGTAATCCTAAAGAACACTTTGAAACTATGTTCAAGGGGGAAAGATCTGGATTTTTTCATCTGCAAAGAAATTAATTACATTTTTATGGAAAAGTATGTAAATAAAACACTCACAAATTAAACATTATTATCTGATTACCAAAGTCACACAAAAATGTGTTTATTTTAGACAATTCCCTGCATGTTCAAAGAAATAGACACTGTTAATGCCTTCAGAAAGTCTAAAGGAAAGTGACAAAACTCTGGCAAATATGGAAACAAAATTTGAATTTTAGATTAAAAAATACCATTTTAGAACTTAATATAAAATGTATCCAACTATGACATGTTAACTTAAGAATTACAATAAGCCTAATAATGAAAAAATAATTGCCACATTAGCATGCCAGCATTAAATGTGGGGCCCAAAATTTAAAGACATGCTGAAAGGATGTATTTCCTAAATTTTAAGATTCTGGAGAAATTTTCCCTTAAATTCAAACACAAAATTCAGAAAGGATAAAATTATATGGAAGTTCATAAATCCACAATTGGTAAAATCCACAATTTTCCATTCATGGCATACTCAGGAATTCCTAAGTGTACTTATGTTGATCCTCCTACCCCAAACCACCATTTACCTCCTCCATTATCCAAACTCTAAACATCCTTCAGAAGCACCTTCCCAGTAGAAGACCTGGGACTTAGAACCGTAAAATGTTAGAGCTAAAAGACAACTTGCCTCACCTAAAGGTGAGAAAATTGAGGTCCACAGGAAGAAACAGACCTGCCAAGGTCACAAAGCTAAAACCTAGAGCTAGGCCCATCCGAATCTGGTGTTCTACATCCTGGGCCTTTTAACTACGCCATTTAATGAGGCCTCCACATTTTCTGAACTGGAAACTTCATTTAAATGTAGAGTTTGATTCAGCACATCTAGCGTGAAGTCTGAGGTCCTGCATTTCTAACAAGTTCCCAGATGATGCTGAAGCTGCTGGTCTTAGAACAGAGATGGAGATGGAGTACAACCGTCTGATAGCATTTGATTCAATCCTATCCAATCTAAGCTTATTATTTACGACTGTTATTTATGACTCTCAAAACTGTATTAAATCTCCCTAAGCTCCAGTTTTTTCATTAAAATATTGCTCAGTAAGGACCAAATGAGATCATTCACATATTAACCCGTAATTCTTGGCACTTACTCAATGTTTGGTAAATAATGGCTAATTTGAGTACAGCTTTTAAGTTGGCACTACAGGAGTATTTTACATGTCTTACGGCATTTATTTCTCACATTAACTCAATGGATAGGTACTCTCATCCCCATTTTTAAAGATGAGGAAACCGGGTGTAAGAGCAGTTAAGTAATTTGTAAAATTGACAGGTACTGAGTTTGGCAATGGGAAACAAACTCAATCAGGTCTCACATTCTGTATTCTTAACCCCATAACTTTCAATAAATGTTAATCATTCTTGGGGAGCCTGGGTGGCTCAGTCGGTTAAGCATCTGACTCAGGTCATGATCTCACAGTTCGTGAGTTCAAGCCTCACGTCAGGCCCTGTGCTGACAGCTCAGAGCCTGGAGCCTGCTTCAGATTCTGTGTCTCCCTCTCTCTCTCCCCTCCCCTGCTCATGCTCGGTCTTTCTCTCTCAAAAATAAACACTAAAAATTTAATAAATAAATAAATAAATAAATAAATAAATAAATAAATATTAACCATTCTCAATAAATGTTAACTATTACTTTTTCCCCAGCCAAGAACTCTCTCCTGAACTCCAAATCCCCATTCATTAATACTTTAATGTCCCACACAGACTTCAAACTAACATTCCCAATCTTACTACCTTCACCCCAGCCTCAAACCTCTTTCCATTTTGCCCATCTCTATGAAGAGTAACAACATCTAGGCAGTCACCAAGCCAGAAACCTGGGACTCACCAGACCAGTGATTCTTCAATTGTGTCAGACCCAATGCTCCCTTCTTTGTAATGCAAATTCTGTAACACCCCCCCCTTTTATTATCCTGATGTGAAATTCATAGGTAATAAAACCTTCCTACATCCATATATATAAACAATCAGTATATTACCACAACTGTAATCAAAGGAGACATAAAATAAAATATATAATAAAATGAATACTCTTGAGTATGTCCTAACAGGTTGGTTTTTTTTTTAGGTAAGCTCTACAGTCAATGTGGGAGCTTGAACTCATGATCCCAAGATGAAGAGTCACATGCTCTATCAACTGAACTAGCCAGGTGCCCCAAATGTATGTTTTTTTTTTTTTCCTCAATGTTTATTTTTGAGAGAGAGAGAGAGAGAGAGAAATTGCATACATGAGCACACAAGAGAGGAGGCGAGGGGCAGATAGAGAAAGGGACAGAGGATCTGAAGGGGGCTCCAGGCTGACAGGAGAGAGTTCGATGAAGGGCTCATACCCACGAACCGTGAGATCATAACCTGAGCCAAAGTCAGGTGCTTAACCAACTAAGCCACCCAGGTGCTCCCCAAATGTCTATTCTTAAACACAGAACCTAAAAGTACAAATGCAGACTGAGTTTTCTAGTATAAGTAAACCAAATATAGCCAGTGATAAACAAGATGATATAGATACAGAATTTTCCAAAATGGCAAAAAACTCTTAGCAATATTCCAAACAAAACAGTATACTCTCTTGATTCACGCAAGAGTCACACTCCTAAATCTTTTAATATATGTTAAAACAGTGAAAAACTACTTTGTGTTTATACGTAAAATAGAAATTTGGATTTAGATTCAAATGTAAATTTTTCCCCATCTAAGAGACACTTCGTAGGATGGGGTGATTTCTTCACTGTTGGGAATGTCTTGTGCATTGTATAACATCCAGTATGCCTGCCCTGCCCACTAAATGCCAGTACTGTCTTCCAATCTCTGTGACCAAAACTGGCTCCATAAATTCTCAGACCACTCCTTGGGGATGATTTGGCCCTGTGGATGGTACAACTGAGCTAGACTATTCCTCTCTTACAAGCTACTGTCCAACCATGTCCAGTTAATTCTATCTCCTATTCTCACATCTAGCCTCTCCTCAATCTCTGTCATCCTTTCTCTAGTTCAGGTCCTGTCATTTCTCACCTAGGGTATTATAACAGCCTTGCTACTTGCCTTTCTGTTTCCAGACTGCTCTACTAACAGTGAACTGTCTACTCTCCAAAGATTATTTATCTATTCAATCAACAAATATTTATTGCACACAGATTACACACCAGACCCATTCTAAATACTCAGTCACGTCACTCTCCCCTGCTCACTTTTACAGCTCATCATCTACAGCACTGTTCAAACAGTGCTTCACTTTTATCTATTTCATATATTGATTCCTTTCAGCAAAGGAAACTTGATTCATAACTTTAACAAAATAATTCACAGCTTTAAAAGAAGTCTGAAAACCCCAATCATCAGAATAAAATCTAAATTAATCAAGTAGTCTTCATATCTTACCACCACCTCACTACTGACATATTTCTCTTCTCTTCCCACTCCCATCAACCTTGCAAATATGCTCCTCCAAAACCTGATATTCCCTAGTCTGTCTTTCCGGTACACTTGCTCTCTTCCATGTTTCCACAGACATTGTTACCTCTGCCAAGTGACCCTTTCTTTCCACCTGTCCAACTGTGGATTCATACTTAGCCCTCTAGGCTCTATTCAAGCCGTGAAACCTTGACAGGCCTCACCATTTCTTCCACTGTAGTTTGCACACTTCCTTTAGAACAAACATCTTATTGTCCTACTACTACTGTTTAAACATTGATCTCTTAAATTTTACAGGCAGTAACCATGTCTTTTCACCTCACTTTCTGGCACTGGTTAGTGTACAGAACTATCCTCTCAGGGATAACCTTATTGAAAAGAAAAGAAACCTCACTCAATACCACTCACTCAAAAAGATAAATGTCCTTACCCAAGTGATGAAAATAAGCATCACTAACAGTAAGCAACTTGAAATTATGGAGGTTCCTATGTGAAACAATAAGTAACAACCACCACCTACAAAGTAGTTTACCAAAAATGTTTAACTTGAACCTATGTAATCTAAGGAATCAGAAAAATCCTAAGTGTAGAATATTCTATAAGATAACTGGCCCAGACTCTTCAAAGGGTTATAAAAAGCAAACAGTGTGGGGCGCCTGGGTGGCGCAGTCGGTTAAGCGTCTGACTTCAGCCAGGTCACGATCTCGCGGTCCGGGAGTTCAAGCCCCGCGTCAGGCTCTGGGCTGATGGCTCAGAGCCTGGAGCCTGTTTCCGATTCTGTGTCTCCCTCTCTCTCTGCCCCTCCCCCGTTCATGCTCTGTCTCTCTCTGTCCCAAAAATAAATTAAAAAAAATAATAATAATAAAAAAATAAAAGAAAAGAAAACAAAATAAAAGCAAACAGTGAAAGGGACTACTCTCGATAAAAAGAAATTTAGTAGTATCAAACTGCAAAACATGACACCCTGATCAGATCCTTGACAAAAAACCAACAAATACAATGATGGCATTTTTGTAATGCAGGGTTGGGGGATTTGAATGTTAAATTAAATAATATCATGAAATGTTTTTAGATAATACTATAAAAACTCATTACATTATGAAAGTTTTAAAAAAAAAATTTTTTTTAGCGTTTACTTATGAGAGAGACAGAGCATGAGCAGCAGAGGGGCAGAGAGAGAGGAGACACAGAATCTGAAGCAGGCTCCAGGCTCTGAGCTGTCAGCACAGAACCCGATGAAGGGCTCGAATCTGCTGACCCGGGAGATCATGACCTGAGCCGGAAGTCAGACACTCAACGGACTGAGCCACCCAGGCGCCCAATATATTATGAAACTTTTTAATTTTCTTTAGAAGCATTAATGGTATTGTGGTTGTATGGGAGAATGTTATTTTTTTATTGCTTAGGCAATGTACACTAAAGTTTTTAAGAGTGAAATGTCATGATGCATGCATGAAGAAAAATGAGTAATTGTATTTAATATACAAATGTTTATATACACATGCACACACATACACAAATTTACTACAAATGTAGTAAAATGATAACTACTGAATCTAAATTTTTTTTTTCAACGTTTATTTATTTTTGGGACAGAGAGAGACAGAGCATGAACGGGGGAGGGGCAGAGAGAGAGGGAGACACAGAATCGGAAACAGGCTCCAGGCTCTGAGCCATCAGCCCAGAGCCTGACACGGGGCTCGAACTCCCGGACCGCGAGATTGTGACCTGGCTGAAGTCGGACGCTTAACCGACTGCGCCACCCAGGCGCCCCGATAACTACTGAATCTAAATGGAGAGTATGTGGGTGTTCATTGCACCACACTTTCAGATTTTCTGTAGGTTTGAAATCTTTAAGGAAAATAAAATAAAAACTAAGTAAATAATTCACATAATCAAACGATCTATAAAGTATCAAGGTAACAGATTAGTTCCTCTTCTCCAATTAACAGATTTTTCTAACGTTTATTTATGTTTGAAAAAGAGAGAGAGACAGACAGACAGACAGACAGGATCTGCTGACAGCATAGCACAATGTGGGACTCAAACTCACAAACCGAGATCATGACCTAAGCTGAAGTCGGAAGCTTAACCGACTGACCCACCCAGATTTACTGTCTTAATTGAATTTTTCACTAATTGTAGATTCATATGCAGGTCTAAGAAATAACAGAGAGAGATATTTGTATACTTTGCTCAGTTCCCCCAAAGGTAACATTTTACAAAACTATAACATTACAACCAAGACACTGACATTGATATCATCTACAAATTTTATTCACATTTTTCCAGTTTTTACTTATACTAATTTACATTTGAGTGTTCATTCATAACTTTTTATCCCATTAATCTACAGAGTATAAGCCATTAAGTACTAGAGGAATCAAAGATAAACAAAAAACTAATTGTGTTGGCTTTTTAAATTATCCTGTACCAACTATTTTGATAATCTATTCTTTATTTTCACCATCAAATTCCAGTTTGCAAAACTAACACACTGTTAATATTGATGCTTCTACAGTACCACTGCAACCAACTTTGGAGGAAAATCCCCTTCGATCAACCTAAAAGGAAGATTGGTCTTTTTCAATGTGGAATGATTCTCTATGCTCCAGAATTAAGCTGGAAAAAGAAATGAGAACTTTGTCTCTAAGAGCCCAGTAGGCTATCCTAGACAAAACTGTTCCATCCAAATATAGAAATACCGCCCATTTCTTAGAAATTAAATGAGGAACAATAAAAATACTTTTTATACACTATCAACAAAAACACTTGAAAAGCAACCCTCAAATTTCTAGAAGAAAACATGGAAGAAATTGTTGCAATCTTAAATTAGGCAGAGATTGCTTAAAAACAATGCCAAAAATATAATCCAGAAGAGAAAAACTGGACAAAATGAGCTTCTCAAACTTAAAAATTTCTGCTCTTAAAGAGACACTGGTTTGTTTTTTTTTTATTTTGAGAAATAGAGAGCAGGAGCTGAGGGGGGGGGGGGCGGGGGGGGGGGGGGAGAAGACGACAGAATCCCAAGCAGGCTGCATGCTATCAGCGGCAGAGCCTGATCAGCCTAATGTGGGACTCAAACTCATGAACCACGAGATCATAACCTAAGCTGAAGTCAGATGCTTAACCAACTGAGCCAACCAGGTGCTCCTTTTTAAATTTTTTTAATGTTTATATTTTAGAAAGAGACAGACTGCGAGCATGAGTGGGGAGTGGCAGAGAGAGAGGGAGAAAGAATCTAGAGCAGGGGAGGGGCAGAGAGAGATGGAGACAGAATCTGAAGCAGGCTCTAGGCTCTGAGCTGTTAGCACAGAAGTTGGACACTTAACGGACTGAGCCACCAGGGCACCCCAACAACTCAACTTTTTAAATGGGCGTTAAGATTTTAAGAGATACTTCACCAAGTGTATGGATGGCAAATAAACATATGAAAAGATATTCAGTATAATTAGTCGTTAGGTAAACATAAAAATCAAACCACAATCTCATCACACAAATTAGGATAGATTAAAAAACAGTAACACTGACATTAACACTGGACGCAGAGGAACCAAAACACAGTGCTGGTGGGAATACCACAAACTACCAAAGTGTTTTCCAAAGGTAAACATACACTTACCTACCATATGACTCAACAATTCTATTCCTAGGTATTCACACAAACATCTGTATGCAAATGCTTAAGGAACTTTATTCATGATCAACAAAACTAGAAACAACTCAAACATTCTTCCACTAAAACCAACTTGTCTCCCCAAAGTGGAATTATTTGGCAATTAAAAGGAATGAAATGCTGACAACATACAACAACACGGATGAATCTTAAATGCATTATGCCACATAAAAGACACCACACTCAACAGGCTACATACTGTAGGATGCCACTTCTATGACAATAGCCAAAATTACAAGGGAAAAAACCAAGTGATTGCCAAGGACTAGAGGAAAGCAGCATACGGTAAATTTCTTGGGTGATGTAGCTATTCTACACCTTGATTGTGGTAGTAGTTATACAACTATGAAAAGTCACAGAAACGTTCACTAACAGCTGAAGGAGGAAGATTTTAATATACCTAAACTATACATCAATCAAAATAATAAAAAAAGCAGTTTGTTTGGAAAATAATTTGGTATTTTATAGAGTTAAACATACACTTACATATGATCTAGCAATTCTACTGGATATTTACTCAAGACAATTAAAAACAAGTGCACACAAAGACTTACCTGTATGTGAATATACTCAACACTTTTATTTACAACTGCCAAAACCTGGAAATAACTCATATGTCCATCAGTAAGAAAATGGATAAACTGAGGTACAGCCACATAATGAAACATGTATTAGAAATGTTTGCTCTTTGCGGTGTCTGGGTGGGTCAGTTGGTTAAGCATCGGATGGACTTCAGCTCACGTCATGATCTCATGGTTCGTAAGTTTTGAGTCCCACATCAGGCTCTGTGTTGACAGCTCAGAGCCTGGAGTGTGCTTCGGATTCTGTGTCTCTCTCTGCCCCTCCCCTGCTCGTGCTCTGTTCTGTCTCTCAAAAATAAATAAACATTTAAAAATTTTTTTATAAATGTTTGCTCGTCTTGCAGAACAAGTTACTCACAACCCAAGGTTTTACTTGTACTACTTTACAATTAAATTAAAAAAACTAACCACCGAAGGGCACCTGGGTGGCTCTGTCAGTTAAGCATTGGACTTTATCTCAGTTTGAGCCTCTCTGGTGAGAATGAGCCCTGTGTCTGATGAGAAGGAGCCCTGCTTCTCTCTCTCCCTCTATGCCCCTCCCTCATTTGTGCCCATTCTCTCTCAAAAAGAAAAGATTAACCACTGATACACACAATGGGGCTGCATCTTAAAATCATTATGTTAAAGGAAGCCAGATATAAAAAGCACACTCTATATTTACAGGAAATTCTAGAAAAGGTAAGCTAATCTATAGTGAGAGAAAGCAGATCAGTAATCCACCAGAGTGGAAGTCAGGGTCAACTGCCAAGGGATAAAACAAATATACGTATATTTGGAAATGAAAAAAAATGTTCTACGTCTTGATTTAAATGGTGGTAATTACAAGTTGGATGCATTTACCAAAACTCAAACTACATACTTAAAAAAGGATGTCCTTGATTGTATTTAAATTATAGTTCAATAAAATTGATTTTAAAAATTTGTCAATGACCAATCTGAATATAAAACAATTTCGGGGCGCCTGGGTGGCTCAGTCGGTTAAGCGGCCGACTTCGGCTCAGGTCATGATCTCACGATCCGTGGGTTCGAGCCCTGCGTCAGGCTCTGTGCTGACAGCTCAGAGCCTGAAGCCTGTTTCAGATTCTGTGTCTCCCTCTCTCTGACCCTCCCCTGTTCATGCTCTGTCTCTCTCTGTCTCAAAAATAAATAAATGTTAAAAAAAAAAAAATAATTTCATTCACAACAGCATCAAAAAACCCCAAAATATTTCTGAACAGATTTAACAAAAGAAGCACCAAACTTGTATTTGGAAAATTACAGGGGCGCCTGGGTCACTCTATCGGTTGAGCGTTCCATTCTTGGCTTCAGCTCAGGTCATGGTCTCACAGTTTGTGGGACTGAGCCCCACTTTGTGCTCTGTGCTGACAGCATGGAACCGGTTTAGGATTCTCTCTCCCTCTCTCTTTCTACCCCTCCCCCCATCAAAATAAATAAACTTTAAAAAAATTACAAAACATTTGTCAAATAAAAGATCTAAATAAAAGGGAAAACATCCCATGTTCATGGGTTAGAAGACTCAACATTGTTAAAACTGATCTACAGAGGCAAAGCAATCCCTATCAGAACCTGATACAACTATCCTAGCTGACCTCTTAGTAGAAATTGACAACCTGACCCTCAAGGGACCCAGCATAGCCAAAACAAACCTGAAAGAGAACAAAAGAAGAGGGCTCACAGCTCCAGATTTCAAAACCCACTACAAAGCATCATTAATCAACACATTGGAATATGGGCACAAGGACACACATACAGTTCACTGACAAAGAATTAAAAGTTTAGAAATAAACCCACATATGCATGGTCAACTTATTTTCGCCAAGGGTGTCAAGGTAATTCAATACAGAAAGAAAAAAACAATAGTCTTTTCAACAAATTGTGCTGGGACAACTGGACAGCTACATGAAAAAGAATGAAGTCGGACCCTTAACCTCACATCGTATATAAAATAATACAAAATGGATCAAAGACCCAAATACTATAAAACTTATAGAAGAAAGCACAAGGGTAAATCTTTATGACCTTGGATTTGGCAAAAGATTCTTAGCTATGACACCAATAGCATGAGCAATAAAAGAAAAAATAAATTTCAAACTTGTTTTTCAAAGGACATCATCAAAAAAGTGATGAAAAGGCAGCCCTACAGAATGGGAGAAAATATTTTCATCTCATATAACTGATAAAGAACTTATATCTAAGATATATAAAGAACTCTTATAATTCAGGGTGCCTGGCTGGCTCGGCCAGTAGAGTATGCAACTCATGATTTCAGGATTATGAGTTCAAGCCCCACACTGGGAGTAGATTTTACATTAAAAAAGGAAGGAAGGAAGGAAGGAAGGAAGGAAGGAAAGAAAAAGAAAGAACTCCTGACTCAATAAGAAAAAAAGGCAACCCAATTTTAAAATGAGTAAAGAATGTGATTTGCTATTTCTCCAAGATATACAAAAATGGCCAATAAGCAAATAAAAAGATGACAACAGCATTAGTTCATCAGAGAAATGCAAATCAAGACCACACTGAGATACTACTTCACACCAACTAGATGGCTAGACTACAGTCAGATAACAAGATAACAAGTGTTGGCAAGGATGTGGAAAAATCAGAACCTTCATATACTGCTGGTGGGAAAGACAACGGATGCAGCCTGTTTGGTAAACAGGCAGTTTCTCAAATGCTCAAATACAGTTACTGTATGACCCAGCAATCCCACTCCTGGGTATATACCCAAGAAAAATGAAGACATATGACCACACAAAAACTTTATACCACTGTTCATAGCAGTATTTTCATAACTGCCAAAAGGTAGAAATAACCTAAATACCCATCAACAGGTAAATAAAATATAGTATGTCCATACAATGGAATATCATTATTCAGCCATAAAAAGGAATGAAGTACTGGTATTTGCTGCAACTTGGATGAACCTTGAAAAAATACACTAAGTGAAAAAAAAAAACCAGTCACATTAGGCCATATATTATATGATTTTTTTTCATTATGAAAACTTAGAAAAAGGGTATCTATAGAAACAGAAAGCAGATTAGTGTTTGCTTAAGGCTGGGGGAGAAGTAACTACGAAGGCAGAAGTAGTAATAGCAAAAGAGGGGTCTTTTATAGGCAAAGAAAATGTTTTAAAATTGATTGTGGTGATAGTTGCACCTATCTGTAAACATACTAAAAATCACTAAATTTCACAATTCGAATGTGTGAATTATATGGTATTGAATTCTATCTCAATAAAACTATTCAATTGTACTCTGTGATCGCGTTAATCCACATAAGCACAATACACCGCACTGATTTGTTTTAACAATTTTACTGCATTATAATTTGATTTCAAAATACGGGAAGTCAAAAAACGTCTTTATTATAAAATGCCTTTCTCCCAAATGATTCACAGTTATAGTATCATTATCATAATTCAAAATCCATATTAAGAAAAAATTAGTAATAATAACCAGTTGTTGAAATCCACTTATGAAATCCCTCATATGCTTTAGCTCATTCAAATTTCCTAATAACCCTAAGGACTAAGTGAGGAACTTGCCAATGATGAAACTGAGGCTCAGACAAGTTAAGTAGCTAGCTGTCCAGACCTTGAGTACAGCCTGGACTGGAGCCAGTGTTATTCCAATAAACTGTCTCTTTTTTCCTTATTATTTCACCTAATTAACTTTCAGCTTGAAATTTAAATCATTTTACCAAACTTTCCCTTAAAAACTATTCCCCTTGGGGCGCCTGGGTGGCGCAGTCGTTTAAGCGACCGACTTCAGCCAGGTCACGATCTCGAAGTCCGGGAGTTCGAGCCCCGCGTCAGGCTCTGGGCTGATGGGTCAGAGCCTGGAGCCAGTTTCCGATTCTGTGTCTCCCTCTCTCTCTGCCCCTCCCCCGTTCATGCTCTGTCTCTCTCTGTCCCAAAAATAAATAAACGTTGAAAAAAAAAATTAAAAAAAAAAAAAAAACAAAAAACTATTCCCTTAACAGCCAAACACAATGTTAGAACCAGTATAGAGATGGGAACAACATCTGTAAAAGTCACTGTGGGGACAACTGAGGATATCTGAATATATCATTATAGAATTATTAATTTTCTTGGGGGTGCCTCGGTGGCTCAGTCAGTTGGGCATCCGACTCTTGGTTTTGGCTCAGGTCATGGTCTTGCAGTTAGTTTGGGCCCCACGTTGGGCCTGTGCTGGCAGTGCAGTGTTGGCTTGGGATGGTCTCTCTGCCCCTCCCCCACTCTCTCCCTCAAAAGAAAGAAATAAACTTAAAAAAAGAATTTTCTAAAATGTGAACACACGATTGCGGTCATTTAGAGGAAGGTCCCTATTCTTCAGAAGTGCATACCAAAATATTTTCTAGATAAAGTATCATCACAATGCCAACTTACTTTCTAATGGTTCAGCGCAAAAGAAAACAAAAAGCTGATATGGTGAAATGTTAACAATTGGTGAATCTAAAGTCAAGTACTTACAGGGGTTCACTTATACTTAGGTCTCTGAACTTCACTAGAGGTTGAATTTTTTCAAAGTAAAAAGAAAAACTGAGATCTGAATCTTTGAAAAATGACTTCACTCTTAATATTGTTATATCAATGTACATTCACTTTAGAAAATTTCCAAGAAAACAAAAAAAATTTTATAAAATTATATTCTTATAAGACACTAAAAACAGTTTTGAATCAAATACTTAGCATTGATGAATGAAAATTGTGAATGCTGACTTAATATAAAAGGAATGAATGATGGAGGGGCACATGGCAGGCTCAGTAAGTACAATATACGACTCCTGAACTCAGGGTCTTGGGTTCCAGCCCCACATTGGGTGTACAGCCTACTTTAAAAAAAGAAAAAAGGAATGATGGAACTTGAAATCACCTATTTGGCAACTATGATGTAATGAATAAGGCAAAGAATCACACACAGATTAAAATTACTAATGGGTAAAATTTCGATGAGAAATAGGAGGTTTGTATAGTATTCCCCCACCAGATATGTATTAATTATAAGGGAAAAACAGTAACTTCACATTGGTGAAACCTAGCAGATACCATCTTAAACCAAGTGACCAAAATTAATAACAACCAGCAACGATAAAGTGACCAACTGGCATCAATGTAACTCCTGATATGATGCACAAAGGACACTACACCACTTCTTTAGCATTCCTACCAAAACACAGGAACTGAATCTAATCATGAGGGTATATTCAACAAGCCCAAATTAAGTGGCAATCAATAAAATGTACTCTTCCCAAAAGGTCAAGGTCATGAAAGACTAGCTTAAAAATCATTCCAGATTAAAGGAGACTAAAGACGGGCACTCGGGTGGCTCATTCGACTAAACATTTAACTCTTGGCTTTAGGTCAGGTCATGATTTCAACAGTTTCAGTGAGTTCGAGCCCCACATCAGGCTCCATACTGACAGTGTGGAGCCTGCTTGGGATTCTCTGTCTCCCTCTCTCTGCCACTCCCCCACTTGTTCTGGCTCTGTCTCTCTCAAAATAAATAAACTTAAAAAAAAAAACAACAAAAAAGGAGCCTTTAGAGACCCAATAACTAAATGCAATGCATGATCCTAGATTAAAAACCTGACCCACAAAAATAATTTCTAAAATAATACATTAAAAATAAATAATACATAAATCACATGTATATTAGTATGGGGTAGGTTGATAATATTCGATGTATTATCTATAGATCTTATTTAGTATTAATTTCCTGATTTTGATAACTGTACTATGGTCATGTGAGAAAATGTCAAGAGTTAACATGTCTGAAACTTACTCTCAGTACAGGGGGGAGAAATTATTATATAGGTATAAACAGTGGATGAACGAATGGATGATGGATAGAGGAGGAATGATGGGAAGAGGGAGGTAATGATAAAGCAAACGTAGAACCTGGGTGAAGGGATTCAGGAATTCTGCACTAGTCTTACAGCTTTTCTGTAAGTTTGACATTATTTAAAAATTAAATAATGTTTAAAGAGCACTAGCCAGTGTTACAGTAGAATGGGAAAATAACAAAATAATTCTTAAAAGATATTGATACACTCTGCACATAATTTAAGTATTAAGGGAAAAAACTGGATTTCTCTCACTTCTAAAATGTCATTTCTGAGGCACCTGGGTGGCTCAGTCGGTTGAGCATCCGACTCTTGACATCGGCTTAGGTCATGATCTCATGGTTCATGAAATCGAGCCTCACGTTGGGCTGTATGCTGATAGCGCTGGGCCTGTATGGGATTCTGTCTTTCTCTCTCTCAAAATAAATAATACACTTAAAAAAAAATAGTAAAATAAAATGTCGTTTTTCCTGGGGAGCCTGGCAGGTTCAGTTGGTAGAGCATGCAACTCTTGATCTCGGGGTTTTGAGTTCGAGCCCCATGTTGGGTTTAGGGATTACTTAAAAATAAAAATCTTTTTTAATGTCCTTTTTTCTCTGACAGTTTTGCTTAAAAGTTCTTTTCAATGCCACAATATTAAAGAAAATTTACTTTTACCTACCTTCCAACAAGCCCATAAAAAACCTGCACTGGATATCAATTTTCCTCTCTTAGAAACACTAACATTCAGTTCCTTTACCAATAAAGGTCTTGGCATTCTACTGAGAACTTTCTGGGTTCGTGTATGGGCTCTGCCACCTGCTGGCTATGTGACCTTGGACAAATCATTTCGCCTGTTCGCCTCCATTTCTTCATTTGCAGGGTGAGATAAAGGTGATGTTTACCTCATGGGGGAATTAAAAATAAATACAACTCAATAGCAAAAAAAAAAGAACAATCTGATTTAAAAATGGGCAGAAAGGGGCACCTGGGTGGCTCAGCTGGTTATGCGTCTGACTCCTGATTTCAGCTCAAGTCATGATCTCACAGTTTGGTTCATGGGTTCAAGCCCCACATTGGGCTCTGTGCTGACAGAGTGGAGCCTACCTGGGATTCTTGATCTCCTCTCTCTTCCCTCCCCTACTTGCGCACACGCTCTCTTTCTCTCTCTCAAAATAAACTTAAAAATAAATAAATAAATAAAATTTTAAAAAAGAAGTAAAAATGGGCAGAAGATGTGAGTGGACATATTTCCAAAGACACACAAGTGGCCAACAGGAACATGAAAAGGTGCTCAACATCACTAATCATCAGGGAAATGCAAATCAAAACTACAGTAAGATATTACTGGACACCTGTTAGAATGGCTATAATCAAAAAGACAAAAAATAACAAGCATTTAGTGAGGATGTGGAAAAAAGAAAACCTTTTGCACTATTGGTGAGAATATAAATTGGTGCAGCCAATTATGTAATACAGTATAGAGGTTCCTCAAAAAATTAAAAATGGAACTACCCCACAATCCGATAATTCCACCTCTAGGTGTATACAAAAGAAGTGAAAACACTACATTGAAAAAGATACCTGCACGCCATGTTCACTGCAGCATTATTCACAACAGCCAAGGTATGGAAGCATCTAAGGGTCCACCAATGAATCCATAAAGAAAATGTGGTATACACACACCAATGGGATATTATTCAGCAATAAAAACAAAAAAACAAAAAAAAAAGAGGGATCTTCCCATTTGCAAGAACATGGATAGAGCCTGAGGGCATTATGCTCAGTGAAATAAGTCAGATAGAGGACAAATAGTGTATGACCTCATTTATATGTAAAACCTTAAGATTTAAAAAAAAAAAAAGAAAAACAAAAATTCCACCAAACTCATAGATAGGGAGAACAGACTGGTGGTTGCCAGAGGCAGAGTAGGGGGTGGGCAATATGGTAGTCAAAAGTTACAAAATAAATAGGTCCTGGGGATGTGATGTATAGCATGGTGACCATAGTATACAATACTATATATTTGAAGGTTGCTAAGAGTAGATCTTTTTTTTTTTTTTTTAAATAGGCTCCACGCCCAATATGGGGCTTGAACTCACAACCATGAGATCAAGAGTTACATGCTGTACTGACTGAGCCAGCAAGGTGCCCCTAAGACAGTAAGTCTTTAAAAGTTCTCATCACAAGAAAAAAAGTCTGCAATTGTGTCTGGTGATGGACGTAGTTTTAACTAGACTTACTGTGGTTGTCACATCACAGTATATAATATCAAATCGTTATGTTGTGCACCTGAAACATTAACATAATGCTGTACGTCAATTATATCACAATTTTAAAAAAGAATAGATAGGGGCGCCTGGGTGGCTCAGATGATTAAGAGTCCAACTCTGGATCTCAGCTCAGGTCATGATCTCACGGTTTGTGAACTTGAAGTCCTGTGTCTAGCTCTGTGCTGACAGCACGGAGTCTGCTTGGGATTCTGTCTCTCTCTGCCCCTCCCCTGCTCTTGGTGTTCTCTCTTTCAAAATAAATAAATAAATTTAAAAAAAAAGAAAAAGAATAGATAAGTTCATGCATAAGAAACACTTGATGTAGTGCCTGGAGCACCCACCATGGGCACCAAATTCATATTAGCTTATATCATGAAACAGAAGATTTAAAAATGACTGAAGAAAACTCAAAACTTAAGACTTAAAACAGAAGGTTGGCACCTGGGTGGTTCAATTGGTTTAAGCTTCTGACTCTTGATTTAGGCTCAGGTCATGATCTCAGGGTTTGTGAGTTTGAGCCCTGTGTCAGGCTCTGGGCTGACAGTGCGGAACCAAATTGGGATTCTCTCTCCCTCTCTCTCTGACACCCCCCCCCCCCGCCCCTCAAAACAAATAAATAAAACATTTTTTAAAAAAGACTTAAAACAGTAGGTTATAAGAAAAGTCTAATGATTTAAAACACTAATCCCAGGGTGTCTGGCTGGCTCAGTTGGAAGAGTTTGTGACTCTTGAACTTGGGGTCATGTGTTTGAGCCCCAAGTTTGGTGTAAGAGATTGCTAAAAAAATAAATAAACTTAAGAAAAATAAAAACACTAATCTCATCATGGAGAAAAAAGATTTCTGTTCATGGCTGTTAAGATAGAAAACAACTAAAAATAACCTCAATGTCCCATAGAGGATTGGTTAAATAAGAGTGCCAATAATGTGAAACTATTAAAAGTCATAATGTAGGAGATAAAAGGGCAGTCTATATCGCGTAATATTGTTAACTAAATAAAACAAAATGCTGTAAAGTATGTAAAAGTATGATCCTACCTTTATAAACATTTAATGTATGCACATAAAGAAAAGAAAGTGTTAGGCTCTTTTTTCTTTTTAATGTTTTATTTGTTTTTGAGAGAGAGAGAGAGAGAGAGAGAGAGAGAGAGAGAGAAAGAGAGAGAGAATCCAAAGCAAGCTCCAGGCTAAGTTGTCAGCACAGAGGCCAATGTGGGGCTTGAACTCAGAAGCCATGAGATCATGACCTGAAGTTGGACGCTTAACTGACTGAATCAACCAGGTGACCCCAAAGTGTTAGGCTCTTGATGCCTCAGATGGTTGGGGGTTCCTACAGGATATAAACCAATGGATTGGAGCTGGAGGCTTCCTAGAAATTGCTCTAATGCTGGGTCTCTGTCAGTTTCTGCTCTCTCACATGCAACATTTTGGCTCGTTTCATGGCTTCTCACCTTTTAGCTTCTTTTCCACACTAATTCAATAATCCTTACATTTCCTAGGTTACACTCTCAAGAACAGGAATTTGAATGACCCAGTTCATCTTTACTTGCAAGATGTGTTAAGACTACTAGGCAGGCTATAGATTTACTTGACCCAGGAGAAGGGGAAAAAGGGTAAGGCACTGCAAGAACTACCAGATAACTTCCAAAAATTTTTGTAGAGCCAGTGGGGAGATAAGACAAACAAAAAAAGCCTTCTGTTGAACTGTAACTTCCCTGGGCATGCAAACCATGGTATTAGAACACTTATTATTAATACCCAACTATCTTATTTGTACACAAATGCCCATTACAAAAGGATCACAGAATTGCATTAAGTAGCAGTCTTACAGATCATTAAATACTTAACAGAGAGAAACTAAAATCTGAAGTATTCTGAACATTCAATAGTTAAGCAAAAACAAATCTAAAATTCTAATGATAAAAAGGGTACATTTCTTAATCCAGATTTTCATTTTACTAAATAGGGAGTGTTTAAAACACTAAGCAACAAGGCGGGGGGACGTCTGGGTGGCTCAGTCAGTTGGTATCTGACTTCGACTCAGGTCATGATCTCACAGCTCGTGGGTTCAAGCACCAGGTCAGGCTCTGTGCTGACAGCTTGGAGCCTGGAATCTGCTTCAGATTCTCTGTCTCTCTGTCCTTCTCTCTCCCTGCCCTTCACCTGCTAGCACCCTGTCTCTCCCTCTCTCAAAAATAAACAAACTTAAAAAAAAAATCTTTAAAACACTAAGCAACTAACAATCTTGGGGTAGGGTAACTACCAGCCCCCTCCCAACAATCAGAGGGAGAAAGAAAAGAGGATTAGGATTGCTAGTATAAAAAATTAAGAATTTGGTTGGGGCACTTGGGTGGCTCAGTCGGTTAAGCGTCCAACTTCGGCTCAGGTCATGATCTCACAGCTCATGAGTTCAAGCCCCACGTCGGGCCCTGTGCTGACAGCTCAGAGCCTGGAGCCTGCTTCAGATTCTGTGTCTCCCTCTCTCTCTGCCCCTCCCCCGCTCATGCTCTGTCTCTCTCTCTCTCTCTCTCTCTCTCTCTCTCAAAAATGAAGAAATGTTAAAGAAAAAAATTTTTTTTTAAATCAAGAGTTTGGAAACAGGATGGCCTAAAAAAAAAAAAAAGGCAGGAGTGGGGAGGAATTACAATGGACTCCCTCAGTACATTAAAATGTTAACCATGTAAGAACTGAGATTTTGTGATGGCTATATGTTATTTTTGAAAAAAACATTTCTTAAAGTTCTTTCTTTTCCACCATTCCTAAAGAGCTCTTTTCCTCTCTCATTCCAGAAGTATGCAGTTTTAGCCTCTCCTCCTCTTTCAAACAGGCTTCTCTGAAGTCACCTCAGACCTCTTCAAATCACCAATTCAATGGCTGTTTTCCATGGTAATTTTCCTGTGACTTCTCTGCATCACTCAGCAATGCAGACCTTGGAGCTGCAGAATCCATCCTGTGACCATGAGGAACACCAATGGCGGAATGCTGTATTCTTTACAGAGCTGCCACACCTGCCAGAAACCATGTTCCTCCAGATTACGTTACAGGCTGTGCCAGGGTTTAAGTTGCTGCTAGTACAGCATTCTTTCCTTGCAGCCAAAAACATTCTTAACGGATACAACCTTCTTTATGCACCCAACATTGTTGATCACATAGTCCTACTTATTCTTCAGTAATGCCAGTGATGAATGTCCTTTCCTATTATTGCTACCTTTGGCATTTTATGCTCCTTCCACTCCCAATAATTAAACCAGCCTCTCTTCCTCCACTGTTCTATCCCAGCTTCCAATACCAGATTTAATCTAAAACATTTAGCACACAGGACATTCTTAGCCTGAAACATTGTCGTCATTCTTGTCTAACACTTCAATGCCTGAATAAAAAATGTTTAACACCAGTGAACCTACCATTCAAGGCTTGCTGTAATGTCTGGCCTAATATTTCTCAACCTCATTTAAAAAAAATTTTTTTTTAGGTTTCTTTCGAGAGAGAGAGAGAGAGAGAGAGAGAGAGATAAAGAGAGAGACAGAAAGGGGCAGAGAAAGAGGGAGAGAATTCCAAGCAGATTCTGTGCTGTCAGCGCAAAGCCTAACATGGGGCTCAATCCCATGAACTGTGAGATTATGACCTGAGCTGAAATCAAGAGTTGGGCGCTTAACAGACTGGGCTGCCCAGGCACTCCTCAACCTCATTTTCATTAGCCCTCTATAAAAAAAGAACTCTCTGACCTGGCTAGCTCTGTGCTGACTTACTCACTATGAACCTCCAAATCCTGCCTTCTCCAGGAAGCATTTCATTCATGATCACTGCCTGCCCCTGCACTCCTACAGCAGTCATATACTCTATAACTCGTTTGGCACAGTCATATACTCTATAACTCAATTTTACACTATCACTGCCACCCACTCACCTGCTTTTTCTTAACATACTATAATTTCCTAGGGCAGGTAGAAAATAGCAACCTTTGTCACATACCTCTGCAACCTTAATATTAATAACAATGACAATAAACAGAAGACTGATTGAAATTTGAGATTTTCCTTTTCTTTTTAATTCCACTATTAAAGAGTTGCAGATTACAGAAATCCAAGTACAGCAATTAGTACAGTTATGAAGATGAGCTCCATCACTTAAAGTGATGAAAATATAGTGTTATGAGGACAGACGTATCCCCAATATCAATTAGAACATTCCACTCCCAATCCCAATGTCTTTCCTGTAAGGAGGCCTGCTTTAACCACACAATGGAAAATGAGGGGAGAAAAGTCTTTGAGAAACAATGTGGAAAAAAAAATAGATTTGTGTAGGATATTAACCCAAATCAATACCAGTCTAAGAGTGTAAAAACATCCAAAGTTAAATCCCTTAATTATGTCAACAGGTGAAAATTTTCTTTAAATCACCTTTCTCCCATAAAACAGTGTACCCTGAACAAAGAACTTCAGGACACTGACTATAGAAATTGTCTCCCACACCTAAAAGAATCTGCAAACACAACCTTTCAGGGAGACAGAAGAGACACAATGGGGAAGGAGGGACAGAAAAGATTTGCTAAAGAAGTAGATCTGTTAATTTAACACATTTTCTGTCAAGCAAATCAACTGTCCTTAGTGCCATTGTTGCTGAAACAATGAACACTCAGGGAAGGGGTGTTCATTAAGAGGAACTGGTCAGAAGAAAAAAACAGTCTTGCGGCCAACCAAACTGCTTAACAGCCTCTTAATTGTAAGAACTTATTCCATTCTTAGGAATTATTAATTAGAGGTGACTTAAATGTTCAACATTAAAAACATGAAGTGGTTAGTGTAATTGTGACCCTAACACTTCCTCTATTTTCACTTATCTTTAGAGGTTATGGGTGGGGGGAGGGGCACTGAAGGATGCACACAGTCTGCTATGACAACCATTCACACATTTAATTCAGGTGGCCACATGCCTCAGTGACATATTGCCAAGTCAGGCAGTTACTCTAGCAAACCCACCCTAGGGAAAAAGTAGAACAGCACTGCTCCTAAAGAGTCTGGGCTGTAGAATCAAAGCTAAAAGCTGACGATTAGAAGAACATGACATCATTTAAGCCAACCAAATCATAAACGTCACATGAGGTCAGGGGCTTTAAAAAGGAGAATGAAATACTGTATTTCATATACTTTTACATAAACAATATTCCATTTTAAAGGGTACATGAGTAATTAAGTGCAAAACAGTGCACATAACAGAATTATTCAGAGGGGTCACTCACCCTCCTAAAGAAGAAAACTGCTTTTCGCTGCAGCATGACCGACTTCACACCAACTTATTTATACAGATTCTGGAATTTAATATCCTGATTTGGACCAGAAATTCTACCTAACTCCACCACAGCCCAAAACAAACCTAGGACATCAGAAGATTAGCACAACAATGTGGAGTAAGAGAGAAAAAATAATATGGTCAGGACTTACTTCATTCCCAATCAAGAGATAAAAACAAAAATTAAGGTGCTGGATCCCTGTGGGGACCAAATACCCCAAGATGGCAAAAATGGAGTCTGAGACGGATGCTCTATGTGAAAGACACCTTTGGAAGCCACAGATAAATGTTACCATCTCCCTGGAAGTTCTACAGTATCTTTCTGTAGCTTACTGCTATCTTAGCTTACTGCTAAGTCACCATCACAATACATTTTTTTCTCCAAACCAAAATGAAAATCTACTTGATCCATAAAATATTTTGCCATACTTGCCTACAAGGAAAATCCAATGGGCGAAATCAAGAAAAATATTTAGAGTGACCTCAAGAAAGAATCTGTGATTGGTGTATTCTAAGTTGAAGATTCTGGTAGAATAAACTTTGTATAACAATATACACATCCGTCTCAGGCATGTAAGCATATAGGAATATGCGCACACACACCCCTTCAACTTAGGTTTCACTGAACTTTTGACCTGGTCATAACTGGCTACCCCCACTCCCCACAGTCCACCACTACGCAAGGCTCAAGAGATTTGTCAAGAAGAGCCTGTGCCCTGACAGGCAATGGCAGTGTGGAAGCCAGCCTGAGGCTATATAGCTCAACACCCAGCTTCCCCAACAGTGCCAGGCAGCCAGGCTTTGCAAAAGGGAGGCCTTTCTTTAAGGACCCAGTTAGCCCCACAATGCCCTCTCTATTGCCCCCAAACCACTTCTTCCCTTAAATGACTCCAGGAAAGAAAAAATAATAGTAACAAAACATCTGCTTCCCAGTTTTCTGACAAGTGCAATTACTACTGACGTGCATATCTGAGAACAACTTTAACTTCCTTCAATTTTTATATACAAATATACTGAAGATTTGCGTTTAGGGGAAAAAATTAGCATCAGAAAGAAAAACTTACCCTCTTCACAGTGTCCCTTTTATACAATGACCTACACTGAACAAGTCTTCCCTCATTATACCTTAAAGCAGTAAATCACAAATGTGGTGATTTGGGCCCCCAGGAGATAGTTGGCAATGTCTGGAGAACAATTTTGTCATGACTGGGGATGCAACTGGCACCTAGAGGGTAGAGGCCAGAGATGCCTCTAAACAGCTTAAAATGCAAATGACAGCTTTCCACAACAAAGACTTATCTAGCCCAAAATATCAAGAGTGCTGAGCTGAGAAACCTCAAGCATTAAAGAAACCCACAGAATCCTGAGCTCAATACTATCTAACAAATCTTTTCTCAATTGTAAGAATTACTGAAAGACTTCTCCAAAGCTTTCCAATATAAATTAATATTGGTTAGAGGCTAATGTAAAGAAGTGTAATAATAAAAGCATCCAAGGAACAATATCTACTGAAATATGAACATAGAGGAGGACGACACAGTTATCTAGAAAGATTTCAGTATCAAATGAAAAGCGAGCCACATGCCTAAAAGCTCTAACTGGATCTCATTCAAAGTTCAAAGTATGAATGCTGTTAAATATAACAAAAATGAAGGGAAAATAACATAACTGAAGATCTTCATCCTCCAGAATTCCTTCTGGTCTCAAAATACAAAGTCTTAACTACTCATCAAGCCCTAAAAGCTACTTTCAAAGTAACATGACTGCAGACAAGATTTCCACAGAAAAAGAAGTTCATATAATTCACAAACACATGAAGTACAGGTTTGCGGCTTTCATCTGGTACAAAATTAATTTGTAAAACATGGATCCTAACACAGGTCACAACTCTGATCCTAACAAGTGAGGTCGGTGATTTTCTGGATCAATTAATAGTGCTATGCATGTGAGAAACACTCCTAGAATGACAGAACTTAAGACCTAGGAAAAACCTAAGAATCATCTAGCCTAAAATTCCCATTATATGTATGGAGCATCTGAAACCAAAAATCTGCCTGAGATCCTAACTCAAGTTAATGACAGAGACAGGCCCACGATCCAGGTTTCTGACTTTCTGCTTGATCCCTTCGGAGACTATGTTCGATCACATCGACTAGCTATAAAACCACATAGTTTGGAAGCCGTGTGGTTCTGTCCCCCTCGGCTCTGTCCACACTTGAATTTGTACCAAAATCAGCCTCTGCACTTGCAGTTTCTCAGCACTGTGCCAGTGCTCTTCTTTCTGACTCCTAACACACAGCAAGACTCCAGCCCAGCCTCTCCTGATCAAAGGGCAGACTGTCCGCTGTACCAAATGGTGCCAAAGTGTATTTTCGGCTATCCTAACTATGTTCCAGAAAATTAAGCAACACCGTACTGAACTTCCGTCATAAAGCCAGCCAGATGGTAACACAGGCTGTCCTTCAGAGATGAGAGGGTATTGCCCTTTCTGCAACTGCAGAAGCTCCCAACTACCCCTTTGAAGCTTCACATGGTTGGCAAAAAAAGATGCCCCCCACCCCCTCAAAATAAGCAGAAAGGGAATCTCTTTCACTTCTGGAAAGAGATAAATTTTTAAGTAATCTCCACACTCAATGTGGGGCTGGAACTCACAACCCCAAGACCAAGAGTCGCATGCTCTACTGAATGAGCCAGCCAGGCGTCCTTCACTTTTGGAGACAGACCTGCTCTGACAGAACATTCTCCTCTTTCAGGATTTCAAACTGCATAAAGATTTGCCACTCTGTAATTCACATCTGTTTTTGGGCTTTATTCCTCAGAGGAGGAACAGATTTTTGAATCTTCAGAAAATATTTATCATCTGGTATCTTACGTTAAATAGAACAGTGTCACAAAATACTAATTTTTAAAGCATTTTAAATCACTTATCTCCTTCAGTCCTGCTCAAATGTCATCTTCTTGAGTGAGGCCATACTAACCAACCTATTTTAAATTACAACCCACTCCCTCAACTGGGCCTCCCTATACCTCCATACTGCTTTGTTTCTTAACTAACCTCTGACATACTACACCAATTCATTTACTGTCTGTCTCCTTCTAATGGAAAGAGGATAGGTATTTTTGTGTTACGTTCAGATCTGTACCTCCATTATCTAATACACTGTGCCTAGCACATAGATGCTCAATAAATACCTGCTGAAAGAAATGAAATCACAAACGTGACTCTGTACTTACTTGAGCAGAAGTTTTAAAAGTATCTTCTGTACCCCACATTATTAAGAATCAAAGAACTCAAGATTTGTACTCTGGAAGCCCAGCCATCACTTACAGGTATAGCCCTTCATTTTACATAATGAAATATAAAGAATGATGTAGCAACAGCACAGAATTTGTTATGAAAGAACCTAATCCAGGTGAGAGTCGGTCTGCAAGCAACTCAGCCTCTCATCTATAAAAGGTGGATAACGGGACACTTGGGTGGCTCAGTTGGTTAAGTGTCTGACTCTTGATCTCTCCCCTCAGGTCATGATCTGATGGCTCCTGAGATGGAGCCCTACATCAGGCTCTGTGCTTACAGACAGGAGCCTGCTTGCGATTCTCTCTCTCCCTCTCTGCCCCTTTCCAGCTCATATGCATGCCCTCTCTCTCTCAAAATAAATAAACTTTAAAAATAAAATAAAATAAGGATAACTCCTATCTCCTAGTGATGGCTAAAGATAGCCAAGGAATGAGGCACCTGGGTGGCTTAGTCCATTAAGCCTCCCACTCTGGATTTTGGCTCAGGTCATGATCTCACAGTTCACAAGTTCAAGTCCCACACTGGGCTCCCTGATGTCAGCATACAACCTGCTTGAGATTCTCTCTCTCCTTCTCTCTCTGCCCCTCCTCTGCTCATGAGCACACTCTCTTTCAGAATAAACAAAACTTTAAAAAATTTATAAAATATATTTATAAACATTTTATAAAGAAAGCAAGCAAGCCGGGGCGCCTGGGTGGCTCAGTCGGTTAAGCATCTGACTTTGGCTCAGGTCATGATCTCACGGGTCACAAGTTCGAGCCCCGCATCAGGCTCTGTGCTGACAGCTCAGAGTCTGGAGCCTGCTTTGGATTCTGTGTCTCCCTCTCTCTCTGCCCCTCCCCTGCTCGTGCTCAGTCTCTCTCCCAAAAATAAATGAAAACATTAAAAAAAAGTTTGTTTGTTTGTTTTTTAATAAAAAAAGCAAGCAAGCAAGCAAGCAAGCCAAGGATTAAATGAGAACATTTGAAGGCAGCTGGCTGACTCAGTTGGTAAAGCATGTGACTGCTGATTTCAGGGTTGTGAGTCCAAACTATAGGTTGGGTATAGAGCTTACTAAAATAAATAAGTGAAAAAACATTTAGAAAATGTACCAAGTAGTATATAAGTGTCATTTATCATTAAGCTATTCTGACCTGCCCAAGGTCAAAAAGCTAGTAAGTGGCACCATTAGAGTAAGAATTCAAGTTTCTAACTCCTAGTGCAAGGCATCTTATGTCCTAAAACTAGGTTTCTGGCTCCCTTATTCAAGGTTTACTTATTCTTTCATCTAGTTCAGGGCTTTCCAACCTTTGTATGGTTGGGGACCTCTTTCAGAATTTGATGAAAGTGACAGGCCTTCTCCTCCAGCAAAGTACACATATGTATACCAACACAAAATCTCCTGTAGCCCAACAATGGGCCCAGGCTTAAGGAACTGCTGATATGACTGGTTTATACTAATAAGTTACTCTCAGCAATTCTAATTATTTATTTTCTATGCTTAATAATAATTTATGCCTTGGGGAGCCTGCCTGGCTCAGTAGAGCACGCGACTCTCGTTTTTTGACAGTCCCAAGTTCAAGCCCCTCACTGGGTGTAGAGATTACTTAAAAATATAAGAAATTAAAAAAAATAAAAATAATTCATGCCATGGTGCCCTTGATTAAGGAAACACGAAGACTGGAACTCAGGAATCTGAATTAAAGATAGTGACCCCAGGTCATCATGCCCATTAGGTGAGGGACTTTATCCATCATACAACCAAAGAAGGCAAAGGATTCTGTACTCAACAGCAAGCAGCTCAGGGAAAAAGTAGATGGGACAGATTATTTTTACCATGTTGCTAATATACAAACCATTCAGATAATTCTACATGCCCATTTTCAAAGAGCCACCTAGAGGCACCATGCTCTCTTCTCTAGAGGAAAATATTCCCAAAATGTTTGTGATGGGATTTTTGCCCCCAACCCCACACCCATCACTATTAACTCCAGACCAAACTGTTGAAAATGATTCTATATTCCCTTCCCTTACTTTGATCAAGACCCCTATAGTCACCATAAAGAACACCTGGTAGGGAAGAAAAAAATTAGCTTTAAATTATCATTAAATGGTCAAGTCACAATTCTTCATTTCTCAAATCAAGACAAAACTTAACCAACCTAACCCACTGGAATGCTAAACAATTGTAAAATACTTGATTTAAATGAAGTGGTTCTGAACTATTAACAGATAATCTTCTGATGCAAAGGAGGTGAGTTAGGAGCTTCTTTGGCAATCTCCCAGTTCTAAGTTAAGCACCTAGTAGTAGGTGTGCTTCCGTAACACCAACTACAGAATTCAGTGTCATTAACCTATTGTTGCCCAGTTATACCTCAATCTCTTCAACTGAAAAATAAAAATACCTAATCTAAGGCACAAATACATTGTGAGCATATTTGGGAATTTCTAAATATGTTAACAATTAATAGCATTTATCCCTGAATGGAGGGATACAAAGTTAACAGTTAACAGCTTTTATCTCTGAGTGGAGGAATTATGGGTGATTTTAATTCTCTTACCTACAGTGTGCTATCATTTTCCAGTTTTATATAATTATCTGCATTATTTTTAACACCAGAAATTTTGAACTTGAAACATTATCCATACATTCACAGATTTTCCATCTGATGATTACAGAATCCCTGTACATTCAAGGTTGATTAACAGAGTAAAAGGACTTTTTTATAAGCAAAAATAAAACTATCCATGTTTTGGGGACCAGTTCTATGAGTGGGAGTTGCAGAATTGCATCATGAATCCTCCCAGCCCTTCACCTATCTAAGAGATTACTTCACTCTAGGTAAATGGAAGCCAAGTCCTTGAGGATTCTAATTCTACTACCTAAAGTTTCTATAAATCTAGTTCAGCTTGGTGGTCAAGGGTAAAACAAGATCTATCCCCATAGCTGAAAACTGATTTCCTAAAAAAGCTGATATACAATTTCTACCACTTGGTATTATTCATCATTTTTACCTTTTAAAGCTACAGTAAATTAAAGATGGTAGGGCCTTTTCAGTTGGCCTAACAGGTACGACTCAGCATCAGAATTGGTTTTTTGTCTGCTTGCTTTAAGGGCCTTCCATTACATTATACACTCTAACCAAGGGGTTGTTTCTTAAACCGTCAGGACAATCAACTGTTAAATTAAAAAATCATCTAAGAAAAATAATAAATTTGCTTTACACTTGAACTAAAATTGATGTTTTCAGTGAGTTCTGCACCATCACTGAGTCAAATTTGTTAGAAGCCAAAAAAAAAAAGGCTAATTTTATTTCTGATAACTGCTGAAAACTTTAAATCACCATTTGCATTAACTGTATCAAAACATACCTTACATGAGAGAATTACACAAGAACTGCAGAGGTTAAAAGTCCCTATCATTTGTTATCCATCTACTGAACATCTAATAAAAACAGATATGGATAGTTCTAAAAAACGTGTATATAGATTTCAAACATTCATTCGTGTTGCATGTATTTCACACAGCATGCACTTCAAAAACAATAGTGTCACTTCCAAGAACCTCTCCAATCAAAAGAAAAGACAGTCATTTAAAAGAGCCCAAATTATTCCCCTATAACAATGATTTTTCATTTCTATTAAACACACAAATTTGACCTCTTTGGTCAGCTTACATTTCCTTTACGAATTATACCAGCTAATACTTAGAATCCATAAGTTTATTTCTTAGAATATAAAACAAGTTATTTATAGATTACTCTAGATATCCACAACAATTTAAGACAAAATTAGTTACCTCTATTTTTCCATCAACAAAATGGGACTATATGGATTCTGAAAGATGAATTTTCCCACAGTAGTTTTAGACTGGGCCCTTAAGCTTTAAACTTGTAATTCAACATCACCTCAATTTTATTATCTTGCAAGGAAGAAAATGGTCTATGGGGCAAGTTTGCCAGCACCCAAGATGGCACAGTCGGTCACAAGCAACACCTTCCACGACAGCCACCATTTTGAGCAGCAGGATGTAATTAAACTACTCACGATTTTATGCCAACTAAAAGAAAACATGATTATCAGAATAACTGTTAAACATCTCTTGACTTTAAGCATTCCCAAATCCTTCATTTTTGTGGCCTTGTTTCTCTTCTTCAAACACCCTACTAAAATTTTTAGTGAAAGTCATGCTTGCTACAATAACGTTCAAACTTTGAAAACAAACGCTATGATGCTATCTAAAATGCCCAAGTTATTACATCTTCCTAAAAACAGAAGCCTACGATTTAATCACATTGTTTTAATTAGCTTCGGGAACGAAGAATCGCCAAAAGCCAGTGAGCGGTCCTAGTTTATCAGCCTACATTCCGCTTCATTCTCCCACCGTACCCCTTTTGATCTTTTTATTTTCCAATTTCATTAACTCTGCAACAACAGCAAGTCCCAACACTTCATTCATATGAGAAGCAAATGATATTTCCGCAAACAACACTGAATCTAAAAATAAAGGTAAGGCAAAAATCCTCAAGATTAAACGAATTAAAATCAATCTGAAAATGGCAGAAAGTAGGATAGGTGGGGGTGGGGAGGCAACAACAACGATTTGCTCTTCCTAAAGAGTTAATTCTTATTTTGATTACTCCATTGGCGAACTCATTGGCAGAGCTGAAAAGAAAAACTGACCAACAGTTTCCATTTACCTTTGTCCAAGGCTAAAGGTGATTAAGTGAATACATATATACTGCCATAGGAGGACAGGCAATTCAACCTGCTAACCAATCAAATATTCACACCCCCTTCCAAAAATAAAAATAAAAGAAAGAAGGATGGATGCTGCTAGGGCTAGTTGCTCGTCGGGGCCATCGAATACATTCCATTCCTCACACTCCCGCCACCATCCCTGCTACTAGGACCCCCTGATTTTAGTCCGGTTATCACAAAGCCTCGGGTTTGAAAGCACCTTCGGCCTGGCCAGAAAAGCCATCCCTTTACTCCACGCCCGCCTGGAGGGATAATGGTGGCGAAATCAACTCAAAGAGCTCCCGAGGTCCGCGAATAAAGAGGGCTGTATGCTCCGAAAGGAAAGGCGCTGTTAAAGAATAACGGAGTCCTAAACTTTCTCTCCGCAGCCTCGGAGCTCTGGGCAAGGGCTGAGCGCCGGGCGGCTCCCCGGAGGAGAGCGCGCCCCCGAGCCCGGGCCCCCATCTCCGCCTGCCCGAAGTTAACCCAAAGCGCCCCCGAGAGTCGCGGGCCTCCGGCAGTCTGCAAAGTGCGACTGCCCCTCCACGCGCCCGCCGAAGTGAGGGCGAGCCTCTCCCCGGCACGACAGACCCCTCCCCCAACCGACCGCAGGCCGCCTCCCCGCCCGGTCGGAGTTAATCCAGCCCGCAACCCCGTCCCCGCCCGGAGCAGCTGGCTCGCCGCTTCAATGGCACCGGGCAGGGAGCGCGCGCACGCACTCTCCCCACACACTCAGCCTCCAGCCCGAGAAGTCCCGGGAGAGCCGACCGGGTCCCGCTCCCACAAAAGCGCACTCCGCCCCCGCCCCCTCGCCGCCCGCTTCGCCAAGTCCCGGAAGGCGCGGGTGGGCACGGCGGCCACGAGCGAACGTCCCGAGCCCGGACGCCCGCACTTGGCGTCCCCTGGGGAGCCTGGCGCGGCCCCCGGCCGCGCTCCGGCCCTGGCGCGCCTCGTGCCCCCACCTCCGAGCCCTTCCTCCGGTTGCCGACTACCGGCCAAAGTCTCCGCGTGCCCCGCTCCCTCCCGCACGGTGTTTCGGGACTCCCGAGGGGGCAGGGGAGAAAGGGACGCGGGGTGCGCCACCTCGCCCGCTCCTCGCGGCCACTCACCTCGATCTCAAAGTCAGGCAGGCGGAACGCGGTGCGAAAGAGCGAGCAGAAGTGCGCGATGGCCGGGACTTCCCACCAGGAGCGGAGCTCGCCCAGCCCGGCCGCGCCGCCCTCCTCCGGGCACATCTCCCAGGCGCGGCGGTGACTGCGGCCCCGAACCCCAAGCGCGCCTCGGCGGCCCCACGCTGCCCGCGCACCGCTCGCCCGCCCGCCTCGGACTCCCGCCGCGGCGCAGCTCCTTAGCTCCTCGGGCGGGGGTGGCGGCGGCGGCGGCGGCTGCTACTCCCGCTGCTGCCGCCGCTCGGCGAGTGCATGAGCTGAGGGCGGGCGACCCGGGCGGGGGGCGGCGGCTCGAGGGCCCGAGTTACTGAGGTGGCTGCTGCTCCGGCTGCCGACGGGGTCCGCGCGCTCGCCCCATCCTGCGGCTGCGGCCGCCCCCAGTACCATACAATATAATCATCTCACCGCTGGGGAAAACAGATGGGGCTGGGGGGGGGCGGGGGGAGGGGGCCGAACAGAGGGCCTGGGGGAGGGGCCGCCCACGAGGAGGGGGCGGGGCTGCCCTCACCACAACAACAACCCCCGCCCCCACTCCCCACCCCCAGTCCGGACAGCTGCACTGGAAGAGAGGGGGAGGGGAGAGGGAACTGAGCACCCCAAGAAAAAAGAGGAATGTGACTTGAAGGGAGCATGGTGCACCTCATGAACTGCCATGATACTCACTCCGTTTTCCATGTGTTTGGGACTGAGAAGTTTAATGACTTTGATCAATGAGGACAATAAGGGTCTTTCCCACCCCCCCACATGGCCTTAGTGGTCGCGTCCTTTTAAAGGGCCCGCTGGGTGGTGCTTTCGGTAAGGGCTAGATCCAGAAACACGCACGTGTGAGAGTTCAGTTATTATTGGTGCTGGTAATAGCACCAGAGAACCAGTGGGTTGTGCACTCCAGAAATATGAGGCCTAGAGAAATAAAGTGATTTCCACCTGTTCTCACTTTTATTCCATCCAAGAACGGTGTTTCAAGGAGCTCTGAAGTGGCTCTTTTCTCCAAGAAAAGAAGGTGGTGGGGCTGGTTAAGCTGGAACCAAGTATGATGGAGGCAGGAGTGCGGCGGGAAGGGTGGGGTAGGGGGAGGCACCAATCAGCGACCGTGAGCGGAGAGCCACAACCCCCCCCCCCCCCCCCGGCCGCCCACCCCAGGGAATGGACACGTGTGACCGCCCTAGAGAAGACAATCTTGGAGCTCAGCAATTGCCCTGGCTGCGGAATAGCTGCCTGGAAGAGTGAGCACAATGTAGTTAGAAAGCTGGGGGGCTGGGGGGTGGGGGGCGGGGTTGGGAAATGGGAGATAGTCTGAGGAGTGTACTCTGGTGGGTTGGAGATCTGCACAACAAGGCTAAGGGAATGTACTTAGGGAGGAGGGTGTTGAGGCATGTGCTTCAGAGATACTAAATTCTATAGTACATTAGAATTCTGCTAAGCCCGAAGGAAGAAAAAAAAAAAAAAAAAAACACCTCACAAACAGACCGGAAGTGTGGAAAAACTACAGTGAATGCCTATATATTTGTATTGGTCATTGCAATTTACGTATTTTAGTACGGCATTCTCCTCGGTCTGCGAGGGCCTTAGCTGGGTTCTGTATCCACCTCTCAGTTAGGAAACACTACCCCTGATGCCTCCCCAAAAGTAGTCAAGTATATCTTGAATGACAGGCACAGTCATACAGTGTACGGTGGTTAAATCAAAGATTCTCCTCCATCTTGAGCAGTGTAAAACCTGGAGAAAAATGATGAACACTTGATGTAATAGAATTTGGTGTGGGCTATCTGGAGTCTCTCCTCCACTTATCCCTCACTTTTCCTGGTCAGTTTAATAACCTGCTGTGTTTTTATCCGGAAGCATTAAGAAAAAAAAACCCAAATTCTTAAAATATATTTCATTGTATCTTTTATGAGTCAAAATACTTCTAACACTGGCTCCCCCACTCCCTCTCTTGTCATAGAAACAGCCCAAAAGTTACATAGGTTTGTTCTTTTATTACCTGGGACTACCTAATGATTTAAAATTCCCACCCAAATTCTACTATATGCTTTCATCTTTGACAAAAATGAGCATATATCTAAGTGCTCCCCAAAAGCAAAGGCTACATTTTAGTGTGTTTATAAAGCACAGCTCCTCTGTAGATATCCTATTAATAGATGAAATGTGAAAAGGGTGACAAGCCACTGTGGAATTAATCACATAACCTGAATTAGAGGTTTTCAGGACTTTCTTCTGCAGTCTTTCTTCATTTCCTCAGACCTGTTTGACTTTCCACACTTTTTCTTCTGTCTTTTTTTAAACGGTTACCACTTTTCTTCATGTTCATTTCCAATCCATTATATCCTGACTCTTCTTTCCCCAACTTCTTTTTCCTGGTTCTCCATCTGTCTTCTCATTTTTGCCTGTATCTTTTATCATTATTTAACCTTTTACCTTGCCTCACTACTAGCTGGCCAAGTAATAATAGTGCCTAGAACGTTAACAATACCAGGAAGCAGAAAGGTGAGATGATGTGGTTACTCTAGTATGTTTGAGTACTGGTTACAACCCCCCCTCAAGTAGAAGTTAGTCTATTGTCCTCTTCCCTCCCCCCCCTCCCCACCACTGCCCAGTCCTGTGAATCAACAAAACTGTCGTGGAACTGGAGGTGCCCCCTGGTGGTGGTTAGAGAGTCGTCATTCTATCTCTCAGCACCTTTTTCTTACTAGCGTTTATTTCCCTGTGCTGCCTTTTTTTCTTCTGAGGATCCCCTCAGTGTTCATAGGGACCCGCACACCAACTTTACGCCCTCCCCTTCCTTCCTTTCTTCCTTCCTTCCTTCCTTCCATCCTGACCTGTTTCTTTCTGTCCTCTTTGGTTCAGTCTCTGTACTTTTGGCTTTGTTCCTCCCCTCACTGTGCTCTTTGCCCACTCCAAATTTCACCAACAGTCTGGAACCAATTCTGGCCCTGGGGCTAAGCAGTCTTCTATGTCTCTGATCTGATGGAAAGTGTGGCCTCTGAGTTCCTTGAGTTTGGACTCCAACTAGAGCTTCACATTTGGAGGCCAAGGCCTCTGCCTCTGCCTCTGTTGGAATTGATAGGCTGTCTTTGACCCTGCTTTGAACATTTGTCTCACCTTTCCCCTGGGACTTCACTACCTCTGATTTACTTTCTGGACCCACTTTTGACCTAGTCTCCTACAGTCTAGATTAAGACCTCTATACCTATATGTTGGTCACTGACCCTCCATCAGTTCTCCCTTAGTTTCAGAGTGGTGTCTCATTCCTGGCTTTTTCCAGCCTGGCCCATTCATTCACCCTCTAAACACTGTTTGTACCATCTTCCTTAAAAACACACACAGCTCATACTTTCTTTCCCTTTCTCTCTCTTGCATCTTTTCCGTTTGTGAGCTGGTGCCATTAACCTCAGATTACCTTGAAAGTGCCAAGAAGTAATAGTCTTTTACATTTGCCACAGCCTTCAGTTCCATATCCTCTTCTAATTAAATGTTTTCCATTTTAAAAACCCCACAATAATTAGTTTGGCTAATCTGTTTTGCTAATTCATTAATGTTGCGAAAAAAACATTTATATTTCTCATTGCAAATATGCACTAATTTCAGTTTTGATGGAATCTTTATAGATTCCTGGAGGATAATCTGGGAAACTAACCACTGTTTCATAACCACTTCTTTGGGAAATATGTTGTAAGTTCCAAATGATCGGCTAAAAACATTTATTTGAATCTGGAAGGGATGCGACAAATAAAAGTGTGGCTTCTCCCATAACCACTGCTAACCAGAACTAGAACCCCAATTTCTAGTTAGTCATCCAGTTTTCTCTCTAATGGGTTATACTGCTTCTCTCTTCTACTTGAATTGCCCTTTCTTTTTTTTTGGGGTAACCAACTTGACCTGGATACTCCTTGTTTCAGTCCCAGAATCCAACTGGAGTGAGAATGCAGTATAACCATTATTTTGTCACTTTAGTTGCCTGTGTATAACTGATGTCCAAGTACCTCACAAATTCTTGACACACCCTCACATACAACCTTCCTTTCTCATTAGCTACATTCTATAATGGACCTATTCCCAAAGAGTGCTGCAAGCCAGACAAATTTTAAAAATTAAAAGTTGTAGAAAGTAAATTAGATTAAAGGTCAGAAAACATGGGTTCTCTCTTAGAAAAGGCTCTTAATCTCTGGATTTCCTCTGTGAGAAAAAGGTCTTGAGCTAAATGGTCCCTGAGTTCTGTTGGCTTTGCCTTTAAACTAGAACCAAACTGGGGGGATGGGCGGTGACCAGAACCTTATAAAACAAATGTCTGTGCCTTATGCCCAAAATAACCTATTATTGGAAGATAAACCTGACTGTGAGGAGGAGAGCCAACACTTGCTGAACACGTTTGAGCAAGACCTCAAAAATAAAGGAACTATAGGGGTGCCTGGGTGGCTCAGTCAGTTAAATGTCCAGGTTAAGTGTCTTAATTCACCTTAGACCATGATCTACCAGTTCGTGGGTTTGAGCCCCCCCAATTAGAGCCCGGAGACTGCTTCAGAGTCTGTGTCTCCCTCTCTCTGCCCCTCCCCCACTTGCTCTCTGTCTCAAAATTAGACATTAAAAAAATAAGTAAATAAATAAAAAAGGAAATATAAATGAAAATTTAAAAAAATAAAGCCAACTTAATTTTCTTAAAATTTAAATTCAATCATACCATTCACTTACTCAAAATTCAGTGAGTCTCCCTTGACCATGAGAGAAAGTCCCAATTCTGATAGATTCTTATTCAAGACCTGCCACAATCTGGCTTCAACCTGCCTTCTCAGACTTATCTGCTATCCCCACCCCCATCCCCATCCATCCAATGACTTCTCCTGCCAAACTGGTTCACTCACCCACCTGGATATCCTTGCCTCCTCCTTTTTGATCATGCCTTTTCAATTGCTTGGAAAGACAACTCAACCTCTCAGATCATGACCCACTGAAAACTCACCTCCTCCCTAAAGCTTTCCTGAAACACTCCAGCTTGGGTGTCTCTCCATGTACTCTTATACAAGAAATTACAGTTTGTATAATTCACTTATCAAACACTCCTTTGGGTCATCTTTTACTATTTATTTTGAAGTGCTACTTAAATATTTTACTATAATGGGGGTTGTCCTCTCCTCAGCCAGGTTATTAGACTTTTTTGGCAGGGGGGGGGGGCCTCTCCCTAACATGCAGCAATTAAATGATTAATTTGATTACATAATGATGATGTAGGCGATGGCATAAAAAACAAGAAATTCAGAACTTCCTTAAATTAAAATAATAATAATATAAATAAATAAGTTAAAAAAAAGAAATTCAGAACTTCTTTAAATGCCTATTGTGGATTCATTTATTTTCCCTCATTCCTTCCTCTGCCTTTCTGCTTTCTCGTCATGAAACTTATTCTTTCAGCATTAAACATCATGTTTTTCTCAGTACACATCTTCAGTCTCACTATTCTCCTGAGTTCCAGTGTCATTTCCTCACATACCAATTGCATGCCTCCCATTACCTTAAACTCAATACTTTGAAAGGAAGGAGAATAACAGCAACAACAAGTAGCTTAAATTTTTCTATCCACCTCACACACCCTTACTGACTTCCTAATTCCTGTAATTGAACAACTGTATTCCTAGACTCCTGGGTTCACTTTTTTTCTAACACTTTCTTCTCCCTTTTCTCTTAGTTAATAATCACTGTCTTATTAGTTCTTCCTTCATGATGTCTCTTGCATCACTTTTCCTTTTGATAACCTCAGTTTCCACCCTAATCCAAGTCCTTTTCATCTATTTTGCAAGCTTCCTCACTAGCTTTCTTTCCATGTTGCCTCTGACCTACTCTGTCTTGCCCAGAATAGTCATATTTATCTTAAAACAGTGCATTAATTTGAAGAAGGTGAATTTATTTTTTTAAGTGTATTTATTTATTTTGAGAGACAGAGAGAGAGCATGAGCGGGGGAGGGACAAAGAGAGAGAGGGAGAGAAAGAATGCCAAGTAGGCTCCACACTGTCAGCACAGATCCCAAGGTGGGGCTTGAACTCACGAACCATGAGATCGTGGATGAAACCAAGAGTCAGATGCTTAACCAACCGAATCATCCGTGTGCCCCAAGAAGGTGAATGTAATCTTAATAATATATTTTCTTAACCCCAGTATATCCAAAATATTATAGTTTCAACACATAATCAATATAAAAACTATCAATGAAATATTTTATGTTCATTTTTTTATACCAACTCTTTGAAATCTGGTGTGTATTTTATACTTAAATGCACATCTCAGTCAGGACTAGCCACATTTCAGTGTTCAACCTGCCACACATTGGGTCTTCTTACAGATCTACAGTAACCAAAATGATCAGTACTCTCTGTGCGCCTCTAAATCATTGGTTCTTGACCTATCCAAACTCTGCCTCTCCTCCTTATAGACCCCAGGGAGGCATCCCTAACCACCCTGGCCTACTGCTGCATCTCCCATTTTACCTCTTTCATGAATACTTAATTTCACTAAGTAAATCTCAGCTCTTCCACAGGGAACAGCCCATAGAGCTCCTTTATTTCTGTCCTCCACCTGCTCCCTTAAAGCAGTCTACAGATAATTGATCATAAATGAATGTTTGTGAAATAAGTGTATTGTGCATTGCTAATAAGTTCTTAGAAAACATTAGTTACTCTATCTCACTATTTTTTTTAATCATAAAGGTCTGTGATAAAACACAGATTATAACTTTTAAGTGTCAACACGCTTTCTATTACTATGAAATCTAGTTAACCACCTAATTTTAAGATTACTTTCAAGCCTTTCATATAAACTTAATTTTCTTTTATGTAAACAATTTATAATGACTTTGTTAAACTTTTTTTAAAGTTTATTTTATTACTTATTTTGAGAGAGAGTGAGAGAGCAGGGGAGGGGGCAGAGGGAGTGGGAAGGAGAGAGAGAGAGAGCATCCCAAGCAAGCTTGAGTCAGACACAGGACTTGAACCCATGAACTGTGAGATCATGACCTGAGCCGAAACCAAGAATCAGATGCTTAAACGATGGAGCCACCCAGGCGCCACAGGAATTCTTTAGCTAACCAGCACTTGTGATAAGCACCGGGTATTGTATGGAAGTGTTGAATCACTATAGTGTATGCCTGAAAATAATATTACGCTGTATGTTAATGAGTTGGAATTTCAATAAAAACTTAAAAAAAAAAAAGAAAAGAAAAAGGAATTCTCTCAAAAAATAAACAAACTTTTTTTAAAGGAAAAAAAAATTCTTTGACTAACCATATTGTGCCCTGTGTAAATGTCTCCCCCCAGCGCCCCCCACATTTCCAGCAATTTCTTTTGGCATTTCTGTAGTTAATTGCCCTCCCTAAAGCCCAGATTGAAGTACAAACACACTCAGAGTAATATGGTTCTCCTTTCCACCTGTCCACACCTTTCCTCAGAGCTTCTTAGGATGGGGACTCTCATTACTGTGAACTGTGATGCTTGCAAGCCTCCGTGTCCTTCTACAGCACTTTAATAACAGCCGCAAGGCTGCCTGGGACCAGGGCTACGGGAGCAGCTCTCTTTATTTTTGACCTTAAGACTGGTAATTTGTTATTGCCATGAAACTGAGGTGTCAGGTTTGAAACCCTCCTGACCCTGGTTGAGAAAGCCTGCTGGCACTCTTGGAGGCTCAGCCCTGAGCATGGAGGCTGTGGCTCTCCTGTGCATTGCTTCTGTCTGTTCCGGCTTAAACCAGCTTGGACCAGAGCTGAGGGCTAACAAATACTGTTTTAATACCACATGTAGCCATAAAGGAGATATTACAAATGTCAGTACTCAGTGGGTGAGAATAGAAAGGGGGCTGAGGGTCCTTTCTACCATGGGCCCCCCTCTTTGATTCAGGGCTCAGAACTTCATCAGATTTTATTGCCTGCCAAAGAACTCTTCTTTAGTTCTATTCTAGAAACTATATCTAAGAATCAGCTCTCTTGCCCTGGTGGCTTAGCCCATGTTTATGCTGTTCTGTTCCAAAATTCCTCTCTGAATTCCTGGAGTGTCCATCCCTAGCCTATCTTATTGTGGCATCTCCCCTTGTTCTTGACACTAGGTCAAATAGCTTTGTAGCATCTCAATTCTCAGTGCCATTCAGAAGCTGGCGAATCTTAATGAGTTCTTCCCTTAATCTCTTTTCAAAGGGACTACAATCCTTAATTTCTTTAACTTTCTTTTTAATTATTTTAGCTCCTTGTGTTGTTCCTTTGGCCTCAAACCGTCCCTACTCAGTTTAAAGGTCACATTATTTTGGTTGACAAAGTGCCCAGGGTTGTGTACAATCTGGCCTCAAACTCCTTAGCTGGGCCAGAGTTGTCTCTCCAATTTGATTCATCCTATATAGAAATATACATTTAGGTAGAAAATTCAGTCTCTAGCCTTAAGGAGTTGGTAATGCAATTGATAAGATTATCCATGTTGTATAGAATGTGAGTATATTATATAATGTTAAAGTCATAAAGGTTGTAAGAAATAATCTAGTTCATTTGGCTTCTTTTAGAGAGGAGTTCAGGGAAGAAAATATTTAGTGTGAGACTGAGTGTTTGGGGAGGCTTCACAAGGACGATGGATCTTGAATTGGCGACAAACCCTATTAGCTATCTTCATTCAGAGCTTAACATCTTGAATAAAATTCTACTGAATTCAAAACTGATTAAATTAGAATAAATTTTTTAACTTAAAGTAACATTTAGTAGAGAAAGAAGCATAGTGCAAAGGCAAGAGTAATGTTTTTTAGGATTCAGAAAGACCTAGCCTTCTCATTATAACTTTCATTCCCGGCATCTATGTGAGCTTGAGTATTACATTGCATTTTCTCAAATAATAAATAATAATAGCACACACTCTCACTCCATTTGCCTCCATGATTGATATGTGGAGCAAAGGAGATAATTACTTAAACAATAAACTGCCATATACATATAAAGAATTTTAGGGGTGCCTGGGTGGCTCTGTTCGTTAAGAATCTGACTCTTCATTTTGGCTTAGGTCATGATCTCACAGTTTATGAGGTCAAGCCCCACGTCAGGCTCTGCACTGACAGCATGAAGTCTGCTTGGGATTCTCTTTCTCCCTTTCTCTCTCTCAAAATACATAAACTTAAAAAATTTTTTTTTTTGTTTTAAACCTACTCAATTCAAAAGTGATATATTTCCATAAAAACATGAGCTTTTCACTTTATCCAGACAGGTCTCAAGTGAGATATTTTCTCTGTTGATTTATATTCCACGCCCATATATTTAAGATGAAGGTGGGATGGACCATAAAATATATATTTTAGGAGTGCCTGGGCAGCTCGGTTGAAGCATCCAACTCCGGCTCAGGTCAAGATCTCACTGTTTGTGAGTTTAAGCCCCGTGTCAGGCTCTGTGCTGACAGCTTGGAGCCTGCTTCAGATTCTGTCTCCCTCTCTCTGCCCCTCCCCCACTCACATACTGTCTCTAAGTGTTTCTCTCTCTCTCAAAAAAATAAATAAGCATTTTTAAAAAATTTAATAAAAATAAATAAATAATATATTTTACATTTGAACAAACATAATCTTTTTGAAGGTGGGAGCTATGTCCTCTCTGGGATCTCTAATTAAGCACCAAGTATCTATTTTATTGTTTCATTGATTTGATTGTTAAATATCAATTAAGTCTGCAAAGTTGAGCTCAGAAAATTAAATAAACTGAGAGGTGTTCCATAACAGTAATGAAATCTCCCTCTGGTAGAGTATGGCTTAACCGATTAATTTAATTCATACAGCATTTTTTGAGTACCTATCACCATTTTTTTTTTAAGATTTTATTTTTTTAGGTAATCTCTACACCCAATGTGGGGCTCAATGTGGGGCTTGAACTTACAACCCTGAGGTCAAGAGTCACATGCTCTACCGACTAAGAATGCCAGGCACCCCAAGTACCTATCACCTTTAATAAGAAAATAGAAAGTAAAAGGATGAAATGTGTTTCAGGTGCCATCACTGTAAAAACCATGTATGTTTTTGGGTTTCCTAGGTGGCTCAGTCAGTTAAGCGTCTGACTTAGGCTTGGGTCATGATCTGATGGTCCATGGGTTGAAGCCTACATCAGGCTCTGTGCTGTCAACTCAGAGCCTGGAGCCTGCTTCACATTCTGTATTTCCCTCTCTCTCTGCCCCTCCCCTGCTTTCTCTCTCTCTCTCTCTCAAAAACAAATAAAAAACATCTTTAAAAATTAAAAAAAAAAGTAAGCTCTTGATTTCTTGAAATGAGTATATGTGTATATTTTTAAAATTTTATTTTTAAGTAATCTCTACATCCATCATGAGGCTTGAACTTATAATCTCAAGATCAAGAGTTGCATGCTGTACCAACTGAGCCAGCCAGATGCCCCAATAAGAGTATATTTTTAAAAGCAGAACACGAAGGGGTGCCTGGCTGCCTCAGTCAGAAGAGTATGTGACTCTTGATCTTGGAGTTGTGAGTTCAAGTCCCATGTTGGGTATAGAAATTACTTAAATAAATATACTTTCAAAATAGATAAATAAAAGCATAACATTGAAATTAACTTTCTTTGCTTATTATCTTCATTTTTGAACTTAGAATAAAGAGCAAACATTTTTAATAGTCTAGAGTAACTTTCAATAACTACAGTAAATACTGTTCATTTTATTACAATATAAGATCACATTATTCCCTTGTTTAAGCTTACCTCATTCTTTTATCAACCTCCCCCCAAAGTTTCTACTTTTCATGAATAAAACTGTGAAATTAACATTGTTTTCTAATTTCATTCCTCCAGGCACTGACATTGCAGAGCCTGCTGTGGGGCTTGAACTCACAAACCTTGAGATCATGAACTGAGCCAAAATTGGACACTTAACCACCTGAGCCACCCAGGTGCCCCAACCAAGCTTTTAACTAAAGACTGGATGGTGAACTGTGAAAAATAAATTGATGTCATCAATCCATTTTCAGGGGTACAAGTGTCTGTCTGTACCTCAAAACCCATAACACATGACAAAGAATGATATTTCTTGTTGGGAATTCTCACTGAGGCCAACAATGGAGGTGAAAGAACCATCCACAGCTAATAGGGGAGTACTGGTGGGATGGTTAATGATGGCCAGCAGTGGTGGAAGAGTGAAAGATCATATAAGTGAAAAACATTATTATTTCCCCTAAGTGTGGATTGAAGCCCAGTGATGAGGCAAGTGAAAAAGGCCTGTGCTAAGATTAAGCATCTCTTGCTCTTTTCATGGGGAAGAGCAAGGACTTGGACACAGAATCTCCACGTCTCTCATTCTATTTCCTTCATGCATAAGAGTTCTTTGATTCTAATAGAAAGAAACCTTGCAACAACTGTTTGCTTGACGCTGCCCCTGGTACCTGGCTATTGGTGTTAAGTAAGCCTCAGTCTGCAGGTTAATCACTGAAGTACTGAGCTAGCAGCTGCTCTTTTTTGTGCTCCCTATAGGTAACTATGGGAGCTATAAACATAATACTATAGAATACAAGATTACTTTCTTCCCCATTGGCTTTCCAATCCAGTTGACTCTGTTTGATATAAAAGAATAATTCCCAGCTGCTAGCATCCCTGTCCACCCAAATGGGATATGAAATAATCCAGCCATGTTCTTTCAGATCTTCCCACATTATCATCTGAAATAAAGACTCCTCCCCACCATTACTGAGGAGCCAAGAACAGAAGCAGATAAGCTGGGTATGGGTGTAAAGAGTACAAATGAGCTTCTGGATATGCTTATGCATAATAAGGATAGGCTATGAGAAAAATAAAGTGGAAAGTAAAAATGGAATACATTAAATCATTGAACTTAAAGTGTTGGTGAGATTATGACTGCCACCATGCAAAGGCGAGATGGAGCAGTGGAAGGAACACAAGTTAGAAGTGCATCATGGTTTCATGCTCCAGACATGCCTTAAAGGTGCTCTGGGTTGGCTTACCACCCACCCACTGAGGAGTGCTGTCAGCCTTTACCTGATCACTTTCCACTTACGGGGATGGGGAGTCACTACATCATCAGCCAGACCGGTCCAGTTTTTATCATTTCTAATTACCCAAAGAAATGAAATCTACCTCTCTGTAGATTTTACTCAAGGATTTTTAATTTAAGAGCAAGATAAAAATACATTAGTCTCTCTTGTACCTAATAGAAAGCTAGTCATTGTCACTCTTAGATTTCTCCTTTCTCCAAATAAGTCATTTAGTTCATTTAGTTAGTATTTATTTGTTCAGTTATTTAGAGTAGGGCTCAGACCTGGGTTGTTCATTATTGTATTCCTAGCACCTAGAGCAGTGCTCCAGTGTAGTAAAGTAAAACCAAACAAAAACAAAAACAAAAATCACTTACTGAGGGCCTTTTCCTTGCCATGTGTGGTATTTGGCTTCAGGTTTAGATTTATGAAGTTCAATAAACCAGGGTCCATGCACTTTGGCAGTTAAAGTCTAGAGAGGAAGGCAAACAAATAAATCAAGAATTACGGTCTTAAGTGTAGGCACAATGTGGTATGGAGCACACGAGAAGGATATCCAAACTGAAGTGGGACTCCAGAGAATTCTTCCTGGACAAGGAGCTACTTGGGTGGAGCTTGAAGGATAGAGTGACAGCTGGATAGAGGAGGGAAAGCAAAGAGCCACAGTGGCTCAGAGTGGCTGGAGTGGAGCATTTTGGTTGGTTGTGCTAAGAGGGTAGAAACATAACCTGGGCCGTTAGTGCTACATTCAGAGTGAAAGCTTTATGCTAAAATATTTGGAGAAGCTACTAAAAGATCGTAAGTAAGAGAATAACATAAGTGGGTTTTTATTTTTAGAAAATTGGCAAGTTATGGCTTGAAGCAGCAAAGGGAGCAAAGAGAGATTGAAGTCAAAAAGAATAGGTAGAAAACAGACTGAAGTCACAAATGCAGAATTCAGTGATTCAGGCCAAAACGCTGTGAGATCCTAACTGAAGGCAGTAGCAGAAGAAATGGAGAACAAGGAAAGCAGGGATAGTACTGCAGAGTTAGAATCTGTAGGCTTTGCTGACTGCTGTGTGTGGCTTAAGAAATAGGTGTCCTAGATGACTTCAGTGGCTGAGCCAATGATGACATCACTGCCTGAAATTATGAATGTCATTTCTGAGAGATATGGATGCAAGCAGGTTTATACATAGTGACCTTGAGGCACTGTGGGCATTCAAGGGTGGACAGCCAGCAGGCAGCTGGATACATAAGACCAGCAGAGAGGTCTTGGTAGAGATACAGTTGAGGGAACCATCAACATGTGTACAAGACTTTGGTGTGGCTCCCCCGAGGGGACATACAAAGGGCGAAGGGCAGAGGACTTTCCTTACTCCTTCCTCACATAATGTAGATTTAAGACTTCTTTTTTTTTTTTTTTTTTGATTTAAGACTTCTTAAAGTCCTGTAAAAACTCTTTGCCAAGGTTCTTCTTGGAATTGCACATAACCAAACAAATAAACAAATACAGAAGTGATTTCACCAATGCATGTACAATAGTGTTGCTTTCCCTGATCTGGTAAGCGTATCGATATGATAACAACCCACATGGCATTAGCTTTTCTGCAGCTCATCACCTTGTTGGTTCATATTGAGCTAATGGACAACTGAAACCAAATTTTGGAGTAAATGCTGAGGTCAAGGGCTTCTCCAACTATTTTTCGATAATCGATATTTGGAAACTGATTACACAATTTCACAATTACCTACTAGAAGACAACCTCCTCAACCCTCATTAAACAGGCCTTTTCCTGCTGTCAAAATAAAGGTGCCACATGTTAGTATCATGTAGAGAAGGTAAAGAAGTTTCAGAAAAGCAATTTTTAAAATTCTTAATTGAAGTATAGTTCACATACAATATTGTATTAGTTTCAAGTGTACAACATAGTGATTTAACATTTTATACATTACAAAATGCTCACCACAGTAACTAGGGCTACCATCTGTAACCATGCAAAGTTATTACAATATCATTGACTATATTCCCTATGCTGTACTTATAGAAAAGCATTTTAAAATAGGACCTAGAGGAAGAAGCTAATGAGATTATGTTGTATTGTTGCTGGAGGAAAAAAAATTATGTCACATGTGCTAATTGGCTTTGCCAAAAACAGTTATGATTTTCTGTCTCATCTGGGTCCTGAGGATGCTTAGGATCCTTTCCTGAGTCCCAAGTTAGCAAACCTTTCCTAGTCATATAACAGCTGTTCTAACCTATTCCCACATCACCTCATGACCCTAATCCAAGCCTGGTCTGGCTCTCCATCTCATTGTCAGCAGACACCCTCATCTATTGTTGAGAAAAGAGAGGCTTCAGAGATCACCTCCCTGGCTTCTCTTTTCTTGTCCTTAAATTATGGTCACATCTTCTGTTCCTCCTTCCCCCTACTCCTGTGCTAGCCCCCTCTGTGTTTCTGAGTCCATCCTTCTCGCTGTCTTCACGGCATGGATCTGATACTGTTCCTTTCTCTGAGGCCTGGGAAGGGGAGATCTCAGTGACAGAAGGTCACATTCACAGAAGGGGGATGGATATCAAAATGTCAACAGTGATTTTTTTCCCCTGGGAACTGGAGTGTTCTGTGATTTTTAAATAAATAAATGTATTTTGTTCCATTTAAAATTAATATATGATGATATGTAAATTTTCTTAATAAAGCTGTTTTTTTTTTAAAGTAATAATACATGGTCCCAGATCCACTATTCATAATTTTTCTCTTCTTGGACTAATTTCTTAATTTCTCTATCCCTCAAGCTTTATGGTGAGGACTGAGTGAGTGAAGTATTCCTGATATACAGTAAATGCTTCTTAAAAATAACTGTAAGGGCACCTGGCTGGCTTACTCAGCAGAGTGTGAGATTGATCTTGGGATTGTGAGTTGGAGCCCCATGTTGGGTGTAGCGATCACTTAAAAATAAAATCTTTTGGGGCATCTGGGTGGCTTCGGATTCTGTGTCTCCTTCTTTCTCTGCTCCTCCCCTGCTCATGTTCTCTCTCTCTCTCTCTCTCAAAAAAAGAAAAAATGTTTATTTTTAATTTTTTTTATTTTTTAAATAAATACATTTTTAAATACATTTTTAAATACATTTTAAATATATATATTTTTTAATTTAAATAATAAGGGACACCTGGGTGGCTCACTCGGTTAAGTGTGTGACTTCGGCTCATGTCATGATCTCACGGTTTGTGAGTTTGAGCCCCAAGTCAGTCTCTGTGCTGACAGCTCAGAGCCTAGAGCCTGCTTCAGATTCTGTGTCTCCCTCTCTCTCTGCTCCTCCCCTGCTCACATGCTATCTCTCTCTCAAAAATAAATAAAGATTTAAAAAATTTTTAAATAAATAAAACTCCAAAAAAAAGTTTCCTGACTCCCACTGCCTTCAGGATAAAGTCCAAGCTCTTTAGTCCTGCTCGAAAGTTTCTTTACAAGCTTATGCCATCCACCTGTCTAAACTCACCTTCTCCAAGAGTTCTTCTCTTCTTCACTGTCCCTTGACAATGCACACTTGCCTGCCTCTGTGTGTCTGCTGACCCTGATTCTAGGAATTCCTCTTCTTTTTCTATACTTAGTTAGATTTTATTCCTCCAAAACTTAACTCAAAAGATAAGTCTTTGTGTTTCCCTCCTCACACCCCTGCAATACTTATCCCCCCCCCCCCCATGCACACCTCTAGTAGGTTCTTATTTTATTTTATGGTTATGATGTATACATATTCATCTTGCCTGACACACTGCATACCCCTCATGCATATCATAATCTCTGTATTAGCAGCTAGATGGTGCTTGATACATAATATCTTCGTAACTGAATGAATGAAGGAATGAGAGTATATGTTCATCTTTCACTCAGCTAGTCAATCAACTGGTATTTTCGAAGTATCTATTATGTGCTCACCATGTGCACAACAGATCTGTCGAAAGACTTTAAAATTTTGAATTTCAGTACTACAAAGATTTTTTCTGAGTGCCCATTATTTGCTGTGGGAATATCAAGAAGTAAAAGACATGGTTTCTAATCTCAAGAGAGACTTTCATGGTGCCTGAGTGGCACAGTCAATTAAGTGTTTGACTCTTGACCTTGGCTCAGGTCATGTTCTCACAGTTCGTGAGTGCACTGGTGGCATGGAGCCTGCTTGGGATTCTGTCTCTCCTTCTCTGCCCCTCTGCTTCCCAATCTCTAAATAAATAAATAAATAAATAAATAAATATTTTTAAAAATTAAAAAATAAAAAATAATTAAAAATAATTAAAAATAAAAAGTAAAAAGTAAAAAGTAAACAAATAATAAAGATTTTAAATAAATAAATAAATAAAATCTATATAAATAAATAAACATTTTTATAAATTAAATAAATAAACATTTTTAAAAATTAAACAAAGAGAGTCTTTTTTTTTTAATTTTTTTTCCTTTTCAACGTTTTTATTTATTTTTGGGACAGAGAGAGACAGAGCATGAACGGGGGAGGGGCAGAGAGAGAGGGAGACACAGAATCGGAAACAGGCTCCAGGCTCTGAGCCATCAGCCCAGAGCCTGACGCGGGGCTCGAACTCACGGACCGCGAGATCGTGACCTGGCTGAAGTCGGATGCTTAACCGACTGCACCACCCAGGCGCCCCATGAGACTTTCAATCTTTGTAGGGAGATACAACTTTGTTCCTCAAAACAAATGTGAATAATACAAGCAAATTCCTATTGGATATAAAGACAAGTGGAAGAGAAACGCCATAGCACTAAACTAAGATTGGGGGTCTTGGTTGTTTCCCCCCTCTGTCATTTAATAGCTATATAACCCTGGATAGGTCACTTCACTATCTCCTTGACTCTGTTTTCTCATTTGGTAAAATGATATTTGATTTTTTTATTACTAAGTTTCCTCCTAACTCTTTGATTTTGTAACTAAGTGCTATGGGATGACTGGAAAAGGAGCATTTATTGCGATTTAGAGCTGCTGGAAGGAAAATGAAATCTAAGCTGAACTTGAACTTTGGGTGAGATTTTGGATAGCCAGAGAAGAGGCAGAAAGGCATTTAAGATATGGGGAACAATATAAACAAAGGGACAGGCAGAGACAGGATTGAGCAAGCATGCTTGTGAGGTGGACTAGACCAGGCTCTCTGGTGGAGAGTGTTTGTTAGAGAGGATTGAGAAACAGCTTGGGTAGGTTGCCTAGGGCCAGGAAGGACTTACGAGAGAAGCATTGGAATCAGTGCAGCTATTTTAGGATAGTTGCAAAAGGCAGAACAGAGGTAAAGGGACCAAGATTAGCTTTGCAGCAGTGAGAGGGCAGAGCCATGGTTGAAGAGAAGTTTTGAAGATAAAAATCAGAAAGCTGGCTTGGCTATCTAGTCTAAAGGAAATGGATGAGTCAAAGATACCTTTTACATTTTAAACCAGAGAAAGTGAATAAATCACGTTCTAATCCAGGTTCCAACACCTCTAGGAAGAGGATAGCATGCCCCAACAGCCTGTTCTGTCTGCTTCCTCTAGTGACATAGGCTTGAGGGCTGCTCTAGTTCTTCTACACACCAAACTCCTGAGGACTTTTGCTAAGAACAACTCAGATGCATTTTTTCTTTTTTAATAAAAACTTTTAGTATCCTTGGAAGTCCTTTGAGCTTATAATGTTTTGAAACTTCCAAATTTTATCTTAATCAAGAAACTACAGGGGTATCTGACTAGCTTAATCTGTAGAGCATGCAACTCTTGATCTCTGGGTCATGAGTTCAAGCCCCATGTTGGGCATAGAGCCTATGAAAGAGAAAGAAAGAAAGAAAGAAAGAAAGAAAGAAAGAAAGAAAGAAAGAAAGAAACTGCAAAGACTTCCACTTTCTTAAGAAATTAAAAAGTAGGGTATTAAGGAGGGCACCTTTTGGGATGAGCACTGGGTATTGTATGGAAACCAATTTGACAATAGACTTCATATATTGAAAAAACAAGAAATTAAAAAGTATATTAAATCAGTGGTAACTAAATTTAAAGATCTGGCTGAACATTGATTTCATATAGAGAGATTTTATTCAAATGGTATTGCAAACATTGTTTGCCTCAGGAAAGGGATCTAATTGTGAAAGGAAGACATAATTTACTCCAAATAAAATACCTAAAATTCAAGGTCTAAATTAGTGGCTGGCTCAGTCAGTAGAATGTGTGACTCTTGATCTTGGGGTTGTTAGTTTGAGCCCCACATTGGGTGTAGAGATTATTTTAAAATAAAATCTTTTTGGGAGCACCTGGGTGGTTCAGTCGGTCAAGCATCTTGATTTTAGCTCAGGTCATGATCCCATAGCTTGTGAGATGGAGCCCCACATTGGGCTCTTCTATGCTGATAGCATGGAGCCTGCTTGGGATTCTCTTTCTCCCTCTGTCTTTGCCTCTCCCCTGCCTGTGCATGTGCACGCGCTCTCTCTCTCTGTCTCTCTCTCAAAATAAATAAACTTTTAAAAATAAAATAAAATCGTTTTAAAAAATTAATTTATTTATTTTGAGAGAAAGAGACGGATGACATGAGTGGGGTAGGGACAAAGAGAGAGAGGGAGAGAGAGAGAATACCAAGCAGGTTCTGCAGTGTCAGTAAAGAGCCCGATGTGGGGCTCAAACCCATGAACTGTGAGATCAAGACCTGAGCCGAAATCAAGAGTCAGACGCTTAACTGACTGAGCCACTGAGGTGACCCTAAAATAAAATAATTTTTTTAGGTCTAAATAAAAGTACACTGAAGGGAGATACTTTATTATTTTTAAAAGAAATATTTTTAAATAATGTTTATTTATTTTTGAGAAAGAGAAAGAGAGCCAGGGAGAGGCAGAAAGAGAGGGATACACAGAATCTGAAGCAGGCTCCAGGCTCTGAGCTGTCAGCACAGAGCCTGATGCGGGGCTCGAACTCACAAGCTGCAAGATCATGACCTGAACCGAAGTTGATGCTTAACTGACTGAGCCACCCAGGCACCCCTCATTCTTCAACTAATACTCATGTGCCAAAAATCATGTTATGATACTATAAGCTGTGAAAAGAGAGATGAAGCTCCCTACCTTTAGGAAACTTCCAGTCAAGGAGAGGAGAGAAGTGAGCAAACGATCATACTGTAATTTTATTAGTCTTGATTGCTGCAGGTTGCAGAGGTACCTTCAGATGGAATTCAGAATGAAATTCTTCAGGAAGTGAAAAACTTTTTCAGAGGGGTAGACAAGCTGAGGGGGATCAACAGGGGATGCTGAGGCATTCAGGAATGAGCAGTGGCAGGCAGCCATTACCATCTGTAGCCTGAAAGGGCAAGGGGTGGCAACAGTGTCAATGAGGCCCCAGAGAGAAACAGAGTCAGGAGGAGGAACCTCTTGTCAGAGTGATAGACATAGAAAAACATGGCCAGAGCTAAGGTACCACAGCAGGGAAAGGGCAGAGTAAGAAATGTTCCCATATCTCTCTGCTTCTGGTCCTTGGTGGTACTTCTCAGGGGTGGAAGCTCAAATGATAAAGTCTGTAGAACTCAGCCTGTTGGATCATTAAACAGGCTGGAGAAGAGTCAGAAGATGAATGGCAGGGGGAAGGTGTTAGAGAATAACCAGCCCGACAATGTCCTAGTCTGTAATAGAGGTATAGAGGATTAGAAATCAAGAGAGGCAGGGCTCAATTATCCCGGCAGAGAGGGACTTCTTAGCCAAGATATAGAACTTAGGCACAGAGCAGAAAACAGGGCCTTTGTGAGCAGAGATGTGAGTTGGCGTGATGGTGCATCTGTGACAGTTAGATTCAGGAGAATTTAGCTGCAGGTAACAACAACAACAACAACAACAACAATTACTTAAACAACACAAAGTGTATTTCTCAAAAAGGAAGATAGTCCAAAGGAAGCTAGATACAGAGGCTTTACAGTCATCAGGGACTCAGGTTTTTTCTATGGACTCTATCATCCTCAGCACACAGTTTCTATCTCATGATCCCCACAGCCATACCTCTGTGTTCCAATCAGCAGGAAGGAGAAGGGGTGAAAATGATTATGCTCCCTCCTTGGCTTACACCCAATTGGCCAGAAATGAATCATGTGGCCATACCCCCTACAAGGAAGGATTGGAATAACCTCTTTATTCTGAGTATTCCTGGGTCCAGCTAAAATCAGGGGTTTCATTTTAAGGGAAGAAGGAAAGAATGAATGTTGGGAGACAATTTGCAATATCTGTCAAAGGAAGGGATGGAAATACAGCGATTCCAAATGCTCAGCCTTGCCTGAGATGGTAAATGATTTAATTTTTTTAATTGTTTTTTAATTTTTTTAATTAAAAAATTTTTTTAATTTTATTTTTGAGGGGGGTGGATACAGAGGATCTGAAGCAGGCTCCTTGCTGACAACAGAGAACCTGACGCAGAGCTTAAACACAGGAACCGTGAGATCATTATCTGAGCCAAAACCAAGAGCTGGATGCTTAACTGACTGAGCCACCCAGGTGCCCTGGTAAATAATTTTAAATAAGCTGGAAAATGTATTTATAAAAACAGAAAATTAGTATTTTGTTCATAAGGCAACAAGGTATTTTAGGGAAGTCCAAGAACTGGGAATTAGGAATAAGTACTAGTTCTCCATTAGTTATTAACTAAGCAAGGGACCTTTGACAAATCAGCTCACTTTTTGAATCTTGGTTTCCTCATGTGCAAAATGAGAGGGTTGGACTATATTCCATTTAAAGGTTTCCCTTCCTATAGACTCCAGAAAGTTGTTTTCTGTGTGTTGGTCCTAAGATTAGCAGAGGCTGAAAAATAATAGAAATGTAGTTAGGTTAGGGTGAAGGACTTTAATTGTTGCTCTGTTAACTTTAATTGATTTAAACAATACATATTCAAATTGTTTTTCTTGGTTATTTGCTCTTTAAACATTCTAGAAATATTCCATTCATTATATTTTGGAAATGTATATATCCAGATGAAATTATGTGTATATGTATTGTCAAAATATTACTCAAAGGAACATTCTGAAAATCATACTGAATTTTTCAGATACTATATTGATTCCTTAACAAAAGATCCCTCTTTAATATGAATTCACTAACACATCTGACTCTAGAGGTGCCTGGGTGGCTCAGTCAGTTGAGCGTCTGACTCTTGATGTTGGCTCAGGTCATGATCTCATGGCTCCTGGGATCAAGCCCTGCGTGGGGCTCTATGCCCACAGTGGAGAGCCTGCTTAGGATGTTCTCTCCCCTCTCTCTGCCCCTCCCCTGCTCATGCTGTCTCCCTTTCTCTTTCTCTCTCTCAAAATAAATGAACAAACATTTAAAAAAGCAAAAAGAAAGTGTCCAACTCTTGGTCTCAGCCCAGGTCTTGATCTCAGAGTCATGAGTTCCAAGCACTACGTTGGTGTCCACACTGGCATGAAGCCTACTTAAAAAAAAAAAACCAAAAAACCCAAAAAAAACCCAAGTAAAATGAATTAATTAAAATGAGAGAATAGAGATTTGTAAAAGCATCTGTTAGATATTATTTTCTTTTCAGACTGGATTCCTTCTATTTACAACCAGAGTGGATCTGAGGCAAACTTTCAAAGTAGGTACGTGTATTTCTGGCACATCTCATTGTTCTTTTTTTTTTTTTTAATGTTTTATTTTTGAGAGAGAGAAAGAGATACATAGTGTGAGCATGGGAGGGGCAGAGAGAGAGGGAGGCACAAAATCTGAAACAGGCTCCAGGCTCTGAGCTGTCAGCGTAGAGCTGGATGTGGGACTCGACCTCACAAACTATGAGATCATGACCTGAACTGAAGTCAGATACTTAACTGACTGAGCCACCCAGGTGCCCCTCACTGTTCTACTTTCTTTTAAACACTCTTCCCCATCCTCCAAGCCCACAATATCCTCATATTGTTCTATTTCCACCCTGGGTGAGAGAAACACTATATTACAAGGCAATTCATACCATGATAGTAGCAACTTCTTATATTATCCCTTCATTTCCATTTTAAAAGTGTAGCTCCTTGAAAGGACAATGCTTAACCTTCAAAATGGGTTTCTCACTGTAGAATTGCCGGCTTCTTTACACTCAGAAGTATCTGAAAATTGTTTGTCTGTCTGTCTGTTTGTAGAGGAAAGGAAAGTGCTGGTATCTCTCAAATCCAACTATTCTGGTCACCCCCAGTTACCCATCAGAAACCCAACATTTTTGAGACTTTTGGACTAGATCTAGGAACAGTTTTGCTATTTTAGACTGAGGGTGTTTATTAGGCTATTACAAGCTTTTTGTACATATACTTTGCATATTATTGTTTTTGTATCTCAGTTATATCTGAAAGAGTAAAATAGGTAATCAAAATGAAACAACAGGCCATAAGGGATCAATCCTCTTTTATGAAGGAGCAAAGAAAAATTACACGGTTTAGACAATTCTAATAATAAATTACTTTACATTAGTAAATTCCTAATATGTAGGGAATGTACACCCTCCCACCCACATGCACATGCAGTATTCATAAACCTAGAATAATAAGTATGCCAAAGGAAGGTAGACTTGACGTTTGGTCTAACAGAAAGCAATTGAAATAGAACTTCCTTGGTCTGTTGCATAAAATCAAGTCAGGAAGATGCTAGAAACTAAAGGAAAGTCTACTTACAAGTTGGGCACATGTCATTGGTGAGGAAAAGAAAATAGGAAATAGTCATGAATATTTGGCTTTCTTGGACCAATTCTGAGCAGTCATGTTCTAGAGGATGTAAAAGCATGGCTGGGAGACCAACTGCCCAGGACAAGCAGCCAGAGTTCACACACAAGACTTTGTGGTCAATAAACTTAGGAACTGGGCACAGTGAAGGAAGGGGTGCTCCCTCTCTTTCCTCACAATGTGCAGGAGACTCCCTTTTTCTTCCTGCTTTACTCTGTATTTCTTACTGAGGCCAGATCTAAAAGGGAAGCCTAAATTTTCATTTCAACTGATTTTCTGTTCCTACAGGACTCAAAACCACATGCTGAAACCTGACTTTCTGATCCCCAGAGAACAACCATCAAGCAGGACAGAATTATGGTAGTAGACTTTAGGAATTTGCCTCTGCCAAAATATGAAGAGAACTGAAGTTAGGTTAAGAATTTGGAGATATCTTTCAGGAACAAATGGTTAGGTCCATGAGGCCTAGGGAAATTTGATTCAGTTCGCTTTAATTCAATTAAGTCTCCTCAAAAAAACATAAGCATCTATTATGTGCTAGGAACTGTACTAATTTAAGAAACACAGACATAGATCTGTTATGGACACTGTCCTCATACAGCTTGGAAAATCAAGAGAAGACAGATACATAATTTAAATGAACTATAAAGGGTTGTCAGTACTAAGACAAGTAGAGGGTATGAAATCAGTCTAGTAAGCAATAATAAAGGCATTCACTGAGGGTCAAAGTTTACTGCCAGTTCAGCACAGTTGCACACTATTTGGAAATAATAGGATCTTCCCATCCTAGAGTGGTTTTGTGCTTAGTGATATGTTATAGAAACAAATACCTTCATATCTCCCTGATTTGAATTCATAGACTGCCCTCTGAGTTCCCCGAAATCACTCAGACTCATACACTGTATAGTCTAGAAACAAATGTTTTCCGGGTGATCTAGGCTATTGCTGTGGAATAGAAATGTTTTATTAAAGAATAGCTCTGAGGGGCACCTGGGTGGCTCAGTCAGTTGAGAATCTGACCCTTGATTTTGGTTCAGGTCATGACCCCGGGGTCGTGGGATCGAGCCCTGAGTTGGGCTCTGCACTGAGTATGGAGCCTGCTTGGGATCTCTCTCTTTCTCTCCCTCTCTGCCCTTCTCCCCCACTCATGCTCTCTCTCTTAAAAAAAAAAAAGAGAATGGTTCTGAAATGGACAAATTCTTTGAGCTGCAACAGACTTTCTGTCGGTGACCATGGTGGACGATGAGTGGCAGGCACAGGGTGGTTTGTACTGGAGAGGTACAGTGTGACCCCATCCAGTGTGCAGGCTCTGGAGCAGCTTGCCTGGGCCGAAACATGGCTCCACCACTTACCTACCTGCTGTGTAACTGGGGCAAGTAATTTAACTCCTCTGGGCTTCAAATTCCTCCAGGCCCATGAGGAGTATCTCAAGTATATTAAGGCCCATGATGAAAGGGGAGGAAAGAACATTTTTTTTAATGTTTATTTATTTTTGAGACAGAGACAGAGACAGAGAGAGAGAGAGAGAGAGAGAAATACATAGTGTGAGAGAGGGAGACAGAATCTAAAGCAGGCTCCAGCTCTGCGCTGTCAGCACAGAGCCTGAGTGGGTTTCAAACCTGTGAACCGTGAGATCATGACCTGAGCTGAAGTCGCACACTTAACTGACTGAGCCACCCAGGTGCCCTGGAAAGAACATTTTTAAATGCCTCCTATGTCCTGCAGCTATGAAATTCCATTTTACAGAAGAAGAAATTAGGGGTCAAAGAGGTTAAATACTGCTTTCAAGAGTACACAACTGGCAGAATAGACAAAACTGTAGAGACAGAAAGATGAGTGGTTGCTTAGGGTAGGGGTAGGCGGGTGAGGGGATAGGTTTGGGGGAAATGGGAGTGACTGCTAATGGATATGACACTTCTCAGAGAGGTGATGAAAATGCTCTAAAATTGATTATGGTGATGGTTACACAACTCAGTGACTATAATACAACCATTTAATTGTACACTTTACATGAATTGTATGGTATGTAAATTATGTCTCAATAAAGTGGTTAAAACAAAAAGAGTACACAGCCAAGAAGCATCCAAGTCTGATTCAGACTTGGGCCAGGAGGATGACTTCAGGGCCAGCTCTTGTTATTACATCATACCATCTCTCAGAACTTGGTGCACAGACATTCTCCTCACACAGGACACTATACACACCAAAAAATACCTAGAAGATTGGGTCCCACTCTAGTTTCACCTCCAAACCCTGAGAGGCCCCTGGAAAACAGGAAATGGGCATGTAAGCGAGTTAGCTATTGTAAGCTCAGAACCTGTATGCTGTCTGTTGACTTTGTTATTTTTGAGTTTCCCTTGTTTATTTTCCTTTTGGCTTCCCTGAATTTTTAGGAATGTTCCTTTGGCAAATCCTCACTAGTCCCAAACTGTGTTAGGAAGAGAAAGGAAGAAGCCTTTGTGTTTTTCCACACTCGGACCAGAGGGAAAAGGCGAGGAGGCCTGCTACCACTGCCTCAGGTCTTTGCAGACAACCCAGGTCACCAGAGTCAGCACAACCCAGACCCACCCCCTCAGGTGTACCAATGAAGAGCAAGCGAAGTTCAAGTACACTGGGGATGCTTCTGTGGCCTCACCACCATGTCTGCTCTGTGAAGAGGGTGGAAATCTTCATATTGCTCCCTTAATGACAGGGGCCGCACAGCAGAATAGAGGTCATCATCGTTGCAGCAAATTCATTTTCTTAGCATGGGAGAGTGAAGTAGAGTCCAGTTTTATTCAATTTATTTGATTAGGGAGGTGGAATTTGGAAGTTAGTATTATGTTGAAACCAGAACTAACAATACCAGTATTTTAAATGTTACTTAGTAATGATTTTGATTATACCCTGCTTCTTAAAAAAAAAAAAGGCTGTAACAGACATGTTCTTGAAAGAGTTGTGTAAGTCAATCATATATTAAACATTTGAGAAAAAGAGATGCTGAAATGTTAAGAAATGTTGCAGTTAATTGTTTAGATGAAAATAATCACCACTTAAAATTTTTTCTCTACACTTCTATTTCAAATATGTCATAATAAGTATAACTCTTAACTCTTATAATAGGGAAATATTATTTGTAAACTTAAAAATTAAAATAGCTCTTGTTTTTCAATTTTCTTCTCCTCTCTCCTTCTCTCTCCTCTCTCCTTCTCTCTCCTCTCTCCTTCTCTCTCCTCTCTCCTTCTCTCTCCTCTCTCCTCTCTTCCTCTCTCCCCTCACTCCTTCTCCTTCTTCTTCAAGTAGGCTTCACACCCAGCACAGAGCCCAATGTTCAAGGGGCTTGAACTCACCACCCTGAGCTCAAGATCTAAGCTGAGATCAAGAATCAGATGCTTAACAGACTGAACCACCCAGGTGCCCCTTAATTTTCCACTTTTCTAATTCTTTTATATAAGCATGTATTATTTTTACAATAAAATATTTTTAAAAATCATCCCTAACTAAAGTCCTTTCTAAACTTGAATTTTTACAAATGAATTAAGGCTTAAACCAGTATTAAATGCCCCTGTTTACTTCTGTATATCTTTAATATTCAAAGTTGACACTGTCAGTAAGTACCATCCAGATGTCTGAGTGGTCAATGAGGCTTGACCATCCTTTTGAGGTTAGAAACAAGTCAAGATTGGCTGCCCTTTGGTTTTTGGATTCAGCCATTATTGAAGCCTGAATCAATATTGGTAGCTATTCGTAGCCCAGCCTTTTCACCTCTGGAGAAGTCCTACAGTGCTGGCCAAAGATGTCCTCTATTATTGTGTTACTTGTGCCAAACAGGATTGTGTGCTGATTCTGTGACTCAGTGTTACAGAATGTTGCTTAAAGCTGAGCTTCTGTGGATAGCTCACTCCACTGTGGTCCTGTTTACTACACAGCAGTTGTTCATAGGTATTCCTCTTAGTCATCCTCTTGAGTCTTGCTCAGCGAATGGAGTTGCAAAATACCTTGCTCCTATGCAGGTAAACCAGTTATGTCCTTGCACCTTTCTTGCTGGTGATCTTGTCTTGTTCGTGATGTAAGTTTGACTCAAGAATGAAGTTGATGAAAGTGTTAAGAAATTAGATATGAAGTCCAAGGAAGGCAGAAGTCATACAAACATAAAGCCTAATAAAACTTCATCTTGGCAATGTAAGTCCTTAACATATTTTGAAATTCTATGTCAGCTATGGTGACGTCATTTATACTGTACTTGCCAGTTCCCCAAAAGGCAACATAGGCCTTCCTCGGGATGTTTCCTCTTAGATTTTTCGTGCATTCTTAGGCCTTAATTAAGTTGGAGGACTGTTTTTCAGATCTGAATTGCTTACAAATCTCCTTGGCTTTATGGAGGATTTTCCTGGCATATCTTGTCATGTCTTCTTTATATGTTATTGTTAGTCTGGTCTGACTTTTCAAAAGGATTGCTAATGTCTGATGATTAGACACTGGAAGCTTGATAACTATGATATAATGGAAAGAACAAAATGGGGATTGGAGTCCAGGATTTTGGGCTCAACTTTCCCCCAATATTTTATTATGAAAAATTTCAAACATACGGAAAAAACAGTTGAAAGAATTGTATGTGTATATACCTATTACACACACACACACACACACACACACACACACACACATTCTACAGTTAACATTCTGCTTTATTTGCTTTATCATTTACCAGTCCATCTAACCATGTGTCAGTTGATCTTATTTTTTGATCCATTTCAAAATAAGTTGCAGATATCAGTATATGAAACCTCTAAACACTTCAACCTGCATATTAATAACTAGAGTTCAATAGCTGTTTATAATTCTTTTTATTGAGGTAACATTTATATATAGTGAAATAAAAAAATCTAAAGTGTTGTATCCAATGAACTTTGACAGATGACATCTCCATAACCCAAACTTCCAACAAGAATATAGACTATTACCTTTATCCCAGAAAGTTCCCTCATAGCCTTTCTAGTCAATTCTAGTGTCTACATTTCCCAGAAGCAACTGCTATTCTGATTTCTTTTCAAAATAGATAAATTTTGCCTGTTCCAGAACTTTTTCTAAGTGGACTCAGACTGTATGTAATGCTTCTATAAGTCTTCTTTCATTCGGCATGATGTTTTTGAGATTCATCTATGTTGTTACATATTTGTTTCAATACACTACAGTTTCTATATTCATTCTCCTGTTGATGGATATTCAGGTTGTTTCCAGATTTGGACCGTTATGAATAAAGCTTCTATGAGCATTCTGGTACACATTTAAAAAAAAATTTTTTAATGTTTATTTATTTTGAGAGAGAGAGAGAGTGAAAAAGTGGGGTGAGAGAGCAGAAAGAGAGGGGAGAGAATCCCAAGCAGGCTCCGTGCTGTCAGCACAGAGCCTGACACAGGGCTCCATCTCATGAACCATGAGATCATGACCTGAGCTGAAATCAAGAGTTGGACACTTAACTGACTGAGCCACCCAGGCCCCACTCAACAGTTTCTTATAAAACTAAACAACACCTCTTTTATAGTCCCAAAAGGAATAAAAGCACATGTCCACAAAAAAATGTGTACCATGTGAAGCCTGATCTCACAGTTCATTGATAGAGTCCCACATCAGGCTCTTTGCTGAAAGCGTGGAATTGTGATTCAAATTCTCTCCCTCCTTCTTGCTCTGTCCCTCCCCTGCTCTCTTTGTCTCAAAAGTAAATAAATAAACTTAAAAAAGAGTAATATTTATAAGAAACTGTTAAAACTTTTCTCAATGTAATTATACCACTTAACACTCCACTAGCAGTATTTGAAAGTTCCAGTTGCTCCATGTCTTCATCAACATTTAGTGTTGTCAACCTTTTTGATTTGGTAGGTGTACAGTGGTATTGTGTCGTGGTTTTAATTTGCATTGCCCCAATGATGAATGATTTTAAGCATCTTTTCCTGTGTATTTATCTCTCTCTCTCTCTCTCTGTCTATATATATATATATATCTTTCTTTGTGAAGTGTCCCTCAACTGTTTTGTCCAGTTTTTAATTGGGTTGTCTGTTGTTTCATAGGTATTTTTTATATTCAAGTCTTTTGTCATATATATTATATATTACATATTATATTATAGTAATCTATTATTTATGTTATTATTTAATAATATTATTTATTATTTATTATTTATAGTATATTATAATTGATATTATATTATTTTTTATTTTGCATTAAGTTCAGACTTCCAAAATGTCACAAAAATGGCATAGAGAATTCCCGTATACATTTTACCCATATTCCTCACATGTTAACAGTTTACCTTACTTGCTATATCAATTATTCTCTTTCAGTGTATATATGTATGTGTACATATAATATGTGTATAAGTATAGGTAGATGGATAGATATAACAATTTCTGATATGTTTGAGAGTAAATTGCAGACATGATGATTTTTACTTCTAAATTCTTCAGTGTGCATTTACTTTTTTTCTTTAAAGAATATTCTCTTGGGGCACCTGGGTGGTTCAGTTGGTTAAACACCATGCTCTCACAGTTGGTGAGTTTGAGCCCCATGTTGGGCTCTGCTGACAGCTTGCAGCCTGCTTGGGATTTTCTGTCTCTCTCTCTCTCTCTCTCTCTCTCTCTCTCTCTGCCCCTCTCCTGGGCAGAAGGTCTCTCCTCTCCCGGTCTCTCTCTCTCTCTCCCTCTTAAAAATAAATAAATAAACATTTTAAAAAAATAAAGAAAGAACATTATCTTACACAAAAACAGTACAATGATCAAATTTAGGAAATTAATATTGGTATAATACTATTACCTAAACTTTAACCATACTCAAAATTTATCAGTCATCCCATTAATACCCTTTATTATATCTGGGATCACATATTTCATTCAGTTATGATGTTTCTTTAGTCTCTGGTAGTCTGGAACACTTTCTCAGTATTTCTTTGCCTTTTATAACTTTGACACTTTTAGGATTACAGACTAGGTATTTTATAGAATTTCCCTCATTTTGGGTTTGTTTGATGTTTCCTCATGTTTAGATTGAGGTTATATATTTTTTGGCAGGAATACCACAGAAGGAAAGTTGGGTCCTTCTCAGTGCATCCTATCAGGAGGTAAATGATGTCCATTTGTACCATTACTGGTACTGTTAACTTTAATCATTTAGTTAGGGTAAAATCTGCTCTATTTCTGCACTGAAAAGTTACTGTTTTTTCCTTTGTAGCTAATCGGTATCTATTAGATATATCTTTTGCAAATTCTTTTCTCACTATGTGGCTTGCTTATTCTATTCTTTTTTTTTTAATTTTTTAATGTTTATTTATTTATTTTTTTTTTTTAATTTTTTTTCAACGTTTATTTATTTTTTTGGGGGGACAGAGAGAGACAGAGCATGAACGGGGGAGGGGCAGAGAGAGAGGGAGACACAGAATCGGAAACAGGCTCCAGACTCTGAGCCATCAGCCCAGAGCCCGACGCGGGGCTCGAACTCACGGAGTGCGAGATGGTGACCTGGCTGAAGTCGGACGCTCAACCGACTGCGCCACCCAGGTGCCCCATAATGTTTATTTATTTTTGAGAGAGAGAGAGAGAGCACGAGCAGGGGAGGGGCAGAGAGAGAGGGAGACACAGAATCTGAAGAAGGTTCCAGGCTCTGAGCTGTCAGCACAGAGCCCACTGTGGGGCTTGAACTCATAAACTGTGAGATCATGACCTGAGCCAAAGTCGGAGGGCTAATCGACTGAGCTACCCAGGCTCCTCCTGCTTGCTTATTCTATTCTTAACAATATCTTTCAAAGAGTAGAAATTTTAAATTTTGATGAAGTTGAATTCATCAACTTTTTATTGCTTTTTGTGTCCTCTGTAAGAAATACTTACCTACCCTCAAGTCATAAAGATATCCTCCCGTGGTTTTTTTTTTTTCTAGAAGCTATAATTATAGTTTTATTTTTTATATTTTAGTCTCTAATCCATCTCAAATTAGTCTTTGTGAATGGTGTGAGGTAGGGGGTCAAGGTTCATTTTTTTTTTCTCATATGGATATTTAGTTGTTCCAGCACCATTTGGTTGAAAATACTTTAGTTTCCCCATTGGATTGCTTTGGTACCTTCACTGAAAATCAAATAACTGCATATATGTGGGTGTAGTTTTGAATTCTGTATTTTCTTTCTTTGTTATATTTGATTATCCTTATGTTTAGGCCCCATTTTTACACTATCTTTATAACTGGTCAATTCAACATAATCTCTCTGGGCCTCAGTTCCTTATTTACATAATGAATTATTGTAGCTACCTAATTTGTGAGGCCTCATATCTATAATATCCTATAGTTGTTGGTTCTTAGATTCTTAGCACTGCACCATTCTATTTGTGTCAATCATTTTTCATACTGATTTTATAGCTTGCTGGTTTTGAAAGAAGTTTTATCAATGTTACACACTCTCTTTCCCATAACTCTGGGGTCTCATTTCTGTCTCATAATTTCAGAAAAGTGATTCCAATTATTTAATGTTGACTAGAACCAGTAACAGACCCTACTCTGTCTTCTGGTTTCTCTGGTAGAAATGTCTTGTAAACAGAGACACTTGCCAAAAGTTAAGAGCAGCTATGACAATTGGGTATTCTATAAATAGGGTAACCATATATTTTATCTTTCAAATAAGTGCACTTTTGAGATTGAAAAGGATAATAATAATAATAACATTATTATTATTATTTTTTGTCCCTGAGGGAGTGGACTGTTCCTGAAATATCACAATACCTGTTTTATGTGAAGAGTAGATGGGGCAAGCTGCTATTCCATCTCCCTTCTCCAAAAATCCATTTAATATATTGTTCTTGGATAGAAGGCATATCAGGTATTAAACTGATAAGAACAGATACTACACTTGATCTTGGCCAAAAGGTCAAGAAGTGATGAAAATGGGTAATTATTAATAACTGTGTCAGGACAACAGGTGTAAACCAAGAGTGCCCTGGAATGTATAGCAGCCCTGTTAATAAACCTCTTATAACTCAATCAAAGTCATTCATTCAACAGCCATTTTTCAAAAGCCTAAGTACCAAGCTCTGTATTAGGTGTGGAGAGTCTAAGATAACTGATTCCTGCACTAAAGACCTTTCAGTATAGTTGGGGAAGCAGACAAAAAACCCAGACAACTATAGTGAGATATTTAAGTTCTATGACAGATATTTGCCCAGGGTTCCCTGTAAGGCAGGCAGGAAATATACTTGAGCTGAGGTGTTTTTTTTTTTATTTTATTTTTAAAATTTACATCCAAATTAATTAGCATATAGTGCAACAATGATTTCAGGAGTAGATTCCTTAATGCCCCTTACCCATTTAGCCCATTCCCCCTCCCACAACCCCTCCAGTAATCCTCTGTTCTCCATATTAAAGAGTCTCTTAAGTTTTGTTCCCCTCCCTGTTTTTATAGTATTTTTGCTTCCCTTCCCTTGTGTTTATCTGTTTTGTCTTTTAAAGTCCTCATATGAGTGAAGTCATATGATATTTGCCTTTCTCTGAGTGACTAATTTCTCAGGGCTTAACATAATACCCTCTAGTTCCATCCATGTAGTTGCAAATGGCAAGATTTCATTCTTTTTGATTGCTGAGTAATATTAAGCTGAGTTTTTAAAGAACAAAGTGTTGCCAAAGGATTTGCAGGAGGTGGCAGAAGGTATGTTGTAGAAGGCTTTCAGGTACCAGATGAACAATTGGGATAATGAAAATAATAGCATTAATAGCAAGTTAGATTTGCATAGCCTTTTAAAGAGTTGTCAAAAATTGGGATGCTTGCTTGGAGGAGAATAGAGAAACAGCAGTGTCAACATAGCCAGAGGAAATGAGAATAGCAATCTGTAAAAGAGATGAACATTCAGCTCCTCAAACAATTTTCATGGAGGCCAATCAACAGCTGCTCCCAAGAGTGGCTTTCCACCCACTTCTCTTTCTGCATTCCCCCTGGATGACCTCATCCACTCCCAAAGTTTCAAAGGACAGTTCTTTGTTGATGCCTCTTAAATGGGTATGCTAGTCCTGGACTTTCTGCTGAACTGCATGTCTGAATATTCCCTGCTCATTAACTCAAATTCAACACATCTATTAACATTTCTCTCCCTCCCCAGATCTGCTCTTCTTTGGTATTCTGTATTCTACAGAATGACCTCTCTGTCCACCCTATTGCTTACATATCAGAAACCCAGGAATCGTCCTATAAGTTCCCTTCTTAGCTCCATGTCCTTCTGAGTCTACCTTCCTTTGTATCACCTGAACCCCTCCCCTCCATTTCCACCTTGGTTGTGGCTCTTGTCACTTCCAGTCTAGATTACTGCCAAGCCTCCTAACTCTTCTGCTTGTCACCAATCTGGCCCCCACTCAAACTATCCTCCCTCCTGCAACCAAGGCAAGTTTCTAAAATGCACATCCAAGCACCCCCACTTCTCTGCTTAAAACCTTTCAGTGACTCTCCACATTGCTTAAAGATCACATCCTTTAGCCTAGCAACTAAGGCCCTTGACAGTGAGATCCATGACGATTTCTCTGGCCTTACTGCGCATGCCTCATTCACACAGCTTTCACTAGGCTAGCCACTCAAGGCCACTTACACACCTCCATGCCCTCACACTGGCTGTTCTCTTTTCCTTCTCTCCCATCCCTGCTTCTCTGATTGGCCTTCAGAAGCCTCTCCTCTAAGTTTCAAGAACACAACTTTTCTACATTTCAATGTCTGTCACTCCCACCAGACGAGGGTTTCTCAGTCTTAGCACTGTTGACACTTTGGACCACATACTTCTTTGTTGTGTCCCCAGACATTGTCAAATGTCCCCTTGAGAGTAAAATTGCCCCCGTTAAGCACTACTGTCCCAGACTATGAGCTCCTTCAGGGCAGAAACCATGTCTTAGTTACATCCCTAATATTTCCCATGCTGCCTAAGAGGCAGTGGATATTCAGTAAATATTTATGTAATGAATGAAGGCAAGAAGAAATGAATGTCCTTCTCATTGATGTTGGTGGGACAGTTAAATAGTACAAGCTCCAGGGAATACAACTTAGCAATATCTTTAGCAGTTACAAATAATTTTTCTTGGGGAGACTGGGTGGGTCAGTTGGTTGAGCGACTGACTTCGGCTCAGGTCATGATCTCACAGTTTGTGAGTTCGAGCCCTGCGTCAGGCTCTGTGCTGACAGCTCGGAACCTGGAGCCTGCTTCAGATTCTGTGTCTCCCCCTCTCTCTGCCCCTCCCCTGCTCATGCTCTGTGTGTGTGTGTGTGTCTCTCTCTCAATAATAAATAAACGTTAAAAAAAAGTTTTAATGTGGCCTCACTTTATAAAAAGCAAAAAACAAATAACTTTTCTTGTAGGGATTTTATAGCTATAGTCATACATATGTAAAATGATAAATGTTCCACATTATTTATTGAAGCTTTGTTTTAATTTTTTTTTCAACGTTTATTTATTTTTGGGACAGAGAGAGACAGAGCATGAACGGGGGAGGGGCAGAGAGAGAGGGAGACACAGAATCGGAAACAGGCTCCAGGCTCCGAGCCATCAGCCCAGAGCCGGACGTGGGGCTCGAACTCACGGACCGTGAGATCGTGACCTGGCTGAAGTCGGACGCTTAACCCAGGCACCCCGAAGCTTTGTTTTAATAACAAAAGCCTAATCATCCATTAGCGAGACAGTCTTTAAATAAATCATGGTCCTTTATACAATGGAACATTATGCAACAGTAAAATAGAATGAAAAATCCTACATGTATTTATATGGAAAGACCTCCAAGATGCAGCAAAAGTGCAGAATGGGTTATTTGTGTTAAAAGGGAGAATAAGAGTACATATTTGTACTTACTTATATATGCATGAAGAAACTGTGGAAGGATACACAAGATAATAGTAATAGCTATGTGTGTGTGTGTGTGTGTGTGTATTAAGGGTGAGGTTGGGAACTGGGCAGTGGAAGGGCAAAAGGTAGGAGGAAGATTTTTCATTGTGTACCTATTTATACTTTCTAATTTTTAAGTCTTATAAATGTATTGCCTACTTGAAATAATTATTTTTATAGGAAAGGCAGAAAATTGTAATGGAATTTACAGGTAATGAAGTGTACAAAACTTGAACTAATAATTGGTTAATTCATTATAATAATTATTGCTACAAAGCAGAGTTCTATATAAAAATATAATAAAACCTTTTTCAGGGGCGCCTGGCTGGCTCATTCAGTGACTCTGGATCTTAGGGTTGTGAGTTTGAGCCCCATGTTCACTGTAGAGCTTACTTAAAAATAAAACTTTTAATTCTTTCTCTTTTTTTTAAGAGAGAGAGAAAGTCCTCTCATGTGAGTGGGGGAGGGGCAAAGGAAGAAGGAGAAAGAGTTTCTTAAGCAGGATCCATGCCCAGCGGAAGAGTCATATGCAGACTCTTTCCCAAGACCCTGAGATCATGACCTGAGCCCAAATCAAGAGTCAGACTCTTAACAGACTGAGCCACCCAGGTGCCCCAAAATAAAATCTTAAAACAAAACAAACAAACAAAAAGAACCCTTTTCAAATCCATGATCATTTATGTCCCGTGTAAAAATATTGTGTTCATCTAGTTACAAAAACTTCCCTCTAAAGAAAGCTTTTGTGCAATAAATGTTTTCTCTAGTCTAATGTAACAGTCAGTAGGTTGCTTTTTTTTCTTTTTCCCTATACATTCAAGTAGCCATTCCCCTGGTATTTCCTGAGATACCAACAGTGGATGCACAGCAGTAGATGTTTAGAGGGATATGAAATGAACAAGATGCACTCCCTGTTTTTGAGTGGCTTATAAACTAATCAGAACTCCTTATATCTGGAGCCTTCTCTTTGCTCAAGCCTTTGCTCAAATGTCACCTCATACTCTGATCCCACTTTTTAAAATAGCCACCATTGCCGCACCTAACTCTTCATTCCCTTACACTTACTTATTTTCCTTCATATTGCTTACCACCATTTGCCAAATTACAAATTCATTTTATTATTTTTCATATTATCCAATTAGAACAGCACCTGATCCATAATAGGCTCTCAGATGGATAAATGAATGAATGAAGAAGAAAGGAAAGGCTGCAGCATCCCATATTATAGGGTGTGGTATGAACAATACAGAAGGTCAAATAGGATATGTGGGCCTGAAGAATCAGAAATTCTACAACATATGAATTTGAGATGGGGAAGTTTGAAAAGTTGTCATAATGAAGTATAGACCAGAGGCCTCATGTGCTTTACATTGGTCAGAAATCATCCTTAACCAGCTTATAGGAGACTAAGTGGGGTTTGCCCAACAACCTGAAGGTATACTTGAATTCTACACAAAGATAATTGACTAGGATCAAAACCCAAGCCAGTGCCCCAATATAAGTTTACCTAAAAACTCAATAGTCCTCAATTGTTTTTGTAGGATAATGTTCAGAACTCTCAGTGGTACTTAAGCCCTATTTAAATTCTCTTGATTGTAAGGTCCCTTTCCCCACCTTTCTTTGGCCTCAACCACAGAGGAGAGCTGAAGCTTTCATTAAGTTACTCTGGCCTTTTATTAGAGGGTGCTTGGTGGACAATTGGGGTGTGGTTTGCATTCTTTTCCAGCCACCTGAATGGCAGGTTAAATGGGCTTAATGGATCTAAGATGATGACAGAGAAGGCTGGTGACTAATGCATTTAGCCACCTTGTTTCCAGAACAATCACCTGAGTGAAAACCTTCTTGTCATCCTTGATCAATCTTGTTAAAGGGAGCTGGGCTGGTATCAGTCCAGTGTGGAGTATGTGCTTGTACATACATGAAATTGTAAAATCAGTGTCTCATTTTAGAATACCCCTTCCAGGTCTTGCTTCATGGTAATGACTCTCATTCTCCATGACCTGTCATCAGCACTGGCACTTTTGACCAACCCCTTCCCTGAAACTCCTATATCCCTTGATTTCAGTGACACAACCCTGTACCACTACTTTCAAAGCAAAATCAATTGAAGTTAAGAACTCACACTGTGGAGGGGGCAGCATTGACTGGCTCAGTCTGATGAGCATGTGACTTTTGATCTCAGGTTTATGAGTTCGAGCTCTACTTTGGGTGTAGAGATTATTTTTAAATTTTTTTGTAATGGGGGTGCATGGGTGGCTCAGTTGGTTAAGCATCCGGCTTCAACTCAGGTCATGATCTCACAGCTCATGAGTTCAAGCCCCTCATGGGGCTCTGTGCTGACAGCTCAGAGCCTGGAGCCTGCTTCCAATTTTGTGTCTCCCTCTCTCTCTGTCCCTTCCCTGCTTGTGCTCTGTCTCTCTCTGTCTCAGACATAAACATTAAAAAAGAAGTTTAAAAAAATAAAAAATAAATAAAATTTTTTGTAATAAAAAAATAAAAAAGAACACACACTGAAGAAAATAAAAAAGAACACACATGCTGAAGTCACACTGCTGGGGTTTGACTCTGGGTTCTGAGCCTTGCTAGGTGAGCTCAGGCAAGTTGCTTAAGCTCTCTGACTCTCGGTATCTTTAAGTGATAGTTCTTACATTATGAAATCATCATGAAAATTAAATGGGTGAATAAATTTTAAATACTGACAATAGTGCCTGGAACATAATAAGCATTTGATTAGTTGTCATTACTTTATATTTGAATTCTCTCTGGCTCTTTCTCTGGCTCCTCTTCCAGTTCTCTGAATATGATTCAAAATTTGCCTCTTTATCTTTTCTTCTTTACACATTTTCTTTCTTTTAGGTATGTAATCCTTCCTCTGGGAATGATTGTGTGGAAAGGATGGTGAACTCTGTGATGGTTCTGATTTCCCTCCTGAACTCCAGCCATACTTCCAGTGCCAACCAGACATTTACTTGGTTGTCTCGATAGTACCAAAATTGACATCCCGATATCCCAGACTCATCATCTCAGGAAAACATATTCTTTGATGTCTTCCCAGACTTCCATGTTCAAACAATTAATGAGCCCTTTATAATCCTTTGTTATCTATATCCCTTCCATTTCCAATGCTACCCCCTAATATCAGCCTTTCTGACCTCACACCTGCATTGTTCCAATTGCTTTGAGTTTATTTTACCTGCACATCAATTAATCACAGAGCATACAAAAAATTTCCCAAGATTCTTCTACTCAGGAAACTTTAGGACCTATCTCTTGTCTAGCATATAAAATCCAAATCCATAACTTAGCATTTAAGGTCTTCCTGGCTCTGGCTCCCAACTGTCTCCCCCTTCTTCCCCATACATCTGCATGGACCCCACGTTCTAGCCACCTTGACTTCTTCAGTCTCTGTGTCTTTAATCACGTTGCTCAGTTTATGATGGCTCTTCACCCAACTCCAGCTATTGAAATCCTAAGTCCTACTTACCCTTCAGAGGCTAGTGTACAGACCACTTCTTCCAGGAGGCCTTTCCTAACTTCTCAGTTCCCTTAAGCTCTTTCAAGATTTCTACCTTATATATAAGTACATTATAGTTACCACATATTGCCCTGTATTGTAATTATTTATTTCCATGGCTTGACTCCCCTGATAGACTGCAAACATTTTGTGGGTGGGATCCTCTTCTGTATATATCTTTGCATCAGACTTCCTTGGTTTAATACTGTTCACAGAGTAGATTCTTAATGTGAGTGAATGAATGAAATCATATGCCTACTTTTATCTGTGTATAATTTTTCCCAGAGATTTGGTGATAACAACTGCTGCCACCGAGTCATAATCTAAAACAGAAAATACACTTCAGAGAATAATTAAATTTCCTTGGCTCATTAAATCTCGTAATTTGGGAAGTGGCTTCAGTGATGTGGTCATTTTTCTGCTAAGCCCCAAATGCAGACCATCAGTTCATGAAGAGGCAACATGTGGAAATGTTTATCAGCCACTAAATGCCAGAACAGAATGGTTTGGCTGCTGCCAACAAGCAATCAATCACAGTATTTAGCTCTTCATACTCTGGGTCCAGAAGCTTGTATAGGAATTATGAGAAATATAAAAACAGTTTAAGATGTTATTATTTCATGGAGGCCTTTGATCTGATTATAAGACAAAATCAGCATACTTGAAATAATTTAAAAATAAATAAGGCTAATGTGCATAGTATTGGTAATAAGTGTCACAGGAATTTAGAGAAAGAAAAGATAAAAATAATACTAGTCACCATTTGCATGCATAGCATTTGACAATTCATTATAATTTATTTCATATAATTTCTCCCCAAGTCTTTTGAGCCAAGCATTAGTATTCTCATTTTACAAATGCAGAAACCAAGGTTAAGAGATTAGGTAATTTGCCCAAGGTCTAGAAACATAGCTAGAAAATATTGTCATTTCCCAGCTGGGCAAATCCATGTACCACTGCTTCCATCTGGACTTTTTAAAGTCTACCTCTGAAACTGTGTATTATTCTTCTACACAAAACCTCAGTAGTTCTTAAGCAATATGATGTCAACTTCTAAATATGGCATTCAAAGCCCTCCACATTGTGTCTACAATAACCTACCTTTCCAGCCCCATGGCCAGGTACTCCTCACCTTGTAGTCTGGTGGAAGAGGGCATCTCAGACTCCACCTCTTTTTATAAAACCCAATGTTCAGGCCTCTGTGTCTTAGTTAGACATTTTTGGTTGTAAGCAACTGCAACATATAAACAAGCAAAAATGGTGAAAGCTTGGTGTGGGGGCTGGCTGTCTCAGTCAGTGGTGCATGTGACTCTTGATCTCAGAGTTGTGAATTCGAGATCCACACTGGATATAGAAATTACCTTAAAAAATAATTTTTTTAAAGGTGAAAGCTTATTATAAGGATATAAAGAAATCTCATTTAACCTCACAGCCTAACATCTCTTCAAAAGAGATTGGAACGTGGACCTGGGAAATGCAGGCCCTCCCTGAACCCTTATGGTCCCAACTCCTGTCTGAATATTTATTTCCTTCCCCCTCTTCTCCTGGGTACATGGTAGAGAATTGCTGTGCTACTTTTCTAAGTTCAAAATCTTCAATTGCAAGGGTAGAGACTAACCAATACCAATGGACGTTGATTTCAAATTCACGAATAAGAAAACTGAATGGTAGCTTGTGTCAAGTGTCATCTATGGCCAGGGAGGGTAGGGTCTCATCACACAAACATGGCCTTTACAACCCTTCCTTATGTGTGGGACATTTGGTGATGGGAGGAGAATTTCTTGAAAAAATAAATCCAACCAAACAGATCCACTGCATTCTACCTTACTTAACCTCATCCTAGAAAAATCCTGACCCTCCTTCCAATCCCAGATTAAATGCCACTTAAAAATTTTTTTCCTTAGAAAGACACATGTTCTGTATTTTATCTAGCTGTATGACCTCTCCTATCACAGTTCCTTGCACATAACAGTTGCTCAATAAATAGAGGTTGAACTGGGTTAAGCTAGGGTAATAGAAGAAGACTTTGTGGCACGTGGTATTTGGCCTGGACATTAAAATAGGGACATGATTTTCATCAGTGTGGGGAGGGGTCATTGTGGCCTGGGGAAATAATGAGCAAGAGTCCAGGAGTGGAAGAGCAGTGAAGACGCAACCCTGAGTGGAGAATGGTGTGGGCCCCAGGGATCATCAAGGAGGAGACTGAGGCCTGTGGGAAGCCTTGACAGGTGGGTAGGCAGAGAAATTATACTTAAGGCCACAGGCAACTGGGAGGCAGTATAAGAACAGAAAATGTCTTGGTGAAAGGAGAAAGTAGCAAAGGAACATGAACCTGGTGGCACACAGCAAAGCTGAAAGAAAGGAGAAGGTAATACAGAGAAGGAAAGAGAAAGAAAAAGGATAAGGGTGCAGAGCCAACACAAGGCCAGAAGGTCACTTGGAAGACTGTCGGGGACTTGGGCATGAGCTGGTGAGGACCAGACTACTAGAGTGTCCATGGCTGAAAGAACAGGAAGAACAAATCTAAAAGAGATTTTCAAGAAAGAAACTGTAGAACTGGGTCTGATATTTACTGCCACCATAATGGATCTCATTTATACATGTCAACAGCACTATAAGGTAGTTTCTTATGTATAAGTGAATTAACTATGGTCACATAAGAAAGTGGTAGAGCTTGGATTTGAACCCATTCCTATCTGAGTCTAAAGCACCACTCTTTCCACCATGCCACACTGCTTGGTTATATTTGCTGCACTTTCTTAGCACTGTTGACTTAAGCCAGCATGTCTGAGCACCGGGAATCTATGTCAATCTCCTGAAACCTTACCTCTACCCTGCAGGACACTCTCCAAAAAATTGTCAGGCTAAATCTGTAAGAACAAGATGAAGACAATTAGGTAAATTTACTTTCCCTTTCTGGGCTTTCAATTCTTCATCCACAAGAGGGGCAAAAATGGTGGGATATCACTTCTAAGACTAGATTACAAGCCCAGCTCACATTCTGACTAAAACTAATGAGCAATGCTGAGCCAGAATCACCACTTAGGCCACGCCTGGGGCTCCTGACTCTTAGAAACAGTGAGAAAATAAATATTTGTTGCTCTATGCAGCTATGTTTTGGGTAATTTGTTACACAGCAATAGATAGCTGATGCATCCCACAAGCTGACAAGTTTGACAAGAGAGTGATTTAATGGCATGGGCTATGAAAAATTCCCTGTTGGTCTCATCTGTCAGTGCAATCTATTGTAAATGTTGGCACATGATAGAGGAAATAGGCTGAAAGAATAAGTCACTACCCAGGGTGGACCCAGGACTCAAACCAGGCAGTCTGACTCCAGAGAAAAAGACAAGGTTGGTTAATGCTAGTGAACAGCCATAGCCATGTCTTTGTGGCTGACTGTAGAGGAAAGAAGCCAGGAAAAAATCCTTAAGAAACCATTTTGGGTTTTGTTCATCAGCAAACATTAGGGCTCCTTACTTCTGAAGGGCTTCACAGGCTACCAATATTTTTTCCAGTGCTGGTTTCTGGAACACCACAGACAAAGCATTAGGAAAGCACCCACTTTAACCTCTATTAAGTTTTCTGATATATTTTCCAGGTCAACAAAGACAATTTATCTCAAATCAGCTTCCTATGCTATGTGAGTTTGGTGGCTCCTTTGCTTTTTAAGGTAACTCTTAAAAGGGAGTAATGGGACTATCACCTGGGAATTGCTCTTTGGTTTAAAAATAAAACAAGTTAAGGGGTGCCTAGGCAGTTCAGTTGGTTGAGCGTCTGGCTCTTGATTTTGGCTCAGGTCATAATCCCACGGTTTGTGGGATGGAGCCTTGAGTTGGGCTCTGTGCTGACAGTGCCGAGCCTGCTTGAGATTCTCTCTCTCCCTTTGTCTCTGCCCCTCCCCCACTTGCACTCTCTTTCAAAAATAAATAAATAAACTTTTTTTAAAAATTAAAAAAAATAGGGGTGCCTCGGTGGCTCAGTCGGTTGAACGTCTGACTTCAGCTCAGGTCATGATCCTGCAGTTTGTGGATTTGAGCCCCCCGTTGGGCTATGTGCTGACAACTTAGAGCCTGAAGCCTGCTTCAGATTCTGTGTCTCCCTCTCTCTCTGTCCCTTCCCTGCTCACATTCTGTCTGTCTCTCTCTCAAAACTAAAAAACATTAAAAAAATTTTTTTAATTAAAAAAATAAATCTCTAAAAATAAAGCAACTTAAAATACAAACAAATACCCACTGGGTCAGACACTTCTTGATTATTTTTATTTATATTTTCTTTCCTTATACATTAGAGTGTTCCCAGAAAAAATTCAGAGTAACTACTAACCCCTTCTTAATACACAAATCTCCTTGCCCTTTCTAATTAAAACTTTGAGCTTCCTAATAACAGATCTTATAGGTTAAAGCATCCAAAATTATTAATCAGAAGCAGAGGCCAGTAAATTATTACTACCAGACATTTTGGTCTTTGAAGATGATACCAGAGTGTTATCTGAGCAAGCAAAAAAAAAAAAAAAAAAAAAAAAAAAAAAGAAGGAAAGGAAGGAAGGAAGAAAGAAAAGGGAAAGAAAGAGCAATTAACTAGATTCCAAAGGGATGATTGAATGGTAGGAACAGGAAAGAGATCAACCTGGCAGGGGAGAGGAGACTTAAATCAAAATAAAGGGGAATTTTCTCTTCACTTTATTCTCCCTAGCTATTTCTAGTTTCTCCAAGTAGCATGTCAGTGCAGCTGCAGCATGGTTTGGGAGAACAAGTAAGCCATGCGCTTGAAAGCAGGGATTCGAGGCAGGTGCTGGAAAAGCCTCCCAGTAACCAAGGTGCACTGTTGCCTTTGGGATAATTCAGTAAGAGCTCTTTTTTGAACTGAACTTAAACCAAAAAATCGATTTAATCATAAAAATTATTATTGGTATGGCATGGGGACTATAGTTAAAAATAAAATACTGTGTTGTACACTTGAAGTTTGCTAAAAAAGTAGATCTTAAGTGTTTTCACTACACACAAGAAAACATAACTATGTGAAGTGATGGATGTGTTAATGAATTGATCATGGTAATCATTTCATATGTATATGTATGGCAAACCCTAAGTATATACAAGTTTTATGTGTCAATTATACCTCAATAAAGCTGGGGGGGGGAGTTTTACAGACTCAATAAATTATAGAATCAGATGATTTTTAAAGTTTTTTTCTTTTTTATTTTTTTTTAGTAATCTCTACACCCAACGTGGGGCTCAAACTCATGACCCCAATATTAAGAGTCGCATGCTGTTCTGACTGAGCCAGCCAGGTGCCCCAGAATCAGATTTCTAGATCTGAAACTGATTTTTAAGGTATTTGGTTCAATTCCTTCATTTTATAAAAATGGACAAATAGAGGTAAACGACTCACTAAAGGTTGTCAGCAGGTCAGGAAAAGGATTTCCCTATCAGAGGTGAGTTCTCTTGGCTGAATTACTCTGTCTTCTAGCTACAATGGCCTGAGCACTTCAGCAAACTTAACCTTCCTTTTTGAACCTTCAGTTACTAAGGCACGGAGTCAGATTTTCCCTGAGCTGGAAAATGGGTGAGATTCTTTCTGTCAGGTAAAGGTGTGATTTTTAATTTGCTAGAATAGAAGCAGGGAGGAGCAATAGAACTGAAAATAGAGGATCTGCTTCAGGTAAAAATTAACTCCATAGTCACCAACAAGTTATTGTGAAGCCTGCAGCCACCCAGCACCGTGGCAGTACATTTGACACTCTGGTCTTTATAGCTTGGCACAAGGGTATGGGGAAATGACCTTGACTTAGTCTCTTCATGCTGCTCTAATAAAAGTATCACAGACTGTGTGGCTTATAAACAACAAATATTTATTTCTCACAGTTTTGGAGTTTGAAGTTTAAGATCAAGCTGCCAGTGGATTTGGTATCTGGTGAGAGTCCACTTCCTGGTTCACAGATAGTTATCATCTCCCTGTGTCCTCACTTGGCAGGAAGGAGAGGGAGCTCTCTGGGGTCTCTTTTGTAAGGGCAATAATTCTATTCATGAAGGCTCCACCCTCATGACCCAATTACCTCTCCAAGGCTTTACCTTCTGATACCATCACATCGGAGGTTAGGATGTCAACATAGACTTTTTGGCGGGCTACATTCGGTTTATAACAGGCCCCGTCCTTTAAAATCATACAAAATTCTCCCCGATTTAATTCCAATAGACAAAATTAAGTGCTAGTGTGAGGCACTGCTCCAAGCACTGCTAAGGCGACAAAGATGAAAAAACAGGGTCCTTGCCTTCCAGGGTTTTCCAGTCCAGTTACAGATAGCCTTGTCAGCAACAGTCTAAAAAAAAAAAAAAAAAAAAAAAAAAAGTGAAAGTAAGGGCCATGCAGAAGGAAAATCAACGTGCTGAAGAAGCCCAGAGGAAGAAAAGGTTCACATTCACCCTTGGGAAAGGCTTTTGCCAGGGCCTCAATGAATAGGTGGGATTTGGACAGGCAGGAGCAGCTGAGGCACCAGCAGGAGAAAAACCATGGAGGCTCAACATGCCAGAAAAACCTAGGAGACTCCAGGAGTTAGCAAATGCCTTTTCAATGCCCTGATCTGTTTTGTGACATAGAATAATTAGAACATTTGACTGCATGGACATTCCCAAGGAACTGAAGTTGCCCTTGTTCTGCCCTGACTTGAGAGGATGGGAACAGGGAACCGGCACAGAGAGGCCAAGCTTTTGTGGGAACCCAGAGGTGGTAGGTTGATCATGACATCAAGCACACACACAACATCTAGAGAGATTCACCAGTTAAAGTTTCTGCATGTCAAAGGTAAATGAGGCTGAAGAAGTACCCCAACTGGCAGATGATGAAATGCCCCTCATCCTTTCCCTAGGCTGGAGGGTGGAAAGAAGGAAGAAGCCAGAATGCTTCTCTTTCTCTTCCTACAAAGTCCCAATGTGCTGCAAAGGCAGAGTCTCCTCCATATTCCGTCTCTATCTGGACATGCCTCCTTTCACGGTCAGAGTATCCCTCTCACCTAAACACCAGCAACCATCCCTGGGAACATCACCTGGTCCCTGCGTACTTCTAACTCTAGTGGGGGCAATGTTTTCTGCTAATCTCTCAATTGACTCATTATCCCTTGTTCAACTCCTTGGTCTTCCAACACCCATGTAACCAGTTTCTTGCATGGAATGTCTATTTTCTTGACTGGATTCAGACGGATACAGTAGAGAACACTGTTGAAGGGCCAATTCCTTTGCTACATCATGATCTGCTTAAAAAACCAAGTGAATTTTGCTTATATCTGTGTTTGTTTTAATAGGAAAATAATTTTCCCAGAAAATTTTTTAATGTTTATTTATTTATTTTTGAGAGAGAGAGAGTGCAAGCAGGGGAGGGACAGAGAGAGAGGGACATCAAGATCCTTGCTATCAGCACAGAGCCTGATATGGGGCTTGAATTCAGGAACTGTGAGATCATGACCTGAGCCGAAGTCAGACACTTAACGAACTGAACCACCCAGGCACCCCTGTTTCCCAGAAATTATAATGTGAATTTGAAGCTCCAGAAAGATGCCTCACCTTTGTTCTGTGGCACTGTTTTTCTTATTCCTTAGTGTACTGATAGGGATCCCCATGTAGTCACTGACCATCTATATTAGTCAGTGGTACTTAAGCTACCACAACAAAATACCACCGATTGAGTAGCTTTAATAAAAGAAATTTATTTTCTCACAGTTCTGGAGGCTGAAAGTCCAAGATCAAGGTGCCAGCAGAGTTAGTTTCTGTGAGACCTCTCCTCTTGGTTTGCAGACAGCCACCTTTTCTCTGTCTTCCCATGGCCTTTTCTCTGTGCACACGTACTCCTGGTGTCCCTTCCTCTTCTTATAAGGACATGACTCCTGTTGGATTAGGGCCCCACTCTTATGGCTTTATTTAACCTTAATTACTTCTTTAAAGGCCCAAAAACAGCCACATTGGAGGCTTAGGGCTTTGACATGTGAATTTCAGAAAATTCACTCTACAACACCAGCCTTGTAATCTTTTGGCAGAACTGCAAAGAATTCATCTCCATTATGAAGATGATTATTCCAACATTTCCAGTATTTTCACAATTCCAGTAGCAGAGGCATTGTCTCCCCAAAAACCAGTACTAAAAATGAAGTTGCTACCTAGGAGCCTAAGAATATCACCTCTAGTGTTCTATTAGCCATTAGCAAATTACCACACCAAGAGTCATCCTGGGAAGAGAAAGGTTCATGGGGCTGGGGGTGGGGAGAATGGGAGTATTTGGGCCACAGAGGGCAGGCTGGCTCAGCTGGTAGTAGGACCGCGAAATATTCTTTTCTCTTTTTTTCTCTACCCTTCTTCTTTGCCTCAGTTAACTCCTGCTGTAAGGAGTACTACACGTAAACTGAGAGAAACCCTCACAGGTACTACTCCCCATGGGGAAGGACCCATGTCTGCTTGCTGTGGGCAATTGGTTGCTGCCACACCCGAGGCTGGGTCCATCTCTTTCCACCCAACAGAGTTGCAGGCTAAGAGAATGACTTTGTGCAGGCTCAGCACTGGGCTCTGGGAGTCCAACGACCAAGAGCTTACAGTCTTGTAGAGGAACTCAGCTCTCTCCTTAATTATTCTAATAGGGTTCAGTTTGCAGCAGTGGCAGGGGCAGGGCAGTTTAATTCAGAGCTTTAGAAAGCCAATGGGAAGTTATGTTGAAGCCTTACCATGAAATTAACCATATTCACTTTTTTTTGGAAAAATAAGCCAAATTGAAAATAATAGAAAGTAAAAAAGGCAATGTTCCCTTCTCACTGGGATGTTATTTAAAACCCTTACTCAGAGGCGACTAGGACCAAGTTTCTGGCCCAGTGTAGGTTGCTTGCCCCAGTCAGCTGCCCCTTCAGCCTTTGTTGTTTGTGCTGGCCACAAGCACTACTGGGCTGGTTAATTCTCAGTATTCATATTAATTGCAGAAACATCATTGTTTATGGACTTTCTTGCCTTCATCAATTATTTTTCTATTTCTAGCTGTTCCTATTCCTAATTTCTATTAGAAATGCTAGAGAATTCTCTAATGCAAATGCATTTGAGATGAAGCTGTGGAGTGCAAGGGTTTTTAAGGCCACTCAGCTTTCAGGAGGATCTTCTCGAATCACATAAGAGCTTCCCCCTCATTCCCTTGTCTAGTTGCAGCAGCAAGGGTCAAATGCTGTGTTTTTTGTTTTTGTTTTGCAGTACGATGTCTCCACTGCTTAACTGTTTTTGTTTGTGTCCTAATGTTGGAGCCAGGTCACCTGGGCTCTACTGGATTCACTAGCAATAATTCCCTAGAAGGAGATGCTGAAGCAAGAATCCCCTGGGTGCCAGGCCTGGATTATATTCCCCGTGTCTCCCTGATTTATTCCTGAAGTCTTGTCTTGTATAGATTTATTTCTTTTGTATTTTTAAATCAAGTTGCATAAAGTAAAACATGCGAATTTCAAATTTTAACCAAAAAATGAAAAGGGAAAGGAACTAGCATTTATTAAGCATGAACACCATGCTAGGTGCCTTAATTATTTAATAATCCCAACAATGCTAGGAGGTATTACCTCCCCACCTGACAGCTGAAGACACTGAGATCCCAGAAGGTGAAAAGCAAGTGGGGAGCAGAGCCAGGACATGCAGACAGTCTGACTCAGGGCGCATGTTCTTACACTGCAGCACCAGCGCAAACCTGAATCCACACATCGCTTCTGTTTGCTGGTTGGGCATAAAGAGGTTTAGTACCATCACCAAGGGTTCCCAGCTAGTAAATAGTAGCATATAAACAGGGGGGAAAAAATCAGTTCTTATGATTCCCAACTTGCCATCAAACTTTAAAATGCAGCTCATCTCTGGGACCCCTGGGTGGCTCAGTCAGTTGAGCATCCAAATTCAGCTCAGGTCATGATCTCGCAGTTCATGAGTTTGAGCCCTGTGTTGGGCTCTGTGCTGATAGCTCTGAGCCTGGAGCTTGCTTCAGACTCTGGGTCTCCCCCTCTCTCTGCCCCTCCCCTGCTGGCTATCTCTCCCTCTCTCTCTCTCTCTCTCTCTCTCAAAAATAAATAAAGATTAAAAAAAAATTTTTAGGGGCGCCTGGGTGGCTCAGTCAGTTAGGTGTCCGACTTCTGCTCAGGTCGTGATCTCATGGTTCCTGGGTTTGAGCCCCGCATCAGGCTCTGTGCTGACAGCTCGGAGCCTGGAGCCTGCTTCGGATTCTGTGTTTCCCTCTCTCTCTATCTGCCCCTTCCCCTCTCATGCTCTGTCTCCCTCTGCCTGTCAAAAATAAATTTTAAAACATTAAAAAATTTAAAAAAATTTTTTAAATGCCTCTCATCTCCTTATGGTTAAATCCACTTTCTGGTCTTCTGTGTGAAAGTTAATTGTACAGTCAAGTGTTCTACCTCTCCTACATTGTTAGCTGTTGTGATACCATGTGCTTCCATACTTGAGAAAGGTTATTATTCTCTTAGATTCTCTTAGATTTTTTTGTTGTTTTTATGTCGTTGACCAAAATATCACAGACCAAAATTTATATAGATATATATTTCTACAAAGTAATGTGTAGTATCCAATTATTGACATAATATTCTCCCTTTCTTCTGTTCTTTACAAATATCCTATGTATAAATATTCATAAATATATTTATGTATACTTAATACATAGGGGAGTGAGTTAAATAAACAGAATTTTAATTTGTGTAATCCTACATCATACTCTCAATTAAATGTATAACACTTAAGATAAAGAGTGTTATTTACCTTTTCCTAGTTCAGGAAATATACTACCTCTGAAGCAACACTAATCCATGCATTCCCAGGGATTACATCACACAATGATTTGGAACACAAAGAATATTCTTTTTTTTTTTTTTTAAGATTTTATCTTTAAGTAATCTCTACAGCCAATGTGGGGCTTGAACCCACAACCCTGAGATGAAGAGTCGTACATTCCATCGAAGAAGCCAGCCAGGCTCCCTGGCATGGTATTTTTATTCTACAAGTATGTTATTCACCTCATCATACATTTGTTTTTGCTGAAGCTGTCTGAATAAAGTATTTAGAATTCAGTCTCTCAATGGGAAGAAGAAGAGCTGACGAACACCAAGAGCAAGCTGCTGTAGGAAGTGGTCTGAAGGGCAGCCTCCCACCAGAGGCTGAGAGCCAAGGTGGCCCACTTCATTTCAATATCCCTCTGGCCACTTGGCTGCTAAGCCCGGAGGTGGCAGGTGGTGTGATTTCACCTGGATACATACTGATTTTAGAGTATGGTGAGACATAAGAAACTTCCAATGATCCTTGTTTCAAAAAATAAAACCAAACAAACCTAGTTGCAAAACTCAAAAAGCTTATATTTAGCATAGTTTAAAAAGGGAAATTATACATGCATACATATACATGCATATATATGACAGAAGTCAAATATATATGTATATATTCTGTATTTACTTTTAGCTTTTTTTGCAGAACTACAGTTAAAATTTTCTATCAGGGGGCACCTGGGTGGCTCAGTCAGTTAAACCTCTGACTCTTGATCTCGGCCCTGGTCATGGTCTCATAGTTTGTGACATGGAGCCCTGAGTCAGACTCTGTGCTGCCAGTAGGAGCCTGATTAGAATTCTCTCTCTCTCTCTCTCCTCTCTCTCTCTCTCTCTCTCTCTCTCTCTCTCCCCCCTCCACCTGCCCCTCCTCCCTCAAAATAAACTTCAAAAAACATTTTTTTTAAATTTTTTATCAGGCTTCTTTGGTTATAAGCAACAGATATGGATTCTGGCTAATGTGAGGTAGAGAAAAAAGGAAGGAGAGAAGACAGATGTTGGGAGGATAGCTCACAGAATCAAAGGAAGAATTAAACTACCAAGTTTTGAAAGGACAGGAATCAGTCACTTGGTTAGATTGTAGACTCTGGTTCCAACTTGCCTTCCGCCCCTCTGTTTCTGCTTAATATTTAAATTTCTTTTTTTTAATGTATTTTTAAAAATTTTTTAGTTTATTTTATTTTGGGAGAGAGAGAAAGAGAGAGAAAGTGCACAGGGGAAGGACAAAGATAGGAGAGAATCTTAACCAGGCTCCACACCCAGAGAGGGAGCCTTACTCAGGGCTCCATCCCATGACTGTGAGATCATGACCTGAGCCGAAACCAAGAGTCCAATGTTTAACTGACTGAGCCACCCAGGTGCCCCTGTATTTAAATTTCAAGGAGAGAATATCTTATTGTCTGAGGATGTGTTAAGGGCCCATCTGCATGGTAGGAGTAGGAAAAGGCCCCTGAGATTGACCACCCACTAAAATGAGATGAAATGGGGGTAGTGGAGTAGGGCTGTTCCCCAAAAGAAAGGACGCTGGGCAAATAAAAAGAAAATCCCAGAGGTCCAGGACTGTGAGTAAATACAGTGGTGGTGAGGAGCAGAGGGTGGCCAGCCAATGAGACCAGAGGAGGCCTGAAAACAATCTCACAGCTGCAAGCCGTTTGTAACTGAACTTGCAAGGCATGGAACAAACAGCCTCACCACTTGTGGTGACTACATGGGCCCCAAGAAGAAAGACAGTAACTATCTTTGCTTTTGTCCCCTGGGGAGGAAGTTTGGTTCAGTGATTGCTTGTTGAGATTGGACAGCTTAATGCTATGGCTCTGCCTCTGGCTGCAGAAGGGGATCAAGGTGACTGGAGAATGGGGTAAAGATGAGGCCAGTCTTCCTCCTTGGTCGTGAGTAGCTCAGAACAAACACATGACTGCTAGGCATACCCCTGGTTTATCCAGCCTCTGACAGGCACCAAGGGTATGGGGGTGACCCAGAAGACCCCTTCGACATTCACCTTAAAACTTAGGGACGCTGATGGGGCGCCTGGGTGGCGCAGTTGGTTAAGCGTCCGACTTCAGCCAGGTCACGATCTCGTGGTCCGTGAGTTCGAGCCCCGCGTCGGGCTCTGGGCTGATGGCTCAGAGCCTGGAGCCTGTTTCCGATTCTGTGTCTCCCTCTCTCTCTGCCCCTCGCCCGTTCATGCTCTGTATCTCTCTGTCCCAAAAATAAATAAACGTTGAAAAAAAAAAAAAAAAAACTTAGGGACGCTGAAACTGTGCTGTCAATAAAGTAGCCAGGAGCCACTTGCAACTTGGCTAGAACAAATTGAGATGTGTTGTAGGGGTAAAATACATCAAGATTTCAGGGCTGTAAAAAAAAGAACATGGAATAACTATTAATAATTTTAAAATATTTACTATATGTGGAAATGATAACATTTTGGATATACTGGGTTTCAGAAAACATTAGAATTAATTTCAACTGATTCTTTTTTTTTTTTTTTTTTTTAAATTTTTTTTTTTTTTTTTTCAACGTTTATTTATTTTTGGGACAGAGAGAGACAGAGCATGAACGGGGGAGGGGCAGAGAGAGAGGGAGACACAGAATCGGAAACAGGCTCCAGGCTCTGAGCCATCAGCCCAGAGCCCGACGCGGGGCTCGAACTCACGGACTGCGAGATCATGACCTGGCTGAAGTCGGACGCTTAACCGACTGCGCCACCCAGGCGCCCCTCAACTGATTCTTTTTTTAACGTGGCTAGTAGAAAACTTTAAATTGCATATATGGGGGCACCTGGCTGGCTCAGTCAGTAGAGCATGCAACTCTTGATCTCGGGGTTGTAAGTTTGAGCCCCACATTGGGTGTAGAGATTACTTAAAAATAAAATATTTCATGAAAATAAATAAATAAATGAATTGCATATGTGGTTTGCAGTCTATTTCTACTGAACAGTGCTCTACTCTAATATCCTAGCTTGGCTTGGTAATGCAGGTTGGTTTTTTATTCATCTCTATAGGCTCCTTGCCTTGCACAGAGCAGGTGCTCAATAAATTTTTGTTGGGCAAATTAATAAATTATTCAATGTAGTCAAAGCAGTTTTACACCACATGTAGAGTTCCTTACTAGAGAGATGATAAGAATGAATAACTCATATAGTCAGTACTTACCTTCTGATCACTCAATGCTATACACCAGTATGAGGGTTAAACCCTTCTCTGAATATCAGGGCTAGAGACTAGCAAATTTCTTATTTTCCTCCCCTTGTGGCCCTGTTTTATTGTCCCTTTGAACTCACTCTGCTTCAACAAAAAGGCAATTCCTTCAAGGTTCAGACAGTTTAGCTGAAATGTGTGTTGTGTGGCAAATAAAGGTTTTTATGGAAACGAAGAGTCTCCATAAAGGAGGCTGTTGAATCATTAGGATAGATGGTGTTGTTTTCAAATCACTATGAGGCCTGGGGAGATTGATTCCATGAACAGCCCAAGGCCACATGGCTATTCCTGATAGGGCTAGAACTAAACTCTCAGACTCTTATCTGAGATAATCTTCAATTTCACAGAGAAAAGAGAGGTGGTCTGGCAGGAACTCCCTCGGCTTTCCTCCCTGCAACGTCCGTGATATCTTTGTCTTCATTGGTTCCTTCTCTCTGCCTTGCTCAGAGAAAGAAGGGGCATCCTTACTCCTTTCCAGAGCTAATTTTGCCCCCAATGCCCTGCACCCAACCCCTCCCCCCTCCCCCCCCCCCCCAGGGTCTTGCTCCTACACTCATCCTGTCCCTGAGGTTTGTACTCTCACCGAGGCTTTCCTATCAACTTGCCCCCAAACCTCACTGCCCTGAAATTACCCTTCCTGACTGCTGTGATCCTTCCCCCTCTCTCCCTCCTTCACACTTGCCCCTCCCATCCCCTCTTGGGCAGGGTCCACCCTTACTCTGCATATCCTCACTTCATCTTCTGCTCCTAAGACTCTTAAGGTCCTAGTTTCACCTTGTCCCCTCTCTTGATGCTGATCTCCAACTTCCTATTAGTCATTTCTGCTTGGATATGCCACAGGGACCTAAAGTTCAACGTTGCCTAAACAAACTCAGAATTCTCCCTCAGACCTACTGCCTTTCACCTGTAGCCCCATTTCATTTACTCACGGACTCTAGATTATATCCTTGTATTTCTCTTTTGTTCTTACATTTACCCCTCCTCCTTCAATTCCTTTTCTGCTGGCAGCTTTCACTTTCTTTTGCCTCTTCCAGAATCCATTTGTTTATTGCACAGTTAGTACACTGAGTGCCAGGCATTGTGCTAGGCTCTGGGGCTATCATGGCAAACAAGACAGACAAGTTCCCGGCTCCTGCAGGCTCTACAGCTGAATAGAGGACACAGATGAGTCAGCAGGCAGTTGTAATCCAGAGAGACAAGTGCTTTGTTAGGGGACCCACAGAGCACTGTGAAAACTGAGTAGAGGGTATCTAACCTTCTCTAGGGAGTTTAGTGAAGGCAATAGGAAGAAAGTGAGTTAGGCCTGTAGGAATTTTCTAGGGGGAGGAGAATTTAAGGATGTTGCCAGCATATGTGAAGGACCAGAGGCAATAAAGACAGCAGGACACACTGGTGACCTAAAGGTGTTCACTAGGACCAGGTAGGGAGTGGGTCTGACAGAAAAGCTGGCCAGATCACATTGGGCTTGTTGGGTGGGTTGTGAACATTCAAAGGGTTTGGGGCAGGGGAGGGGAGGGAAGGAGTGGGATAGGATTTGTGTATTAGAAAGGCCACTCTGGTCTCTCCTTCATGTGGCAAGCAGCAAGGAGGGAGGCCAGAGCAGAGATGAGCTCCTGATCGAGGTTGTTGCCTTAATCTAGGGAAGAGGCAATGGTGGCTGGAACTAGGGCAGGCAGTACACATTCATTGATTTCTTATCTTGATTGACTGTCTTAGCACATGCTGGGTTGCAGGCACTGGAGGAGATGCCAGGATGACTAAGTCTATTTCTGTAAGGAGGAAGCTCATTGTCTGGTAAGGAAGACAAATTATTTGTCAAGTAAATAAAGGATTACAATGCAGTGCGATAGGTGCACCTGACAGGTGAGGACAAATGGCTGTCGAAGTCAGAGGTGGGCAGCCCAGGAGGCCTTCCAGGGGTGGCTTCTCACAGAGAGCCACAAGTCTTCCCCTCCAAGAGAGGTGAGCTTTGCCTCCCAACCCTGGAAGAGGGTATTCTTACCTCACTCAGAGTGAAGTATGGTTAAAACTAGGCATTCTTTCCCCAGTTCTCTGGGGACAGGATTCTGTGAGGTGCAGGAGCCCAGGAGTCTCACCTGAAAGGCCACACCTGAGACTCCTAGCACGGGCTCCAACAGAGTCCACGCTGTGGAGCCAGTCTTGAGTCTAGAACTTTCCCCCCACTGACCCAGCATGAATTTGTTCAAAAAAGTTTTAGTCCCAAAGGTTTTGTTAATATGAGTTTTACAGGGATCATTTCTCTCTTCTGCCTACCTAGCTCCTATGCATTATTCAAAACCATGTTCAAATTCTGCTCCACTGGTTCTCCCCTTTCAGCACACAACCACACCTAAGCCTTCACCATCCCCTAAAAATCCCCTTTCACGAATCTGCATCACCACAAACTGCTCTGTGCTCTAGTAGTTGCCGAGTGAGCAATACGCATGTGAATCGATCGGCCTTTTCTCTCCCATCATTCCAATCCTCCATGACTTCTACCTCATCATTTCCCCGGTATTATTTCCTTTCGCGTGGAGGTTAACCATAGCTCTGACATCTCCCATGTTGGTTCATTTGTGCACAGATATGGTTTGCTTAATAGCAGTTACTGCCCCCCTTTTATGGCGTCTCTTCCATCTACATGTTATAAGGGTCTTTCAAAAATGCACATCTGACACCATTACCCGCCTTGTTTAAAATCTTGCACAATTGCCTGTCTCCCAAGAGAGAAACCTAAGCCCCCACCCATGGTACAGAAGAGGCTCCCTGCCAGCTTGTCTGCCCTTATCCCACTGCTTTCCACAAGACTGAGCACTTCCACAATAGACTGTGTCCTTGCCTTGGATGTTCTGCCTTGAAAGCTCTCCCCCATCACCTTGTCCAACCGACCTCTTATCTGCCATTCAGCATTCTACTTCAAATGCCTTAGTTAGGGGCTTCCCTTGACTCACTGACCCTCAGGAGTGATACCCTCTCCACTGTGAAAAATTATACCATTAGACATATACTACCATATTGTTACTGTTTGTGTTTCTTTTCTCCATTAAATAGTAAACTCTCTGAGGCCAGGGGCTGTGTCTTTGAGACCCCAGGATTTAGCTCAGTGCCTGGTTGGATGTGCTTAGGAAGGTCTCAATAAACAGAAGGATCTGTGAAGCAATCTTTTTGGTGGGCTGGTAGGGAGTTCAGATATGTTCCTGGGTTCTGGAACTGAGGCTCAAAATCATCCTGTGTTCAATGTCCATGTTTACTTTCCAATGCCCCACTTTATTTTTACTGCCTCCTCCTCCCCTCTCTGCCTTCCTGCCCCTACTGCTCTTCTTTTCTCTAAAATCTCTGGTTGCAGGGTGCCTGCGTGGCTCAGTTGGTTAAGCATCCGACTTTGGCTCAGGTCATGTTCTTGCAGTTCACGAGTTTGAGCCCTGTGTCTGGCTCTGTGCTGACAGCTCAGAGCCTGGAGCCTGCTTCAGTTTCTGTGTCTCCCTCTCTCTCTGCCCCTCTGCTGCTTGTGCTCTGTCTCTGTCTCTGTCTCTCAAAAATAAATAAACATTAAAAATTAAAAAAAATAAAATCTCTGGTTGCAAATTGCCTGATAAATGCACATGTATTAAGGTGTGAGGAACTATGGTATAAGGTGTATTTCAATAATGAGGATAACTTTTAAATTTTATTATTTCATTGCATTCTTATAAAAACCTCTGTAGCTCAAAAATAAGCCTTCCCTTTTTCTTCTTGCAGATAGCAGCCACCATGGAGAAGGAAGGCTCTTGGCTAAGAATTTATTGGAGTCTGAGGAGAGCCATAGTCTGTAAGCATTTTTTTCTTTCTTTCTTTCTTTCTTTCTTTCTTTTTTTTTTTTTTTCACAGCTAAGGGAGGTGTATCTGGGATGTGTGGCCTAGCCCAGGGCCTGTGTGTTGCTACCAGATGGTCTGAAGGGGAAAGAGCAAGGAGGTGTGCGGGTGATGAAGGAAAGGAACTAAACCCTGTCTGGCATGATAATGTGACTGGGCTGGCTCTGAGGAGAGATGTGCCACCTGACATTTAAACTAAATTGCCTCTATGAAGTGCTTGTCCTCGAGCAGTGTAACTGTGTGTTTGGTACATCAGTAACCTGCTGGCAAGTGGGGAGAGGCGCGTGTACTCACACTGAAAGCAGGATTCGAAAGGGACCTTCTGACTCATAGGCTGACACCATCCTCCCTCCTTGGACCTCACTGCAAGACTTAGAGCCCAGAATAGACTCCAACAGATGAGTAGGGCTTGTGGGATGAGGTCATTGATTATCACATGACATCACATGAACACATGGCGTCGACTTGTACTCAGGAGGGAGGGGCATGTTCCTTCCTGGAGAAGGAGATCAAGCCTCTGGTCAGGGGTGGGGTTTTCTACGAGATAGGATGGGGGAGTGGGGAGGTGGAATACACAGATACTTTGGCAAGGAGGAGCAATCCTTGGGATAAGGAGCCAGTCAAGACTGGGGGGTGTGCATATGAGGCATATTTCTTATTGCGAGTTGAGATTTAGAATGCTTGAAAGCCATAATGCTGAGAGAACCTGACCCTGAAGGGGGACAGGCATGGAGGCAGATTCTTAGGTCATCTGTGTAAGGTAGGCAAGTATATGCTCCATTTTATAGATGACAAACTGAGGAAGTTATGAAGAAAGCAATTGCTACTGGAGCCTTGACTTTGTGCCAAGTACTGTGCCAACTACCTTCCTGACTTATTTCACCTGCTTCTCAGGTAGTTTTGCGTGGCTGGGGTGGTATCCTGTGTTCAGAGCAGAAGAGTTTGGGTGACTTGCCCAAGGCCTCACAGATCTCAAGGCTTCCTGAAGGACTCATCCGGCTTCCTCACGCAGTGTTCTTTGCTGCTCAGGGAAAAGCCTGAACAAAGGGTATCGGGAAAATGACATACTGAGTGCAGGTGAATAATCTCTCATGGTTACATTTTAGGCATCAGTGGAGGGAGGCAGAAATGCCTAGCCTCTCAAATCACACTTCAAAGGCAGCAACAAACCCTTAGAAGTCAAACTTGCACTGCATGGCTGGTTTGTGTGGGAGACAACTCATGGACTCTTTCTAGACTGAAAAGAAAATACTGGGAACATTAACACGAGAGCAAGGGATTTCACTGAAGGTCACTTACAAATAGAGAACAAAGGAATAACACCAAAAGGGTATCTTCACCCATAAATTTTTTCCAGATGATGAGCTAGTGTTTTTTGGGAACCAGTTATGTGGCTGCTACCATGATAATGGATGTGGGGGAGTTAAAACTACAAACCTTGAGCATTCAAGGCAAATGTAGTGCATGCACACACGCATGTGCATACACGCTCACACACATTCGTGCAGAGTGTGGAAAGGGACCGGGCCTGAAGTGGCCATCCAGCGTTAGGATGAAGGTGTAAAGGTTGGGATGTCTCTGGGTGGGGGCACATCCGTAATGCTGAAGACGAGCACTACAGACTATCATAGCGTTTTCCAACTGACAACGTTTCATCTGGTTGTAGTTAGTGAGCGTCCTTCAGGTTGCCACCTCTCAAATCTGTGATAAGGCTAGAAACTCTGGGAAAACATGCCAGGTTAGTGGTAGCCCCAAAAGAGGGAATTACATGAGTTTATTTATCTGGAAACTGTGATTTATGAGATATCAAGGAAGCTGGGTCTCCCAGTAATGTTAGGAGCCTGGGAGTGTTGACTTCTAGTTTTCTTGACCAGCTCTGTCCTTGACATATAGTGTGACCTTAAGACCTTCATCCTGCCTCATTCCCTTCATTTCCTGCTACTGCCCTGGCAGCTCAATCAACCCTCTCCTTCAGTCTGACCTGCTCCCCACCTCCAGTGAGCTATGCTGTGTCAAGGGCTCAGCCTCCACCACACTGCCCTCCCCCTTCACACACAGGCTATTTCCCAAAGGCTAAGGAGAAGGATATCGTGGACACTCACCCATCATATAACGTGTATTGGGTATCCCGGTGCTCTTTATTTTATTGTATTATTCTGTATAGGTGCCACTGTCAACATCACATTGTGTCTCATCCACATTGGACTGCAGCTGTCCAGCAGCTGGAGCAAACTTCTCTTCTGGCCTGGGCCCACAACCCACATAATGTCCTGGGCAATAAATATCAATTGGATTATTAATGAAATTTATTGCCTTTTTTGTAAAGTGGTGACCACAGTTGCCCACCAAGCAGTTCTAGATCATTAGGGGCAAAAGAGTCATATAAAAGTAAATTATTAACTTACAAAACAATTTCCTTTAAACAAAATCTGTTAATAGTTTCCTCTTTGTGGTTTTCTGTATCACATGAATAAGCCTTACTATAATTTACATATACTCATGAATATAATACAATCAGAAAGTTCTGAGCAGGGGCACCTGGGTGGCTCAATAAGTTAAGTATCTGACTCTGGATTTCGGTTCAGCTCATGATCTCCCGGTTTGTGATATCAGGCCGGCATCAGGCTCTGTGCTGTTGGCCCAATGCCTGTTGGGGATTCTCTCTCCCTCTCTCTCTCTCTCTCTGCCCCTCCCTCCACTCTGTCTCAAAACGAAAAAAAACTTTTTTTTTTTTTAATTCTGAGCAACCACAGCACCTAAACTTGACATTTGGATTTTGTTTTCAAAATGAAAATACTTTTTTTTTTTTAATTAAAGTAACTGCTATTGGATTGGATCAAAGTTAGTAGAAATTTTCCCAGAAAAGAAACACAGTTTCTTTATGTTCTAGAGCCTGTCATGAGTGCTGTTTTATGCACTATATAAATGGTATACTTTATATTTTCTCTCTACTATATTCTTTCAACATAGTTACAGGGAGTATTTATACAATTTACATATTCTGTTTTTTAGCGGTAATAAGTGCCATTTATTGAGCACAAACCATGTGCCATGCATTTGACATTTATTGGCTCATTGATCCCTTCCAATAACCCAGGGAGGGGGGTGTTTCTGGGTGGTAGGTTGGTGTCCCATTGTGAATTCTTATCAAAAGGCTTCCATTTCACAAAAAGTTTTTAATCAGGTGGGTGAGATAATGAGATGACCACCAGGTGGATGTCAGGGAGCTTCCTTCTCCACCACCCCAGGGCTCAGGAATAAAGGTCATGGTGGCAGGAAAATGAAGATCATGTATGAATGGTCTCAATAATATGAACTTCTTCTTACCAAGGCTGACCTGCCCCCCACCACTGCTGTAAGACCAACTTTTAGCACACTGACTCTTTGCTATGGTTCTGTTCACTGGGAAGACCAGCCAGCTACCTGGTGACAGCTTTATTACATTGGACCCCTTCTGTCATCAAAAGGGTGCCTCTATTTTGTCCTTATCAGAATAAACGCTTAGCCTGGATTGTTTTTGCTTTCCTTGATTCTGCTAACATAAAAATTGTGAAGTTAGGGGCTCTTGGCTGGTTCAGTTGGTAGAGCATGTAACTCTTGATTGAGGTTGTAAGTTTGAGCCCCATGTTGGTTGGGTGTAGAGATTACTTAAAAATAAAATAATAAAGAGGGGCACCTGGATGGTTCAATCTATTAAGCATCTAACTCTTGATTTTGGCTCAGGTCATGATTTCATGGTTCATGGGTTTGAGACCCATGTCAGGCTCCACACTGACTTGGGATTCTCTCTCTGTCTCTCTCTCTCTCTCTCTGCTCCCTCCCTCTTCCTCTTCCCCTCCTTCTGTGTAATTCTCTGTCTCTCAAAAATAAATAAGCTTAAAATTTTTTTTAATTAAATTTTAATGTAAAAAATTGTGAATATAATGAATGCCCCTAAACATCCCCAAGTTGTCCCACAGACATTGTTTTACAGTGAAAGAAACAAGTGATGCACTGATGTCATAAGATTCAGTAGTCTTATTATGTACCCCATTGTCAAGAAGTCAGAGAACACTGGTTTGCACGTGCTACCAAAGACATAGCACTTTCAGAGACTGGTGTGCAATACTGCAAGATGTAGCTTATGCTTGGAACCAATGACCAAAGAACACAGAGCTAGGGCACCTGGTTGGCTCAGTTGGTAAAGCATGTGACTTCTTGATCTCAGGGTCATGAGTTCAAGCCCCATGGTGGGTGTAGAGATTACCTTAAAAAATATACAGAGATAAGAATCAGGAAATGAAAGTGGGTAAAATTGTACTCAGTGACCCATTTACAAATGTTTTTGTTTCCTATTCCCATGTACCTGTTCTTTGCTGGTTTAGAGGTTTTAGTGCCCAGGAGAAGAAAGCTTCCACCAGGAGACATATTGAAATATCAGCTAATATAGCTACCTAATGTTTTGTCTCCTGTGTCATCAAGCAAAGAGGAAAAAAGGGGAGTTGGAGCGTTGGCTAGGTCACTGACCCTTCCTTCCTTCAAGGGAAGTAGGATTGCTGCTAGTCAACGTAGATCCAGAGGTGTGGGCCTCCCACCTCCTGGGAAGTATTAAGTATGGGAACTACATGTGGATATTGGGCTATAAAAAAGGTAGGTTATAATGAACATGGGTCATTGCTTTGGTTGTCCACTTCCAAATCTCCATTCCACTTATGAGTCTTTCCCAGTGAAGGAGTCCTAGTGAGATGAAGGATCCTGTCTTCCACCTGGAAGGCTGACCTAGTATTCCCTCTTCCCACAGAGAAAAATAATCTGGTTTAGCCCAATTCTTTGAAGGAGTGTCACAGAGATGTGGAAATGGTTACCAATACTATTTCTTCACAAAAATGGAGCCAAGTGTCCCCTAGAGGCCTAACAGGGGTTTATCAGCCAGAATGTTTCTGAGGCAGGTTCTGGCTAGGGTTCATGGGTAGATTTGGATTTTGCCCATTTTCCAGGCCTGGTTCTCCAGTTTTCCTGGAGATCACCTTCAGTCAATTTCTGATCTTCCTGAGTTATCCATAGTTGGTTGTTGTTTGCAGCCAACAGCTCTGACAGGTACAGAGGAGAAGCAAGCACAAACATGAATCTACATTTGTATTGTGATTCAGGCTACACGTGTTTTTTCCCTCCCTTCCTAGGCACTAAGTTTTGTTTACTTCAGTTTTGAATAGATAAAAGATTGAATAAATTCTTTAAAAGTAAGAGAGAGGAGAAGCAAAACTTCAAGTCACGATAAAAAAACCATATCAATCACCAGCAATTTAAGACATATCTAGTTACATCTTTCACTCAAACTGAGCTATAAATCTTATACACCTCAAGACAACAGCAAAAACAACAAAAAGAAAGAAAGGAAGGAATTATAGGCTAAGAACTGAATTTCTTTTACCTCACTGGAAAATGGGGCCAGACTTTGGTTGTTGGTTCAACTTGAAAGGAGCCTAGGAGTTGCCCCTTTATCCTAGCAACAAGTAAGAAGCTGAACAGACTGAAAAATCAACAATTCTTTTTTTTTTTTTTTTTTTCTGGATCTGTAAGAGAGGAAGGACATAGGGTAAACTGCTGCCCCCAAGATTGGAAAGACAGACAGACAAGTACAGGAAGTCATGTCTTCCCAAAGCAGAGACTCAAAGCAGAAACTGGAAACCAGGGCCAGGGTAGGAAAACCTGAACTATAATTGACAAATTGCTGGAGGCTCCTGTGGACAAGTCTGAGGGTCAAAAACTCCAGGGGGACCCAGTAATAGAGGTTCCCTGACAATATGGTGAGATTTGCCTCAGGAGCTCTTCCAGATTCCATAGTAAAGGAAGAAAAATCCCCTTGGGCTTCCAGAAGGGGGAGGATGAAAGACCATTTTGAAATAGCCAGAACTTTCTGTTCTTAATGAGGCCCACCCTCAGGGGACACTAGTTAACCTAAACCTAACTTGCTATGGTGTTATCAGAGCCTAAGTGACCTGGGGAAGGGAAATACCCAATTTCAGCCCCTCTAGCCATCCTGTCCCACTCACGGGGTGGGGCAGGGGGAGAAAAAGAACTGAGAAATTTGTGAAGTTCACAGTGCAGGCCCAGTCTCAGTAAAAGACTGACCTAATCATAGGACTATATAATGCTTTCCCTCCCTCCCCGCCTCACCAACACATTACCACAGGCCTATTTAGAGCAGTTCCTTGTACCCAGTATGTGCCCGGCTACCAAGAAAAAATTACAAGGCATGCCAAAAAGCAAAAAACACAATTTGAAGAGCAAGCATCAGAACCAGATATGGCAAGGATGTTGGAATTATCAGATTAAGAATTTAAAACAATGATCAGTATGTGAAGAGCGTTAATGGATAAAGTAAGCAGAGACAGAGATCCAAAGAACCTCCGCCCCAACCAAAATGCTCCAGGTAAACAACAACAGCACCACTGTAACAGAAATGAAGAATGTGGATGCAGCTGAAGCAAGAATCTCTGAGTTAAGGAATATATCAATAGAGTCCTTGAAAACTGAAAAGCAGGGGTGCCTGGGTGGCTCAGTTGGTTAATTGTCCAACTTTGGCTCAGGTCATGATCTCATGGTTCACGGGTTCAAGCTCTGCATTTGGCTCTGTGCTGACAGTGCAGAACCTGCTTTGAATTCTCTCTCTTTCTCAAAATAAATAAATAAATAAATAAATTTAACAAAAAAAAAGATCCTTTCTGCCCCTCCCCTGCTCAGAAGTGTGTGTGTGCTCACATGCCCTCTCACTCTTCAAAAAATAAAAAAAAATAAAAAATTCAATTATTGTACTACACTAAGTCAAACTAATAATAAATTTGTCTGTCATGGGTCACCTGGCTGGCCCGGTCAGTAGAGCGTAGGACTCTCAAACCCCGTGTTAGGTGTAGAGATTACTTAAAAGTAAAATAAATAAATAAATAAATAAATCTTAAAAAATTTATCTATCATGATAATAATGGCTTATAGTGTAGAGTAGTATATAATATACAGACTGTTTTCAATTATGCATTTTTATCTACTCTTCACACATTTCCTACAACAGTAGTATCATGATCTTCATTTCATAGTTTTAGGAAGCTGAGGCCCAAATGCTTTGAGACTCATCTAAGCTCTCCTAACTCATAAACCACTGATGATTTTGTTCTGTCCCGTCACACAGCATTGCCTCTCCAGTGGGTGCAGATTGTGCGATAGACATTTCTCACCTTACAGTAAAAGAAGAACCATAGAAGAGGGACCCTGAGCAGAAACAAAAAGGAAAGGTGACTGTCCTCAAGTCCAGGTGTCTGAAGGGACATCTTTGTTCCTCTGGGTGATGCTCTCATAAAGGGTGTTTCTGTAGGAATGTGCCCTGGTTTATTCTCCTAACTTTGGGTCTCTTTGCTAATCCTGAAATCTGTGAGACTAGATAAATCCTAGATTTTATTCTTCACAAGGGAGAAATATGAAGATGGCATTTTTGAAAGTTTGCTGAAGCCTTCCCTAACATAGAAAATCTAGTGTTTTTGTGATATTTTTCTTAATTTATTTAATAAGTCATGGAGGTTTAAATCTGACCCTCCCCATATCTTTGAGTATTTCTCACACAATTAAACAAAGCATACTTGTAATTTTATCCACACTAGAATACTTGTACTTGTAATTTTATCCACATTAGAACCAATCAGGGACAGCCTGTGTTTTATTTTATGCCCTAGAGCATGCTTCTTCTTCTTTTTTTTTTAAAGTCCTACACCCAATGTGGGGCTTGAACTCACAACCCTGGGATCAAGAGTCACATGCTCTACAAACTGAGCCAGCCAGGCACCCCAATCCAGAGCTCCTGTGTTTTATTTTATTTTATTAAAAAAAAATTTTTTTTTAATGTTTATTTATTTTTGAGACAGAGAGAGACAGAGATAGAGCAGGAATGGGGGAGGGTCAGAGAGAGAGGGAAACACAGAATCTGAGCAGGCTCCAGGCTCTGAGCTGTCAGCACAGAGCCCGACGCGGGGCTCCAACTCACGTACTGCAAGATCACAACCTGAGCCGAAGTCGGACGCTCAACCAACTGAGCCACCCAGGCGCCCCTCCTATGCTTTATTTTAAAGCATTTTTACAAATACGGTGTCTCAGTTATGTCTTACCACAACCCTGGGAGGTGGTTCTTATGTTTCCTGTAATATAGGTGAGAAAACTGAGGCTCACAGAGGGACAGTTACTTGCCCAAAGACACACAGTGGTTGAATCACTTAGTGGCTGGCCTGAGACCAACCCGTAGATCTCCAAATCTAGATTACAGCTCACATTTAGAGAGATGCCTCAGCAGGTAGGTTAAGGGAGGTGGGGGCAGAGAGTATTTGCTTTGGTATAGGGATGCTTTTACTAAATCCCATTTTCAAGGCTGATAGCCCAGAATAGGTGTAAAGATGGGAAGAAAGAGGATTCTGTTTTATTTCATTTTATATTTTAAGTTTATTTGTTTTGAGAGCAAGGGAGAGAGAACGGGGGTGGAGGTGGGGGGAGGGAAAGGGAGACAGAATCCTAAGAAGGCTTCACACTGTCAGCACAGAGCCTGATGTGGGGCTGGAACTCAGGAATCATGAGATCATGACCTGAGCCGAAACCAAGAGTCGGATGCTTAAGTGACTGAGCCACCCAGGTGCCCCAAGAGGATGCTGTTTTAGAGAATGTGCTTCAGAAAAACTTCAAATCTATTTTTGTTTTACTTATTCAAAAAGGCATGCTCCATGTTTTAAATTAATATTTTCCCCAAAGCTATTTTAAATCCAGTTCAATATTAATAATCAAATCTTTTTAAATTGATAAAAGTCCCTGATTATTGATTTATTTTCAAAAACAAAATAAAATAGTATCTCTGCCAGCTCAGGAAAACAACTGAAATCATTTAAGTGTTTACTAAAACTATTGAGATAGAATATTAAATATTCTATGATTGCTATTTTCAAGTAGAAACTAAATGTACTGAAATTAGAGAAGTGGTTCTGTCCTTAACCAGCCCCTAGCACCTAAACCAATGCTAACTAACTGGGTTTCATTCCATAGCATTCTTCTGGTGTGTACCTCTGTGACAAGGCAAAGAGGGAAGAACGTTAAGGTCTTTGGAGCCACAAAAGCTGCTGCTCTCAGTTCTGCTCTGTATTTTGCAAAAGGACATATCTATGAATAAAATGCTGGAATTTAAATTACCATGCAAACAACACTTTCTATTTTTTTTTAAATTTTATTTTAAGTTTATTTATTTTCAGAGAGATAGAGAGAGTGAACGGGGAAGAGAGAGAGAGAGGGAGAGGGAGAGAGAGAATCCCAAGCAGGATCCACGCTGTCAGCACAGAGCCCAATGCAGGGCTTGAGCTCCTGACCCTTGAGAGCACAACCTGAGCCGAAACCAAGAGTTGAACACTTAACCGACTGAGCCACCCAGGTGCCCCCCAAACAGCACTTTCCACAGAAATTTCCTGTTTTGAGGATGCATTTCAGTTCACAGTTATACACCAACTCTAAGAAAGTAGTTTCTTGTGTGTTTCATTCTTTTTGTTTTTATTTGCAGTGTATTTAAATACCCTTTACTCTGGGGAGATGGCAGTCAGACAGAGAGGTCCTGAAATTTTTACTTGATGGTGAGATAAACATGAGTTAATGTCACCCGGATCATCTGGATGGTGTGGCAGACTTTGTGAAGGGCAGACCTCACTGGAGCTCAGCCTTACGCTCAGCGAAGGGGAATCAATGTGTCGATGATATTTTAATTGGCTGTCTGCATTGTGTGGGCTCATTAGATGATTGCCAACCTTCTTCTTCACTTTGTGCCACACAGACCTGGCCACCGAAGACGTGTTGAAGAAAGAGATGCTGGGAGCAGAGGCTGTTGGACAAGAGACCACAGGGGAAAGAGGAGGGGGCAAAACCTGGAAAGTATAGTGGGGGGCAACGAAAGGTCCCGAGGTGGGAGAAAAGAAAGGCAGCAGAGTGGAGAGCCCAGGAGGGGTTCAGGCTACAGGGGGAAACTCCAGACACCAAGGTTCTGAGAAGATAGAGAGGAAATATAGATGGACAAATGATATCAGGACAGGCAGAGAAAAGCTTCAATAGAGAAAGATAGCCACAGAGGACAGCCTGCCAGGGGAGGGGAGCTGCGGGATGGGGTGTGGGTTGAGGTAAGAGATGACTCTGGTCCAAAGGGCTCCATTGAAGGGCAGGGGTGAGGGCCCCAATTTCTTCCCACTGTGGGAGGGAGACACACACAAGCTGGAAATGATGAGCCTAGTCCATCAGAGATGGGGCAGGGTATCAGACAAACTGAGGGAAATGAATGGTCACCACCTTATACCAGGGTGAGGACGATCACTGATGGGGAGCTGGGGGGTGGCACTGGACAATGAGGTTAAGGTCATCATAGAGTGAGCTTGCCAGGCCCTTGAGCAAATGGGCGTGATTCCAAAGACAGCACTTAACTAAAAGAAAAACAAAAATAGCATTATCAGTGGTGGATTTCTCACCTCATCTTGCCCTGTTGAAGAAAGTTTTCTAGAAAATAAAAATATCTGGGGCTCCTGGGTAGCTCAGTGGGTTAAGCGTCTGACTTCGGCTCAGGTCATGATCTCGCGGTCCGTGAGTTCGAGCCCCGCGTCCGGCTCTGTGCTGACAGCTCAGAGCCTGGAGCCTGTTTCAGATTCTGTGTCTCCCTCTCTCTCTGACCCTCCCCCGTTCACGCTCTGTCTCTCCCTGTCTCAAAAATAAATAAACGTTAAAAAAAATTTTTTTTAAGAAAATAAAAATATCTGAAATCCAACCCTCCTTGTAAAGAAGTCACCCATATGCAATAGCAGGGGAGGGGAGGCAAATATCCATCAATAAGGAACAAATAATTTGTTTGTCTCTTAGTTGCAAGTTTGTACCATAAAAAAAAAAAAAAATCATTCCTACTTTCCCACCACCCAGCCTCTGATAATCACCATTTGACACTCTGTTTTTATGAGTTTGGCTTTCTAGATAGAACATAAAGTTGATATCATACAGTATTTATCTTTATGGATTCATCCATTGACTGGCACTTACGTTGTTTCCATATCTTGTCTATTGTCAATAATGTAGCAGTAAACATGGGAGTGCATACAAATAAATAAGAAACAAGTGATAATACCCAGACTAAGTCATACTATGCAGTAGCTAAAAACAAGAGATGAGGACATACACTGGAAGATAAATCATAAACCCAGAGTTTGATTCCAGTGGATATGCGTGTATGTCCAAATGAGGTCACCATGGGAAATGCCCTGAATTGTAGACAGTGATAATGCCCTGGGTGGGTGGGGGGGGGAGGCAGTGACTTGACTCACTCCAAATACTTTGGGTCCTTGAAAAAAAAAGTCATGATAAAGATGACATGGAAGGAGAGACAGCAGAAACAGGAATCTCTCTACATTTGCAAGAACATCCATCAGGAAGGAGGGAATAAAGGTATCTGGAACCATCTGCATGATCTATATTAACCTTAAGGGGAAGTGCCTGGCTGAGGCTGGGAAGGGATGGGGCACCACTCTGAGAAGGCTCTTATTTTCGTGGAGTGGGTAGAAACTAGAAATAACATGTTGCCACTGATAATAACAATATGCTGGGTCTTGTCTGGAGATCTCAGAACACTTTTAAGGCACACATTTCTTATCCTTGGGAGACAGTCTGATAGCATCGTCCATAGGGTAATTAAGGCCTGCTAGTCTGACCACACAATGAATCATTAGAAAGCCCAGAATCAGAACTCTGACTTGGAGCCTGCCTGGGTTCTGGAATGTGTTGCCTCATACTGTCTTAGAACTTTAACTCTGGCAGCCACCTGCCAGACTAGCCAAGCCTGCCTAACCTCTGCTCACCTCAGCTTAAACATCACTTCCTCAGAGATACCTTCCCTTCACCTGCTGCAGCTCTCACTTACCTCCTGGGCTCCCCACGGTCTGTCCTTCTATCTGCATTGGGGCTTACCACCTGTGGCGCTTACCCCTCCAGCAGACTGCAGGGCATCCCCTGAGCAGGGGCCTGCTTCATCCTCTCTGTTTACCACTACATCCCTAACACCAATACTTCCAGAATCACTTCACAGTGGTTCCCTCTATCTCAAACCTGGCATTTGAAACTTGGTGTTAGGTAGGTGGGGTTGTCAAGGAAGATGCTGGAACAAATCCCTGCATTTCCTGAGCGGGTTAGCTGGTGACTATGTGAACCTACAGTCCCCGTGGTATGTGTGATTCAGTGCCCTCACCCTGGCAATCGGCCGTTTGGTGAGATGAACGCCTGCCTACACCCAAGACTCCAGGTGCTCAGCTGCAAGCCTGGTGGTTAGAAGTGGCACAGGGGCAGACCCAGAGGGGAGGGAGGGACACAGGTGACTGTATCCCTCAGCCACGTGGCCTTGCCAGGCACCAGGGAGCCAGGGAACAAATGAGGGGTGTTGCCAAGGAGGGTGAGTATCACCCTTCCTCCAGCTCCTCCGCCAGCAGCAGCCCCCGCCCTGTGGGAACGACACGCTGAAAATCCCTCCTCCGAGACCCAGGGGAATTTTCAGCTTTTCCCTGCTCCCTTGGAGGAGGAGACACCAAAGTGCAGCTCTTGTGTGTGGTTCTGTTGAGCTCCACCAGATCCCTCCCACCCCCTAAGTAGCGAGAAACAATGACAGTGAGCAGATGTTTGCCCCCAAGCTGCTCAGGGCGAGGCAGCATCTCCCACTCCTGCCTTGGTGTGGGAGCCCCCCCCTCCCTGGAGGAAGAGGATGCCTCCCAGTGGGTGGGAAGAGGGAGGGGTGGGGCATAGATTGAAGGAAGGAGAGCCAGGCCTAAAAGGTGCGGCAGATGGTGCCGAAAGGGAAATTCCTGTGTGCCAGAGACAGTGTCCTGGTTCTGTGTCCCAGCAGCTCTCTCCCCCACCCTCACCCTTCTGAGCTCATACTTCACGACACCCTCGTAAATGGAGTCCTGGGGTGGAAGGCCCCGCACCTTGCCCAGTGCACAGGCCATCCTACGCCTTCCTAAACCTTCATCCTCCACCCGCGTGGGCCTTGCCTCCTTGGCCAGTCAGAATGATTTGCCAACAGCTTAGGGCCTTCTGTGCCTAAAGCCCACACTGCTTCCCTGGAACTTTACTCAAGTCTTATTCCCTAGAGCTGCAGAGAAGTTCTGCACGAGAACATTTCTAGCATCCTGGGAAATCGCTGAGTTGTTTGCATTATCCTGTCTTCACTCACCTCAGATCACAAGTAGAGAGCAATGAAGCTGGAGACCCTCAAGGTTTAGGATTCCAAGGTTCAGTGTGCGCCTGACTGCTCAGCTGGGAGTTTCCTTTGCTTTTATGGATTTCAAGTGAGAACCACTTTACCGGTCAAGTAAATGGACCCCTAAAAACAGTGGACCCCCAAAACCACTGGACAGGAGTTTAGGGAGGTAGGGGTGCCATTTCTCAGGTGGATCAAAAGCAGACGAAGATTCCCTTGGGGTGGGGGAGGACCTAGGTCCCCAGGTGTTCTCTGTGGGGAAACAGACTACTGCCCTCCTCTGAATACAATTGGAGGTCCCCATCCTCCTCAACACCCCCACCCCATCTCTACTATGGAACATTTTCATTTTTTCTTGGTAGAATGGGAAGCACTTTTCAAAGTTACAAGAACCTTCTGATCATGGCACTATTGGATATCCGAGAGCCAAGAATCATTTTTGTCTTCCTACAGGTGAGGGAAATGAGGTCACTTGTCAAGAAATGTACATTTTCTCAGAAAACATTGTTGCAATGGAAGCAGCAAGGCATAAAACAGAACCCAGGAACTGTTGAAAAGGTCGGTGGGTGTGTGTTCCTTGGGACTAGAGAGCCACCACAGACAGACTCATTCTTGGATGACATTCTGACTCTAAGCCTTCAAAATCCCCTCTTGGAGAGTGAAGATCTGCTGGTTGGTGCTGGGATTCAGGTCACCCTCCTCACTGTAGGTTGGTGGCCTGACATTTCCAGGCCATGGCACAGTCTCAGACTTACCAGATCCTGTAACCCGTGATCTGCTCTGCCTTTCAGCTATCACCCACCCTGTCTGAGCCTCAGTTCACTCACTTGTATCCAGAAGCCTCAACAGATAATTGAATAATTAAGTGAAATCATGTAAGTATGAATGGCTCTGATAGATCTTAAGAACTCCAATATTACTTCCCCTTTTCTTAGGTTTCCCTTAAAGAGAAGTGGGGGTGGGGCATCCCTAAACGCAGACCTCCTCACTGCTCAGAGGCAAAGCCCACTGGCCAAAGTCCTGACAAGGTAACACCCGCTAGTTCCTCCTGAACGTTCTCTGCCATGAGGATATAGTAGATAGTCTCAGCCTCGCAGGAGGTCGGTAGCACTCTCTCTGTTTTCACAGCTAAGGAAACTGAGGCTCAGAAAGATGAAACAGTTTATCCAAGGTCACAGAATTACAGAGGACAGCAAGGCTGGACTTCAGACTCTCAATCCCCTGTATTAACCACCAGACAGTGTTACCTGCCTCTCGCCCACCACTGCAGCAGAAAGGCAAACTCATTCCTGCATTCACCTCATAAGAACCTTGGCGTTATCTTCCTGGGGAGGCCTAGCCGGCCACACAAACAACCAAAGCAGTTTAGGGTGAAGGTCAGGGGCTGGCCGAACACGGGAGGCAGTCTCAGGCTGTGTCTGGCTGTGATTATGTCAGAGACTGGGCTGAAATACTGTAAGTGGTTAGGAGGGTGAAAGCGTGGGGTTGGGGGGGTGGGGCTGGTTAATTGAGATGGGAGGGGAAGGTGGGGGTGAGTAGGCGCATCCAAGCTTTCAGATCCGGTGCTGTTCCCGTAAACAAGTACAACCCTCAGCTCCCTGGAGGGCCTGAGGAGCAAATGTGTGCATCTCTGCCTCCTTCCCAGCAGCTGTTCGCTGGAGGACACAGCCCTGCCATCTCCATAGTCCTTCACCAGGCTTTCCCCAGCCCCCAGCTCCAGCCTCAGGAAGTGGAGCTGCTGAGAATCTCTCCTCCAGCCTCGCCTCCTGCCGAGAGTGTCCTCTGCGTGAGCATTTCCTGGCCTAATTAAGCTGGGTAATGAGTAGCTAAGAGGGAGGGGATAAAAGCCCTAGGCGGCTTAGAGCTGGGACAGTTTATGACAGGGGCGTCTGCAGCTGGTGACACTCTTAGGAAAGTTATTTCTCATAACCTGGGAAGTTGCATGCTGTTTCCATAGCACAGTGAGCCCCAAGGTAAGCACAGGGAATATTGCACTTAAGAGGGACCAGCTGGAGGGTCCTGAGAGGGTCCTGAGTGGGGTGGTACTGGGGGGGTCTGAGAAAAGGACTGATCCCAGCTGCGGAGCAGTCCTGAGCCGCCCAGGCTAATGCCCTTGGCTTAGCCCCAGGCCGGGGTGTCCTTGGTGACCACGTGTGACTCCCCAGGCCTGGGGTTTTATATTTCATTTGAATGATAGGACTGTGCACTGTGGGCAGTTTCCTAAGACCGTGTCCGCCCCGAGTAAGGAAATCTGAGCCAGACGCTGATCCTGACTCCCCTCAGTCCTCTTTTAAGGTGCCCAATATTGTGTCCTGGAAAATACCAAGCGCCCAGCAGCCAAGCAGGAGCCCTGGGGGACTGGGGAAGGCTGACAGCAGCCTGGCCTTTCAGAGACCTTCAAAGGCCAAAAGTTGACTGTTTCCACTTCCAACCTCTGCCTCAAGAACCCAACTCCACAACCACAGCCTGTGTACCTTGGCACCGTGTCTATTTCATTTGTTTAAATCACTTTGCACTGAGGCATTAGTTGGCCACCCCCCACCCCGCACCCCCTGCTCTGGTGTGTGAGGGGGAGGCAGTGTGTTGGGGCCTGGGTCTTGGAGTAGGTTTCATCACTAGAACAAGGGTTTCCCCCTGTACAATCAGGGCTTTGGCGATGCCTAGCCTCCAATGTGCTATGAGAACACAACCTTCACTGTCCATGAGTGGGGGGAATGGCCAAAACGTGGCCACATTTCCCAGGCCTTTCAAATTAGGGGACAGTATGTGCACTTTTACACCCAGGAGCAACTTGCTCTGATTATCAGTGTAGAGAAGAGCTGTACCCAGTGAATGTTACTGATGATGGAAGAGCTCAGCCTTCCTCCTGCACTCCAAAATCGCTATTTTGAACTTTTCTAATTTTCTTTCTTTTTTTTTAAGTAGGCTCCATGCCCAATGTGGGCCTTGAACTCAAGATCAAGAGTCATATGCTCTACCAACTAAGCCAGCCAGGTGCCCCTTGATCCTTTCTAATTTTCTGAAGAAGACTGTTTCAGGCCATGTCCTCAGAACCCCACTTCCTCTTGGTGGACAGAGCTCAGGGCCCACGGCTACAGGAAATTTGCAGAGTCCCTCCTTTTTTTTGTTTCTCTTCACTCTCTCCCCTTTGCTGTTCTCATAATCTTATCTACCCTCTTGGCCTGCTTCTCTTTCTTTTTAACCCATTTTTTATTGAGATATAATTAACATATAATTTGTATGAGTTTAAGATATAAAAAAACGGTTTGCTCCATATATATATTGTGAAATGCTTCTCTTTCTAAAGGAGAATGGTCAGATCACAAATAACCTGGTGTCTCCCATCTTTCCCTCCTGCTGTAGTTGTCCTTGGAATGGAAGGAGACTTGGTGGCCAGACGCCTGACTGGGGAGGGCAGGTCTGAGCTGCACCCCCCTCCTCTGCAAGGATGCCTGGGACTCTCAGAATTCTGAAAGGGGGGTTCTGGAGTTCAGAAGAGGGGAGAGCAGGCCTGGTGGCTTTCACTGTGACCTGACCACCCTGCACTGGGTGGCCAAGCCCAGAAGTCTCTGGCATCCTCCAGCCCTGCAGCAGCTGGGCAGGCCCTGAGAGCCAGCTTACTCTGAATGTGTAATCCTAGTTAAAAAGAGAAAGGGGGAAAGATCTTGTAATTTCCCAGGACACAGACAATTGAAACCTTATACTGTTGTCAAGGGAGTCCTTTCACTAAGAGAGGCAGGGAGAGACAGGGAGAGGGAGGAAGAAGGCGAAGGAGGAAGGAAGGAAGGTGTGAGAGAGGCCATTCGGGACCCAGCACTGGGCCCAGCTAGGCCATGAGTTCTCCGTGTGTCACCTCCCCCAGTCATTGGCCTGATGCTGACTCTTAAGGAGAGCTGAGAGAAGAGGTCTACCGGGTGTGAGAGCAGCAGTGCCCGTGGCTTTTACACACCTGCCATCCCCCTCTGTCCTCTCTCCTTTGGAGCCTCTGTCCCTTCTCCAGAGGACCAGCAGCTCCTCCTTGCCTTCCCTGCCTTTTGTGGGAGGGGGGTCAAATGCAGTTGATAAAAATGCACAAAGGCCTTCAACACACCAATAAGAAGCAGTTCTTTCCTTCTTTCATCCAGCAAATAGTCATTGATCAATTGGATGAATGAAAGAAATACTATTCCATGCAGTCAAATGCATGGTCAGGGAGGAAAACCAGTCCAACCTGACTTGGAAGGGTCCTGGTTGCTCACCCTTTTTCAACTACAAAGGATTGCAGGTGTTTATCAGGCTAAAACCACAGAAATTTAGGGAGGCTGCTTTGGGACAAGCTCTGTGCTAAGTGTGGTTTGGGAGACACTGACATATATGGCAAAGCATCTGTCCGTGAGGTATAGCATGCCATCTGGCTGGAACAGCAAGGCCATGAGCCCAAACAAGTGGGGAACAATATACAAGGAAGTCCAATATGGAGCCCAAAGGTGTGATAGGGCCAGGGAATGGCCCCACAGGTCAGTTCTTTTGTATCTTACAGAGAAGGCTTTTTTTAGGTGAAAATTCCTAATGTCACTCTCTGAGTCAGCAGTGGTTTGTTGAGCTCCCATGGTGTGCCCGGTACTGGCCCAGGTACTGGTGATACAGCTGCAAACACCACAAACTCACCACCCTGGGGGAGCTCACCCTACAAGACTTGACTTCATTCTCATCCATGCACTTTTGTATTTCACAGTTCATTCATTCATTTACTCATGTGCTAACCTTACTCAAAAAGGAATTAAGGTAGTTTATAATTAATGGATAAAACAAAAAACCAAAAACCAGATTAATAGTTGAGGTCCAGGCTGTAAAGGAAGCTAGGGCAAGAGAATAGTTATACCAGACAACCTAGATTCAGGGAAGTGTGTAACATTGAGCCTAAAAATCAGCTCTGAGCTGCCTGGTGGTTGTGTCAAAAAGGGAAATAGTGTGTCTGATAAAAGAAGTATTTCTTGGGGCGCCTGGGTGGCTCAGTTGGTTGAGCGTCCGACTTCGCTCAGGTCACGATCTCATGGTCCGTGAGTTTGAGCCCGCATCAGGCTCTGTGCTGACGGCTTAGAGCCTGGAGCCTGCTTCAGATTCTGTGTCTCCCTCTCTCTCTGGCCCTCCCCCCATTCATGCTCTGTCTCTCTCTGTCTCAAAAATAAATAAATGTTAAAAAATATTTAAAAAAAAAAGAAGTATTTCTTGTGCAGGTCCCTTTGGGAACTAACATCCAGGCTCACTTATGACCACTATCCCATATGTACTCAGCCATGATCCAGTGCATGCAGTTTCTGCAGAAGCATTGGGTCCTTGGCACATGTGTTCTCTCATCTGGAATGTTCTGCCTCCTTAATCTGAGTGAAGACCATTGGCCGTGCTTCAAGATCCAGCACAGACATTATTTCCGCTCTGTGCCCTGTGATCAGGGCCGGATGTTTCCCTGTGTCCACAATCCTCCTACCCTGCTCCATCATAGCCCTCTCAGGGTACTGTAGCTGGTCCTTGTTTCTTTCCCCACCATCAGGTGAGCTTCTCCAGAGGTAGAGCCCTGTCTCCCATCTCCATGTTCCCAGGGCCTAGCACAGTGCCTGGTTCAGAGTATCCAACAAGTGTTTGCTACAAACAAAAAAAAATTTTTTTGCACTTATTTACATGCCAAGCACCATGCTAATTTTCTTGCAAGTATTTAACCCTTACAATTTTACCCTGTAACATTGGTGCTATTATTATGCCAGTTTCACAGATGAAGAAACAGATTCAGTGGATTGCCTGAGGAATCCTAGTACGGAGCTAGCCTTCTAACGCAGGTTGGCCTCACTTTGAAGCCATTGGGGGGTATGAGGCATTTTTAATTCATGGCCTTTAATTAGAATTATTTTTTTCTTTAATTAGATTGTGAAGGAAAGAGTGAAAGTCTTCTCTCTCCCACAGTGGCTAGCACAGTGCTTTCTAGTAGGAATTTGCAAAAGCTTTTCTGGCAGCAATAGGTCTTAACAAAGACAAGTGGAGAATTACACTGCTGGCTTGCAGTGCAGTAAGACGGAACTTTACGTTGCCCTAATTAGCCAGTTGGTTTAATCACATTTGTGGTGCTCACAGGCCTTAGAACTTCCAGCTGGAAGGGACCTTAGCTCTCATCAACTCTTAACTCCCACATTTCACAGCCAAAGAAACAGTTGCAGAGAGATGAAATGGCTTGTCTAAGGGCACACGTCTCATTAGTTACAAAGCAAGGGCAGAAACAGATCTGACTCCTACCACCCTGAATCATTCTCCACTTTGATGCACAAATTCAACTCCATTCTTCAAATAAGGTGAGAGGAAAGTCCAGAAGTGGGGAATTCCCTCTAAGACAGTGAGTGCCTCCTGGAGGGAGGGTGGGGGAGGTCAGTGGTGGGCACTGGCCAGCCTCTCCTTCCAGCCTGTTCAATAGCAGCCACTGCTTCTCCTTCCCCCTCCCACACCCACCATATTTCTTAGAATGGTCACTCATTGCCTTTTCCATGACTACATCTTCCTTCTCGGGTTGTGAGAGCCTCTTGCTTAAAAGAAAGGTATCAGCGAGCATCTATCCTAACATTTACTGACTCCGTACTATGAGCACAGCCTTGGTTCAGACTCCTAAAAGGAGGCCTGTTCTCCTAGCTCCTGACACCAGTTCTCAGCCAGGTCCTCTTTTGCCCCCAGGGGACACCCAGCTAGTGTCTGGAGACATTTCGATTGTCATAAGGAGGGGTTGGTGGTACCAGCATCTAGTGGGTGGAGGCCAGGGATGCTACCGAAAATCCTGTAAGGCACCAGACAGGTCCCCACAGCAAAGAATTCCTTGACCCAAAATGTCAGTAGTGCTGAGGCTGGGAAACCCTGCTCTCCAAGGAGAAGGAGGGGAGAAGTGTTCACTTCTACCTGGAATATTTCACCTGCCTCCTCCCACCTCATGCAGTGGTTCTACATGGACCTTTTCAGAGTCTCTGGGTTTGCACCCGCCTTTCCACTGTCCATTTTCCATTTGGTGTTTCCATTTTGTCTCCCACAGAATATAAACAATTTTACCGAGCACCAGGTGGGGCCTCAGCAGAATGCTTGGTGTTGCAGGCATGTTTCATTAACTTTGCTTTGTCACTTCACTTCACCTGAAAAATATGGAGTAGTGATAGTATTTCCATTTTACCAATGAGAGAACAGGCTCAGAGAGGTAATGTAACTTGTCCAGGGTCATTCCACCATTCACCGTTTCAAACCCAGCTCCTTGCTATCCAGTCTAATGTTGCTGCTACTTTCCACAAAATAGCATTGGTTTATGCAAACAGATTTGAAACATTTAGCAAATGGAAGCCAGGTTTATTTTCCTCAAACAAATCCACTCCCTGCTTGTCCATAAAACAGCAAAGAGAGAGCTCTGAGTTGTATGTCAAGTATACTTCAATTACAATTTTTACAATTTATTTATTTATAATGTTTATTCATTTCTGAGAGACAGAGAAAGAGTGTGAGCACGGGAGGGGCAGAGACAGAGGGAGACACAGAATCCGAAGCAGGCTCCAGGCCCTGAGCTGTCAGCACAGAGCCCACTGTAGGGCTCGAACCCATGAACCATGAGATCATGACCTGAGCCAAAGTCAAATGCTTAACTGACTGAGCCACCCAGGTGCCCCTACAAAATTTTTTTTTTTGAGAGCTCCGAGGAAATAGGGAAGCCTGAGGGTGAAGACAGGCTAGTACACTGTCTTCCCAGTTACATTGGCTTCAGCTTCTGAGAACTCAGGTGAGCCAGTAGTAACCCAAATTTAAACTCTAAATTGCCAAGGAGTCCTCTGGGGGATCCTCCTGACACACACCTCCCCTCCCTGGGAGGCACTCACCCACCCACCGAGGTCTTCAGTAATGCCTACCATTGGCACTGGGGACTTATTAAACAGCACCAACTCAGAGCTTCTGCCTACCAGAGTCTGTTGTGACAACCTTTATTTTGGTAATAAGAATATACCATGTGTGTGTGTGTGTGTGAGAGAGAGAGAGAGAGAGAGAGAGAGAATGCATGCAGGCTACCAAAAAGATGGCCTTTATTCAGGGTTTAAACTGGGCCTTGGCCTCCTGGCCTCTCTGAGCTGTTTCCTGCTGCCCTCCATCCCAGGGATCTGCCTCCCCTGCAGTCTGGATTGGAGCTGGGCCCCTCCTGGCTTCTGCTCAGGTTAACCCCTTCCTTCTAGCTTTCCTGTGCTTGGCAGAGGGGCTCTGGGCCAAGTGGCCAGACACTCACTGGCTCCAGGGCTGTGGATGCCATAAACTCATTTTCCTTGGGGACCCAGAGCTCCACGAATTACTTTCAGAAAGCACAACTGTTTTGTTTGAAATGGCTCTGGGAAGGGGAGAGCCCAGGGCTCTGTACACATGTTCCTCATTTGCCATTGGTGGGGAGCAAGGGGCAGAGGGGGGCTGTGGAGGGGCGAGCTGAGGGTGTGCTGGGGAGGCAGGCACAGGAGGGGAGAGCCGGCGGCAGCTGCTGCTGCTGGGAAGTTTGGCTTCAGGGAGGAATGGAGGGAGAGAATGCTAGGAAGAAGGGGTGGGACTTGGGGACAGGGGCGGTGTCATGGGGGAGGAGGGAGCAGGTGGTGACTTGTTTATCTGCTCAGCTGTTTTGTGTCCAGGAGCCTGAGAGAGAGACAGAAGCAGCTGGGAGAAGAGAAAGCAACCCGGCCAGGGGCCCTCGTGGTCCCTCTGCCCTAGCCACGGGTTCTGAAACCACAGCAAAACCACCAGAGAGTGATTCACAGGGGTATAGGCTGCCTATTCTGAAAGGTTTCTTTGGGGCCCATATGCTAGTTTCTGCTGGGCAAACACCCTGGCAATGCCCTCCTGGCCTTGGAGCAGCGGTGCTGATGGGTAGGCATTCCTGCTGGGTTAATACTGGCACAGAATCACGTAAATTTTCCTGGGCCTTAGTCTGCTGTACTCCCATATGTGGCTTGGCACGGTCCTTGGGGGCCAACCAGCTAGCTCTTAGCTTTGGTATCAGCCGGACCAAACCAATGAAAATTGTCCCTGATGGAAACAGGATACCTGTCCCCACCCCTGCTCTGTTCTCCCCAGTGACTCCCCTCACTTTCAAGGCAGCCCAGTTTGGATTTCCCTCTTCAACTGCCCAAGACCTTATTGGTCTCCTTCGAGCCCCAGTGCTAGTCACATTTGCATGCTAAATTGTTCGTTGGCAAGGCTAGGCTGCAACTCAATTTGCCTTGATGTCTTTTGACCAGGTTAATAAACACACCAGCCCTCTCTGCACCTGAGGATCCGGAACAAAGTTATGCTCTAATTATAATGCAATTTCAAGAGTTTGCTTGTCCCCGCCCCGTTGGCTCTTTCTCCATCTTATTATTTTCTTGTTGTTTGTTTAAATGAGAACATTTACTGGAACTTCTGTAGATGACTCCCTTTCCCTCCTCCCCTAGAGATGAGTCTGATGCCAGCAGACTTTTTTTTGCCTCCCTCTGAGTGCACAAAGCCAAGGCATCTCTGTTGACAAAGGGTCTGCTTCTTTGGCACTGAGCCTGGTGTTTGGGGACACTAAGAAACACAGATGCCTTTTGCATACGTCTCCGATGCAGTCAGTGGCCACCAGCTTTTTTAACAGCCCAAAACAACAACTCAGGAAGACCACAAGTCCCAGCTTGCTGCTCTCTGAGCACAATGCCCATCAGAACTGTATGGCACCCACAGAGTGGGAAGGATGGCAAAGGCCTGTGGGCGGATGGATGGATTTGGGGAAGGAAGAACAGTGAGACTGTCTGTGGGGTGGTGAGGCAGAGTGACTGTCTCGTGGGAGAGGCTGGCCCGAGTGGGAAGGGGTGGGAGTGTGAAGTCAGTGGCTAGCTTCTAGTTAGTACCTGTTTTGCTCCTAACAAGGGAAGTGGTTCAGGGCTAGGTATTTCCCTTCTCTGGACCCTGCTGTGTAAAATGCAGGACTAGAGCCTCTGATCTCAGAGTCCTTTTCTACTTGACAAATTTGCTTGCTTTTAGATTGCTAATTTCTTTGCCTATAGCCCATTTCCTTTTCCAGAGGCCAGGTAACCAAATAAAATCACCCCTTAATGGTGGTTACTAATATAGCCAGCTCAAGTGACTGCCTGTTTTCCTGAACCCAGATGCTCTAGCTGTAGCCCAGTTAAAACTTTCATCATGGGGAAGCTCTGGAAGTTTCCTTCTTACAGGTCGGGGGGCTCCAAAGGGCAGAAGAGCCAGGACACCATCTTTGAGCATTTCCTGTCCAGTTTTATATGGAATCAACGGCCCCTCCACCAGACCTCCTGTGCCATGTATACCTTCTCCCTCTTTTGGAAAGTTCCCTGAGCTCCACCTTATACAAGTAAGATTAGTGCTCTTTGGCTTCAGATGTAATCTGTTCAATTTTCCAAATGTTTTTTGAGCACTTAGTCTGTGACCAACATTGCTGGACCCAAAGGAATGCAGAAGACATATGACCTGGTCCTGATCCTAACAGAATTGGCTGACCTGTTGGTAGCCAATGCTTACATATGAGACCATTAGAGGACTATTCTGTCCTACATCTCCCATTGTCCCTCCAACCTTAATGAACATGGGAAAAGAAGGTGAGAGTAGAATTTCTTCCTATGTCTAAGAAAACTGGCTGTGACCGGGGCGCCTGGGTGGCACAGGTTGGCTGAGCATCTGGCTCTTGATTTCAGTACAGGTCGTGATCTCATGGTTCGTTAAGCTCGAACCCCAAGCTGGGTTCTGTCTGACAGCACAGAGCCTGCTTGGGATTCTCTCTCTCTCTCTCTCTCTCAAAATAAATAAATTAAAAAAGAAAAAGGAAAACTGGCTATGAGAAATTTATTCAGTTAGATTGCACTTAGAAGTACTCTATCTGGGCTCCTGGGTAACTCAGCCAGTTAAGCATCAGACTGTTGGTTTCAGCTCAGGTCATGATCTCACTGTTTGTGAGTTTGAGTCCCACATCAGGCTCCATGCTGACAGCTCTGAGCCTTCTTGGGATTCTCTCTCTCTCTCTCTCTCTCTCTCTGCCCCTCTGCCACCTGTTCTCTCTCTCTCTCTCTCTCTCTCTCTCTCTCAAAATAAATGAATAAACAAAAAAATTAAAAGGAAAAAAAAGAAGAGGTGCCTGGGTGGCTCAGTTGGTTAAGAGTCTGACTTTGGCTCAAGTCATGATCTCATGGTTCATGGGTTCAATCCCCATATTGGGCTCTGTGCTGACAGCTCAGAGCCTGAAGCCTGCTTCAGATTCTGTGTCTCCCTCTCTCTCTGCCCCTCCCTGACTCACACTGTAGTGCTCTTTCTCTCTCTCTCAAAAATAAATAAATATTTTAAAAAATTAAAAAAATTTTTGAATACCAAAAAATACCCCACAAAAAAACTTTTTTGAAGACCTGTTGTATGCAAGCTCCTATGGCAGAATGAGGGTTTGGGTGGGGAGATAGACAAGTCAGGCGTGATTCTTCTCAGGGAGCTTATAATCTCTAAAAATATTCTTCAAATCTGTATTTTTGGCCCACTTTTCCATATGAATTATGTGATCATTTTCTCAAATTCTGTTAAGTTCACTGGTGTTTTATGGAAAATGTGCTAAGTCTGCTAATTGATTGGGGAGCCTCAATCTCATTTTTGGTCTTCATAGCCAGGAATGACTTTCTACTCTAGTAAATCATTCTAACTTCAGGGCCCAGACTTGCTGCCCGTTATCTTACTGTGCTATTTCTTTTTTCCATCTTTATTGACATAAAATTGACTCATGACATCCTGTAAGTTTAAAGTGTACAGTGTGTTGATTGATACATTTATATCTTACTATGCTTTTAACTCTGTTCCTATTCTTGCTGGGAGGCATGCCCAGGAGGGACTTTTGCTCTTCTGTATAGGGTCTGTCTTCCTCAGGGGTCCCTTTATGGGAGACATATTTATCTTCATTCCAAGTCACCAATTAGGAATCCCACCTTGGTTGTCCAGCCCTAGAACCAGTTCTTCCTGCTCTGCTTCTAGGTGCCTCAACAGACTCTAAGCTCCTTCAAGCCTCAGAGAGTCCAGGCTGAAGCATCAGGGGAGCCCAACAGCTGGGCAGAACACCAAGGGAGGAGACCAGCTGGGCAAAACTTGACCAACAGAGGCGCTGGCTTCAGGTCTCCATCCTATGATCATCTTCATTTAGTTTGTAAACTTTTTGTTATGAAAGCCCCCCCCCATTTTTATTATGTTTGAAATACATACAAATAGAAAGAACTGTACAAAGAATCTTCATATATCTACCACCCAGATTCAACAATGGTAAATATTTTGCCATATTTGCTCATTCTATCTATTCTCTATCCCCCTACCTGTTATCTCTGTGTCTTCGAATTATTTTAAAGTAAATTACAAACAGTGATTTTCCCCTTCAGAAACATCTCCAGAAAGTAAGGATATTGTCCTAGAAAATAATTATCTAATTTAATTTAATAACAGGGCCATATTCAAGTTTTCCCATCTGCCCCCAAATATCTTTCGAAGTTGGTTTTTTGAAACCAGGACACAATCAAGAATCATGTTTTGTGTTTTGTTGTTATTTTTCTCATCCATTTTAATCTAGAACAATCACTTCTCCTTTTACAGTGTTGGTGATTCTTTTTTTTTTTAAGTTTATTTATTTTTTTTTTAATTTTTTTTTTCAACGTTTATTTATTTTTGGGACAGAGAGAGACAGAGCATGAACGGGGGAGGGGCAGAGAGAGAGGGAGACACAGAATCGGAAACAGGCTCCAGGCTCTGAGCCATCAGCCCAGAGCCTGACGCGGGGCTCGAACTCCCGGACCGCGAGATCGTGACCTGGCTGAAGTCGGACGCTTAACCGACTGCGCCACCCAGGCGCCCCTTAAGTTTATTTTTTAAGGGAGAGAGAGAGAGGAGAGGAGGGGCAGAGAGAGAGAGAGAGAGAGAGAGAGAGAGAGAATCCCAGGCAGGCTCCACGCAAGCACGAGATCACGACCTGAGCCAAAGTTAGACACTTAACCAACTGAGCCACCCAGGTGCCCCTCATTTTTTTTGTTTTTTGTTTCTTTGTTTTTTTTTTTTATGTTTATTTTTGAGAGAGAGAGAGAGAGAGGTAGAGAGAGGGGGACAGAGGATCCGACGTTCGCTCTACACTGACAGCAGTGAGCCTGATGTGGGGCTTTAAACCACAAACTACCAGTTCATGACCTGAGTCAAAGTTGTCTGCTTAACCAACTGAGCCACCCAGGGGCCCCAGTGTCATCAATTCCTGAAGAGACAGGTACTGACCTGTATATCTCATACACAATTTCATACCATGATTTTGTCTGATTATTTCCCCATTGTATTGTTTAACTTGTTCCTTTATCTTTATATTTCCTATAAACTGAAAGTTAAATCTACAAGGTTTGATTAGATTCTGGTTAAAACTTCTTGGCAAGAACACATCTTAGGTATTGCCTCTGGTTCTGTCTTAGTAACAGAAGTTGTCATCAGGAGGCTATTTCCAGAGTAGGGGACAGGTGAGAAAGGCAGAATGTGGGATGAAAGGGCCTGGCACTTCCCTCAGCTGGCTACTATAACAAATCTCAGCATGTGTGCCCGGGCACAGGAGCCTTCCTTTACTGACTGGGAGCTTAAGAGGCAGGCTCAGGCTCAGGACTCAGGGGTAAAAGCCTGATGGCCAGAAAGCAGTTGTTCAGAGCCATGAGCTGCAGTGAAGGCCCCTCCTGGGAGTGTGGTGACAACCCTGGCCCCTTCTTCTGGATCTGAGTGGCATTGGCCAGCAGACTTCGGAGACAGAGGGAGCGCTGCAATTTTTCAGCTTTTTGGTTTCAAGCAACCTACTTGCACACTTTGAGCCTTGGTTTCCTTGTCTATGAAATGGGCCCTGTAATTATCCCACATAATAGTGTAGTTTTAGAGAGTAGCATTGTGACAAGGGATAACTGGCACGTAGTGGGTGTTCGGTAGATAGAAGCTGGTATTAGTGAGTAGAGCTTTGGGCACAGCAACGGGCCCATGGCCGGTGCTTGGGGCTGCCCTCTTCTCAGCCCAGCAACAGGGTGACCAAAGACTATTCCCCCAGGTGTTGGGGTGGGGTGAGGCTTGAAGCAGCTGTAGCCTTCCTGACATAAGGGACTATTAATTCTCTAATTAAAACAAGCCCATGGGTGGAGGCTGGCAGCAAACAAAGCCATTTCACAGGCCTTCAGAGCTGGCCACCAGTACATGGTTTGGCAGGTGACCTTCTTTGCCTGCTTGCTAATTTAATCCGGGATTGCTGGTGGAAGTACATCTGCCATGGCAAGGTCTGTGCATTTGTCCTTTGTTTCCTTGGTTAACCTCAGAGACTTTTGTAATACAGTTTTTGGGTCATATCATTTGCACATAAACTCTGGAGTCAAAATGAGGAAAAACTCAACCTCTTGAAATTTAAAAACAATACCAACATAAATTGGTTGAACGTAGCTTTCTACATGAGAAACCCACCCCAAAATATGGTTAAAAAGTTGAGCAAGTGATAGGGAGCAGGGAAGCGTCCCAGTTGGCAATAGGACTTATGATTAGAATGTTACACTTTGGTCAGGATGCTTTAGGTTTTAAATAACAGAATGCATAAGTAGAAGTGGCCTGCACAATAAGGGCATAGCTGATCTCACATGACTGGAAGTCCAGCAGGAGATGTCTGGATGATTTGGCAGCTCAACAACATCAGGGCTCTATTTCATCCTCTCTGTGATTCTCTTGGCTTTGCCCTCATGATCACAAGGTGGCTGCTGTAGCACCAAGTGTTACGTACCATTGTGACAATAAACAAAGATGACAAAAAGGGGGAATCTGCTCTAAATGTCCCCCAGCCAATGTCCTTATCCCCTTATGTCTCTGACTAGAGAAGGTCATATACCTATCCTAAGCCAATCACTGTCAAAGAGACCTGGGTCCCTAGCATGGGTCAGGCCAGTTGTATTTGGCTCCCAAGGGCTGGCTCCACCTTCTCTGAAAATATTGCCACTCTGAACAAAATGGTAAGGAACAAAGGAGAAATTGAGTAGACAACCAGCAAAGTCTACCTTAGTAACTAAAGAAGGTCATCCTCTGATCAGCTGCGTTACGAGCTCCCTGAGAAGTGTGTCTGCACTGAGTCTAGCAAAGTTAAGCCAAAAAGCAAGATTCAAGAAATGCCATCTTTATGTGCAGGGAGAGGTAGATTCCAAAGAGACAGCAAGAAAAGAAGCAAACTCTGAGCTTTCCTTTGCCACATCAGGTACAAACCCTAATTATGAAGTTTCAAAATAAGACATGTGGCTTTGCTTTCACAGAAGTTTGCCCAAGTAAAAAGAGCAGCTCCTTTTTGGTGAGAACCAAAAGCTATCTTTGTAACAACGCAGACACAATGGCTCTGCCATCTGCCAAGAGCCATACAGCCAGGTGCCTGGGGCTGTAGGGCAAATGTGGGGCCATGGTTCTGGGGCCCCCTTCTGGGCCCCCTCACTAATTTCATGAGGAAGTGGCAAGTACGTTTTGTTTTTGTTTGTTTGTTTTTGAAGATGAAAACAATATTTATTTATTTATTTATTTATTTATTTATTTAATATAATTTATTGTCAAATTGGTTTCCATACAACACCCAGTGCTCATCCCAACAGGTGCCCTCCTCAATGCTCATGACCCACTTTCCCCTCTCCCTCACCCCCCATCAACCCTCAGTGTGTTCTCAGTATTTAAGAGTCTCTTATGGTTTGCCTCCTTCCCTCTCCCCCTGGTCTTTTTTTCCCCTTCCCCTCCCCCCTGGTCTTCTGTTAAGTTTCTCAAGATCCACATATGAGTGAAAACATATGGTATCTGTCTTTCTCTGCCTGACTTATTTCACTTAGCATAACACTCTCCAGTTCCATCCATGTTGCTACAAATGGCCAGATTTCATTCTTTCTCATTGCCAAGTAGTATTCCATTGTATATATAAACCACATCTTCTTTATCCATTCGTCAGTTGGTGGACATTTAGGCTCTTTCCATAATTTGGCTATTGTTGAGAGTGCTGCTATAAACATTGGAGTACAAGTGCCCCTATGCATCAGCACTCCTGTATCCCTTGGGTAAATTCCTAGCAGTGCTATTCCTGGGCCATAGGGTAGATCTATTTTTAATTTTTTGAGGAACCTCCACACTGTTTTCCAGAGTGGCCACACCAGTTTGCATTCCCACCAACAGTGCAAAAGGGTTCCCGTTTCTCCACATCCTCGCCAGCATTTATACTCTCTTGATTTGTTCATTTTAGCCACTCTGACCAGCGTGAGGTGGTATCTCATTGTGGTTTTGATTTGTATTTCCCTGATGAGGGGTGACGTTGAGCATCTTTTCATGTGCCTGTTGGCCATCTGGATGTCTTCTTTAGAAAAGTGTCTATTTGTGTCTTCTGCCCATTTCTTCACTGGATTATTTGTTTTTTGGGTGTGGAGTTTGGTGAGTTCTTTACAGATTTTGGATACTAGCCCTTTATCCAATATGTCATTTGCAAATATCTTTTCCCATTCCGTTGGTTGCCTTTTAGTTTTGTTGATTGTTTCCTTTGCAGTACAGAAGCTTTTTATCTTGATGAGGTCCCAATAGTTCATTTTTGCTTTTAATTCCCAGCAAGTACATTTTGTTTGAAAGGAGCCAGCTACCAGTTTTGCCTTGCATAAAGGAAGGTCCAATTTTGTTCAATCTTGTTTTTTCAAGAACTTAAAATTTTAAATTTTTGTGTGAAATTGTCTCATTTTATAAAACTAACAAAAAGAATCTTTTTTAGTATTTTAAATCTGATGGACCAAAGACAACATCTGTGGGTCATATTTTGAATTGCAGGTAAGTGGGTATAAAGGACATTATTAGGGCAATGGAAACGTTTTAAAATGTATTGAAGATAATGTTTATGCAATTTAACTTGGTAAATTTACTAAAGATCATTCAATTGTACAGTTGAAATAGATGAATTATGTAAAATATGCCTCAATAAAGAATACAAAAAATTTTTGACCTGTAGGCTGTAGGCCTGTTGTGTATGGACTAGAATATTATTCCTAAGGTCTTTCCAGCCCTGCTTTTGGTGTTTAAAGGCACCAACCCTGCTGATGGCTGAGAATTGACAATATCAGTTTATGAGAGACGGAGTAAATCCTAGTAGTTACTATGTGGGCCATGGAGTCATTTGAGTTCAATTCTACCTTCCCCAATTACTAGCCACATGACCTGAGGCAAGTTAACTCTCTAAGCTAGTTACCTTCTTGAGACTCAGTTTTTTCATCTCTACAATGGAATGGTAATAATAATACCTATATTCTGGTTTCTGTTCAGATCATATAACTCGCCTTAATAATAATACCTAGAAGATTAAATGAAATAACATGTAAAAACATCTGGCACAATAGAAGCCTTCAAGTAAGAATACATTTATTATTAGGTGTTCTTGTCACAAAGCATATCCACCCATCTTGAGCCTGGACTGTGGGCCTCTCCTTTTCCTTCCTGGGAGATGGGCTATATACTGCTGTTGAGTGCGGTGCACTGAAAATACCATTGCTAATGCTCCATAATGCCTGGGGAAGGAGGGCTGTGTCTACATGTTGGAGGTTCACAGTGCTCACAAATTTTTAACCCACATTTTCAGCATAAAGAGTTTAGATTCAGGGGGCGCCTGGGTGGCACAGTTGGTTAAGCGTCCGACTTCAGCCAGGTCACGATCTCGTGGTCCGTGAGTTCGAGCCCCGCGTCAGGCTCTGGGCTGATGGCTCAGAGCCTGGAGCCTGTTTCCGATTCTGTGTCTCCCTCTCTCTCTGCCCCTCCCCCGTTCATGCTCTGTCTCTCTCTGTCCCAAAAATAAATAAACGTTGAAAAAAAATAAATTAAAAAAAAAAAGAGTTTAGATTCAGGACTTCCCAGGGCTTCCAGGAGCTGTGTGTGAGAGAGAGCAGGAGAGCAGGGATACTAAAGTAGTACCCATGGAGAAACTCAGGTTTAGGCTCCTTTTCCTCAGGAACTCAAGGAAGGTTGATTCTCATCTTTCTGTTCCTGTAGTTAAAGCCAGATTCATGCTGAATCAATTCTTATGAACTGCTAGTATCCTTTGGAAGTCACACACCAGAGACATAGAGGTTGAATGATGGGGTGCCTGGGTGGCTCAGTCGGTTAAGTGTCTGACTTCTTCTCAGGTCATCATCTCATGGTTCATGGGTTTGAGCTCCGTGTTGGGCTCTGTGCTGACAGCTCAGAGCCTGGAGCCTGCTTCAGATTCTGTGTCTCCCTCTTTCTCTGCCCCTACACAGCTTGCCCTCTTTCTCTCAAACAAATAAACAAACAAAAAGAAGTTGAATGAGGATGCCGTGACCCTCCACCCTCCGCATGCAGTTAGTTTCTCTGTCAGTGTCCAGCAGTGTGGACTGTGTGTCAAACCCGGCACCGACTTGGGGCATGCTGGAACTCTGGGATTCCAGGAGCTGTAAGGAAGCTTGCACTGGCCATCTCCATTTGTTTGATTTTGCCCTGCCTATCTCCACTCTGTCCCAACAAATGTTGCTTCTGAAAGGGGCACTTTCTCAATGAAAGTGAATTCTAATCTACTTGCTTCAGACAGTTTTTAGAGATATTCCCAACTTATCATCTGAAAGGAAGGCATTTTGGCCATTACTAGGCCCTGGTCACTGCCCTGTGGACTCCTGTGCATAGAGGAGGCAAGGGCCCACCAAGCAGAGCCCCTCCCACACCAAGAAACCTAGGAGGGGGCCATTCCCCATGCTACGCACAGGTGAACTGGGGGTGAAAACAGAGGGGCCTTTTGGAAGGACAGCGTGGGGTTCAGGAGAAGCGAGGAGACCCCGCTTGCACTCCCAGGCCAATCTGGACCCCTGGGACCAGAAACGAGAGGGGAGAGAAACACAAGTCAAGCTAGGCGGTTCTAGCCCTCAGTTCCTTGTGTTCTCTGTCCTCTCTGCCTGGCTCTGATTGCTTGTCTTTGTCTAATTCTACAGGCTCCTCCTACTGCCCACATCCTGTCAACTGATGCCCTGTTTGGTCAAAAGTAGCCACGGGCTTCCTAAACAAATAAGGGCATAATTACCAGCAACTCAGAGGACTGAGGGACTTGGGGTGCAGTGGGAACAGGGCACAGGTGTGAGCTTATTCAGCCTGTCCTACTGAAACTCACTGTCAGGTCTGTGTGCATAGGTGGGGTGGGGACCCCCTTTCTCATATGCTTTCACAGGGGCAAAGCCACCCAGAGAAAGCTTTCAGCTCATATTTGGTGTTAGGTGGAGGGGGGTGGGGGTGGGGGAGACAATGGTGAGCAGAGCAAGACCCACGCTTGGCTTGTGATTTTAGAAACTTGAAACTGCAGATCTTGAGTCATCCATGTGATCAAGGCTTTCTAACTGGCTTTTACTGGGTTGTTTTTTTTTTTGTTTTTTTTTTGAGGGAGGGGAGGGGAAGAGAAGGAGAGAAAGAATCCCAAGCAGTCTCCCCCACAGTCAGCTTGGAGCCTGACACAGGGCTTGATCTCATGACTATGAGACCATGACCTGAGCAAAACCAAGAGTCGATGCTTAACTTGACAGAGCCACCCAGGGACCCCAAGGCTCTTACTGTTCTGAGCAGCAAAATGTGTAGCATGAACAATGGCTCAGACTAATGAATGCTTCAGTCTGAGTAATTGAGCTGTTCTCCCTCCACTGCCCCATCGATCCTCCTTGTTCTGAAGCACTGCGTGATTGAGAACTCATATATTGCCTGGTGGTGTTCCTGTTGTATCATAGGAGTTCCTCCGGCCGCCCCAGCAAGAATTACAAGCTTTTTCAAGACTGGGATCCAGCATGTGTGATACTACTTTAACCTCCACCACTCAATAAATCCTCCTTGATTATATCAGACAATACCTGCATTGCAGTGGGGGCCTTGGCTTTCAGCTTTTATGGCTTTACCTTCACAATTCTTGGCACAGAGAGGCACTCAATTAATGGTTCCTAGATTCAGAGTGATTTTTTTTTTTTCATTAACAAGGGACAAGAACGACCTTTCTGATATTTTGTAGGGGGTGCTTAAATCAAAACTTGTTCTGCTGATTCTAACACAGCCCTGCCTTCTCTTCATGGTTCCTTCAATTAGTAAGCTGGATTGATATTAGGGACACCTGGGTGGCTCAATCGGTTGAGCATCCCACCTTTCCTCAGGTCATGATCTCACAGTTTATGAATTCTAGCCCCACATTGGGCTGGCTGCTGTCAGCCTGTCAGAGCAGAGCCCGCTTCGGATCCTCTGTCCTCCTCTCTCTGTTTGAGCTCTCCCAAAAATAAATAAATATTTTTTTTTAAAAAAAGGAAGAAAAAAGATGGGTTGATGTTATTTATTTCTTAGTAGTGTTCTGGGATGAACTGTGTCCCTCCAAAATTCATACGTTGATGAAAACAGGGTCCTTTAAAGAAGTTAAAATGAGGCTATAAGAGTGGGCCCTAATCCAGTCTGACTGGTGTCCTTCTAAGAAGAGGAAATTTGGCCACACAGAGGGACACCAGGTGTGCACACACACAGAGGAAAGGCCATGTGAGGACACAGTGAGAAGGTGGCCACCTGCAAGCCAAGGAGAGAGGCCTCAGAAGGAACCCAATTGGCTGACACTTTGATCTTGGACTTGTAGCCCCCAGAATTGTGAGTAAATAAATTTCTGTTGTTTAAGGCACACAGTCTGTGGTATTTTGTTATTTTGTCATGGCAATTATAACAAAGCAATACAGATAGAGATGTTGAGACCAACCCCCCCACCCCAGAAGGGAAGTATCTTCTGTCACAGATGAAGGGCTCAAGCTTTCTGGAAACCCCCCAAGTTACGTATCACACTTGGGGGAGTTCCCGCAGGGATACTACAGTCCAGCTGTGTGTCTCAGTGCAGCTGTGTCTAGGCTTACTCTTTCTGATGCTCCCTACAAACCAAACAAATAGGGTCCCTGTCTCCATCACCAATTCTTTTCCTGATCCTGGCCTGTCCAAGCTCTTCCCCCACTCTCACATTCTGCCCCAGATCATGCAAGCACCCCTGTGACATGGGTCACCTTACATTGTAAGGAAGTAAGGGGCTCAAGCTGCCCGCAGTTGAGGTGACTCCTAAAAACATTCTTCCAGGGCTTGGTTCTCTTTGCACAGGTGACTGCACTAGGCAGTCCATCCACGGCTGTGCAGTTTAAGCTGTTGCCACCAGCAGTGTAGGGGGAGGGACAGAGACAGGCTGAGCTAGGCACCAGAAGAAGCTGCATGTAGGGCTGGGCATATGGAAATGTGAGTCTGAACAATTGGGAAAGACAGGCTAGACATAAATGGGCAGAAGACCAAAAGGCAACTAATGAGTGGAGTCCCAGTCAGGCCATTTGGACAATTGCCTGTTTGTTGAAGAGATCCAACAAGAGATCCACCCGTGGGCCTCAGGGGTGGTGGGTAGGCAGACTCTCCTTGCATGTTAGCCCCCAGAGTTCTTTCTTGTGTGCCTGTCAGACTACTCCGTCCCTTTGTCCTGCAGGCACCTAGAAAAGGCACTTTCTCACCTGAGTTCCTACCTCCCAGGTCTGCTGTGGAGCATCATTTGCCAACTTTTGCCCAACCACACAGGACAGGAGCTAAGTGCACAAACTCCTTTCAGATTGTAAAAAAACATTTTGTAGTTAATAATTGCAAGCACTTCTTGGTTTACTTAGGCATGCCTTATTTATATTCTGGAATAGTGTTTTCTGGTATGTTTTTAACTGATATAAAACAGCACTTTTGAGAATATTACAGACTACATGGTGCCCACGGTTGCCCACCCACAGTGTGTTGTCGGGGCAGCCCCTGCTGGTATTGAGTCAGAGTTGACCCTCTGTGAAAGGGTGTCCTGCCACTTCCTGTTTGTCCCTGCCAAGTTTTCCTAACCTAGCTGTTTGTGCTTATCTAACACAGCAAACTTTCTGTTGTTAAGCCCTTGAGAATTAGTGGACACTTGGAGATGTGCTATGATGAATCTGGGAACCTCCCCACCTTCTGAAATGCCTCTAATCTCTCTCTCTCTATGAACTCTGCCACTCATCCCAGTCATTTACAGGAAGATGGCATTGTACAGGCTAGGACACATGACGGTTCTCAGACTTGAGCGAGCATCAGAATCACCTGGGGCACTTGTTAAAGCACAGAAACCTGGGCACCACCCCCAGGGATTCTGGTCAGTAGATCCAGGAAAACTCTGAGGTTTTGCATTTCTAGCTAGTTTATAAGTGATGATGATGATTGTAGCCCAGGACCCAAACTTCAAGAACCCTAGGCTAGAATAATGGACTATGATATCTCTTTGTTTGTAACTAAGTATTTGATTTTTCCATGCTTTCTGGAACACTCTCTTGAGACTGTAAGGAAAGTCTGGATTAGAGTCCTGAACAGGAATTGACAAAATAGAACCAATGGTGAATCTTTGGACCTAGTTTGCCCTAAAATGTAGATGGGACTGAGCCTTTCATAAGGCTCTTTTTTTTTTTTTTTTTTTTGTAAAAATACCTGTAAAGATACATTTATTTATTTATTTATTTATTTTGAGAGAGAGAGCATAAGTGGGAGAGGGGCAGAGAGAGGGAGAGACAGAATCCCAAGCAGGCTCCAAGCTGTCGTTACTGAGCCCAACATAAGGGCTTGATCTCTCAAACCATGAGATCATGACCTGAACCAAAATCAAGAGTCAGACTCTTAACCAACTGAGCCACGCAGGCACCCTTCTCAAGCCTCTTCTTGACTCATGCTCTAAATTTCATTCAAGGAGGAAAAATTACAAAGAAGGAAGAGATTTTCTGAGCACCAATGAAAAAACATTATTAAAAAAAATATTGAATAGACAATTTTTTATTGTTGTTGCTGATGCAACAAATTACCACAAACATAGCAACCTAAGAGAGCACACATTATTTTCTCACAATTTCTGTGGGTCAGAAGTCCAGGTGGACTCAGCAGAGTCCTCTGTTTATTTTTTTTTTTAATTTTTTTTTCAACGTTTATTTATTTTTGGGACAGAGAGAGACAGAGCATGAACAGGGGAGGGGCAGAGAGAGAGGGAGACACAGAATCGGAAACAGGCTCCAGGCTCTGAGCCATCAGCCCAGAGCCTGACGCGGGGCTCGAACTCACGGACCACGAGATCGTGACCTGGCTGAAGTCGGACACTTAACCAACTGCACCACCCAGGCGCCCCCAGAGTCCTCTGTTTAAAGTCTCCCAAGCCCCCAATCAAGGTGCTGGTGGGGCTGTGTTCCTCACTGGAGACTCAGGGGAATAGTTGGCTTCTAAACTTGTCCACACTAGGGCACCTGGCTGGGTCAGTGAGGCGAAGAGCTTACTTTAAAAAATAAATAACATTTTAAAAATTTAAAAATAAATTAATAGGGGTGCCTGCCTGGGTGGCTCAGTCGGTTAAGCGTCAACTCTTGATCTTGGCTTGGGCCATGATCTTTGGCTCATGAGTTCCAGGCTCACTTTGGGCTCTGCGCTGTGTGGAGCCTGCTTGGGATTCTACCTCTTCCTTTTACTGCCCCTCCCCCGTGCATACGTGTGCTCTCTCTCTGAAAATAAATAAATAAACTTTAAAAATAAATAAAAAATAAATACATAAATAAACAAACTCATTCACATTGTAATTTGGAGTCAGTTCCTTGAGGTTGCAGGACTGAAGTCCCTTGCTTGCTGGCTGTTTGCTTGCTGGCTATCAGCCAGAGGACAGTTTCTGAGGGGTGACTGCTTTCTTTCCCAGGCTTTCCATGTAGCCCCCTGAGTCTTTCCCAAACTTCCAATCTCTCTGCCTCCTTCTGCTGAATCTCTCTGACTTCAACCAGAGAAAGCTCTCCACTTGTGAGGGCTTAGGTGATCAGATTGGGCCCACCCAGATAATCTCCCCATTTTAACATCCGTGACCTAAATGACCTAAAACGTAGCATATTCACGTGGCCTGAGGATTAGGGCATCTTTAGGAAGTTGTTCTGCCTACCACAAATAAGTGACATGGTTGAAAAAATCAGAATAACATAAACTGTTTACAGAAAAAAAATCTCACTCCCACATCCTGTTCTACTCCCTGATTCGTCACCCAAACTACCAGCTGGCCACACTGATCAGTTTCTTGTGTATTCTTCTAGAATTGCTTTTTGCAAACACAGTAATGAATATATATTATTCTTTCTTCTCCTTGCTTATATTGAAGGTGGCACATTGTACATGCTTCACACTTTGGCACTGTGCTTTTTTTTTTTTTTAATTTAAATGTAATTTGGAGATATTTTTCTTGTAGTGCATAGTGAAAAAAGTTCTTCATTATTTGTTTGTTTGTTTATTTATTTATTTATTTATTTATTGAGAGAGAGAGAAAGAGTGTGCTCAAGCAGAGGAGGGGCAGAGGGAAAGGGAGGAGAATCTTTTTTTTTAAGTTTCTTTATTTGTTTTGAGGGAGAGATTATAAGTGGGGGAGGGGCAAACAGAGAGGGAGAGAGAGACTACCAAGGAGGCTCCACGCTGTCAGCACAAAGTGCTACTTGGGGCTTAATCTCATGAACTGTCACATCATGACCTGAGCTGAAATCAAGAGTCAGATGCTTAACTGACTGAGTCACCCAGGTGACCCTTCATCTATCATTATAAAACACAATTCTCCATAAGTGGATACTATAATTTACTTAACCCATCTCTTACTGATGGACTGTTGGTCTGTTTCCAAAATTCTGTTACAGTCAATAGCTGCAGTGACTCCATATACGTAAATGTCATTCTTGCATGGGACCACTGATTTTATTTTATTTTATTTTTAAAGTTTATTATTATTATTTTTTAAGATTTTATTTTTAAGTACTTGCTACACCCCACATGGGGCTTGAGCCACAATCCTGAGATCAGGAGTCATGTGCTCTAACTACCAAGCCAGCCAGGTGCCCCTCTCTTCCTCTTTTTTTTTTTAGTGTTCAAACATTTTTAAGGCTAGTGACAAGTTGGTTTGGTCACAGTCTCATAGGTACCCAGCTTGTCCGCAGGCAGTAGCCCAGGAAATGGAAGCTTTTGCTTAAATTTGTGAATCTGAATCCTTGCTGGACCTGGAGATGGTCTCAGCTCCTCCAAAAGCATTTCCAGCATTTCTGTAGGGCCTCTGACCATACTGTCCCTCCACAGGCCTGCCATACTGCACACTGCCAAGGGGCGCCTTTAATCTCAAATTGACATTGATCTGAATGACATCCCCTGAGGTTGTGCCTCCAGAAAGTATACGGTGCCACCCTATCCCCAACTCACTCTGTGCAAACCTGTCTAGAAGGAAATTCTGGAGCACCTGGCTGGCTCAGTCAGTGGAGCATGTGACTCTTGATCTCGGGGTCATGAGTTCGAGCCCCACATTGGATGTAAAGATTACTTAAAAATAAAGTCATTGAAAAAAAGAAAAAAGAAGGAAATTCCATTTCAGGTTCTCAGTTATTACTCCCTTCTGACCTGGATGGTGTTCAAGCTCTGACTCAAAACAGTCACTTCTTTTGAGCCTTTGGGAGTTCTCTGGCTTCCCTGGCAACTTCTGCTTCTTTCATGAGTTTTGTCCAGTTGTTTGGATTCATCTTCACCTGAAACAGTAAACCCAGTTCACAGCAGGGCTTGGGCACTCAAGGCACATACTATCTCTCTCCTACCTGCTCAATCCCCCATCGCCCTGAGCACAAGTCTGCTTCCTCCCATTAGGTCTTGTGGGGGCCTCAACTTCCAGCTTCAGTAAGAGATGGAAGTGACTGAAGTATCGGGAAGAGCTCCTCGGGGGGCCTGCTCTGCTCACCCCTTCACACTCACTCTGGTGACTCACCAGGCCAGGATGAATCCCCCACAACACTCTGCAAGTCACTGTCACCACTATTACACTGCCAATCAATCCCAGGGGGAGGTTACTGCCCGTTCAGTATCTGACAGTCATCCATGCAGGAAAGGAGGGCTGCTCCCTAAGCCAGGTTCAGGTACTGTGGAAAAGCAGACCAAGAAACAAACGCAGGACCTGGACCCTGGGAAGACCAGAAAAGGACAAGCAGTGAGATGGATGCAAATCTGTTTTGAATCCATTGGAATGGATTTCCTTGTAATGGTTCAGTGCACAAGAAGGGGCAGGGCTTCTAGATGGAGATGAATATACAGTTTCCTCTCTGCATCACACCATTTTCTTTACTTACTTTCCTTTGCTGCCACTCAGCCTCCATCCTTCTTTCAGTCCCTTAAACTTTCTACCTCAGGACCTTTGCTCTTCTCTAGGCCTGGAACGCTTCTTCCTCTGGCTAACTTCTATCCATCCTTCAGATTTATCTGAGATGTCCTTTCCTGTGAGGAACTGTTTTGTACCCCCTGCTCTGGGTTGGGTCTCCCTTCTATGCAGTTCTTATTCTTTCATACCCTAAATGTAATTATTATCACGTGTAGAATTAGCTGATCATTTCTTCACGTTCTGTCTCTCTCAGTTGCAATCTATTGCCTCCCATACGGCTGACCTCAGCAAATATTTGGTGAATGGATGAGAAGGAAAACAGAAGCAAATAATTAATCATTCCTTCATCAGTGATCACTTAATGAATGCCAGGCACTGGGAATATCAAAATAAAATTCAACGTAGTCCCACATTCAAGTAATCCACAGCTGAGCACGCTCCTGGAAAGAAGAGTTAGAGTTGAGCAGGAGGGGAGTGGGGAGAGGGGGGTGCTGCAGGAGAGGAAGTGTGGGCCACTAAGGCAGGGCGCTCTCCATTTGCTCTGAGTTCCTGCCTCTGGTTTCTGAGATAGCACCTTCCTGGCCTATTTTTTGCCCCAGATGACTACTCAGATTTCTGGTGGAAGTGAAAGTCTTGTCACCCTTAGTTACTGACCCCAGGAATCTGGTCCTCTTTCTACATGCTGGCTTGCCCCCAGAATTTCTTATCTAGTCTCCCAGGTTATTGCATCCCCTTTTTCTTCTCCGCCCTGGTGGGGTTTTTATTATGCACTGGAGCCCACCCAGGTGGCCCCTTCCCTCCAGCCTGAGTCAGCTCATCACCCTGACAAAAACTGCATTTAAACATACATTATTGCATTTGCATAAAAAAGGTAATCCTTTTGGCCCCTGGGCAGTTTGTTTCTTATATTACACCTTTAAAAATATTTAAGGCCCTTGTATTTGCATTTTAACACAGACTCCCCAGGTTCCAGGTTTGGAGGTGGAGTCACCCCAAATCTCTCCATTTGCGTGGGGGGTAAGGAAATGTTGCCTAGGTGGTTGTTCTGACACACTTCTAGAATAATTCATGATGCAAATTGATATTCTTGGTTAGTTGGGGGTGGTGAGGGGAGGCACACAGGCACACACACCCTCCCACGCCCTGATCTTGAGCCCACAGGGACTGACCCTATCCTAGACATCAGCACGTCTGAAAAGTAGGTCATACTTGTGGAGGTATTCTTAGCCTTATTTGGGGAATGTTTTGAAGACAGAGGTGGCCCTGTTGTCCATGCTGACCCACGTCCTCCACCTGAACTGGTATCTGGGGTAATTTACCCTTAGCTTGGAACTTCTGGTGTATCACTGTCCACAGATTATTTCCTCCAGTGATGGGAGCACCTGAGTGGCTCAGCTGGTTAAGTGTCTGACTTCAGCTCAGGTCATGATCTCACAGTTTGTGAGTTCGAGCCCCATGTTGGGCTCTGTGCTGACGGCTCAGAGCCTGGAGCCTGCTTCAGATTCTGTCTCTCTCTCTCTCTCTCTCTCTGCCCCTCCCCTGCTCATGTTCTGTCTCTCTCTCTCTCTCTCTCAAAAATAAATAAATATATATATTTAATATTATTTCCTTCCAGTGGACCTCAGTTTCTCTGCATAAAACAGAGCTGCAAGCACATTTTCATCAGCATCTGGAGAGGGGAGTAAAGAGAGGGTGTGGCCTCAGGAGACAGATGCCCACACCTCATAGCTGGTTCCCTGGGCTCAGCCTGTGCCACCCGTGTGTCTCCTTAGGGGAAGCTGCAGACATGGAGACAGCTGGCGGCACTGCTTTGAGCTCTGGGAGCAAAGGAACCAGGCATTGCCTTCTGAGCTGCAGTGCCTCATTGGAAGCACTGTTTTGAAAGAGTCTCCATGGTTGGTGATGAGAGCACAGGAGTTCATCTCAGTGAGGAGTGGAGAGGACCTGATTCTGTTTGAGGGAGGAGGATGGAGTGATGGGGGCAGAGGAGAGCAAGTATTTTTCTCCTGTTCTCTCTACTTTTCCTTTCTCTTCTCTCCAGTTCATCAACTATCAGGCACCATTTAAATGTGCCTCAAAATAAACCTTCATACTTGGAACTCTTTTCAGCTTGCCTTTGCTGACCCCCATCCTGGGTAAAATGTCACTGAGGAGTGGACGAGTCTGGATGGGCCCTGTGTAGCAGGAGGAGGAAAGCACAAGTTCCTCTCATTTCCTCCTCTGGTGTCTCCCTCCTCCTTCCTCTGGATGTTGCTCAAGGTCATGTCAAATCTCACCTCCTTTATGAGGCTGTCACCAACTCCCCTCCTTGACCCCCAAAGAATTTGGGTCTTTTCTGTGTGTAGATAATGCCATATATTGCAATTTAACTTTTCCATATGGACCCGTCTCCTAAAATGCAGTGGTTTTTAGATCTGGCTGCACATGAGAATCACTAGGGAAGCTTTTAAAAAAATACCAGTACCCAAGACCCAAGCCCAGGGACTATGATTTAATTGGTCTGGGGTGGGGCTTAGATGTGTGTGGCTTACAAAAGTTTCCCAGGTAATTCTAAAGTGTAGTCAAGGTTGAGAATGGAGAGCTGGGACCAACATTCTTATGTCTGCATGAATGGAAGAATTGACCATAGGATCCTATGGAAAGCAAGTGGCCTGAGAGCCAATACTAGCCCCTGGGTAGTCATGGGAAGGAAGGGCAAATAGAAGTGTCCAGTAAGAAGGTGGTGAGGGCTTGTGCAGTGGGCACTGTCAACTCATTCTCCAGAGGTGTGATGTACACATGGCCTCCTGGCCCCTCTTGGTGAAGGAGACTGAGGTACATATGGAGTCCTTGCTCCAGAACCCCTCTTCCCTCTAGTGATCTTGTATGCTTTATTTTTCACTTACTTTCTGTTTTCCTCCCCTAGAGGGCCTTAAGCACAGGGCAGGTGCAGTGGTCCTGGCTCAGTCCCTTACTATGTGACCTGGATGGAGTTTATTGACTTCCCTAGACTTCAGGTTCCTCACCTGCCCACTGGGGATAAACGGCTTATCTCCTGAGGTTACCATGAGCATTACATGGAACAATCCCTGTCCTGGGCTGAGCCCATGGTACAGGCTCAGTGGAGAGCTATTTTTACCTGGTCCCACCTCTTGGTAGCTGCAGAACTGACGAGACACGCTGGCTGTTGAAGCCTTGGGGCCCCAGTGGCCACACCTTGTACAATAGAAACAATAGTATGTCCTTCAGATTTGGGAGGTAACAGGCAGAGCAAAAAAGAGGCTGTCAGGAAGCATGGATTCCTCTGCTCCCTGTTCCTCTTTACTTCAGTTTCTTTCTCTCTGCACCTCTGTCTCTATCTCCTTGCACAGACAGGTGCCTCCTGGGATACCCCCTGAATTGGGGACTAAAGAAGAGGTGGAGAAATGTAGTACAGGGATAAGGAAGTGTACTTTGGGGGAAAAAGTCCTGCTTAAATCAGAGTAACAGAGGCTGTCAGTGAACAGCTGAAAGACCCTGTTCCTGATGTTCCCTCAGTGACAAGAACTGAAGCCTAAAAGAGGTAAGGGAAACTAGGTGGCTTCTTTCATTTACTTATCCACTGAACAAACATCTATGGAGTAGTTGTAAGATGCCGAGCACAGTGCTTGACGAGTGAGTCTCTGCCATCAGAGAAGGTGCATCTTCGAGGTAGAAACACACAGGTACCTGGAACATTTCAATGTGGTGTTAGTGTTGAGGGCTGAGCATGCAAGGAACACCTGACCAGCTTCTGACTTGGTTTTTGTCCTGGGAGAAGGAGCCAAGACTTCTGAGAGTAAAAACAGTACAGCTAAGATTGGAAAATAGGAGTTGGCCAAGCAAAGGGGAATGAAAAATCTTCCCATGTGACTATGTGCTGGGGCCTGAAGGCAACAGGAGCCTGGCTTGTTCGAGGGAATGGCGAGGAATTCGGTATGACTAGCAGGAGATTGTGGGGTGAGCAATGAAGCTAGTGAAGTATTCTGGGAAACCTTTGGAGCATTTTTAGAAGAACGACATGCTGATTTGCTTTACTAATGTCTCTCCTTCAGAGAGGAGAAAATCGTTTGTGCTTTGCAGGCTAGATAAGCAGAATGGAATTCTTGGAGGAGGCAATACTCAGCAAGTGAGGAAGGCCTGGCTGGCTCAGTCGTGCGCCTCTTGATCTTGGGTCACGAGTTCAATCCCATGTTGGGTGTAGAGCTTACTTAAAAAAAATACTCAGTTGGGTAGATATCTGGATTTCTGAGGTAGCTGGCCCTTTCCTACCATGCTCAAGAATCACACAGCAACCACCAGGCCAGGAGGTGCAGGTGGTCCTGCTGTTACCCTGTCCACAGATGGTGTTACCCCAAGAAAGCTAAGGTCCTCACATGTATAGCAGAGAAAATGCTGGCCAAAATGTGCACAGTCACACTAGAGGCCAATTCTTGTCTTTGGATTCAGAACCCACTTTCAAGGTGGCAAGACACATTTATAGGTGTGATTGAATCTCTGAACTTGCCAGAGCAAAGGACCAGAATACAGGCTCATCAGGTATGACAGGTGTAATAAAGAAAAAACTGCCACTCCGCTCTCCCCCCAAAATAAGAAAAGAAAAATAAGAATGGAACAATGAAAATTGTGGAGAGGGCAAAGGTAAATGTTGGTGCTTGCAAAGAGTGTGTTTTGGAGACTAGCAACAAAACAATGGAAGATAAGGTTACTCCAAGACAAGGTCTGGTTCCTAGAGATACTTCAGTGTTTCACCAAAGATGGATAAAATGAAAAACAAACAAACAAGAACATCCAGCCCTTATCGATATGCCATTGGCATTTATCATCACCTCCCAGGCTGTCAGGTGTGATTGTGCAAGATGAGAACTGCACAATTCTAGGGGGCACCATTTACATCACTGACATAGACTTATCTATTTATAATTTTCTGCAGATGGCACAGACACAGGCCATGTAGGTGAATGTCTGTGCTGACTCACCATCTTTTGCAAGACACTGATCTTATTTACCTCTTCTCCATTACACCAGGTTGAGAAAACTCAAATGTCTACTACCTGCAGCAAACACTCAGAATTTTCTTTTCCTCTATACTTTCTTTCACTCATTCATTTGTACATTCCTACCTGCCACTTGCTTGCCTGCAGCAGATGTTTGTGGGGTATCTACTCTGGGCTGGACACTGTGTACTCCTTAAGGACACCACAGTAAACAACCGTTCAGAAAGCCCTCAAGCAATTTCCAATATGAAGAAGTATATTAAATAAACAATCATGGAAATACATAAATACAAAATTATAAATTGGACACATACTGCAGAAGAAGAAGAAAAGGGTATTATGAAGAGTGTAACAGAGGAACTGTATTTAGATTGCAGAGTGTTCACTGAAGATTTCCCTGAGGAAAAGCATTTACACTGAGGCCTGAACAATGAACAGGAGTTGGCCTGATAGAGCAGGGGAGAGGTCATCGCAGGCAAAAGGAATCACACTTGAAAACTCTTAGAAGTGCAAGCGTTCACTACACGTGAAACGCTACAAGAAGGTTGGCCAGTGGGCAAAACGGAGCAAGTGGGGAGAGACAGTGGGGAGATAGTCCCAGGACCAGATAAAACATGGCCAAGTAGGTTGAGAAAAGGAGTTTGGATTTTACTCTTAGTGTAGTGGATTTTTAGCAGGAAGGGCCATGGGGGACATGCTGAGATTTTGTGCTTTTAGATCGGGACAATAAATAGAAAGGGACAAAAGTGGAAGCTATTAATGTAGAGCAGATGAGAGATGTTGGGGCCTCATGTTGGGTTTGCAATGGCAGAGGAAGATGTGGATGACAAGACCTATGCAGGGGGCCAGGCAGCGTCTGGTGAAGGTTGGTGTGGGAGACATGAATTGCATCAGCCATTCCTGGTCTTCTACAGGGGGAGTCAGGTTTCTGACAAAGGCAATTGAGTGGATGAAGGTGCCTTAATGAAGAAGGGAAAATTGGAAGAGGATCAGGTGCTGTGAGGAAAGGAGGTAAAAAAGTCAGTATGAGCAAAGTTGAGTTTTAGATATTAGAGTTTCCTCAGTTACTGTGTGACATATTGAGAGACATGAGCTGAAGGGCTTCTCTCTATAGGTTCCCTTTCTCTGTTTGCATCCCAACAAAAGGGACAATAAAAACAAATATTTAGGGGTGCCTGGTGGCTCAGTCTGTTAAGCGTCCAGCTCTTGATTTTAGCTCAGGTCATCATCTCAGTTTGTGAGATTGAGCTCAGCGTCAGGCTCTGTACAGGCAGGCTTGGAGTTCTCTCTCTCTCTTCCTCTCTCTGCTGCTTCCTTGCTCATGCTGTCTCTGTCACTTTCAAAATAAAGAAATAAACTTAAAAAATTAAAAAAACCCAGAAATCTTTATTGAGAATCTACTGTGTGCCAGCACTCTGCAAGTCATTGGGAATTTGGCAAGGAACAAGAGAACATGGAAGGAAGATGAGTAAGTCCTGGGGATCTAATGCACAGCATGGTGACTATAGTTAACAACACTGTAGCATATACTTGAAAATAGCTAAGAGGTAAATCTTGGGTGTTGTCACCATACACACACACACAATGGTAATTATGTGAAGTGATGGATGTGTTTACTAAACTTATTATAGTGATTATTTCACAATACATATATATATCAAATCATCATGTTGTACAACTTAAACTTACAAATATCATATGTCAGTTATAGCTCAACAGAGCTGGAAAAAAGAAGTACATTTAGAAAAAGATAACACAGAAGGCAGTAGAACAGAATGGGGTTTTATGCCCTTGCCTGGCATAAAAAACTGATTCTGGGCTGTACTTCTGAATGTGTAAAATGGGCAGATTCTCCACCTCACAGAGTTGTCCCGAGGACCACATGAGACAATGCTGGTAATGCATTTGAGCATAGTTTATGGGACACAGTAAGCACTAAATAAATATTAACGATTTTTGAACATGTATTTACTAAGTGTTGCAATCTGACGAAGCAGGTAGACCCTGAGCAAATAATTTCAAGGGTGATGAATTGTTGGATCCCTCAGTCTTACTTTTCAGAGTTTGCTTTTTAGAAACATGAAATGGCTCATCTGTAGGAATTCTCCAGTCTTTGGTTAGTGACCATCTGTTGAGCTCTGCTGGGGTGTAATGTTTGTGGTTTGTGTATGATACCACTCATCTCTCTACTCTGCAAGGTCACTTCATTGGCAGACCCGGCAGCCTGAAAAACAGGAAGAAGGCAGTCTGACTGGGGCCGTGCCGTGCACTCAGGCCCATTGTTTAAGAGTCAGAGGGTTCCACAGGCTGACCCCTACCCTACAGCCCCCTCACCCGCCATGCCATTCTCCCGGAGGCTCTCCAAGCCTTTCAGCTGAAACGTGTAGCACCTCCCTCCATATCCCTAATAACTTTTTATACTGCTATTCTCGATTTATTTTGTTTTAGGCATTAGCTGCAGGCTTCCTGCTGTTGAAGATGTAGGTATCTCTCAGCTCTTCCCCCTACTTCTATCACCACACCCACGTTTTCCTATCTCTCCATCATCCCTATGTACTTATATGATTTTGTTAATTCTATATTCGGTGCTGTATTAATAATCATGTGTGGACACTGCTAAGCTATGTAATTCACCATGATAACTTTTCCTTTTCAGCACAATCTGTATTTCACGGAATTCATAATTGTCTTTTGCTTGCTTATTTAGTTTCTATATCTTTCCCCCTTATTCATCCTCAAATTCTCTTTTCGGAAACCCTTAATGCAACCAAACATATTAGATATCCTACCAATTTCATCCTGACAAAACGCTTCCCCAGAGGCTCTTTTCCCAGCTCCAGCTGCTGGAGGACTGGCTGCCCCCAGGGATACAGCACTGTTCTGGGCTCCGGGCTCTGTCCCTTTCTTGTGTTAGCTGCTCTGTTTCCTGGATCCCCTGAATTCCTTTCTTCTGGTTCACCCTCTTGTTATAGATGGTTTGGAGTTTTTCACTTTGTTCCCAAAGTCCCCACAACTTCACTGTGATGGCCTTGGTGTGGCTCATTTTCATCTGTTTGGTGGGCTTCCCAAGGACCCTTTCTGTCTAGACTCACAGGTCTTTCTGTTCTAAGATGTTTTCTTGAATGGTTTCTTTGGTTTTTCTCCACTCTGCTTTCTCTTTCTGCAATGTGCAGTTTTCATACATTTGATTTTTTTCTTAAAAAAAAAAATCTTTTCCCTTCAATCTTCCTTTTGTTTTACCTTCTGGAAGATGTTAACTTTATCATTCAACTTTTCTCTAGTTTTTCATTTTTACTCTCCTTCATTTTTGCCAAGTTATTTTTTAAAATTTATTTTGAGAGAGAGAGAGGGAGAGAGCACCAGAGAGGGAGGGGCAGAGAGAGAGGGCAACAGAGGATCCCAAACAGGCTCTATGCTGACAGCAAGAGAGCTTGATGTGGGGCTCAGACTACAAACTGTGAGATCATGACCTAAGCCAAAGTCAGACACTTAACTGACTGAGCCACCTGGGCACCCCTGCTAAGTTATTTTTCACCCTTTGACTATCCCTTCTTTATAGCATCCTGTTCTTGTTTCATGGGTACAATACCTTCTTTTACCTTTCTGACACTAATAATGTTAGATGGAGTTTTCTTTGCTTTTCCCGTTCTGTTTCTTCCATGATACTTTTTGCTCTGTCATAAAATAGATTCCTCAAATGTAGTGGCTCCTGGATGTCTGCTTCTATTTAAGAATGGGGTAATGCTACAAGCCCTGTGTACATGGGGAGGGGTGATCTGGTAAATCCCTGTCAGTATCTTTAGGGCTATTCTTGGGGGCTGGTGAAAGCCCCAAGGAAGGCTTTTCCCTTTTCTTGGTTGAAGGCTTTTCCCTTTTCTTGGTATGAAGTTGGTTGCTGATGTCTGAGAGACTAGTAGGGAAGAAAGTCTTGTTTAGTGTGCAATATTTCAATATTATCTTCATTTTTAGCATGATACACCATCCTTTTTTTCCTTTTTTTTAATGTTTATTTATTTTTGAGAGAGAGAGAGAGACAGTGCACGAGTGGGGGAAGGGGAGAGAGAGAGGGAGACACAGAATCCAAAGCATGCTACAGGCTCTGAGCTGTCAGCACAGAGCCCAATGCGGGGCTCAAACTCACAGATGGTGAGATCATAACCTGAGCTGAAGTCAGCCGCTTAAACAACTGAGCCACCCAGGAGCCCTGTACATCATGCTTAACTAGGCCAGAAACTGTTTTACTCTTCCCCAAAACAAATCTGCAGTGCTCTGCTGAAGAGTACAGGAAGAATGTCTCTGGCTATAGGGGTCTGGTTTTGTCCTTGTGTTTAAATGTTCTAGTTTGGGGGCCTGGCTGGCTCAGTCAGTGGAACGCATAACTCTTGATCTTGGGATCATGTGTTTGAGCCCCATGTTGGGTGTACACATTGCTTAAAAAAAAAAAAAAAAGCTCTAGTTTGCATGGCTTTTTTCCTAGGCATTCCTTTGAAAGGTTTCCAGGGGCCCCTGGGTGTCTCAGTTTGTTGGGCATCAACTTTGGCTCAGCTCATGGTCTCACGGCTCATGAGTTCAAGCCCCATGTCAGGCTCTATGCTGACAGACAACTCAGAGCCTGGAGCCTGCTTCGGATTCTGTGTCTTCCTCTCTCTCGGCCCCTTCCCTGCTCGCACTCTGCACTCTGTCTCTCTCTCTCTCTCAAAAATTAATAAACATTAAAAAATAAAGGTTTCCAGTCAGTCCTCTGTTCCTCCTGTTCCCAATCTGCCTTCACCCTACTTCCAGAAGTACCCAAGGTTGTTTCTTAGATGTACTCACTGCTGGTTTAAGATTCTACCTTTTTCTATTAAAAAAAAAATGTTTTTTAATGTTTATTTATTTTTGAGAGAGACAGGACATGAGCAGGGGAGGGGCAGAGAGAGAGAGGGAGACACAGAATCTGAAGCAGGCTCCAGACTCTGAGCTGTCAGCACAGAGCCCCACAAGAGGCTTGAACCCATGAACTGTGACATTATGACCTGAGCTGAAGTTGGTGCTTAACTGACTGAGTCACCTAGGCGCCCATAAGATTCTACTTTTTACATCTTCTAAGTTATTTGCACTTGTTTATCTACCTCCCAGCTTCCAAAAGTATTTTGTTATTTTCTCCATTCCTGTTTTTTTCATATTTATGGGAATATGCTTTTTTAAAAAAAATCTCTTTGGGGCACCTGTGTGGCTCAGTCAGTTAAGCAACCAACTCTTGATTTGGGTCATGATCTTAAGGTTTGTGAGATGGAGCCCCATGTTGGGCTCTGCACTGACAGTGTGGAGCCTGCTTGGGATTCTCTCTCTCCCTCTCTCTCTGTGTCCCTTCGCCACACTCTCTCTCAAAATAAATAGATAATATTTTAAATAAATATACAAACAAATAAATAATAAATCTCTTCACTGTCATTTTAGTGAGGCTTTAGAGGGGAATTAAGGTTAATTTACATGTTTGATCTCCCATCTGTAACTGAAAATCAGTCCATGCATTTATGAATATACTCTGACTCATGAGACAGTTGGAGAAGGTCTCACTTAGGACCCACGTTCCTTGCAAGTTTAGTTATCTGGGTCTCAGTCCACAGTCAACAAGGAGTAACACATTACAGGGAAGATCGCTAGATAAGAGACCCACCAGAAGTAAATATTAACTGCATGGGGAGGAACAGAAAAATCATATAAAAAGTATATACTAGCCCTGCCATTTAGGACAGGGTCAAACAGTGTCACAGTATTACTAAATATAGTGATAGTATGCAATACAAAGTATAATAATAAATGTTCATAATGATGATCTTGACTTATCAATGAAAGGTCAAATTATGTTCATCATGCTCTAAGAAGCCAGAAAAAAAAACAGTTTAAAAAGATTTGTATAGGGAACATTACTTATATTGTATAGTTGCATAGTTACTTTGTAGTTTTAGAAATATTTTCATGTGCATTAATTTAACACACACCCTCACTTACTTGGTAAAAAAAAACTTAGCGGGAGGAATATTGTTATTCTCCCCTTATTGCAGATAAAGGCATTAAGCTCATAGATGATAGATGTTAAGAATTTTTTTCAAAATCAATCAGCAATTCCTTGAAAGAGCTAATTTTTTTGCTTTGGCCATTAAAAGCACAAGCTCCAGGGGGCTTGGGTGGCTCAGCTGGTTGCTTGGGTGTCCAATTCTTGGTTTTGGCTCGGGTCATGGTCTCATGGTTCATGGATTTGAGCCCAAATCGGGGTAGACTCTGACAGTACAGAGCCTACTTGGGATTCTCTGTCTCCCTCTCTCTCTCAAAAATAAATGAATAAACATCATAAATAAATAAATTAATTAATTAATTAAAGCGCAAGCTCCCAGTATCTGGAAAAATCATCTTATGCCCGATAATACCTGTTTCTGTGTCCCACCTTTGCTAATTGGGCTCTCCTACCCGGATCTGCCTTTCTGTCTCAAGGGCCACTTTCCCACAGCAGTGGCTCCCTGCCACCTTGAAGACCTGTTTCCTTGCCAGCAGGTAAGGCAGTAGATGGAAACTGCCTGAGTGCAAGTCCACACTCCACTCATTACTAGCTGTGTGACCTTGGGCAAGTGACCTACCTCTCTCCAAATACTTCAGTGTACTCTCTTGTCGAGGGGGCTAACGATAGTCCCTACCTTATAAGACAACTAAAGGATTAAAATAGGCAATATATATAATTCTCAAGAAGTTTTAGCTATTATTTCCTTTTTTTTTTTTTTTAACTCTGGGGGTCAGAAAACCTTATTTATCTTGTATAAAAGTGGCATATCCAGGGGTGTCTGGGTGGCTCAGTTGGTAAGCTTCTGACTTTGGCTCGGGTCATGTCTCAAGGTTTGTGAGTTGGAGCCCTGCATTGGCCACTGTGCTGACAGTGCTTGCAGAGCCCACTTTGGATCCTCTGCCCCCCATCTCTTTCTGCCCCTCCCCTGCTCAAGGTCTCTTTCTCTCTTTCTCTCTCTCTCTCTCAAACATAAATTAAAAAAAAAAAAAAGTGGTGGATCCAGCACTTCACACCTTCAACCATAAGAAACTCTCCTATGCTTTGCCATGTGTTACACGTCTCAATGGCATGTGATTCATGGTATTGACAGGAGAGGGAAATGTTTTAATGAAAATAGTTCTCAGATATTTATGTAGTCAAACACCATCTTCAATTCTGAAATCCTCTCCTGTCTCCAGTTTAGGGTCATAACCCACCTGTCCTTTCAAACTTCATTTCATTTAGGTTAAGCTTTGTAGTCACTAAAAGATGCTTTGGTTCCCTTTTTCTGCCCTGAAGATTTTCAGATTCTGAACACAAAGCCAGTTCTGTTTCTGATGGTAGTCTTCAATAAAACGTAAAAAGCAGAGCCCTGTTCCATATTTTATGGTCTCCTCATGTGGCAGAATATTCTTCCAGCATGTTCTCACCATTGTACACTGGGGCTTACTGTCATCAGATGCCACACCTGCTCTGCTAAACAGTGCTTAGAGCCACACCCAGCATGTCTGATGGCCCCAGAAGGCAGAGAGGTGTGCAGATCCTGCTGGTCAGTCTCCCGGGTCTGACCCTGCTTGGGTTTGTTGTTTCTGATCCTGTGTCCGGGTATGCACTCGCCCCTCTCCTCCCTGTTTCTGTCTCAAGATCTGGGTCCCCACTCCCCTGGCCCAACCAGCTTCAGCCTGATGCAATAACTCCAGCCTCAAGACCCACAGCCCTCCCTCCCCTGGCTTACTGCACTTCCTGGCCCAGTTGTGAGCTGGAGTCTCCAGAGCCTTTGGGATGTGAACATTAGCTCTTACTCTTAACCAAAGCTTTTGGAAAGAAAAGTTTTATCTTTTTAATTTTTTTTTTTTTTGAGAGAGAGAGAGAGATAGCACAAGTGGGGGAGGGACAGAAGGGGGGGGGGGGGACAGAGAATCTGAAGCAGGCTCTGTGCTGACACCTGAGAGCCCAACACAGGGCTCGAACCCATGAACTACAAGATCATGACTTGAACTGAAGTTGGATGCTTAACCGACTGAGTTGCCCAGATGCACCAAGAAAAGCTTTATCTTTAACTCTGATCTGGTATCCTAAAAAATATTCCAGTGATTTATGTTCACAATTTGGCAATTTGCCCTCTTACCCTTGTACTTTAGTCAATTTTGTCTGTCTTTACTACCTGTTTGTTTCTTTTGATTTCACTGACTTTTGAACAAGTTAATGTTGAACTTGTGATGAGGGAATTCTTAGTTCCTCTGTGTTTTCACTCGCGAATTTCTTGCTGTTTATGAAACAGATGACCTTTTTACTGTTTGGAGAAGATGATGTCAGGGGCCCCTGAAGTTACAGTTGTTCAGGAGATGCAGAAGTGGAAGTGCTGGAGGATTTGTGGGTGTCTTTGGAGGCAGACGGCCCGAGACAGGGCTGGGAAGGAGAGGGGCACATGGCAGGCACGAGCTGTAGAAGTCACTGGTATAGTCTCACATGTCTTATTTACCTTGACCTGGATGATCTATCACGATAGTTATTTCCCGTAATAGTAATGGCTACTGTTTCTTGAGAACTTACTATGCTCCAGGCACTTTGCACACATTCTTCATTTAATTCTCACAGTGCACCCGCGTAGTCATTGCTTTTATGACTTCCACTTTCAGATCAGGAAACTGAAGCATAGAGAGTCTTTTTTTTTTTTTTTTTTTTTTTTTGAGAGAGAGACAGAGAGACAGAGAGCGTACCAGCAGGAAGGGCAGACAGAGAATGACGGAGACAGAGGATCTGAAGAAGGTTCTGTGTTGAGTGCAGAGAGCCCTACGTGGGGCTCAAACTCACAAACCCAAGATCATGACCTGAGCCCAAGTTGGTTGCTCAGTGAGCCACCCAGGCACCCCTGAAGTATAGAGAGCTTAAATAACAAGGCCAAGGCCATACAGCTACGAATGGCCAGGCTCAGTTCTGTCAGCTCTCCCTCAGGAGCCATTATCCCTCTTGCCTCTGGCCGCTCCTCCTTACGCCCTAGCTCCTGCCTCACCCCTTCTTATTTCCTCAACTACTGTGCTTCCAGATCCCTGATTTTCCCCCTAAAACGTACCTTCTATTATATCTACTTTTTTACCCGCTGTTTAGTGGGTTGTCCCACAATTGACAGTCACATTTTAAGGAGGGGTATACTGCCCAAAGTTTATGAGCAGATTTTGGAGTACTTCTTTGTGGCGCTTGTTGTCTAAGCTATGTTCTGGACCCTACAATGACATCTCACGCACAAACACCCATATATCTTCCCCCAAAACATACATAAGCCCACACGTGCATATAAACTCACATAAACACATAGACACATACAAAGATGCATACAACTGCCCCCACAAACATATACATAATCCCCACATGCATAAACCCACATGCACACACATGCACACACACAAAGATGCACACAAAAACCTGCCACAAAATGCACCTGAACACATATAAACACACACATAAATCACCCCACAAGTGCATAAATGCTCACACACGCACACAAACGTAAACCCATACACGCAGGCCTACTTGTTGCCTCAGCTCTGCCAGACTATCTTCCTTGCCTCTCTTTGGAGACCCGAGCAACATGAGGCTGAGAGGAAGTGAAACCTGCCCCAACAGGAAGTGAAAAGAGGATGGTGAGCTTTTCTGGTGCTTCTGACACAGCTGTCGGGGGACTCAGCAAACAGTCTGCAGTTTCTGGAGCTGCTCTGAGGTAACTGGGATCCCCTGGGGTGGGGGTCCAGCTCATGAGGTTCCAGTAGGTAGCTGGGAAGCTGGGCACTCGGGCTTTGTTTCCCTGGCAGCAGCCTCCCTGCCCCCTACCTTAGGTGAGTTTGTGACTTTCGGTGCAGAGGAAGTGCATAGCCTTTCTCTACAACAGGCTTTTGAAAATGGTTGTGGGCCCAAGGACATTCACTCAGAGTCACAGATGCACATGGTCCGTTTCCTTGTTCTTACTCTGGGAACAAACTATTTTTATAGAGTTTTCATGCACCCTCTTTTAAAAGTAAAAGAAACTTTTCATGATGAGAGAGATGAAGTAAGCATAGCAGTAATTATCACAGGGATTATTTCTCCTTATGCTTGAGCAGGCTGGTCCTGGACCAGTGTTAAATAAACTTTTATCTGTCAGGCCAGGAGAAGTTGCTAGATGTGGGGCACACAGCTACTTCTGGTGTCCCTGGAGAGGACAGAGTTGGAGATTTAGGAACTTAGTGGCCTCTGTTATGTGTTAGTAAGGAGAGAGGGAAAGGGGCTGGGGCTGTCGATTGGAAGACACAGCATGAGATGGGTGGGATGGTGACACAAATGTCACTCTCCTCTTGTCCTAGAGGTTTCAGCTGTTGGCAAACACTGTAGCCTCAAGACAGAGTCAAAGACTTCATGAAGTTGAGGGGGTTCCTCAAAAGTCCATCTCTCTGATTCGGGTAGCTACCCTACCATAGCTGTGGTACTGGAGTAAATAGTGTCCAGTTCCTTCTTAAAATCCCCTGTTGGTATCTGATGTACCATTGAATAATTGAATGTTAGCCCTGGAAAGGACCTTGGAGATAATGTATTTCAATGATTAGCAAGCTTTCCATTTTCATCATATCCCTGCATTTCTATTTATTTCATATCTTTCTTTAAATTAACTTGTTTTTAAATTTTTTTATTCAACCTAAACAGTGATATCATGTATCACTAATGATACATGTATCACACTTTGAGGACCACTGATCTAGTATAATTTGCCCTTTTCACAGATGAGAAAACTGAGACCCATAGACACTAAACAGTTTGTCCAAGGTCTCATGGTTAAAGACATCCTAATTTGGGACTGATCCTGAGGTCTTCCAATTTATAGTCTTGATTCTTTCCAGGATACCATATCCTACTATGAAGTATGAAGAAACAATTCCTTTTTTTAAAAAAATATCTATTTATTTCAGTAATCTTTATACCCAACATGGGGCTCAAACTCATGGCCCTGAGATCAGGAGTTTCATGCTCCTCTACCTGAACCAGCCAGGTGCCCCACATTTCATAAATGTAATTCAAATAAATAAGCAGGTAAAGTGCTAACAGTGTCTAGAAGGAGGAGACCACTAAAGGTGAGTTTCTTTCCTTCCGCTGTTCAATCCTTGCTCACTGCCAACCTGGACTAGCAGCTTTTAGGAAGCTTTTAGAATCTTTGAATGCTAATGTTCTGAAATATCAAGATGATATCTCATGGCGTGACTATTGAGTAATTGTGCTGTGATAGGATCCCAGAGAGTCTCATCAATCCAGAGATGCAGGTCTTACATTCTGGTCTAATTTCTTGTATTACTTATTTACTTTTTTCTCCAATCTATTTTTTTCTTTTTCTTTTTTTTTTTCTTCTGATATGTCTGTTATTTGGGTGTTGGATTTCCTGAGCCAATAATCATCTCATTTGTTTCTCTCTTATTTCATCTTAATTTCTAAAAGATGGTCTTCAATTCCATCTTATAATATTGCTAGTAAATTTTAAGATTTCAGCTCTTGTATTTTTAATTTCTAAAAGCTCTTCTCATTCTGTTTATTTAATTTATTTTATTTGAGAGAGAGAGAGAGAGTCAGGAAGAGGGGGAGGGGGCAGAGGGAGAGAGAGAGAGAGAGAGACAGAATCTTAATGACACAGGGCTCCATCCAACAACCCTGGGATCATGACCTGAGCTGAAATCAACCAACTGAGCCACCCAGGTGCCCCTATTTTGAAATTTATTCTTATTTTTTTTTAAGTTTATTTATTTATTTTGAGAGAGAGGGGGATCAAGTGGGGGGAGGGGCAGAGAGAAAAAGAGAGAGAGAGAGAGAGGGAGGGAGGGAGGGAGGGAGGGAGGTTCCCAAGCAGGCTCTGCACTGTCAGCACAAAGCCTGACTTGGGGCTCAAGTTCATGAACCATCAGATCATGACCTGAACCAAAACCAAGAACTGGTCACTTAACCAACTGAGCCACCCAGGTGTCCCTTTTTTTTTTTTTTTTTTTTAAGGAATCTACACCTAGCATGGGGCTCAAACTCATGACTCTGAGACCAAGAGTTGCATGCTCCATCAACTGAGCCAGCCAGGTACCCCTCATGCTGCTTATTTTTTATAATTCCCTGTGGCTGGGGCACCTGGGTGTTTCTGTCTGTTGGGTCCAACTTCGGCTCAGGTCATGATCTCACAGTTCCTGAGTTCAGGCTCTGTATTGGGTTCTCTGCTGTGAGCACAGAGCCCGCCTTCTGATCCTTTGTCTCCTTCTCTCTCTGTCCCTCTCCCTCTCTCTCTGTCCCTCCCCCTTTCAAACACTCTCTCAAAATAAATAAATAAACATTAAAATAATAAGAATAATTCTCGGTAACTGTTTTATGGACACAATATCTTTTCATATCCTTCTTAGGATATTAAGTATGGTTCTTTTGAATTTTTCTTTTATTTCCTTCTCTTGTCTTCCTTCTCTGTACATGTGTGGTTTTGTTTATTTGTTTGTTTGTTTTGTTTGTTTTTAACTTTCTTTATCACGTTAGAGGCTTTTTTATATGTCTTGTGATCTCTTACTCTCTGGTGATATTTAAAAGTGAAACACTCAGGGTGCCTGAGTGGCTCAGTTGGTGGAAGCAACGACTCTTGATTTCAGCTCAGGTCATGATCTCACGGTTCATTCTTTGGCTCTCAAAATAAATAAATAAACATTTAAAAAAAAAAGTGAAACACTAAAAATCTGATTGCAATGTCTTCCTCTACATGTGAGCAGGGCTTGCTGACTGAAAAGGTCCACTTTTTTAAAGAAGGCCTTATGGTGACTTATTATTTGGGAAATCCCTTCATGTCTGTACTTGGAAGTCTTTCTTCTGGGGTCTCAGAGAAGAACCCTTCTGTATGCTGCCTCCTAGTAATCTGAAAACAGAGTGGTAGAAGGAAAATCAGAATTTGATGTTTAAATCTGCACATTTTTGCTGACCTACTCCCTTCTTTAGTCCTGTCAGGTTTCCATCTGAGCAATTTCCTCTTCCAGGCATCCCAATGCCTGTGGATGGCCCATCTGGGTGGCCAGCCCTGCTCTCCCTGCTTTTGGCCGTGGTGATGCCTTTTTTCTGCTCAGCCATATCCATAGATGAAGCATGGAACCAGCTGTTGATGAGAGAGAAGATGATGCAGCTGGGGGGGCAGCTGGTGCTGACCGAACAGGAGGAGCTAGCCAATGAGAGGCTCATGGCCCTCAAAAAGGCTGAGGTGACACAGGCGATGAGGACCCAGAAGTTCCCTCCCAGCATGCACTTTTTCCGGGCCAAGACTCTCATTGAGAAAAGTGAGGTGTTTAATATCCTGAAGAAGATGCCAAAAGGTAGAGGTTTGGAGATGGTGGTTTGGGGGTGCTGGGAAGGTAGGGAGAACTAAACTTGGAGCTAGTGTTGTTATTGGAGCTGTTATTGTTCTAAATGGAGCAGTGAGGGGTGCCTGGTTGGCTCAGTTGGTAGAGCATGTGACTCTTGTTCTGAGGGTCAGGAGTTCAAGCCCCACATTGGGTGTGGAGCCTACTTAAAAAAATAATAGTAGGGGCACCTAGGTGGCTCAGTTGATTAAGCATCTGACTTTGGCTAAGGTCATGATCTCACAGGTCATGAGTTCAAGCCCCATATTGGGCTCTGTGCTGACAGAGCCTGGAGGCTGCTTTGGATTCTGTGTCTCTCTTTCTCTCTGCCCCTCCCCTCTCTGTGTCTTCCTCCCCCCTCCCCCCCCCCCCCCCCCGCTGCTTCCTGCCCCCTCTTGTGCTCTCTCTCTCTCAAAACTAAATAAACATTTAAAAAAATTTAATATAAATAAATAAATAAATGGAGCAGCAAGAACCCCACTTGGCTACTCTGCACCTTTGTTCTTGCTTCACAGACTAGGAAGGGGGCAGTCTGAGGGGGCTGCCACTTCACCCTGGAAACACAGAGCCCTGCTTCCAAGGGGACTCTGCCTCAGACAGGCAGCAGGGAGTGGGTGCCGGGCATTACTGTCTTTCCTGACAAAGCTGATGTGTCCACCCATAAGCGGGTATCTAGGCCCATAGGAACTACTGCTTTCTTCACAGCTTTTCCCACATCTGCTTCTTCTGCCCCGTCTCAGGCTGAGGTACCAGAGTATGATGTGAATGTTTCTCTTGAATAAACACATTTCTAGTAGTGTATGTCTATAGTATATATACATTTCTATGAGAAGTAAAATAATTACCATCCGGCACACGTAAATAGCAGTTTGCAGCTTACAAGGACTTTTCTATACCTCTTATTTTATAACATTTTGGGTTTTTAAAAATGTTTATTTTTTATTTTTAAAAAAATTTTTTTTCAACGTTTATTTATTTTTGGGACAGAGAGAGACAGAGCATGAACAGGGGAGGGGCAGAGAGAGAGGGAGACACAGAATTGGAAACAGGCTCCAGGCTCTGAGCCATCAGCCCAGAGCCTGACGCGGGGCTCGAACTCCCAGACCGCGAGATCGTGACCTGGCTGAAGTCGGACGCTCAACCAACTGTGCCACCCAGGCACCCCTAAAAATGTTTATTTTTGAGAGAGAGAGAAAGAGAGAGGCAGAGGACAAGCAGGGGAAGGGCAGAGAGAGCGGAAGACACACCTGTCAGCGTAGAGCCCGACGCGGGGCTCAAACTCAGGAGCCTTGAGATCATGACCTGAGCCGAAGTCTGACGCTGAACCGACTGAGCCACCCAGGAGCCCCTATACCTCTTTTATTTTAATGTTAAATATGGAAACTAAAAAAACAAAGAAACAACTGTGCAGTTGGTAAAGTCACATCCCCACCTGATGGAGGACATAAGGTTTAGAGAGGTGACATGCCAAAGCTCACATAGCTGTGACACCTAAGTGGCCCGTGTCAAGGCCAGGTGCTAAGAGCAGGAAGAGCAGAGGGACAGTGTATACTGTGACTTGAGGAGTGCTGTAGTCTAGATTGGTGTCAGGTCTGAAAGAAGCATAGGGCATCAATGGCAAGCCTGCAGGCCAGAAGCTGCCTAGATACTGGCTGGAAGCAGGGAATGCAAAGCCAATGCGTGGGCGCTGGGAGCAGGCTGAGAAGACTAAGGACAGTTGTGCAAACAGGACCAGGGTGGGAGCAAGGGCTGAAGCTCATCCCTCCCCCCCACCCCTTTTTAAAGTTTATTTACTTTGAGAGAGAGACACACACACAGCTCAAGCTCATGTGTGGGGGAGAGGCAGAAAGAGAGAGAGACAGAGTCCCAAGCAGACTCTGCGCTGACAGAATTGCTGATGCAGGGCTCAACCTCACAAACTGAGATCATGACCTGAGCCAAAATCAGACACTTAACCAACTGAGCCACACAGGTGCCCCTGGGCTGCTTCTCTCTCTCTCTCTCTCTCTCTCTCTCTCTCTCTCTCTTTTTAATGTTTATTTATTTTTGAGAGAGAGAGAGCCAGAGTGTGAGTGGGGTAGGGGCAGAGAGAGAGAGAGAGAGAGGGAGACACAGAATCCGAAGCAGACTCCAGGCTCTGAACTGTAGCACAGAACCCAACGTGGGGCTCGAACCCACAAACTGTGAGATCATGACTTGAGCCCAAGTCTGACGCTTAACCCACTGAGCCACCCAGGCTCCCCTGGGCTCCCTCTCTTGAATAAGGTCATCATGGCTTCTGACTAGTGAGGGATGCTCCCTTCTTAAACCAGAGCAAAGCAGGCAGTGGCCATCCTGGGGAGATAATGGCAGACATAGGCCTGGGAAGTCTTTGCGCTGGAGTGGGAAAGGTACATGATGTGCAGTTGTGGGGAACTCTGCCAGATAGGCAACCTTGTGATTCTCACTTCTTGTCCATCTGCACTGTCCTCACAGCCCCTGAGCCCTGGAATCTGGATTTCACCTCTTTTGCTTCACTTCTACCCCTGCCCTCCTTCCCTTTCCAGGGGCTGCCTTACACGTCCATGACTTCAGCATCCTGAGTATGAACTGGCTGGTGAAAAATGTCACGTACAGGCCCCACTGCCATTTCTGTGTCACCCCAAGTGGGTACTTGAAGTTCAAATTTGCTTATCCAGCGCCCCCCACTCCTAAACCAGCAGAGTGTTCGGAGTGGGTTTTGCTGGAGAAATATCGAAAGGAGCTACAGAATGTCACTGAGTTTGACAACAGGTGAGTGTGGTTCAGAATGTGTCACATGCTCATCATAGGTAGTGGGTGGTGTACAGGTATGTCTTAGTACAACCCCATTTATGAAAATCTGTCCTTAAAAAAAATCAGGGCACCTGGATGGCTCAGTCAGTTAAGCTTCTAGTTCGACTCTTGATCTCAGCTCAGGTGTTGATCTCAAGGTCATGAGTTCAAGCCTTGCATTGAACTCATCATATATATATATATATATATATATATATATATATCAGGAGGCCTTTTCTTTTAACTTTACAGGATACTTTGCTTCACAAAAGCATTCAAATAGTAATTTTCTGGTTCATTTAAAATTCAATCTGATCTGCAAAAGGTATTAAAAGTGACACTATTGTTGCATCAAATGAGATTTGTCTAGATGCTTAATTTCCAACAAGAGGAAAAGTTCCCAGCTCCTGGAATAATGATGGTCCTTTGGTGGGTGAAACAGCTTGAAAACATGATGAAGCAACTTCCTAACAAATTTGTAAAGTAATATTATAAGTAATAACTGTTTTTTAATCATAGAACCATCTACAGAGTGCTTTTTTGAGATTATTTCCCTTTATGAGTAAGAAATGTGAAGTTCAGTATGGTTAAGGAAGTTGCCCAAGACCACACAGCTAGTAAATGGCTACTCAGGGATGTAAACCTGAGTCAGAGTTATTTCCATCAACAGAATACTATACAGTAGGTAGCTTAAACGATGGAAATTTATTTTCTCACTGGTCTGGAAGCTAGAAGTATAAGATCAAGATATTGGCAAGTTTGGTCTCTCCTGAGGCCTTTGTCCTTGGCTTCCAGACAGCCGCCTTCTCAGTGTGTCCTCACATGGCCTTTCCTCTGTGTGCACACTCCTGGCATCTCTCGTACCAGCCCTATTCTATTTGGGCCCCACTGTAATGACCTCACTTAACCTTAGTTACCACCATAAAGGACCTATCTCCACATACAGTCACATTGAGGGTGAGGATTTCAACATATGGGTTTTAGGGGGACACAATTCAGTGCATAACACCCTCCGAAGAGGCTTAGTCTAGGGTGCAATGGGGTCAGACTGGCCAAACATGCACAGGGGAGCAAGACAGCCTGGTTAGTGGGAACATCCTACCTGAGCTGTGCCCTGAGGAGCATAAAGCAGGTCTCAGGGATGGGGGCCTCCATCAGAAATCCTGGGGTGCTTTCCTTGGCCTCTCATCACTGCTCACTGTGATGCATCTGGGTTTGCTTCTGGGTGGGAGAAGTGAGGTGGGCAGGACTCCTGCAGATGCCTGAAGGTGGTGGCTTGAAACACACTTCTTCAATTTACCCTCTTTGTGTCTTATGCAGACTTCTTCAGACTTTCACTCTGATGACCGAGAACCCTGAGGTGGCTTATGCAAACCAAGATGCTGTCTGGTCCAAGTTTAATAGTATCTTCTTCACAATCTCTGGCCTTGTCCACTATGCACCAGTGTTCAGAGACTATGTCTTCCAGGCACTGGAGGAGTTCTACCAGGACAATGTACTCTACCTGGAGCTCAGAGCCATGCTGTTCCCGGTGAGCCCACCTCTCCTCTCCTCTGCTCTGGCTTGACTTTCAGATGTTACCTTGTAGGTCTTCACAGGCTCCCAATTCCAGTATTGGGATAGGGACTGGATGCTGCCTTCATCTCAAAGGGGACATGTGTCCTTCCAGGGATGACCATGAGCAAGGAAACCTGAACTGTACTTGGCTGGCTCCCACAAAATTATGACCTTCACCCTCACTGCCCTTTTACCCCATCTTCTCTTATGATCTCCACTTCTCCCCTTCTCCCCTTCTCCCGGATACACAGTGCCTCCCAGTTGCTCAACGTTTCCTGCCCTTGGGCTCTGAGCAGTGCCTCATGCCTGGACCTTTCTTGCCCTGTCTCCTTTCATATCAAAATTTAGCTTCCCAGAGTCCCTCAGGATCATGCTTTTGGTACTGGGACAGCTATTGGGTCTGGCAATTGGATCACCCTGGTAGCCTGGGGAGAACGGATTACTGTGCGAGGGTCACCCAGTGAAAGAGGTGGGGATGGAGGCTGGGAAAGTAGGGAGACCACAGGTATGAGATGACAAGGCCACAGGCACAGTAGCAACGATGAGGAAGAGCTCGTGTGCTGGAGGAGGAATCTAGAGGTTTTACTGACTAACTCTGGTGGTGAGGACTCTACTGCAACTGGCTGGTATTCGACTTGGGTTGTCTGGTGGTGACATTGATGGTGACATTGAGGATATAAGAGGAGGGGCTGGATGGGAAGGGAGAAATGGTTTTAAACCTGTAGAATGGAGGTGCTATGAGACATCCCTATGAAGATGTCCAGGAAGTTGCTGAATATATGACTTTGGAACCCAGAGGAGAGAGGGTTCTAGCCTGGAAATACATGTTTGACATTTGTCTGCAGAAAGGTAATCTTTAAAACTGTGAAAGGGATGAGGTTCCCACAGAAGCTGCGAGATGAGAGGAGGAGTGGGCCTGGAAGGGGGCCCTGCGCACAGACATCAGATGGAAAGTTCATGAAGTGGACTCAGAAGGAGCTGTTCTAAAAGTAGGAGACAACTAGGATGGCTTCCACAATAGGGGAGGCCTCACTCAGGAGAGCACCCCCAGGCGATCAGATGCTCCCAGACCATTCCTCTGGGATATCTGTTAGAGAGAACTTCCCTGAGGACTATTTGTGGGAAGGATTTGGGTATTGTGGGAATGGGAAGGATTTCTGAATCCTCACAAACGTTGGAGATGGTTAAAGATTCTAAGACGCTTGGGGAAAGTAACCTTTGTATAGAGCTCTCCCCTATATTGTATCCTAACTAGTCTGCTCATTCACTGAAATATTTATTGAGCGCGTCAACACCTTGGTGACTGACCTTCAAGTTTGTGGCAAGGCCCTCAGGATGGCATTATTTTGGCTTTGTTACCATATTCCATGGTCTTTATAGGTTCAGAAATTGTATTGTTTGTACAGTCAGAAGTGATAGAGCTCCAGAGGACTGACACACATTGAGCAAGTTCATAAGAGACAGATGTATAAACAAGAAAGGCAGAATGCTGTTTTTTGGAGAAAAATCAATCAGACCAGACACTTAGAGCTTCTTGATTGGTAAGTTCTCTCCTTGAAGGCAAATTGTAGCCTTTCCTAAAGCCAAATTATAGCCAGAAATGTGTTGTTGAACCAGAGCCCTCATAAGCCTGGTCACTGAGCTCTGAGAATTTATGGGAGTCCATGACAGTGTTCTTAACCTTGAGAAAAATCCAATGAATTCCCGGGGGGGGGGGGGCGGGGGGGAGGGTGGAAAGTGCTCGAATAAGTTGACTTTATTGAAGACAGTGTTTTCTTTTTCTTTTTTAATGTTTTTTTTTTGTTTGTTTTTTTTTGAGAGAGAGCGAAAGATAGAGAGCACACATGAGCAGGGGAGGTGCAGAGAGAGAGGGAGACACAGAATCCAAAGCAGGCTCTAGGCTCTGAGCTGTCAGCACAGAGCCCAACACGGGGCTCGAACCCATGAACTGTGAGACGGTTCTCACAGTCTGACTGAGAGACTGACTGAGCCGCCCGGGCATCCTGAAGACAGTGTTTTCACATGTATTTATGAAACTTTCTAGGAAACAATATAATGTACAGATTGTGATATTTTTGCATTCTAAAATTTTTTAAAACTTCTCTGTGGGATTCCTAAACTGACTTTACTACCCCTAGTTTGATTTAAAGTGTTTAAGGACTTTCTAATGAAGGATTTACGTGTCCCAAGAACCAGTAATTCCAGTTTGTGGGTCAGGGCTCCCTTTCCCTTCTTCTGAGACAAAGCTTCCTCAAGGCTCAACTCTCCCAACCGACCCACCTTTTCCCTTAGTTATGTTAATACCCTCCTTGAGGTTAGCTCAAGGCCAGGCCCTGGAGGGTCCTGGTGAGCTGGCTCTCAAGTAAGGGTGCCTATCTCCCCAGGATCTGACGTTTGTTTGATAATTAAAGCTTTAAGCACAGTTCTTGGGAAGTGGGAATGGGGCTGACCTTTGTCCCTCAGTAGAGCTTCCATTGGTTTTGGGAGCAGAGTACACAAATGATCCTTTTCCAGGAAGAGAGAGTGTCCAACAACCTCTTAAGAGAAGAATTTCTGTAAGAGATGCGCTGGCCCTGGACCTGGCCTAGGTAAGGTGAAAGAAACTGTGCTTCCTGGAACAATTTATTCCCATGTTTTTTGACTAGGAAATCGTTCTGTCTCCAAGCATGCACTCCCCACCTGCCCCCCATCTAAGCCCCTCCTCCTGTCTGGGTCCCACTTAGGCTGGTTCGTAGGTTGGCCAATCCCTCCTTCACCCCCTTCCCAGGACTGTGTCAGTCTGTATGTCCCCTCTTTGTCTCCTGGTCATGTGGGTATTCAGCACTAAGCAGTTGTTGCCTCGTTATTTATGTCAGATCGTGAGATATTTCAGACTGGCCCCACATTTTATATTGCCAAGAGGCACCAAGAATGATAATCACGCTTGTTGGTTGTGGTCCTTAAACTTGGCTGTTCATATGAATAATTCAGAGGTGCTCTTTAAAATTCGTGTTTGGACCCTGACCTCCCAGGGTTCTAATTCTGTGCTCTTGGGTAGGACCAGGAAGCTACAAAATCAACTAGCCTCTTCCTCTCCTCCTGGTGATTCTAATGCAGATGGTCTGACCCAGACCACACTTTGAGAAAAGGCCTTCTTTGCCTTGACCTTTACAAAGCACTTGAGGTGCATAGCAAGGTTGCATTTTACAGATGTGGAAACTGAGGCTTGGAAAAGCCAGAGTTTGACCAAGATCACGTTGGTGACTTGATTGGGTGACTGGATAGATGCCAGGGTGCTGGACTTGAGCACTAAGGCAGCCAGGCTTCATCTCAAAAGGAGCCCCAGAGAAGGCATTCTGCTGTAAGTCTCATCCTTCTGTAGGGAAAAGAGAGTCCCTAGGATTGGCTGAGCTGATGATTCACCCAGAGTGCTGCTGGCCCCTGCTGGGGGCCAGGGGCGGGGGTTGCTTCCTGTTGGGCCATTCCAACAGCTTTCTCAGCGTGGGGCATGGGGGAGGTAGCCCGTCAAATCCTGGCGGAGCCCTGGGCTCCTTAGGGGGTGGAGGGAAAAGGAGGGAGGGGGGAAACTGTGGAGGGTTTGGGTCTTGGTCGGTTTGAGGGCTGTGACTTTCATCTTGAGCCCGATGGAGAAGCATTTAGGGGAAGATGCTGAGCAATTGGAGGGAGCAGTTTCCTGCTCCATTGCTCCCCCTTTTCTGCGGGGGTATTTTCTCCTTACCATGCTGAGTGGGCTCCAGGACATTTAACTTGGGGACCCTGCCTCGCTCCTAACCTCTCTTCCCACTCTGCCCACCCCCCACCATCCTAGAAGGTGGAAGGCTGCTGGGATTTGGGATTCTGGAGAGGCTGAGGGGGATGGGATGTGACCATTTGTTCTGCTCTGACCCTGGAACAAAGGCCTCTTGCAATAGAGAGTCTATGCCTTAATGCCCCCCATTAGCCAGAGTAGGGGGAGCCATCAACACATTAACAACTAAAAACCGTCTGCACTGGAATTCTTTTACTGAGCCGCACAACCTCCCCCTTCTTGCTAGTGGGGCTAATTCAGGGCCTGGGATGATGTTGATGGACTATCCTGGCTGCTCAGCCTCCTATTGTGTTACTAATGCTTGATAACAAAGGCTACTTGCCTTTAGCAACAGTTGCTAGGCGGGTCTTATCTCCTGGGCTCCAGTCCCTTCCCCCACGGCCAGAATCTGAGGCCCAGACTGGGTCCTGGCCAGTCCTCAGAGTGGAGCTCTTATAAGACCCCAGAGGATTATCAACAGGAGATTGCCCTGCTGGTACTTATTGACAGGGGGTCTTGGGAGAGAGACAGGCAGTGGCAGAGAACCCACGATGGTTGTTCCCAGATGTTTTCTTGGATGCTGTCACTTGTATAACAAACATTACTGGCACTTCTACCCATCCCACCCTCCCCACCCCCCCCACCCCCCCACCCCCGGGCCAAGGTTTTTCCTAGATTTTTGGCAGAGCCTCCACTGAAAATTCCACCTGGCTTGTTGCTGAAGTGACCCCTGTTTCGTGTTACTGGTATAACTGCAAGAATAATGACGATCGAGACTGGAGGGACCCTCTTAACTGCTCTCCTTTATAATAGCATTTATCCTACTATGCTGTGTTCATGCTGTTTACTTCAAATCCACAAAATGGTAGATCTTAACCCCAGCTGTACATTATACATTAGAATCACCTGAGGAGGTTAAAAACAAACAAACAAACAAACAAACAAACCACACCAGAGGTTCTACCCCAGAGATTCTGATTTAATTAGTCTGGGGTGAGACCCAAGCATTTCCCTCTCCCTAGGTGGTTCTAAAGTGCAGCCAGAGCTGAGACATTGAGCCCCCCTAACTGTCACTATCACAGAAAGGGAAAGATGGGCTGCTGTGATGACTGGAGACACTCAGGGTCAGCAAGATTCTGAAACTCAGCAGACCTCCAGCCCTCACTCCCACTGTGGAGTATGACTCAGTTTCTTAAGCTTTCTGAGCCTCAAAATCCTCATCTGTAAAATGAGAACTACCTACTGTTGTAGTTTTGAGGATTAAATGAGATGATGACATAAAAGTGTGGGCATATGCTTGGCACATAGTAGCTGAGTAAATGGCTGGTAAATGAATGGTGCTCTAGTAACTCATCTTTCTAGGATAACTGCAGATTTTGGGTTGTTTTTCTACATCTGGTGATGATAATAAGATTGATGCTAATAATATTATTATTAATAGTTATCATTTCCTTTTTTTTTTTTAAGTTTTTATGTATTTATTTAAGTAGTCTCTACACCCAATGAGGGGCTCAAACTCATGATCCCAATATCAAGAGTCCCAATATCAAGAGCATGCTCTTCTAACTGAGACAGCCAGGCACCCAATAGTTATAAATTCTTTTCTTTCTTTCTTTCTTTCTTTCTTTCTTTCTTTGAGAGAGAGAGAGAGACAGCATCCCAACCAGGATCTGTGCTGTCAGTGTGGAGCCCATTGTGCCCAGTGTTCGTGGGGCTCCAACCCACGAACCATGAGATCATTGCCTGAGCCCAAATCAAGAGTTGGACGCTTAGCCAAGTGAGCCACCCAGGTGCTCTCCTCCTTTTTTATTCTTTTTATTTTTTCTCAGTTGTTATCATTTCTAAGTGCTTTACAAATATTAACTCATCTGATCCTTGCAACGATCCTATGAGGTATGATTGGCTGGGGCAGATTGTATCTCCACTGTGAGCCTAAACCCAGAAGGCTGCCCAGAATCCCCTAACCAGCTGTGAAATTTCCTCCAGTACCATGCTTCACAGCAATGTTCTAATCAGTCTAGCTGTGAGGCCGGGAGGAGTTGCAGGTCTCCCCCTGAAAAGGGTCTCTTGCTCCTTGAAATAGGGGTGCTCTTGAACATTCAGATCCTGTCCTAGGTGCTGCCACAAAGCCTGCAGATTCTTGGCTGGAGGCCAGAAGCCCAAGAACACAAGGCACAGGCGGCCCTGGTGGTGATTTACTGAGGCACCAAGAGACCAGGGGCATCTGTATCTGCTGCCCCAGGAGCCAGATTCCATCTTTGTGGCTTTCCATGCTATGGGAACTAGCAGTGGGATTGGAACCCTGCAAGGCAGGGGTCCCAGATTCTCCAGCAATAAGTACTGCAATGATAGAATTGATGGCTTGGAACTGCTGCCATAGGCAAACCCCCACCAAGCCTCTGGTTGTATCATTTGCATATCTGTACATCCTTGTTTAGTATGCCAAGGATCTTCTTGTAGACAGAATTGTCATTTGTTGATTTTTCTAAAAGGTTCTTTTGTCTCCCTTCTGTTCTGCTGGCACTACCACCCCTCCAACATCCATCTATTTATCCATTCTCCAAAACATGCTGCCTGGGGCTGAGTAGTTTTGAAACTCCAAGTGGACAGTGCTCTTCCTCAGTTAATGCTTATTTATGGAGCTCCTTCTCTGGTGCTAAAGGAGGGGAGGTGGGAAGACCCAGATGACCTGGATCCTGCCCTCAGTGGCCTGCAATCCAGATGGGCTGTGTGGGCACATGATTCAGTAATGACACAGCAGTCAAGGCACAGTGAAGAATTACGTTCTTCCCTTCTGCAAATCAGCTGCGTAAGGCCAAGACAGCTTCAGGTATCAGTTCTGGGATGGGTTAATGCAATTGTTCTCAAACTTTTACACTCAAAAATTTTGGAGGATCCCAAAAAGTTTTTGTTTATGTGGATATTATCTACTATATCTTGTATAATATAGCCTTCATTAGAAATTAAAACTGAGAACTTTCCAAAACACAAGCCTACATAAGCACACAATCCATTATTTGTCAGACTAATATTGTCACACATGATGCAACCTCTGGAAAATTCTGCATATTCAGGAGAGAATGAGAATGTAAAAGACAAATCTTAAGTTGAAATCTTAAAATTTTTATGAGGAGAGTTTTTGATTTTGCAGATTGCCTGTAAAAGTCTAGGAGACCCACAGGGGCTCCCTGACCACACTTTGGGAACTGCTGGGGTACAGCATATAAGCTCTTTCAGCATCAAAGATTTGAAGATTCTAACAGAGTGCCTGGAAGTCTGTTGAAGCCTTGAGCAGTGACAGGAAGAATTCTCTTTTTAGAAATCTCTGGTGAAGGGGCGCCTGGGTTGCTCCATTGGTTGAGCCTTTGAGCGTCTGACTTTGGCTCAGGTAATGATCTTGCAGTTCGTGAGTTTGAGCCCCACATCAGGTTCTGTGCTGACAGCTCAGAGCCTGGAGCCTGCTTTGGATTCTGTGTCTCCCTCTTTCTCTGCCTCTTCCCCACTTGTGCACTCTCTCTCTCTCAAAAAATGAATAAACATTTAAAAAAAATTTCAATAAAAAATATCTGATGAAGTAGGAAAGAACAAAAATAACTTTTTCTTTACTCTCTTAAGGTTCTGTTTTTGGGGCCTGCAAGTTAAACTGGCAAAAGCCATATTAACAGGAGAAAAGGCATACACATTTTATTTGATGTTAATACTTAATTTTTATGTGCATGGAGACCTTTGTAGAAAAAAGTGAAGACCCAAAGAAGTGGGTAGAACAGGTACTTATACACTGTTTTAACAAGTGGCGATAATTTGTGGAGAAATGACAAGGCAATAGGTTTGAGTTTCTGGGGCAGTAAATTGTGGGATAGTAAATATATGGGGGAGACTAATAGAAGATAAGAGTTATGTTAGGTTTGTGCAGACCCATCTCAGAACTGCCCTTCTGTCTCCAATGATAAGGGTCGTTTTCCTGGTGTGGGAGATGAAAGGGGGAACTTGCACCAACAGAAGTTTATGTCCTTTTAGGCAGATAGGAGGAGAGCAAAGATCTCTGTGTTTGCTGCTTAATTGCCTTCCACTCAAAATAATTCTTATGCTGGGGCGCCTGGGTGGCTCAGTCCGTTAAACATCCAAGTTCTTCTCAGGTCATGATCTCACAGTTCTTGAATTCAAGCCCCACATCAGGCTCTGTGCTGACAGCTCAGAGCCTGGAGACTGCTTTGGATTCTGTGTTTCCCTCTCTCTCTGCCCCTCCCCTGCTCACACTGTCTCTCTCTCTCAAAAATAAACGTTAAAAATTGTTTTAATTATTATGCAAAAGTGGCATATTTTAGGGTGGCATGGTCTGATCCCCTTCAGTAAATAATAATAATAATAGGTTATACTAGATACTGAGCTAGCAGTACCTAAAATTCTCTCCTCTGGAAAGTTCTGGCAGCCTTAACATTCAGTAAGCACTGTTGTCCATTCCTAGACCATGCAATCAGGGAAGATACACCTTCCAATAGTTGAGTCCAGAGATTGTGTGAGAGGCCAGGCTTCCCTGGGGCATCAGCAGAGGAAACCAAAGAGCCAAGGCCAAAGGGGCCAAGAGAAGGGGCTGGAAACAGCTGCCTGTTCACCCCACTTCCCCCAACCCAGGCAGCAGAATGGACACCTCCCCAACCCCCCACCCCCAATCCAGAGATGAAAGAACAAAAAAGCTGCTCTGTGTGTTTGGGGAGAAGAGGAGGCAGTCCTGCAACAGAAGGTGGCACCTGCAAGGTGCAGCTAAGAGGGAAAGTGGAGGTGCCCCAGGCTGGCAAGGGTGCTGTGAGGCAAGGGACCTGTGGGAAAGGAGAAAAGGGTCCTGGAGAGCACCCAGCTCCTGGGATGCCAGGATACAAGAATTGACCCCAGTGAGGAGAAAGGATTCCTCTCCATTAGGTGGTGAGATAGTTCGAGGCTCCCACTCTGCCTCTCAGCCTCTGCTCCCTGCACCCTGGTGGGCTCTCGCTCTGTGTGGAACCATTGCTTCCTACACCAGGACACTAGCAATGCTTTCACCAGCGGGGCCGCTGCTTGGCTTGCTTGCAGAGCAGGCTTCTCAGTTTCTTGCATATCAAATCCCCCTTGCCTTTCCAAGTCCGACCTCACCACCATGTCCCCTGAAAAACTTCTCTGATCCTATCCAATTAAAAAGAGACCTTTTTCCTCTGAGATCCCATAAACCTCTATTTAGCACTTAATTCTTCCTCTTTGTATTAAAAAAAGGAATAGAGTCTGTCTGCACTAAATTAGAAACTCCTTAAGGGCAGGCATCTTGTCTCACTCACATTTGTTTACCCCTTCCAATGCCTAGCCTCGTTCCTTGTACACTGCGCGTTTTTAATTGATGTTCGTGGAAATACCTTCTGCATATTATTTCTTCCCATCCTCCTTTGCCCCACAACCTCTTTGGAAACCCCCGCATCCTGTCCTGAATCCTGACCTGCCAATTTGTGCAGGGGTGAGAGCTGACCCAGTGACAGGAGAGGGCAGAGGGAGCGGCAGGGGCCATGTCATTGCTCCAACCCCCTCCAGCCTGTCACCATGGGCTTGGTGTGGCCCAACCTGCCAAGTGGGCACTTTGGAGGGGACTTCTTTATACCCCTGTCCTCTCCACTGTGTCTTTCTACTTTGTCTTACCCACGGTCCAATCCTGGCTCTTCTCACTCTGCCACCTGAGGGGACATCCCACCTAAGAGTGGGAGAATGGGAAGATAAAGTAGGTCTTTGGTCTCCTCTTTTTGGCTGTCCTCTCCCCAGCTGACCTGTTCTTCATTCTTTACACAAATACCTTTCGAGCACCTACCATGTGCCAGGCACTGTTACAGATGCAAGGACCCAGCAATGAATGAGACAGGCAGACACCCTAGCTTTGTGGTATTCAAGAGCATTATTCCAGACATGACTAGGACTTCTGATAAGTGTCAGAAGCTGTTGAAGGCACTGGACAAGGAAATTGTAGAGATTTAGAGATTATTGGCAATGGGAATGAAGTTTTGCTCACCTCTGATGTCTGACCAGGACCATGCTTCCCTCTCAGGTGTATGAACTGAACGGGACTGTCCATAGCCAAGAGTGGTCAGTGAAGACTTACAGAGAAGTGGCTTGTATGTTTGCAGAAAAGCATCCTGGGTTTATTGGAATCAAAATCATTTATTCGGATCACAGGTGAGAGAGAACACGGCTGAAGCTGCAGGATTTGGGAGAACAGGATGCAGGTAGAGCTACTAGACTTGGAAGGGAAGGGGAGGAGAAAGGGAGAAAGAGGGAGGCTGGGAGGCCGGCTTCTGAGACCCACCCTCCATGCCAAAGAGCCATGGCTTTGGCATGCATGTTCCTGCATGACAGCAAAAATCTATCTCTGAAGTCACTTCTAGTTCGAATCTTCACAACCAGACTGAAATGAAGAAGTGTGGCAATTTTCCAAATAATTCTAGGCCTTGACCTCATGTTGGCCTGGGTGATTCAGTTATGGGCATGTTTTTGCCAGTATGTTCAGATAACTGGTCTATTTCTTTGTTTCAGTTGGCTGGTGGGGTTCTGCTTCATGTCAACCATGTGCTGTCCCTGGCTGTGTAGTTGGCCTTGATTGGTGACCCAGCCCTGAGTGACAGCTATCTCAGAGTCTGTGTGTGGATGTGTGACCTGGCAGTGAGAACAAGGACCCACTCTTTCCCCAAGCAAGCACAGAAAGCTTTAGAGCTTAGTTTCCCTTCTTAGTTTTATCCAAGGAAGGCTCTCTGTCAAAGGCAGGCCTGTGTAAGGACTGTGACCCACCTGCGGGGCTGGAGATGCAGGGGTGGCAAACAGATGGGGATCACACTGAGTCAGTGCTTGGGGAGGGGCAGCTCAGCCCTAGAGGTTGGGCTCTGGATGGCAGTCAAACCCCTCCCCGTTCCATTTCCCCTGAATCCCCTTCACCGTTTGTGAGAACAGAGGCCTGCACCTGTGTGCTAGTTGGCCAGGGTGGAGCTTGCGGGCTGGGGCCCCACTGGTTCCCCTCAGAGGCTCTCTGGGGGCCAGTGGCAGGAGGGTGTGAGGGCTGGGTTGCAGGTGGTAAATCCTCCTGTGATCCCTTAGAGGATCTGCAGGAGGGGGAGGCTCTGCAGGAGAGGGAATGGGCAGGCATAGGGAGGGGGCAGGAGAAATGTAGGCCCATAGAACTGAGGAACAAGTGAGCCAGCTGCTGTGCAGAGACCTTTGTCCTGTCACAGAGTTGTGCCAGACTTTTCTTTTGGTGCTTCTGTTGTGCTGCTTGCTTCACCCCTATCCTGGGCTTGAACAGAGAGGGTACAGACAGAAGTAAGACAGTTTGCTTACATGGTTTCTGGAGTGCCCAGGGCCTTGCTGATTCAGCTGGAGGGAGAGGACATACAGTTGTCAGGTCCAGCTGACTCCACAGGGAATTGGGCATTCATACAATTGGGAATTGTAGCATTTCACAGGTGTCCAGTGAACAGAGAGCTGGCCTCTGTACTGCACCCATTCCAGGAGCCTTCGTCTCGGGGATGCAGAGCAAGTTTCGGACAAGACCTCTTTGCTTCATACAAATGTGGACAAATGAAACCTATCCCATGGGTCTCCTTTCCTCACTTGTTGTTCAGACACCAAAGTTTCCTCTAGAACCAGCCGGACTCCTCAAAAGGGTGGATTTGGGTGAAATATCTCTCAGATGTATCCCCTGGAAGGGATCACAACAGCATGGGCAGGATAGGCTCATGTGCTGAGGGTCTGAGAAGTGGTTACTGAGTAATCTGGACTAGACCAGCCCCAGGCACTGGGGGAGCTGCTCCGGGATATGGGGTCCCCCCGGGGTACATAGGTCCGCCAATGCCAAGTCACACTGTCTCCTATGCTTTTCTCTGTCTCTCCCACAGAGTCAAAAATGTGTCCTTCATCATGAAATCCATCCAAACAGCCATGACGCTCCGAACCATGTTCCCCAGGATGGTGGCAGGGTTTGACCTGGTAACAGACCCTACACAACAAAGCTGTCTGAGAGCAGGGCCCAGCAGGCAGCTCTTTGTGAAGGCCCTGGCAGCATGCACTGAAACCTTCTTCAGAGGCTCAGGCTGTCAACCACAGGCCTGGCCAGGGTTTAGCACTGACCTTGTGTAGGGGCCTGCAGGAGGATGATAGTCACAAGAGAAAGGAGAGCAGACAAGGCCAAAAGCCTGAAAAGGGGAGTTCCAGAATAAGGAAGGAACTCAATGAGGTTGGGTAGTAATGGTGGGCTTATTTTCATTTCCCTGCCCTCCATCCTCTTTCCAGCACATGTGGCCTACCTACACCTGCCTCTTAAAACTATAGCACATAGAGGGTGGTCTGGAAGCAGAGATGGGTCTAGCCCTGGGCAAAACTGTCAAGGATGGGAAAGGTGTCCTCTGTCCCTTCATCCATTTGCTTCCTCAGCTATTTTTGAAGCTGCACGTCCATAGTGGTGTCACTGCCTTGACCACCGCCAACCCCCCGCCCCCTCCCAAATCAAAGCCATAGCCGAGTTCTGATAGCCAGAGCACACTTCCTAGGTGGCAACTCATCAGTCTCATTAAGGAAGCTAAATTAGTTTAAATAAACTGGCTAAAAGGCACTCCTGACTCCCTCTTATAGGGAGGGAGTATATCTGTACATTTTACCTGAAACTGGGCTTAAGCTTTTGCTTTCAGAACATCCAGAGCTCAAAGGAGTGGATTTCAAGGAATCATTTTGTTTGCACTGGGATGCCTTCCTGGGATCTCTGGGGGGTGCTCAAGGATCTAGCCTCTCCAGAAAGGGGCAGAAGTTCCTCCCATCTCACCTTTCCCCTCTGTGTGCAGCCCTGACAAAGGGGGCTGAGAAGAAGAACCTCTAGTATAGAACTTCCAGAACAGTTCATTCAAGGACTGTAATGGACAAGTTCTAGAGGGAAATTGGGATAGGAAGGGGGGTAGATAGTTGTTCAAAGGAGTCTACTTGCAAGTTCCAACTCCCTTTCAAGCCTGCACTCCATTCCACTACATTGAATACCTGTATTTGGCTTATTATAAAAATGTTCCATTGCCCCCCAACAAATTAAAATAGGCATTCTGAAGGAGGTACCCATTTTATCCTAAGGCACCCTTACTCTTGGCATGCAGCTACAAGCCCTGGGGATATGTGTGGTTTAGTTTGAAAAGCATAGTTTTGTTGTAGTTACAGCTGAGGCACTGAGTCACAGAGGGACCCTGCCAGGAAACTGACATGTCCAAGGACCCACAGGTAATGGGTGACTGAGCTGAGTCTGGAGCCTTCCTGACTCCTGGTCCAGGGCTCTTGTTCTCTTGCACTCTCTCTCCATTTTCTGTGGGTCTGTCAGTATCTCAATGTCTTGTTTTTTCTGTGTCTCTCTGTTGCTCTTGCTTTCTCCCTCACTCTCTGCCCACAGCAAGGAGCTCAGGGCTGAGCACAGGGACTTGGAAAGTGGTGTCAGAACACAAGGTGGAAAGGGGTGGGAGGATACGAGATAGAGCCTCTGACTGACTAAGCGGGGGGAATTATTTAGGGGTAATAATACACTTTCTTTTCTTTTCCAATTTTGCTGCTGGTCATTTTTAAAAGGCTATGTGACAATGGCCTCAAGTAGTAACGTCAGGTTATAAGGAAGAGTATTCACAGGCTATTGAGGGTACCATCAGCAAATTGAGGCATGGACCAAGCAGACAGCTCCATGTCCCCTCCTCTCTGTCCTGCAGGTGGGGCATGAGGACACTGGCCACTCCTTGTATGACTACAGGGAGGCTTTGATGATTCCCACCTTGCATGGCGTTAAACTGCCTTACTTTTTCCATGCTGGAGAGACAGGTGAGCCATGTGGAGACGAGCAGGACAGAGATGGGATGGATAGGAAAGCTCCTTATCATCACTCAAGAGAACTGATGGGATTCTGGGGCAGTATTGGTATTGTTGATAGTCATTTTATGGCACTTGTCCATTTCATATGGAGAAATATGTATTCCCCCTGGAGAAGGAATAACAATGATAATATAACAGTATCTGGCATTTTACATATATTATTTCTAATTCTCACCCCAGTCCTGCCAGGAAGGTGTTTTTATCCCAATATTATTTATTTTTTATATTTTAAACTGTACTTTATTTTATTTTTTATTTTTTAAATGTTTTATTTATTTATTTTGAGAGAGAGAGAGAGTGTGTGTGGGTGAGCAGGGAAGGGACAGAGAGAGGGATAGAGAGAGAATCCCACACAGGCTCCACACTGTCAGCACAGAGCCCAATGCAGGGCTCAAACCCACGAACTGTGAGATCATGACCTGAACTGAAACCAAGAGTTGGACACTTAACCAACTAACCAATCTCTATCCCCATTTTATAGATGAAGAGCCCAAGGCTCCAAACATAGAGTACTTGGCCCAAGGGTAAAGAGCTAGTCATTGGTGGAATTTGATTTTGAATTCTTTCTGATGATCTCCATTTTATAATCAAGTTGTGCTTAAGAGGTTAATTCACCTGTCCAAAGTCACACAAGGGTAAGTGGCAGAAAAGGGACTACAACCAGGCAACTAGGAGGCTCTGTCCACACTCATCAGTGCTGAAGAGGAGACCCCACCCAGCCCAGACAGCTTGACTAGTATTGTTTATGAAATGCCATTAGCCCAGCCATGCCTTTGCTCCCTAAAGCTCACTCCACAGGTTCATAGGTCGTCTCTCAGAGCTTCCCATATTCCAGTCCTTAAAATATGTAAGTCCTAAGCAAAAGGAGTCCCAGATCATGGCTGCAATTTCAGGTTAAAATGAAGATTTGGGGGGCTTAGATCAGGAGGAAATCTTGCTGCTACACCCCACCTGGTGTCCCTGAGTACTGTAGGCACCTGTCACCCTTAGAAGACCAAGGAGATAAGTGGAGAGCAGTGTGGGGGCTTGGATTTCACAACCAGGCTTAAACCTTGGTTTATCACACCATCTCTCAGAGGAAGGGTATGTGTGCCTTACTCTCTTATTTCCTGACATTTCAATCAATTTAGACCCAATTTAGATCAAAACTGTTCTAGGAAATTTGAAGAATTGTTTGTGGGGGATGGGGCAAGGGAGCAGGGGGATGTTAACCTTGAAGAGCTTGTGGTCTAGTTGGGAAAATCATACTTACCTGTGTGAAATCATTTCAACAGTATGAAACACTGTAATAGGATCTAACCAAATTCCAAGACGAATGGCCCTAGGAGAGGATTTTGCCAGGAGCTGGGTATTTGATACCTGAGACTAATGTTCTTATTTTTATTTATTTTATTTTTTTAAGTTTATTTATTATTTTGAGAGAGAGAGACAGAATGTACATGTGAGGAGGGAAGGGGCAGAGAGAGAGAGAGAGAGAGAGAGAGAGAGAGAAGGAGAGGGAGAATCCCAAGCAGGCTCTGTGCTGTCAGCACAGAACCTACCAACCATGAGATCATGACCTGAGCCAAAATCAAGAATTGGATGCTTAACTGACTGAGCCACCCAGGTGTCCCTAATGTTCTTATTTTTTAAAAGGAAGAAATCTTTGAAAAAAAGTTCTAGATAGGAAACCAGTGAAAATCCACCTAAAACACATGCCCTAAAAAGTAATGGGAATTCTTGGACTTTATTCCTAACAGAACAGTGGAGTTTTCATATTTTATATGTGGGTCAGTTAGGATGCTTTTGGCTGCCAGGAGTGGAATACACACATTCAATAGGTTTTACAACAAGGTCATCTGTTATTTCACATAATAAGCAACCTCTGCTGTTTTCATCAAGTTCAGGGTTTACCTTACTTGGTTGTCCATGAAGTCACATTCAGGTTAGACAAGATGTTTCCTCTAGGGTATCTTCTTTTATCAGGGAGGAAGCCCAAGATCTCCCCACCAATAACCTTCCAGGTCAGCATTAGGACTATCCTAGTTGCAAGGGAAGCTGGGAGAGTCAGGACCTGTCATTTTCACCCTCCAAAGAAAGCCCTGCTAGAAAGGAATGTACAATGGGGATGGCTGGTAAGTAGGCAGCCAATGCTATCTGCCACTACTTTGTCAGTACTGGTCATTGTGATCTGGCAATTGTCTTGCAATTGATATTGTTAAAGATATAAATTAAATAAGTACATACAAGTAACTATAGGGGCACCTGGGTGACTCAGTGGGTTAAGCGTCCAACTCTTGGTTTTGGCTCAGGTCATGATCTCATGGAGCCTGCTTGGGATTCTCTCTTTCCCCTTCTCTCTGCCCCTCCCCCCCCTCAAAATAAATAAACTTAAAATTTGTTTTTAATTATATTGAAAGAGTTTGCAACACATTGTTGTAAAAAATCATGAACAAAATTCCCAGAAAATAGCTCTGGAAACAAATAAAAAATGGAAAGAAAGAATATAGGCTGTGGATTCAGATAGACCAAGGTTTAAAACTGAGTCTTGGGGCGCCTGGGTGGCGCAGTCGATTAAGCGTCCGACTTCAGCCAGGTCACGATCTCGCGGTCCGGGAGTTCAAGCCCCGCGTCGGGCTCTGGGCTGATGGCTCAGAGCCTGGAGCCTGTTTCCGATTCTGTGTCTCCCTCTCTCTCTGCCCCTCCCCCGTTCATGCTCTGTCTCTCTCTGTCCTAAAAATAAATAAATGTTGAAAAAAAAATTTAAAAAAACAGAGTCTTGCTACTTGAGTATGCTCCTTCAATTTACAAAGCCTATGTAAGTTTCAACTTCCTCATCTGTTACATACATACATAAAATAAAGGTTTGCCATACCTCCTCTCTTTTACCTCTCTTTAGCATTGTTATACGAAACTGTGTGTGTGTGTGTGTGTGTGTGTGAACGTTCTTTTACTTGCTTGGGGATCTGAAGCCTTTATCTGAGGATAGTCTATGGGCCAGATCCATCTGACTGGAGACTTCCCCTTTATCCACAGACTGGCAGGGTACTTCCATAGATAGAAACCTTCTGGTTGCTCTAATACTGAACTCTACCAGGATTGGCCATGGATTTGCTTTGACCAAACACCCAGCAGTCTGGGCTGACTCCTGGAAGAAGGACATCCCCATAGAAGTCTGTCCCATCTCCAACCAGGTATGCATGATCCATGGCACCAACCCAATACAATCTTTCTTTCCAACCTCAATCTCTGTTCTGATTCCCAAACTTTCCTGTATGATTTCTAGCTCCTGAACTCACTTGTTTTCTATATTCCTCTGCTGTCTCTCTCCCCTTAATAAGTTATTTAGGAATGGCCCTTTGCCTAATCCATTCATAATGGCAGCAGTTGAGGCAACTGAGGCAGCAGTTGAGGGTCCCCAGTGGGGTGGAATTTGGGGCAAGGCTAAAAACAAAGCTAAAGGGACATTGAGGAAGGCCAGTGAAGTAGGAGGGGCCATAGAATACTTTTGCTTTCACAGCTGCTTGGGGTTCTTTGTGCACCTGCCTCTCCTGCTGTGTTCCAGAGAGCTGCTCTGAGCCAGACCAAGAGAGAGACCAAATGTTTGTGAAGGTGAAGAATCTTGGAGAAAATTGGGAAGAGTATGAGGACTGGCTCTATTCCTTGTATTGTACCCAGAAGTCATCCCAATGTTTTTGGGTCAGAGTTTGTCTTTCTTCTTTGCTTCCTGTTGGGCAGGTTCTGAAACTGGTGTCTGACTTGAGAAACCATCCTGCTGCTGTTCTGATGGCCACTGGGTACCCCATGGTGATCAGTTCTGATGACCCAGCAGTCTTTGGTGCCAAAGGCTTGTCCTATGATTTCTATGAGGCCTTCATGGGTATTGGGGGAATGGCAGCTGATCTGAGGACACTCAAACAACTGGCCATGAACTCTATCAGGTGAGGGTCCTGTGTACTTCCCAGATCCCCAACTCCCTCTTCCACCTCACAACTTGTGTTTATCTCTAGTAGAGGTTTATGGCAGAAGCTTAGAAGGTTTCTTTGGGTTTTCTCCACAACACCTCTGTTTTGTTATTGCTCTCGGATTGGGGAGAAATGTGTTCTGCAAGCATCTGAGATCCCCTCATCTGTTTCCCAACCCTTTCTCCTGGGGCTGACCTAAGTGCCTTTTCTCCGCAGATTCAGCACCTTGATGGATATTGATAAAAAAGCTGCCATGAAAACCTGGGAGGAGAGATGGAATAAGTTTGTAGCTGACCTGGCCGGGAGGCCAAAGTGAGAAGACAGTCACTTATTACCCTATTCCTCTGCTTCCCTCTGTAAGCTGTTTTCACCTTCTGTCAATCATTCTTGAACCCACACCAGTATAGTTTCTACCTCCATTCCTTTATCAAAATTGACATCATGAAGGTCATCAATGGCCTCGACACTGATTATCCTTTCAGGAACACTTAAACATTCTACCAGACTCATCGTTTTGAAATATTCTTTTCTCTCAACCCCAGTGACACCAACGCTCTTGGTTTCCTTTCTCTCTGGCCATTGCTTCTAGGGTCCCTTTGCCAGTTGCTCTTCTCTATCAGATTTCTGTGTCGGATTTCCTCAGGACTTAGTTTTGCCTCTCTTCTATTCATGCCTCTGCTTCTTCTCCTCTTTGTTTTCTCTTACTCTATAGTGTTTTCCTTGTAGTCTCATTCATTCCTTTGCTTTTAAATACTATTTATTTGCCGATGATCCCCAAATTTATTTATTTACTTGGATCCTTCACAAGAATCTCAGAAACCTACTATGTGCAATTCTCAATCTCTCCCTTTTAACCTTTTCCTGGTCTTTCCCATCTTGGCAAATGTCATCTCCATCCATTCTACCCAGGTGTTGAGAGCAGAAATTTTCAGTGAAATTGTTGATACTGCTCTCTCCCCTGTTCCCTGCATCAAAATGTATCTTGAATCCTCCATGCCTCTCTACCTGTGTTGCTATTGGCTGAGTTCAAACCACTATCATTTCTTGTCTAACAGTCTCTTAATTGAGCTCTCTTTCTTCTCTTTGACTTCATTTCATTTTTCACAGAGCAATGGCTTTTTAAAAATTAAATTAAATCAGGTTACACTGCTTACAACTCAGTGCTCTTAGAAAAATCCAAATGTTTCAACAGGGCATGTGGCATCCTGTTTAACCTGGATTCCTTTCAGCATCATCCTACCCCAGTCTCCCCCAGTGTACCAGACGTTGGCCTCACTGGTCCTTTGTTCCTCAAATATCCCAAACCCTATGCTGCATCAGAGTCTTTTCTCATTCTTTCTGACTGGGATATTCTTTCTTTCCACTTTTGTCTGATTCCTGTTCACCCTTAAGGTTTCACATTTCATGTCATTGTCTCAGAAATGTTTCCTAGACCCCTAACCTATTAATATCTCTCATGGCACCTTGCTTTTTTCCTTCATGACTCTTAGCATAATCTGTAATTATATATTTATTTCTGTGTTGATAGTCTCCCTCCCACCAGACTGTAAGCTCCATGTGAGCAGGAGCTAATGATTGTTTCATGTACATTGTGAACACAGAGCCTAGCTCCATGCCCCAAACCTAGTTAGTATTCAATAAAAGATGTGTTGAATGAATGGATATAACTGTATGCATTGAGCCAGTTGCTGAAGCAGGAGGGAACAGAGCAGAGTCTCCCCAAAGAAAAGACCTCATATGATCAAATTCTGGCTCATAGCCTAGTCTTCAGGAGAAGGAAGGCATGAAGCCATCCCTGTCTTCACTTGACTAAAGGATGTGAAGAAGGATCAAAAAATTCCTTAAAAGTCACAGATGGATTCAAATATCTTCTTATCCATCAGCCATCACCTGATCTGAGTTCATAGGCAGCAGCCAACCATCCCTCCATTAGTAGTTTATCACTCTTTGGTTCATGACACTGGGAAAAGTCTTGTTGATTAGGGGTCCTCAACCACAGACTGGTACCCAGATGGAACAAGATGACCTTTAAGATCCTGTCTAATTCTGACAGTCTTTGATTTATTGCCTTAACCAATCCCAGTAGATAGCACATAGGTCCCAGCTCAACTGACTCACATTTAATAAATGGTGAAAATGGGAACTTAGCTGAATGGGCTTTTGTAGCAAGTTGCCATGACAACAGGGGTCTCCCAGGAGCATAAGGTCTCTGGCCTAGACTTGGTGTGATCACTGATTTGGCAAATTAAACCAGCTACAAGTCTTGTCTTCATGCTTGGTTCAATAGGCTGAGTTCTAGCAAAGAACTAGAAACATCAACAGAACCAGACCCTGAGTTATGAAAATGTGGGAAATAGGTTGTAGCCCCCCTGGAACTGAGTAATATTTCTTCTAAGGGTAGTTAAATCTGATTTCACGTATTCCTCCTGTAGGACTTCCCAGAAGGTACACTGACATATGTTTTTTGGAAAAACTTGCATATTAATTGAATTTTTGTAAACGAAATCATGCTGTACCTGGGGTTTACTATTTATTTAAAGGAAATCTGAAGTAAAGTCTTCTGTTAATGAAACGTATTTTTGTAATTTGAATTCATGTAGTCTATATTTATTTATTTCTTAGAGTGAGGTTAAATCCTTTTTTCTTCTTTGCCAGGTGAATTGTCTGGGCTGGAAAAACCTAATGTCCAGGGCACCAAGAGTCCCTGACTTGCCAGGCTTATTGTACAAGTCCCCATCATCTGGCTTATGATGAATGCCTTGGTCCAGCCCCCTCCTCCTGGGTCCTGGAGCTTTTTGTCAGTTGGCACAGCTCCCAGGAAGGGCAGGGAGACTTCTGGAAATTCAAACTGAGGGAATGTTGTTGGAGATGTGAATCATCTTATTTCCCAACAGGTGAGAATTTGGGATCCAGACTCAGAGAAAACCCTGGAGCATTTTTCTTATTATCTTGAAATAATGTGAAACCTTCAGAAAAGTTGTAAGAATAGTACAAAGAACTCTAACATACTCTGTCTAGGTTTCCCAATTATTGACATTTGATAACATTTGCTGTATCATTCTCTCTACGTATCTGTATCTCTTTCAATGTCTGCATGATAGATCCTATTTTTTCTAACCAATTGAGACTTAAGATGCAGACAGTATGGCCCATTACTTATAAACACTCCAGTCTATATTTGCTGAAGACAGTGTCATTCTCCTATGTAACCACAGTTTAACCATCCAAAGCAGGATATTAACATTGATAAGATACTACCATCTCTCCCTGGCCCTTCCAGGCATGTTTCTTCTCTCTGCCCAGAACCTGACCCAGGATCACATGTTACATTTAGTTATCTCTTGTCTTTTTCAGTCTGGAACAGTTCTTCAGTATTTCCTTGTCTTTTGTGATGTTGACATTTTAAAAAAAGTTTTTATTTATTTATTTTGAAAGAGAAAGAGAGAGAGAGAGAGAGAGAGAGAGCGAGCGAGCTTGTGCATGCGTGCAGGAGCAGAGGAGGGGCAGAGAGAGTGAGAATTCCTTGCTGTCAACAGAGAGCCCACCTCAGAGCTTAATCCCACAAACCAGGAGATCATGACTGGAGCTGAAATTAAGAGCCAGATGCTCAACTGACTGAGCCACACACTCAGGCGCCTTGTGACCTTGATTTGAAGAGTACAGACCGGTTACTTTGTAGTGTCTCTCATTTCAGGCCTATGTAATGTTTCCTTGTGAAGAGATTCCAGTTACACATTCTTATGAGGAATACCTCAGAAGTATCTTTGTCCTTCTCAGTGCATCATATCAGGGGACACATGGATTGTGTCCCCTGGAGGTGGTCTGCACCAGCAAGCAACAGCCAATTGTTAAAATTTCAGCCTGTTGTGAAACCAATGGTGGTCTGAAATTGGTCATGATGGGAGTTTTTGTAATATGTATAAATATATTTTAAGTAAGTTCCAGGCCCAACGTGGAGCTCAAACTCATGATACTGAGGTTAAGAGTCAGCCAGGCAGCTGGGTCATTGGAGGAATTTTTACATTACAGAAATCAGCAAATACAAATCAGTGCGCATCCAGCCCCCCCAGCCAGTAGTTAAACATTTATCTGTATACCGAGGCATACAATGTCAATCTGTCCCATTATGATGATGTTCACTTTAATCACTTTGTTAAGGAAATGTCTGCCAGGATTTGACACTGTAAAACTTTCTACTTTGTGATTAATAAATATTTACTGGGGAAACACTTTAACTCTATGTAAACATCTTATTCCTCATCAAATCTTTAACCCATTAGTTTTTGCAGTCACTGAAGATTGTCATCTGAATCTTCTACTACTCCAATCATCACTGTTCCACTTAATTATTGCTGTGTAACAAATTATTTCGAAACTTAATGGCTTAAGAAATAATATAAATTTGTTAGCTCCTACAGGTTTTGTGGGTCAGGGATTTGGAAAGGGACCAGCTAGGCAGTTCTAGTTTCGGGGTCTCTCATGAGGTTGCAGTCAAAATGGTAGTGGAGCTGGAGCAGCTGGGGGCTGGCCAGACATCTTGTTTCTATACAATCTCAGGGCTCAGCCATGGAGTGTCCACATCAGCCAGTGTGGGTGGCTCATGTGTGTGAGGAGGCCAAAGGCTTCAAGAGTAAGTGTTCATGTAGTAAAAGAGAAATGCTATTGTCTTTTCTTTTTTCTCTTTTTAAAAATTTTTTTAATGTTTATTCATTTTTTGAGAGAGAGAGAGAGACAGAGACAGAGCACAAGTGGGGGAGGGGTAGAGGGAGAGGGAGACAGAATCTGAAGCAGGCTCCAGGCTCTGAGCTGTCAGCATACAGCCTGATGCAGGGCTTGAACCCACGAATTGCGAGATCATGACCTGAACCGAAGTCAGACACTTATCCAACTGAGCCACCCAGGCACCCCTGTTATTGTCTTTTCTTTCTTTTAAAAAAAAAAAAATTTTTTTAAGGTTTATTCATTTCTCAGAGACAGAGTGTGAGTGGGGGAGGGGCAGAGAGAGAGAGGGAGACACATAATCTGAAACAGGCTTCAGTCTCTGAGCTGTCATCACAGAGCCCAATGCGAGGCTTGAACTCATGGACAGTGAGATCTTGACCTGAGCCGAAGTTGGATGCTTAACCAACTGAGCCACCCAGGCACCCCTCTATTGTCTTTTCTAATATGACCTTGGAAGTTACATGGTATCACTTCTGCCATCCTTGATTGGTGATATCTCTCCAGTCTAAGCCTTCCCAGTTTCAAGAGGAGGGGACAGAGACCCCACTCTTTGACAGAAGACTATCAAAGTCACAATGTAAAAAGAACATGTAGGATTAGAGATACTGTTAGAAAATATTTTAGAAAATATAATCACCAAATATTGACTTCTTCCATATTTATTAGTTGCCATTCTACTATAAGGAAGAACTTCCTCTATCTATCTATCTCTATCTATCTATCTATCTATCTATCGATCTATCTATCACTAGGATTCATGGATCCTTATTCTATTCAGTGGACCATAATCTAACACTATCATCATTTCTTTTAAGATGCTTACACTGTTCCAGGGTTGACCTTGGGAAGGAACTCTGTTAAGCTGGCTCCTGTGACTCTAATAAATTCTTATGACTTTTTTTTTAGAATTTCCTTACTTTTTGACACAATTAAGTATTTTAGGTTCATTTTGCACTTTCCTTGTCTCGTGCTGGATATGAGCTCTTCTCCAAAGAACTATGATTCCTTTTAGTAGAGAATACTTAGAAGCCTTGATTTGAGCATTAGATGTGCTCATTGTTACTGGTGCATGTGTGTATGCACACATAAATATGATTCATATATATGCATACATAACTATAATTTATATTATGACAAAGAAAATCACACTCCCAAAATGGTGTCACTTAGGCCAAGTCACCATATTGGGGCTTAATACCTAACTTCACTGCAGTTTCAACTTGTGCCAGAAATAGAAGTCTTAACTGGTCAGTCAGGAATTTTCTGATCAGCACCAATGAGATAATCTGCTACATGGGCCCTCTCCATCCCTCAAAGATGAGGTAATCTACCTAATAACAGCCCCTGCCCTTCACCCTAAGGGAAGGTGACCTTGCCTGGAACAGTCTTCACTTTTGTTAATAACTTCTTGCCCCACTGTCTTTCTTATAAAAACCTTCCATTTTGTACAGCTCCTCAGAGGTCCCCTCTACTGCTAGATGGGAGGCTGCCTGATCCTGTGAATTGCTTAATAAAGCCAATTAGATCTTCACATTTACTCAGTTGAATTTTTTTTCATTAACTGTATATATTAAAACTCACATGCGTAGAGGCACCTGGGTGGATCAGTAGGTAGCATCTGACTCTTGATTTCAGATTAGGTCATGATCCCAGAGTCATGGGATTGGGCCCCCCATCAGGTTCCATGCTCAGCACAGAGCCTGTTTAAGATTCTCTCTCTCTCTTTCTCTCTCTCCCTCTGCCCCTCTCCCCCACTCATACTCTCTTCCTCTCAAATAAAACACACACACACATATTTATACATATACATTTATATCTATTTCCAAATTTATCTGTGTGCATTTAAACACCCTGAATTTGCAGGGTGCCTCGGTGGCTCAGTTGGTGGAAGCATGTGACTCAATCTCGGGGTTGTGCATTCCAGCCCTATGTTGGGTCTAGAGTTTACTTTAAAAAAAAAACACAGACAAACCATGAACATGTACCTATACCTCCAATTCCATTCAATACCATGAGTTTATTCTGGCCTCAGCCCTTCCCATGTCTAACTCTGTTCCCCAACAGTGAGAAATCTGGTTCCCCCATCCTCAATGTGTCTTTATAGTTACTGATTCCCTGTCTGTGTTGTCTATCTTTACCCCCCACTGCCACCTCATCTGCAGCTGGCTCTGCTGATACCTCTGGTCCCAGATGCCTCAAGGAAAGGGAGGGGAAGCTATGCACAATAGGGAAGGGAAGGAAAGAGAAACAGATTTGGAAGGAGACAAACACAGGGACATTTTAGAGCATGAAGAGATCATTAAGTGATCATTAAATGAACGGATTCACTGTGGTGTTACTGAAGCTCTCCTTTCAGGGGCTTGCACTTCATGGATCTTTTCTAAGAGAAATTGTGTATTAGTGATTCAAAATTCTTTGTCTTGGGGGGCGTCTGGGTGGCTCAGTCAGTTAAGCATTTGATTTTGGCTCAGGTCATGATTTCATGGTTGGTGAGTTCGAGCCCCACATCAGACTGTGTGCTGACAGCTGGGACCTGGAGCCTGCTTCAGATTCTGTCTCTCTCTCTCTCTGCCCCTCCCCCACTTATGCTCTGTCTCTCTCTCTCTCAAAAATAAATAAACATTTAAAAAATAATAATAAGATTCTTTTTTTTAAAGAAGGTCCTTCAAATATGTATAAGCCCCAGGATCCCACAAAATCTGGATCTGGGGTCTTTCTCTAGGTCAGCTCTTCATTTGGAATAAGGAAAACAAGGGAAGGTATGTTGAGTTGAAAAGACTTGCAAAACTGAGAAAAACATTATAGGCTCTCAGCCTAGAAGGGATCCTGAAAGTTATCTAAACCATCACCCCTTGTGGAAGAGCTGCCCCAAATAATCAGGCCTGCTTAATTTTTAAAGCTCACCAGAATAGGATTCTGTAACCTGCCCCAGTCACCCAGTCTAGAATCCCAGAATGTCCCTTTTCCCAAGGTCAGGAGTTTGAGTGACTGATGTGATCCTTGCCTCTCACAAGAATTGATCACTAGAGGATTGGATATATATAACTGCATCTATAGACCAGCATTAAGTTAGCATGCTAGATTATAAATATTATTTTCACATACATAACATATGTTACTTTGCATAGCTGTTATTCAAAAAATAACTTAACCTTCTTGGTCTTTTCATCTCTGTCCAGGAAGGGTGTAAATAGAGGTGTGGGAGCTGCTGGCTGTCTGGGAGCAAGGTGGGGACCGGGAGAAATTTTGAACTGGCTTTGCCAGAGAAATATCCATAACACTCAATGCTTACAGGTATTACTGTCTCCAGGGCAGAGCTGCTGAGTCTCATTTTGTCCCAGCTTGTAGCCAAGAACCTTTTCCTCCTCTACCTTCAGGGTGTCCTGGATCTAATCTTCCAAAGGGAACTTGCCTGGGGACTGTCCTTAAACCACATGTTAGGGGGATGAGATCTGTCTTGGTCCAGCCAGACCTTCCTGGGGCTAAGCCCCTTCTGGGGTGGGAAGGGTAGGAAGACTGGAATTTTTAGATTCATAGAATATCAGAGCTGGGAGAGGCCTAAAGATCATCTTATCTAACTCTTTGTGTTACAGAGGCCTCAATTAAGGCTCAAGGAGGGTAAACAGCTCCCTCAAGGTCACAGGGTAGGTGACAGCAAGTTTCCAGAGTCTTAGGTCTGGGCTCATACAACATAGGGCTGTTCTCTTCTTGTCTGAAGCACCTGTCAGTAACAGGTTTCCATAAACTCCTGGTGAGCCTAGGTCAGTTCTCTGGTTCAGACGGTGGAGTTTGGGCAGCCTCAGCCCCTTAACCCACCCTCAGACAACCCCTCCACCCGTACCCTTGCTTAATGAGGACAGAACCTTTAGACCTACTGGGAGCAGCGATTTTCCTCCTGGGACAGGCTAACCCCTCCTGTGACCCCTGGCTCTCCTTTGGCGGAGTTCCAGTCCCGGAAACTGGCTTAGTTTCCTGTCCCCCACCAGCAGAAATGGATTGATTCTTGGAGCTCAGGGCCTCCGCCTAAGGGCCTTCTCTTTGTCTAGGGTCTCCAGGCAGAGCGCAGGTCCAGAGAATCTCCACCAGCCCCCACCTCCACCGCTCCCCAGCTTGCAGACAGCTGTGGCCCTCGGAGACCCTCGTGACTGCCATTTAGTGGGAAATGGCCCGAGACAGAAGCATGTGGAAAGCAAATGGCGATTAGTGCGAGACTGAGGATAGCAGGAAAGACCTTTCCCGGCGGGAGCCTCGTCCCGTCACCTGTGGCTGGCGGCGGGGGGACTGCGGCATGCTGCTGACCCCTGGTGGCCACTTGCGGTACCACAAATGCCTCCAAGATCTACGAGCACCGTTTGGTTCCCTTATCCTCTGCTGTCGCCTCCTGTCACTGCTGGGAGTAACCATATAATAAGTTACAGTAGTAATACTTTCTGATTGTAAAACATGCTTATGGTAGCAAATTTGTAAACTTTAAAAAGTATAGATGAAACAAAAATCACCCATACTTCCACTACTGTTACTATTTTGGTCCATTTCCTACCCACAGTAAATAGTCCTCAGGATCTCATTCCAGCACCATCTCCCCGCCCTACCCCCCTCCCTGCTTCTGCCTTATTACCTGCCACTACCTCACTCATATGCTTTGCTTTTGCTGCCTCAGCTCCCCTCCCAGGTAGAAAGGCCTGTTCTTGACTTTGGGACGTCCTACTCTGTTGCTCTGTACAAATTTAGAGTACATAGTACAAGATGAGGGAATAGTGCCATAATAATTTTTAAATTTTATTATATTTAAAATAAAAAATTTTGAATACGTATGCAATATCATTTCAAAATTTAAAAAAATGTGAAAAGGATAGATTGGAAAGTCTTAAGCCTGTCCCAACTTCACCCCATCCTCCTTCCCACCACACCCATTTTTCCCACCATACGTATTAGTTTCTCATGCTTCTTTATGCAAAATAAACAAATGCAAATATGAATATTCTGTTTCCTCTTTTCTGATACAAAAGGCAGCATATTATGCACACTGTTCTCGGCTTTGCTCTTTGTATTTAACAATATGCCCTGGGGATTTTTCCATTTTGGGTCAGGGAATACTTCCTTTTTCTAACTCAGTGTTTCATTGTGGGAACATGCCATAGTTCAATTAACAAAGCCCCTACAAGTTGCATCTGGATTGCTTTCAAATATCTCTTATTATAAATACTGCTGCAATAGAATAAGTACCTACTTTGTTCAGTGAATGAAGAAAAGGCCAAGTAACAAGAGCCTTGTGAGCATTTCCCTGGGTTCATAGACTTGTGTCTCCCCCTGCCCCCCCCCCCCCCCCCCACTGCCATTCTTTCATGACAGCAGCTCAGGTGAGGCCTAGAGAAGGTGCTAAATCATCATCCCTGCACTGGTTGGTGGGAAGCAGGGTCTTGGTTTATAGGTCATAGGCCTGGGCCAGGCAGGTTAGAAGTAGAAATGGAACAAAGAAAAATATGCAAATGAGATTTTTAAGGAAAAATGAGGCATCAGTTTTCTTTTCTTTTTTTTAAGTTTATTTATTTATTTTGAGAGAGACAGAGAGAATGCAAGCAAGTGAGAGGCAGAGAGAGAAACCTAAGCAGGTTCTGTGCTGTCAGCACAGAGCCCGGCATGGGGCTAGAACCCTGAAACCATGAGATCATGACCTGAGCTGAAATCAAGAGTCAGATGCTCAACCGACTGAGCCACCAGGCACCCTTCAGTTTTCTTTTCTATCAGACACAATTTTCTGTAGTACATACGGGGCTCTTGCATCACTGTCTGCTCTGGAAAGGGGTGGAAGGCCAAGGGATCAATGCCTTAGTTGGTGAGCTCTGGTAAACGCTTATTTATTTATTTATTTATTTAGAGAGAAAGCACAGGTGGGGGAGGGGCAAAGAGAAAGGAGACAATGAGAATCCCAGGCAGGTGCTACTCCTGACTCGGGTGCAAGATCATTATGTGAGCCGAAGTTGGATGCTTAACCGACTGAGCCATCTAGGTACCCGGAAAAGGCCTTTTCCCGAACCTCCTCCTTCACTTGCTTCAACCATGTCCTGATGCTTGGAGCTCATCTAAGTTCCCAGACGTCTTTCAGAAAAGCCCTGCTCTTCTTTAGCCCTGAATAACTCATCTAAGGCCAAGTGCAACAAAGGAGAATAGGGGTGCCCGGGTAGCTCAGTCGGTTGAGCGTCTGACTTCAGCTCAAGTCATGATCTCGCAGTTTGTGGGTTTGAGCCCCACATTGGGCTCTGTGCTGACAGCTCAGAGCCTGGACCCTGTTTCAGATTCTGTGTCTCCCTCTGTCTGCCCCTTCCCCACTCATGCTCTGTCTCTCTCTGTGTCTCAAAAGTGAATAAATGTTTAAAAAAAAAAAAAAGCAGAATAGAGTGATGGAGAACAGAACCTCTTCCCAAAGAGGGAAGTGGACTGGGCTGTGCACTCTGCTCTGGATTGATTCCCATCTAGGTGATTGCGCAGACCTGCCTGGACATAGGAGTCGTTTGAAAAGACCAATACAGGAGAGAGAACAGAGTGCTGGGCCTGGAGGTCTGAGCTCTAGCTCATGTGAGTGTGTGTGTGCATTGACCCTTGTCAAACCTGCTCACGGCCTCTAAAGTCAAAGAGCTCATTTTTGTCACTACAGGTGCTGGGCTGAGTGTTTTCTTTATTTTTTTTTTAAAAATTATTGTCAAGTTAGCTAACATACAGTGTAGTCTACGTTTCAGGAATATATTCTCATGATTCATCACTTACATACAACACCCAGTGGTTATCCCAACAAGTGCCCTCCTCTATCCCATCACCCATTTCCCCCACCCCCATCAACCCTCAGTTTGTTCTCTGTATTTAAGAGTCTCTTATGGCTTGCCTCCCTCTCTATACCTTATTTTCCCTTCCCTCTCCCCATTGTCTTTCTGTTAAGTTTCTCAAATTCCACATATGAGTGAAATCTTATGATATCTGTCTTTCTCTGACTGACTTATTTTGCTTAGGATAATACCCTTCAGTTCCATCCAGGTTGCTGCAAATGGCGAGATTTCATTCTTTTTCATCACTGACTAGTATTCCATTGTGTATATATACCACATCTTCTTTATCCATTCATCATTCGATGGACATTTGGGCTATTTCCATTCTTTGGCTATTGTTGATAGCACTGCTATAAACACTGGGGTACATGTGCCCCTATGAATCAACACTCCTGTATTATTTGGATAAATTCCTAGTAGTGCTATTGCTGAGTTGTAGGGTAGCTTTATTTTTAGCTTTTTGAGGAATCTCCACACTGTTTTCCAGAGCAGTTGCACCAGTTTGCATTTCCACCAACAGTGCAAGAGGGTTCCCATTTCTCCACATCCTTGCCAGCATCTGTTGTTTCCTGAGTTGTTAATTTTAGCCACTCTGACCAGCGTGAGGTGGTATCTCATTGTGGTTTTGATTTGTATTTCCCTGATGATGAGTGATGTTGAGCATCTTTTCATGTGTCTGTTGGCCATCTGGATGTCTTCTTTGGATAAGTGTCTATTCATGTCTTCTGCCCATTTCTTCACTTGATTGTTTGTTTTTTGGGGTGTTGAGTTTAGTAAGTTCTTTATAGATTTTTGATACTAACCCTTTATGTTATATGCCATTTGCAAATATTTTCTCCCATTCTGGAGCTGTGTGTTTCTTAGAGACCTTTCTGGCTTTGACATTCTGTTCTCCTATGCTCTTAAGGAAGAATTAACACTGTAGGAAGAAACCATGTTCTATAGGAAGGCCAATAGGAACAGTGCATGGGGGAAGGAGATATCATCCTTTTGGGAAAAAAAAATCAAACCCTGAGTTAATCTTGGAAGGAAACCTGGTGAGGACAAGTTGGGTAACCATACAGCCTGGTGATCTGAGATGAGGACCAACTCCTTCTCTTATGCTCTGCTTCAGGAGTAATATGGCAAAGACTGATGTTGTCTCATGGTATATGTTACCCCTGTATCCTTAGAAATAGAGACTTATGATTTTCAGTTGGACACATGGCTGCCTGAAATGAAGATTACCATTCCCAGCCTCCTTTGCAGCTGTATGTGGCCATGTGACTAAGTTCTGATCAATGGTCTGTGAGTAGAAGTGTGTATATAACTTGTGGGAGGAGTCCTTAAAGGGACCAACTGTCTTCTATCTCTTCTACCTTCTCGCTAGCTGAAATGTTGATGTGATGATTAGAGCCCAGGCAGCCATATTAAGCCATGAGATTAAAGCTAGATGTTGAGGTGTATGCTGAAAAACCAATGGAAGAAGTCTGGATTCTAACACCTGTGTATCACTCTGCCAGCCTTGGATTGACTACTTCTAGCCTTTATTTACATGAGAGACAAAGAAATGTTTCTTATGTTGAAGCTATTGCCACTTCGGATTTTATGTTTCTCATAGCTAAACTCAATCCTAATTATACCAAATATAGTACCTGGAAGTTGAGTGCAGCATGTAAAATAACCTAAAATATGGGGCTTTTGTTCTGTGGAAGCAGAGAAACAGTAGAGGCGTTATAAATCACTGGCTAGTAGAAAGCTAGTAGCATGACTCAATATAGATCTATTCAACCTGTTGTCTGTTTTCCCTGGAAGACAGATCATGCACCAGTCAAGGCTATACATAACATTATACAGAGAGGAAAGAAAAATTCACAATATTGGTATTTGCTGGCTTCTTCTTGCCACTTTCAGGAAGGTCAACTCTAGACAAGGGTGGACACTTGGTAAGCAGAGACAGATGGGAATGAGAATACTGCTTTGCTCAGGAAGGTGCTTTCTTCAGGAGACCAGTATCTAAGTTGGTGATGTCAGGTTGAACAGGCCAGCTGCTTCCATATCTCAAACTGCTTCCAGCCTCAGCAGGATAAGACGAGTGCCTCCTCATTCAAAAGTAGAGGGGCGCCTGGGTGGCGCAGTCGGTTAAGCGTCCGACTTCAGCCAGGTCACGATCTCGCGGTCCGGGAGTTCGAGCCCCGCGTCGGGCTCTGGGCTGATGGCTCAGAGCCTGGAGCCTGTTTCCGATTCTGTGTCTCCCTCTCTCTCTGCCCCTCGCCCGTTCATGCTCTGTCTCTCTCTGTCCCAAAAATAAATAAACGTTAAAAAAAAAAAAAAAAAAGTAGAGAGACTGCAGCAGACATGGACAGAGAGGACTGAGATTTTCAGTCCTCTGCCCAAGCCCTTTCTGCTCAAGGCCTACATTTCCTCCAGCCTCATGGAGGCTGCCATTAACTTGACATAGAAGGGACTGTCAAAGCTCAAAATCCAACTGGTAGAAGACCAGAGTCTTCAGGCTTAAAAAGTATAACTAGGCATGATCTTTGCCATGGTGTTACTCTCAGTGGAATGAACTGGACGCTTACTAACTTTTTGAGTTAATTGTATTTCCCCAAAACTATAAGCCACATATATTTGGAAATAAAAATAAATATACTATATATATGTATATACATACATACATACATACATACATATGTATGTATTTGTGTGTCCCCCAATTCTTATACAAAGTGTAGCCTAATATGTATACTTGACTTTTTTTTAACTTTATACTATATACTCAGGATTAATCCATAATCTGCAGAGTGATGTCACTCATTTCTTGGTTTGACTACACAGTGCTCCATTGTGGAGATGTCCTGTGGTATATTCAACCAATCCCCCATGGTGGATACTTAAGTTGTTTCTTTTTTCTTTTTTCTTAATTGCAAGTAATGCCACAATGAAAAAGTCATGAATAAATTAATTTGTATTTCTACAAGTTTGGGAAAGAGTCTCAAAATGGGATTGATGGGTCAAGGAGAAAATGCATATGTAATTTTGTTAGATATTGAGAAATTTCCCTCCCTAGGGGTTGTAGAATCCAGCAGTAAATGAGAATGCCTGTTTCCACATGGTATTGCCAACAGAGTATGTTATCAAACTTCTTGATTTTTTACAATCTGATAATAAGAAATGGTATCTCAGTAAAATATTAGATTGAATTTCTCTTATGAATGAAATGAACTTTTCATATGTTTAAAGTCCGTTTTCATTTCTTCTTCTGTAACTTGTTTGTCTATATTTTGCCCATGTTTCTGTAGGGCTTGGTTTTTGGTATTTTCCTTTTGCTTTTCAGGAGTATTATATAGTAGGGATATTCAATCTTGAGCTGTGATATCAAGTGAAATCATTTTTTCCCCACCTTTTCATTTGTCTTTTGACTTAACAGGTAGGGTTGTTTTGTTTTGTTTGCCATGCAAAAGATTTTTAATGGTATGTAACTGAATGTATCAATCCTTTGAAAAAATTGCCTCTGAATTTTGGTTCATGAGGTTTCCCTACTCCCAGGTTATAAAAAAATGAACAGAGGGGCACCTGGCTGGCTCAATAGGTAGAGTATGTGATTCTTGATCTCAGGGTAATGAGTTTGAGTCTCACCTTGGGCACCTTCTTAAAAAAAGAAAAAGTTTAAAGAAATGGCATAAAGATTCTTAAAAAAAAAGTTTAAAGAAATGAACACATCTTCCCTATATACAAATCAGGGTGATGCCAATTGGCAATGAGATATGATTACATAGAGAATCTAAGCATCTCCACTGCTAGGAAGGGGTGTGGGATTAAAAAGAGGGAACCAGAGGTTGAGTATGAGAAACTCAGCTTCTGCTCATGGGGCCTCTTCAGAATTGTGAAGCCCAGCATTCAGGAAATGGGAATTCTGGTACTCCTGCTACTCTGTCTAACTCAGAGGGTTAGAGGAATGTCTACCCCAGTGGTTCTCAACAGGGGCAATGGTGCCCCCACATTTTGGCCATGTGTGGTAACATTTTTGGTTGTTCCAGCTTGGGAGGCAGGGTGGGATGGGGTGCTATTGACAGAAATGCTGCTAAGCATCCTACAGTGGACAACATGGCCACCCACAAGACTTATCCTGCTCAAAATGTCAGTAGTGCCGAGGTTGAGAAATCCTGACTCTACACTTCAGACCCTGGCATCAGAGCTCGCAAGCAAAGCAAAGCTAGGGGAGGGCTAGGATGGTTGTGCACATGGTTCTTTCTTTCCATTCCCGTGGGACTGCAACCCTGTCTTCCATTTATGAATGCTCCATCACTAGCTGCTCGCTGTTGCTGTCCAGGTTCTGCAGGGAGGTAGATAATGGTTCTGATTTCTTGGTGATGACTGAAGGTCAGTTCAGCCACACCTCTGGATCTGTCTGCCTGTGATCCCTACCCCCCCCCTCCTTATTTTTTTTGTTTCTTGAAATTTATTTGGAGAAAAAACTAGGTTTGACCTGTAGAACATTCCCAGTCTGGAACTTGCTCATTGCATTCCTACAGTATTCTTTTCTTTTTTTTTAATTCCAATATAATTAACACACAGTGTTATATTAGTTTCAGGTTTACAGTATAGTGATTCAATAATTCTATACATTATTCAGTGCTCATGATGATAAAGTGTGTTCCTAATCCCCTTCACTTGTTTCACCCATTCCCCCACCTACCTCCCCTCTGGTAACCACCAGTTTGTTCTCTATAGTTAAGAGTCTAGGGGCACCTGGGTGGCTCAGATGGTTGAGCATCCAACTCTTGGTTTTGGCTCAGGTCATGATCCCAGCATCATGGGGTCAAGACCCATGACCAGCTTCACACTGAGCATGCTTGAGATTCTTTTTCTCTCCCTCTCCCCCACTTGCAAGCACTCTCTCTCTCTCTCTAAAATACATGAAAAAAAATTAAGAGTCTGTTTTTTGTCTCTTTTTTCTTTGTTCACTAGTTTTGCTCCTTAAATTCCACATATGAGTGAAATCATATGGTATTTGTCTTGGTATTATTTCACTTAATATTATACTCTCTAGCTCCATTGGTGTTGAAAGTGGCAAGATTTCATTCTTTTTTCCCCAATGTTTATTTATTTTTGAGAGAAAGAGATAGAGAGAGAGAGGGAAGGACAGAGAGAGGGAGACAGAGGATCTGAAGCAGGGTCCATGCTGTCAGCAGAGAGCTTAAGGCGGGGCTCAAACTCATGAATGGTGAGATCATGACCTGAGCCGAAGTCAGATGCTCAACTGACTGAGAAAACCAGGCACCCCTCTTTATTTATTTATTTGTTTGTTTATTTATTTATTTATTTAGAGAGCACATGTGAGCAGGGGAGGGACAGAGAGAGAGGGGAGGGACAGAGAGAATCCCAAGCAGGCTCCACTATATCAGCTCAGAGCCTGATGTGGGGCTCAATCCCACAACCCTGGGATCATGACCTGAACTGAAATCAAGAGCTGGAAGCTCAACCTATTAAGCCACCCAGGCATCCCTGTACCACTTCTTTATCTGTTTATCTATCGATGGACACTTGGGCCGCTTCCATAACTTGGCTATTGTAAATAATGCTGAAATAAACATGGGTGCACATATCTTTTCAAACTAGTGTTTGCATATTCTTTGGGTAAATACTAAGTAGTGGAATTAATGGATCATATGGTAATTATATTTTTAATTTTTCGAGGCACCCTCATACTGGTTTCCACAGAGGTTGTACCGGTTTGCATTCCCACTGGCAGTGCACAGGGGTTCCTTTTCCTCCACTCCTCACCAGCACCTCTTTCTTGTGTTTCTGATGCTTTCTTCTGCTTCCTCTGGTCTACTGTTTATTCCCTCTAGTGTATTTTTAATTTCAGTTATTGAGTTCTTCATCTCTGATTGGTTATTTATGTTTTCTATCTCTTTGTTAAAGGTCTCACTGAAGTTCTTTCCTCAAGTCTAGTGAGTGTCTTTATGACCATTACTTTAAATTCTCTATCAGGCATATTACTTACCTCTGTTTCGTTTTGTTCTGTTGCTGTGATTTTGTCCTGTTCTTTCCTTTGGGGCATATTACTCTGTTTCCTCATTTTGTGTAACTCTGTCATTTCTTTTTTTTTTTTTTTTTTTTAATTTTTTTTTCAACATTTATTTATTTTTGCGACAGAGAGAGACAGAGCATGAACGGGGGAGGGGCAGAGAGAGAGGGAGACACAGAATCAGAAACAGGCTCCAGGCTCTGAGCCATCAGCCCAGAGCCTGACGCGGGGCTTGAACTCACGGACCGCAAGATCGTGACCTGGCTGAAGTCGGACGCTTAACCGACTGCGCCACCCAGGCGCCCCTTGTAACTCTGTCATTTCTATGTGTTAGGAAAGTCAGCTATGTCTCCTACTCTTGAAAGTAGTGGCCTTGTGAAGAAGAGGTCCTATAGTGCTCTGCAGTGCAGTGTCCCCCGTTCACTAGAACCTGGTGCTTTAGGGCTGTGTTGTGGGTATGTTCTCCTATGTGTGTTGTGTGTGCCCTGCTGTTGTGGCTAAGCCACTTTTGCTATCAGTCTAGTCAACTGCATTGCCTGTTGTGAGTAGGGTTTAGTCCCTGTGTTGTTAGTGGGCCAGTCTGGGACCACTTCGGGTTTGAGTTGAGTCACACTAGGTGTTTTCCAGAGCTTCTGGGTGTTCTCCCTGTGTTGTCCTCTGAGAAACTTTCCATGGTGGACATGGCCTGCAGTCAGACCAGATGTTTTCCCCCATTCCACTGCTGGGGCTGCAGTTAAACTGGTGTGTGTCATTTTCTTCCCCTCTCCCTGGGGTAGTAGTCATTTTGAGGGTGGTGCTGGCTCCTTTTGGGGCTGCTCACACACTGCCAGGCTTGTGGTACAGGTTTGGACGGACTCTTACCAAGGGCATGTTGGAGGAGACAGTTCCATAGGAGAATGCAGGGATGGGCCACATGGTGCCAGCAAGGTCCTAGCCAACCATCTGCCAGGGGGAACCTGTAGCCACTGGGGAAAATTCCTGCCGAGGCCAGGTTGGAGGAGTGGGTCTACAGAAGAGCACAGGGGCAGGGCATACAGTTAGCAAGTTAAGTGGAGAATGTTGCCACTGCACCAGTTCCTGTGGGTGTCTGTGCCTCTTGGCTGAGGTGGGGGAAAGAAATGGTTCCGGCTAGCTCTTTTGTTCTTGGAAAGGTCTCCCAGTGATCCCTGCTCCTCCATCACACACTCTGAGATTAGTAAATATAACTTCCCATATACTCCAGGCATTTTTCAAACTACTGATTCTATGCTGTATCTCAATGGGGCTGTTCGTTATGCTGTCTCTTAAGGGTGGAGACTCTACCCTCTTGGCTCTCCCGAGCTGAGCCAACTCATTTTTAAAGTTCAGGTGTTAAGCCCTCCTGATTGTTGGGCCCCTCTAGTTTTGAAAGCCAAATGTTTTGGAGATTCATCTTCCTTGTGCAGGTCTCCCCATGCCTGTGGTGCCCAGTTGGGGATCTGCCACTCTCTCTTCTCTGTGCCTGTTGTGTCCCTCTCAAATGCAGACAGTCCCTGGGTCCAATTAGCTCCTGACCACATTTCCACCCTTCTTACCCTCTTCGATATGGCTTCTTTATATTTAGCTCTGGCATACTTTGGTTGTTTTCTGGGCTATTTATACTGATGTGGGTGTTACCAAGTGGTGTCCATGGAAGGAAATGAGCCCAAGAGTATTCTTTAACATGTTCCTCTGGCCTGCATATTTCCTGTAAATTGACAATTGGACTTAGAATTTTTTTTAAGTTATCTCTATACCCAATGTAGTACTCGAATTCACTACCTCGAGATCAAGAGTCATGTGCTTCACTGACTGAGCCAGCCAGGAACCCCAGACACTTTGAGTGTTGATAAGACATAGGTGTGATTCTTCCCATAGGGCTGTTTCATAGACAGTGCCCCTAGGTCTTTGCATTTCAGTGAAGAGCAGCCAGTCTAGGCATTCTGTGACTTGTGCAGGGCTGGAGATGCAGGGGCAGCAACCAGGTGAGGATCACACCGAGTCGGGGCTTGGAGAGGGGCAGCTCCTCCATTTGCTCAGCTACTCAAGAGCCTGGGCTTTGGAGGGCAGTCAGACTCCTCCCGGCCCCATTCACCCTGAATCCCTAGCCCTCCTTGTGAGGGCTTGGAGCTCACAGGAATGGAACACCTGTGTGCTAGTCAGTCAGGATGGAGCTTGCAGGATGCGGCCCTGTGGGTTCTCCTCAGAGGCTCCCTGAGGGCCAGTGGCAGAAGAGTGTGAGGGCTGAGCTGCAGTGGGTAAATGTTCCCCTTAGGGCTCCTCAAAGGAGGGAATGAACAATGAACTAACTATATTTGGAGCGGCCTGGTGCTGCCCTGACCCAGAAGTACAGGGAAGCCTGGGGATCCAGTCCAGGGAAGGTCTGAGGAGCTGAAAATGCCTAAGAAGGGCTGGTCTGGGTACAGTGGTTTTACAATTAATTGATCACAGCCAGTTACAAATCTCTTTGTTCCTTCTCTACTTCCACTGCTTTACTTGACTAGTCTAAAAATTAAAAAAACAAAAAAAGACAAAAAGAGCTCAGGAAGGGCAGGTAGCAGGAAGTCAGAGGAAGGGCCACAGGCTTTGAGCAGGGGGTGGTAGACCCCTGGGGCTACTGAGAATCCAGCCCAAGGGTTCACTTGGAATCACATGCTTCCAAGATGTTTAGGATTCTCCGTTCTGTTGTTTTTTTCCTCCTCCTTCACTCTTCTGTGTGTAGGATTTTTAGCATTTTTCTTGATCAGTCTTGTCTCTTGCTTTTCTCTCTACTCTTCCTCTCCAGTTTCCCCCTTCTTTCGTTTACCCCTCTCCTTTCCATTTAATTGCCATCCCCACCTCAGAAATCAGCTTGCATTTCACATGGAAATGTTGGACAGAGCACAGGTGTGGCAGGGGGAACAAGGTTGGTGTGCCAAGCTGAGCTGCCCGCTTATATCCTGAGTCTCTGAGGAGCCCTCTCCTCACAGCCTGCTCTTGGAGCACGACCCGGCTTGGTATTCAGGACAGCTTACACACACTCTGGGTCAACAAGCTTCTCCGGCTGAAGTGCCCTGGAGCAGGTGGTGAGTGACAGGGAGAGAACAGGAAAGGGAACAGAGCACATGGCAAAGGCATGAAACACTGGCAGTGCTGGGGACAAGGAGCATCTGAGCAGGAGCATGGGGCTGTGAGGAGAACCCATCAGTGTGGACTGATGGCTCCGTGAGTTCTTCATTTTCTTCTACAGATGGGACAAAGTGTCAGAAAGTCACCCCTCCACCCTCTCTGCAGCCAGGGGTAAGGAGGGCAAAGGTCTGGAGGAGTGCACTCAAGGATAAAGTACTTTAGCCTGGGGGGTTTCAAGTTTTTCTTTAATTTGTTTATTTATATTAATGTTTATTTATTTTTGAGAGAGAGCGCACAAGCAGGGAAGGGGCAGAGAGAGAGGGGGACAGAGGATCTGAAACAGGCTCTGCACTGACAGCAGTGAGCCCAGTGTGGGGCTTGAACTTACAAAGCATGAGATCATTACTGAGCCGAAGTACGATGCTTAACTGACTGAGCCACACAGGTGCCCCTAAAGTTTTTCTTTTTTCTTTTTTTAAATTTTTTTCAATGTTTATTTATTTTTGAGAGAAAGAGACAGAGTGTGAGTGGGAAAGGGGCAGAGAGAGAGGGAGACATAGAATCCAAAGCAGGCTCCAGGCTCTGAGCTGTCAGCACAGAGCCTGACACGGGGCTCGAACCCACAACCCGTGAGATCATGGCTTGAGCTGAAGTCGGGCACTCAACGGACTGAGCCACCCAGGTGCCCTGCCCCTGAAGTTTTTCTGTAAATATCACCTGGCTACAAATTAGGGTCACATAATTCATCTGAGACTGGGTCACCAGGTTGGTGCCAGGAAAGCTCATACAGGTCCTGAGCCACTGAAGCACCTCCCTTTATTCTCTTTTTATGTGGAAAAGGACACCCCTATTTTCAACCAGGTACAAGGCTACATTTTCCAACTTTCTTTGACACTAGGTGTGGCCATGTGATTAAGTTTTGGCCAGTGAGGTATAAGCAGATGTGGCACACCTGGGAGGTATTGTGAGTTCCGTTCCAAACCACTGAAACAAAGTGAATATCACAATAAAGCAAGTCAAGTAAATTTTTTGGTTTCCAGTGCATTTAAAGTTAGGTTTATACTATACTGTAGTCTACTAACTGTGCAGTAGCACCATGTCTAAAGAAAAACCCCTGATATACCATAATTTAAAAAATACTTTATTGCTAAAAATGCTCACTATCATCTGAGGTTTCAGCAAGTCATAATCACTTATCACAGATCACCATAACAATATAATAATATGAAAAATTTTGAAACATTGCAAGAATTACCAAAATGTGACGCAGAGACATGATGTGAGCAAACGCTGTTGTAAAAATGGCACTGATAGACTTGCTCAAAGCAGGGTGGCCACAAAACTTCAGTCTGCAGAAAATGCATTATCTGGGGGCACCTGGGTGGCTCAGGTGGTTGTGTCTGACTCTTGATATTGGCTCAGGTTGTGATCTTGCAGTCGTGGGATCAAGTGTTGCATCAGGCTCTGTGCTGTCAGCACAGAGCTTGGGATCCTCTCTCTCTCTCTGCCCCTTCCTCGTTTATGCTCTTTCTCTCTCAAAATAAATAAATAGACACTTCTCTAAAGAAGACATCCGGATGGCCAACAGGCACATGAAAAGATGTTCAGCGTCGCTCCTTATCAGGGAAATACAAATCAAAACCACACTCAGGTATCACCTCACGCCAGTCAGAGTGGCCAAAATGAACAAATCCGGAGACTATAGATGCTGGAGAGGATGTGGAGAAACGGGAACCCTCTTGCACTGTTGGTGGGAATGCAAATTGGTGCAGCCGCTCTGGAAAGCAGTGTGGAGGTTCCTCAGAAAATTAAAAATAGACCTACCCTATGACCCAGCAATAGCACTGCTAGGAATTTATCCAAGGGATACAGGAGCACTGATGCATAGGGCCACGTGTACCCCAATGTTCATAGCAGCACTCTCAACAATAGCCAAATTATGGAAAGAGCCTAAATGTCCATCAACTGATGAATGGATAAAGAAATTGTGGTTTATATACACAATGGAATATTACGTGGCAATGAGAAAAAATGAAATATGGCCTTTCGTAGCAACGTGGATGGAACTGGAGAGTGTGATGCTAAGTGAAATAAGCCATACAGAGAAAGACAGATACCATATGGTTTCACTCTTATGTGGATCCTGAGAAACTTCACAGGAACCCATGGGGGAGGGGAAGGAAAAAAAAAAAAAGAGGTTAGAATGGGAGAGAGCCAAAGCATAAGAGACTTAAAAACTGAGAACAAACTGAGGGTTGATGGGGGGTGGGAGGGAGGAGAGGGTGGGTGATGGGTATTGAGGAGGGCACCTTTTGGGATGAGCACTGGGTGTTGTTTGGAAACCAATTTGTCAATAAATTTCATAAAAAAAAAAATAATAAAAAATAAAAAAAAAAACAAAAAAAAAACAACAAAATAAATAAATAAACATTTTATAAAATGTATTATCTGTGAAGTGCAGTAGAATGAGGTATACCTATGTAAGACTTCTGGAAATTGTACCTGTAGGGAGATGGCATACCCTTTTTTGTCTCTTTTTTCCTGATGCCTGGAATATGAACATAATATCTGGGTTTGAGCAGTTATCTTGGACCATGAAGTGGAAGCTGTGCAGTGAAGACAGTAAAGGAGCAAAACAGGAGCCTGGGTAGCTAATCAGTTGATGGAGTCACAATACCAAGCCTCACTGTTCTTTCCCAACTTAGTTTCTATGAAAGAAACAAATTTCTACTTTATTTAAGCCCTACTCTTTGGAGGTTTCTGTTACTTATAGCCAATCCTAGTCCTAACTAACACAAAGTATGTGCGTAGATATGAGCAGGCTTATGCACTCAGGTGTACATACAAATATATGTGAGCAAGTTTATAGGGACAGCAGGAGTATGGGTATTCATTCATTTGCCTACTAATATTAATTGAGCACCCATCAAGTGCAAGTTACCACAATATGACCTATGAGGAAGACAAAGGTGAATCAGAGAGGCACCTTGCTCTCAAGGATTTTTCTTAATCGTTTCTGGCTTATGAACTCCTAGAGAATATAAGGAAGACTTACCAATATTTAAACACACACGCACATACACAAATACCCAGAGAGTATTAATTACAATAGCCATATCGGAACCTCCCAGATATACGTGTTCTGTCACCTTTCCTGAAACAAACCAGGTTACTTCTGATTCCTGCCAGGGATGGCTCAAGTTTCATGGAGTTCAGTGCACAGGTGGGGAAGATAGAAAGCAAAGCAGATCCAGATACAGAACACAGTGACCCAGGTTGCAAAACCTCTGGAGATGGAATAGCAGTGATTATGATATAATTGTGATCATCAAGTGTATTAGTTACCTCTTGCTGTGCAATAAATTACCCCCAAACTTACTGGCTTAAACAACAAACACTTATTATTTCCTAGTTTTTGAGGGTTAGAAATTCAAGAGTGACTTGGCTGGGTAGTTTTGTCTTACAGTTGTTCATGAGGTTTTGGCCAAGATGTCCATGAGGGTTGGAGGACCTGCCTGAAAGATGGCTTTCTTCACATGACTATTGGTGGGAGGGCTTCAGGTTTTTATCCTGTGGGCCTTTCCAGAGAGTTGGCTTGAGTGTCTTTAAGTGTATTTGAATGTCTTTAAGTGTATTTGACTTCCTTAGAATGAATGAGCCAAACAAGAACAAGGTAGAAAAGCCACAGTATCTTTTAGGGCCTAGCCTTGGCAATCACAGTGTTACTTCACAGTGTTACTTCTACTTCATTTTAAAAATTTATTTATTTATTAATTACTTATATTTATGCATGCTTCATTTTATTTATTAAATATGCATTAAGTCCGGGGCACCTGGGTGGCTCAGTCAGCTAAGTGTCCGACTTCAGCTCAGGTCATGATCTCACACTTCCTGAGTTTGAGCCCCGAGTAGGGCTCTGTGCTGTCAGTTCAGAGCCTGGAGCCTGCTTCGGATTCTGTGTCTTCCTCTCTCTTCTCCTCCTCCACTCATGCTCTGTCTCTAACAAAAAATGAATAAACGTTAAAAAAAATTTAAAAAAATATGCATTAAGTCCAGCCCATACTCAATAGGAGGGGAATAAACACCTTTTTAGAAGAGGATTGTCAAATAAATTGTGGACATATTTTAAAATCATTACACCAAGAAATCTTGTACCTGCTAAAGCAGTTTCTAGGTAGTTTGATAGCAGTAAGAGATTAGGAACATTTCAGTCTTGGAAAGCCACATACCCTGGCAGAGTTTATGAGTTGGGCTATGATAGGTTTAGTTAATGTGAATCAGTCTGCCAGATCCTGCTCAGTTGCACCTGAACTGACAAAATTAAGATCTTGGCCTTCAAAGTTGAAGATCAGAGGATATTGCCAACTAATCTCTGAGTTAGCACAGTCTCTGTCCATCCCTGACGTCCCCCTTGTTTCCTCTTACCTAATGCTAAATATATTGTGGACTCAGCCATTCTTGGTGTAACTATACCCAGGGGACAGATCAAAGGTCTAAAAGGGGGCATCTTACACATTTCAAATGGTACAAACACCCGTGCTCAAAAGCAAAGGTGTTCGCTTAGTTATCTGACCCTCTTTTGGTACAGTTATTTTCTCCCTTGTATTCTAGTCCTGATTCAACCTCCCTACAAAGTGTAAATTTGCAGGATTATTTATGCATATAGTCTCCCCAGGAATTAGCACACAGCCGGGCAGGAAGGAGGACCATAGCGAATATTTACTGAAAGACTACAAGAATGAATAATTGGTATCCTACAAGAATTCCTTGATTGGTGTTCCGGGAACTTGAACATCAAAAGAAAACTTCGCCTCTCCCTCCCCCTTGCAAATAAGGATTGATTCCCTCCACACAGTTTCTTTTCTCTCATAAAGTCACCGAAGGTTGAGGGAGCTGGGACTTCAGTCTGAAACGCATGTTCCAGGAAGTCCGCAGGTACATAGGCCTGTCACCCCAAGTGTCCGTCTACTAAGGGCCAGACTTGGCCTGCGCCTCTTCGCTCCAACAGAACCCCCACCACGGCCCGCCGGGCAAGAACTTTCTGCACCTGGTTGAGTCCCGGCCCCTGTTCCTGCAGCTGCCCCTGGCCTGCCCCGCCCCGCTCGTGCTCAACTCCGTGCCCAGCCTGACTCAGAACTCAGTCCCACCTCTAGCCCCAACTGGCTCGCGCCTCACCGGGCTTCCAGACACGGACATGAGACTACAACTCCCGAGATGTCTCGGGCACCGATCGGCCCGAGAGCTCCCCGGCCGCTGATTGGCTGCGCAGCGGGGACGTGGGCGGGGACGGCCGCGGGCCGTGGCGACTGTCTGCACGTGCGCGCGACGGGCGGCCGGATGGCTGTGCTCCGCAGCCTGGCGGCGGTCGGTGCGGTGCCGGGGCTTTGGTGGGGGGCGGCGCGCGCGGCGGCGGGGCTCCGGGGCCGCTCCCCCAGAAGAGGTTACGCCGCGGACTCCGCACAGGTGAGAAAGTCCAGGTTCCCACCGAGCAGGTCCTCAGGGCTGGGGATGGGGCCGGAGCCGCCGGGAGGGAGGGAGGGGCCGGGCCACTCCGGCATCCCCGGCCTCCTGGGAAATGGCTTTTACTAGGCCACTGACCTCGGTGCGCTTCGTTCTTTCCCAGAGCACGAGTGTCCCTGGCGCGTCCCGCCTCCCCCTCAGTCAGGGCCTTCGGCCTGAAAGAAAAGTTACTCCAGCTAGAGAATGAACAAAACAAACCCAAAACGCGCACCAGGATTGTTTCTTGGCCGTTCGCTGCTTTCGTCTCCAAAGTTACTCCGCAATTTCTGTGTTTCTGTTTTCCTGGTCAGAGTGTGATTCTTGCATTTCCTCTGTGATTTTTCAGGATGAGAATCTTTCGGTTTTGATATTTCAGCTACATTTGAAAGAGATTCGGGGACTCGCGATAGACTCCTCTCTGGGATCCGCGCCTATATAAACGGACAGCCCAGAGATAAATGTGGGTTTTGTGCGACTTTTTTACTTTGGTTCCATTCGCTTGTGGGCCGTGCTTATAATGAGCCTCTGTTACATGCAGAATGTAGGGGAAGCTCTGAGGGGCTAGAGGAAGAGAACTGGTGCAAGGTCCCCAATTTGTCCCGGTGCTTAAGTGATAATTCCACAACTTTGGAGGTAGATATAGCCCTGTAGTAAGGAAGCTGAAGCTTGGAGTCAAGTTTTTAAGTACTTTTCTTTGTAAGGTCAAACAGCTGGTGGACAACTGTGCCAGGACCCTAATAAGGCAGGTAGTCAGATCTGTCACCCTCACTTCCCCCTGGGCCATTTGTCTTTTTTTTTTTTAAGAGGATCACTTCGTTTTCTAAAATCACAATTTCTGTGTGTAATGATGATAATATTATACATTTATGTAGTGCTTTCACGGTAACCCTTTGATAATTTTAAATACTTATTTTTAAAAACAGCACTTTGTGCCACACACTTCACAATTACTAATATATACAATTTTTATGACAACTCTATGAGGTAAGTACTGTTATTCCATTTTACAGATGGAGGGACTGAAGCACAGAGAGGTTAAGCAACTTTCCCAAGGGTGTACAGCTGGTAAGTGGTAGAATCCGGAATCCAGGGCAGTATGGTGCCAGAGTCCTAGCTCCTAACAGCTATGTTATCACTGTTCTCATTTTTGCATATGGAGCAGCTAAGATTCAAAGAAGTTAAGTGACTTGACTAGTGCCACAGAGCTAAAAGTGGCCATGCTGGAAGCATGGAATGAGACTATTTTGGTAAAAGGACTTTTTGTCTTATAACGATTGTATTGACTCTAGCGTCTTTGCAGGTGATATTTCCAAGTGACTTTCTGATAGAGTAGAAAAAGGGAAGAAAGGCATGTAGCGTCAGCATTTCAGAGTACTAGCTTTAGAATTGAATCCTGCCTGTACTGTTTACTAAATGACTTAAGGCAAATTACTTAGCTTCCTAAGGTTCAATTTCTCCATCTATGTATTGAGGATATTACTTACCATGCAGTGTTTTTGTAAGAATATCTGTAGGGTATTTTCTCTGGTATATGTAGGGTACTTTGCACAATGACTGGCAGATAGTAAGTTCTCTTAAATGTGGAAGTGATTGGAGTAGACAGTAAAGTAGACAGTTCTAATGCTGTTGTTGAAAACATACCAAACCAATTCCAGGTTAGAAGCAAAAATACAAAGGAACATCTTAGTAGTCCCTTCACTTCAAACTAATCTTAAAACCACACATTTTGGGGCACCTGGGTAGCTCAGTTGGTTAAGTGTCTTGACTTCGGCTTAGGTCATGATCTTGCGGCCGGTGAGTTTGAGTCCTGCATCAGACTCTGACAGCTCAGATTCAGGATTCCATGCCCCTCCCCTTTCTCTGTCTGTCTGTCTGTCTCTCTCTCAAAAATAAACATTAAAAATAAAACCCAAACCTAAACCATACATTTTATCAGTGCCACAGATAAGAACTTTAGGATTTGGCCTAATACCCAGGACTAGTTAAAAACAAAAGATAACAAAACAAGTGATAGCAGAAGAAAACTCAGAACACAGATACAGAAGAGAATGAAAAGAAAAATGAAAAAAAAAAAAAAAAGAAAGGAGAAGGTCTCTTTCTATATAGATAACTTCGTTTAAAGAACTTAATAAACTATTTTTTAGAAAAGTTTTAGGTTTACAGAAAAATTGAACAGAAACTGTAGAGGAATCCTATATATATTCCCCCTTCCCCCGTTTCCTGTGTTACTAATATCTGGGTGTTAATGTGGCACATTTGTTACAATTCTACCTTCACTTTCTTGTTACTGAGTGCTTGGTTTCTCTGTATACATTCATCTAAGGGTTGGAGGTGTATGATTACTCATTTATATAGTTAGAGATGAGGGAGCCTTAAAGACATTGCTAAATTGTCCTGAAAAAGGTTTTCGGTAGCAGGGTCTGTGGATTCTTATTTCTAAGAGAGCAACTTTTGTGGCTATTTAGGATATGGGCATTAAAACTATGTATGGTTAAATTTTGTAGCCATCAGCACAAATGAGACATTTTATTTTTTTTTAACTATGTAAGTTTTCAAAAATCCAAAACCAGTAATATGAACCCATATAACCATCTCCCAGATTTAGCAGTTAATGACAGTTAATGACTTTAGCAGTTAATGACTTGCTTTGTTTATGTTCCTCCCTCTCTTTTTTTCCAGTGTTAAGCTTTTATTTTTTGTTTTTTCCAGCTGTAAGATTTTAAAATGAATTGCTGATTTCTTATCACTTTACCCTCAGATTCTTCTGTGTGTACGTCTAAGAAAATGACATTTAAACATAACTACAATGCTGTCATACCTAACAACATTAGTAATTCCTTAATATAACTTAATATCCTATCCTTTTATTTCAATGTTTATTTTTGAGAGAGAGAGAGAGGGAGGAAGGGGCAGAGCGAGAGGGAGAGGGAGAATCCCAAGCAGGCTCCGCGCTGTCAGTGCAGAGCCCTCTGCAGGGCTTGATCCCACGACTTTGAGATCATGACCTGTGCCGAAATTGAGAGTTGGACACTTAACTGACTGAGCCACCCAGGCGCCCCCTAAACAATTTTTTTTTAATTTAAGTAATCTCTTTCCTCAATGTGGGGCTTGGAGTCATGACCCGAAGGTCAAGAGTCACATGCTCCACCAACTGAGCCAGCCAGGCATCCAAAGAATGATTTTTTTTAAAAAAAGGACAACGTTCAGAGTGCCTGATTGGCTCAGTAGGAGGAGCATGTGACTTTATCTCAGGGTTGTGTGTTGTAGCCCCATGTTAGGTGTAGAGATTACTTAAAAAAAATAAACTTAAAAAGGACAATGTTCAACTTTATAAGTTCCAAGAAATACATATTGAGAGAGATACCATTATTTTTAAACTTTTAAATTAACAGGACCTTTGATAATTAACAAACTCTTTGATACATATGAAAATTATTATCCGCAAGCATAAAGTGCATTACCAGTGGCCGTGTAAGTTGACACGTTTTTATTTTTTTACTTTAAGCTTTAAGTTTGTTTATTTATTTTGAGAGAGAGAGAGAAAGAGAGAAAGAGAATGAGCAAGGGAGGGGCAGAGAGAGGGGGACATAGAGGATCCGAAGCAAGGAGAGCCTGATGCGGGACTTGAACCCATGAACTGTGTGTGATATCATGACTTGAGCTGAAGGCCGATGCTGAACCGACTGAGCCACCCAGGTGCCCCATTTTTATTTTAGTATTTATTTTTTTTTTATTTTATTTTTTTTAATTATTTTTTTTTTCAACGTTTTATTTATTTTTGGGGGGACAGAGAGAGACAGAGCATGAACGGGGGAGGGGCAGAGAGAGAGAGGGAGACACAGAATCAGAAACAGGCTCCAGGCTCTGAGCCATCAGCCCAGAGCCCGACGCGGGGCTCGAACTCACGGACCGCGAGATCGTGACCTGGCTGAAGTCGGACGCTTAACCGACTGCGCCACCCAGGCGCCCCAGTATTTATTTTTGAGAGAGAATGAGAGAGCGCATGTGAGTGAGCGCACAAGCAGGGGAGGGGCAGAGAGAGAGAAGGAGACAGAGAATCCAAAGCAGGCTCCAGACTCTAAGCTGTCAGTGCAGAGCCCAATGTGGGGCTCAAACTCATGAACCATGAGAGATCATGACCTGGGTTGAAGTTGGACGCTTAACCAACTGAGCCATCCAGGTGCCCTGATACATGTTTTTAGAAAACGTTTGTCAATAGGTTACACATCATTAAAATGTTTGTACTCTTTTTTTTTTTTAAGATGATTTTATTTTATTTTTAAATGTTTATTTATTTTTTATTTTTATTTTTTTTATTTTTTATTTTTTAAATTTTTTTTTTTCAACGTTTTTTTTTTTATTTATTTTTGGGACAGAGAGAGACAGAGCATGAACGGGGGAGGGGCAGAGAGAGAGGGAGACACAGAATCGGAAACTGGCTCCAGGCTCTGAGGCATCAGCCCAGAGCCTGACGCGGGGCTCGAACTCCCAGACCGCGAGATCGTGACCTGGCTGAAGTCGGACGCTTAACCGACTGCGCCACCCAGGCGCCCCTGTTTATTTATTTTTTAGAGGGGGGAGGGGACAGAGATGGGGACAGAGGATCCGAAGCAAGCTCTGTACTGACAAGAAGCCTGATGTGGGGGCTTGAACTCATGAACTGTGAGATTATGACCTGAGCCAAAGTTAGTCACTCAATTGACTGAGCCACCCAGGAGTCCCAAAATGTTTGCATTCTTGACTTTTTTTTTTTTAAGTGTATTCATTTATTTTGAGAGAGAGAACACAAGCAGGGGAGAGGCAGAGAGAGAGAGGATCCCAAGTAGGCTCCATGCCCCAGCGTGGGGCTTGATCCCACAGACTGCGAGATCATGACCTGAGCTGAAATCAAGAGTCAGACACTTAACCGACTGGGCCACCCAGGTGCCCCTGCACTCTTGACTTATTACTCCTACTTTTATGAATCTAGCTTAAGGAAAAACCAGTAATCATGAAGAAGTTCTTTATAACATTATTCATAGTAGCAAAAATGTAGGAAAACGTAAGTATCCAAAATAGGGGGAAATATAATGTTAGTAGAGTATGCACTGAGAATTATGTAGCTAGAAATGATGTTTAGGAGATAGAACTATGTATATTGATATGGAAAGATAAATAAGAGATACCAAAAGGTATCTAAAAAAAAAGGTCAGAAGGAAAAGAAAATAAAATATAATGCCATTGTGTTAGTTAACAGATAAGAAGTTATTACTATAGATTTATAAAAAGTTCCTGGAAACATACAAGATAGGAAACAACACTAAGTGGAAGAAGGAGACAAGAAACTTGAGAAATTTTTTATATCATCTATAGCAATTGAATTTTTTTTTTAACTTCGTGTGTGTTGTAATAAAATTATAAAAGATGATTATGAAGGCTGTTGTAACAGATAAAAATATTTGAATGTCAAGCAAGAAGAACAGGATGTAAAATCGAACATATAAAGTGTTGTTGTAGCTATGTGATAAGCATAAGAATAGAAAAAGAAGAGTCTATGGTCATACCACCCTGAACACACCCAATCTCATCTGAAATCAGAAGCTAAGCAGGGTCAGGCCTGGTTAGTACTTGGATGGGAGAAAACAAAGAGATGAGATTGGTTATGTTAAAGTGCTGGAATGTTTTTGAATTTCTGTATTTTCCACTTAAAAATTCTTTTATGTTAATTATGTAAAGATAGTTTTAACCAAATACTTATATCCTTAAAAATACATGACAAGGGACTAATTCATTTTTATAGATGGATTTGCCTTATCAGAAATCCCATGTCCTCATTTTCTTTTTCTTTTTTTTTTTTTTTTTAATGTTTATTTATTTTTGATAGAGACAGAGCATGAGCAGGCAAGGGGCAGAGAGAGTGAGACACAGAATCTGAAGCAGCTCCGTGAGCTGTCAGCACAGAGCCCGACGCAGGGCTCGAACTCACAAACCACAAGATTATGACCTGAGCTGAAGTCAGATGCTTAACCGATTGAGCCACCCAGGCGCCCTCCATGTCCTCATTTTCTATTCAAAGCTCTAGGTGACCTGGGGATAATGAGGCACACCACTTTGTAAGGGTCTTTTCCTTCTTCCCCTTTGCCTCTTGACTCACACTGTGGTGATTCTCTTTCCACTGTGCAGAGCGTGCCCACTTTTGGGTTCCTGTTGGACATCGATGGAGTGCTGGTGCGGGGTCACAGAGTGATCCCTGCTGCTCTGGAAGCATTCCGTAGGCTGGTGAACTCTCATGGGCAGCTGCGGGTGCCCGTGGTCTTTGTCACGAATGCTGGGAACATCTTACAACAGAGCAAAGCCCAGGAGCTGTCAGCCCTGCTGGGGTTCAAGGTGAGGCAGGTGGAGACATGGAAGCCCAAAGACGTGGTTCTGGTGGCACCCCCCTTCCAACTCTAAGCTGCCTTTCCTGGGTTCGGGCAGTGTTGCATAGCCCTCGGGCATGGCCAGTTGGGTCAGTACTAGAAAATAACTTGAAGTTCAAGCTTAGACTCATGAGTAGAGCCTCATCAGCATGGGCATTTTTTTATATATCATTATGCGTTGAGCACAAAAATCCTGCCCATGGATTAGATAGTTTCAGTCTGCTGTCTTTATATCCATTTCTTTTCTAGGCACCAGGATTGTCTGTTTTGGATTGTCAGCCCCTGGAAAGCAAGGGTCACATTTTCCTAAATCTCTGTATACCAGGTGGCACTCTTGTTTCTCATAAATAAGTTGTACACAACTGAATGAACACTGTCCCCCAAAAGCAGTCCCTTTTTGCCCATTTGGAGCTCCACTTGGTATATCAACATTGACACATCCTTCTTTGTTAAGGGTGGATTTAGTTTTTGGAAACAGCCCTTTGGTACCAAAAGAATAAATAAAGTGGCTGATTGACTGGGTTCAACATTGCTTGGGGGTGAATGCAGAGCAAAAGAGTACAACTGGTTCCCTTCTGTGCCTTCCAGAGAGGGTTCCAAAAACATTGTGAATATTGGCTGCATTGTTGGAGTTTGTATTATATAAATGTTAAAAAGTTAAGTCTTTAAGTAGAACTGAAAACAGAAAGTCAAAGTCAGAGGCATATTTCTGTGACAATGACAAAGAACATGCACATAAACCCTGTGGTCTCCAGTTGGAGGAACTGAGAACAAGTTTGGTGAGTGGTCAGAACCCACGACTAATGGCATTTCCTGCTTGTTTGTTTTTTGTGGCAAGAGCCAAAGTAGGTTCTTTTCACACCTGTTTGGGTAGTGTCTAGAAGTGTCCGGGTGCCAGAAAAGGCTGCCCCCACCTTTTTTCTGCACAGATTTTTTTCCTTTCTAAGTGAAAGAAGCCACCTATCTCCCCATTATTTTCAACTGTTGTGTCACCTCTGCTGTCCTCTGTCTTTGGCTGTCTGTACAGGTGGAGCCAGACCAAGTCATTCTCTCTCACAGCCCCATGAAGCTCTTCTCCCAATATCACAACAAGCGGATGCTGGTGTCTGGGCAGGGGCCCCTGGTGGAAAATGCCCGAGTGTATCCTTTTGGTGATTCTTGCTCTGGCTGAAGAGGAGAGGACAGGACTGGAGTTTTCCTTCCATGGCTGAGGGGGGACCATAGTGAGGTGTTCTGACTGCATGGTGCCAGAGCTTATGGGATATGTGGTAGGCTCTGGAAGGAGGGAAGATGGCTCCCAGGTATGGCCGGTCCTGGTTCCTGATAGTTTCCAAAAGCCAGCCCACTGAATTGGAATCTTCCTGAATTGGAATCTAGCTTAAAATACAGGTTCTTGGGGGCACTTGGGTGGCTCACTTGGTTAAGTGCCTGATTTTGGCTCAGGTCATGATCTCACAGTTTATGAGTTCAAGCCCCGCATCAGGCTGTATGCTGACAGCTCAGAGCCTGGAGCCTGCTTCTCCGATTCTGCGTCTCCCTTCCCTCTCTCTCTCTGCCCCTCCCCTGCTCATGCTTTCTTTCTCTCAAAAATAAATAAACTTAAAAAAATATATATATAGATTCTTGGTTTACTAGGTCTGAGATTAAAAATCAGCAATCTGTATGTTAAAAGAGAAAACTAATTAGGTTTGGGAACGACTGCTCTAGCGTTGTTCTTTGGGGTGCTCAATCAACTTATCAACTAATATCTACAGTGAACCTTTTGGGTGTGTGTACACTCAAGAGGCAGAAGACTTGGTCCCTGTACTCAAGCAGCTTATTCATTTGCTCATTTTGTGAACCTGTGTTGAGCACTTCCTCTGTACCAGCCCTGTGCTGTGTGCTCTGCAGGGGCAGGGAGACCAAGAGAAGCACATGGGGCTGTGTCTTCCTCAAAAGGTTCATGCTTGAGGAGGTAGGAGTAGCACACCCAGAAAGGATGCAGGAGTGTTTAAGATGATACATGATTGAAGACCAAGGAGTGCAGTACAGGTTCTGAGAGTCACAGGTGTTGGGAAGGGAGGATCTGGGAGTGGGAATGACTGGTGGCTTCATGGAGGGATGTGGCTGTGCCATGGGAGATGGTTATGGTTTTCCATGCGGGGAAGGAGGTAAGGATGCTGAAGAGAGCAGGGAAGACATGGATCCCAAAGCAGGAGATTGGATTGGGACAGGGTGGGGAATGAGAAGAGGAAGAGTGGTGTCTTGGGCAAGAGGCCAGCAAACTTACTTATGTGGGCAGGAGAGTCATTGCAGGTGTTGTTGCTGTTAGGGTGATCTAATGGAAGCATTTTTGAGAGATTCATTTTGAAAGTAATCTGAAACCATGCCCAGTTAAGATTTTAAGTGGGAATTGAGGGCAAGAAAATGGAGGCAGGTCTTGGAGAGGTGAGGTTGGTTGGCACTGGCATTCCACTCTTCGTGGCCTCCCCAAACTGTCTGAATCTGGCTTCTCCTCAAGAGTTAGCTCACGTCTGACTTCTCTAGACTCTGTTCAGCTACCAGCCTGTTGAGGAGTCTCCTCTTTTGAACTCAACACATGTGGCAGCACTGTTCACAGAGTGCTGGTTTAAATGGGCCCTGGGCATGTAGTGAGCTTGAGGCCAGAGATTCTTGTGTGCTTCTGTGCCCTGGTAGTGCCCAGCATAGGACCTGGCACCGGAGTGTGCCCAGTGACCACCGATGCATTCAGTGATGGTGTGCATACATGCTCTGCCTGTGCAGTCATGGCTTGTCCTCCAGGATTGCCATGGGCATTGCGGGGCTGTGTCTGGGCTCTCACTGGTTTACTCCTGTCTGGGGATTGGGTGGACTAGTTTGGTTGGGACTGTGTTGGTTCCCCTCACCTTAGAGGCATCTCCCAGAAGTGTCCAGCTTTGCTTTCCTAATCTTGCTGTAGACTGGGCTTTGAGAATGTGGTTACTGTGGATGAGCTGCGAATGGCCTTTCCTGTGCTTGACATGGTGGATCTCCAGCGGCGGCCAAAGACCACGGTAATAATGAGCATGCTCCTGGGTGTCTTGTGTTTAGTTTTGTCCTCTTATTCCCCACATGGGTTCTTCTTACCAGCCTTGCAACCCCTCCCACTAAGAACTTCATCTTATCCATCTTGGAGAGGCATATCTGGCCAAGGATTTTGTTCCCCAGATACACAAGGATGGCCCAGAAGAGCAACTGGCTCCTAAGGGCTTTCCTTTCTACATCGTTTGTAATTAGCTGAGAATCCCTTTCAAAGCCTTAGCATTTCCAGTGAGGAGTTTTATATTTTACCAACTGGCTTTTTGAGTGTTGCTTGGGAGAATCATTAACCTTTGTGAAATTAATCATTGCTGCTACTTTATACTGAAGCTTGCTGTGGAAAGTTGTCCTTATGAGAAACAGCTTGCTTTTAAAAGTAACCAGCAACTCTGAGTATGTCCATATTCCTTGTGGGTTTGGCTCTTATTTGAACCACTGGTTTGACTTGTTATCTCTTCTGATCACTAGTTACGGAGCCTCTCGTTGATCTTTTAGAGTATAATTGCCCGCCCTTGATGGCCTTTGGCCCCCCTTCCTCATGTGAACTCTATGTCATATGGCCTACAGTTTAAGTCAAACCACTGTCAAAATATGGAAAAATGTAGTTATAAACAAACAAGCTTAACTTTTGTTTATGTAGCCTTAGTCCTTTCTCTGGAACTTTCTGATTGAATAGAGCACTTCATTGCCTTTGAAGGCTTTCTTCTAGGACCATGCAAATTATGTGGAGAACTCGAATGTCAGAGTTGGAACAGATCTTAGAGCAGCTCAGAGACTGAGCCCCGTGCAGAGGAAGGGACCTGCCCCAGGTCACATAGCTGGTTAGTAGTAGTGCCAGGACTAATAGTCTAGAAAAGGAACGGACTCCAGGAGATTGGTAAACTGAAGACTCCTGCCTCCTCATCTCATGTTGAGAGAAATGGTCCATCATGCCCTGATGGCCTCCCTTTTCTCCATAGGCTTACCTTCATTTGAGCTACCTGATTCTAGACTCTTGCTTGGCTTATAACTTACCTCCTGTCCTGAAGAAGGACAGCTGACTAGCCCTTCCTCCTGGGAGACTTTCATATGTGGGTTCCCTCAGACTGTTCTGTGGTAGCCCTGCTCTTTCTCTCTTTACTTTTCTTTGTAAATTTTCTTCCTCAGTCCTATCTGGCTTCTCCTTGGCTTGGACTAGGCCTGGGGGTGGTCTTTGATCTGTCTAAAGTGTGTCTTTCCTCCTGCTACCCCTTGAAACTGGTTGTGTGGCTGTCTGGTAGTGGACTGCGACTGTGGCATTAATGGGCCTATTCTTTGTCTCTTGGCAGCCCCTTCTAAGGAACGACTTCCCTGCCATTGAAGGTAATGAGGTCCTCTGCTGGGATGGATAGGCGTGGCTCTGGGTGCTTCTCCTTTTGGCCCTCCAGGCTGTCCTAGTGCCGCTCTGTGCCTACAGACTGGTAGGGTTGCTAGGGGCATTGGATGTCAGGTCGTCTGGGTTCTAGTCTCAGATCTGCCACTTACTACCTCTGAGACATTTGTTTTTAATCTTTCCTTCCCCGTGTCACTTGCCTTAGTATTCCAGAAAAATTGTAAGTGTAGAAAATCTTAGCATGGAAAGGCCCCCAGAGGTTATCTAAACCAGCGTTTCACAGCTCCATTAAACCCAGTTCTCCCTTGTATAACAAAAATACCATAATGTCCTCTTTACTACTCTGCAGTGAAGTTCACTGATACTGTATATTAATTGAATACGTACTGAATAATACTGTATATTAAAAATTAACTAGTTCAACATAAGCCCTATTTATGTATATATGTATGTATGTATGTATGTATGTATGTATGTATTTTGAGAGAGAGTGCGTGAGTCGGGGAGGGGCAGAGAGAGGAAGAGAGAGAGAATCCCAAGCAGGCTCCGCACCATCAGTGCAGAGCCCAATGCGTGGCTTGAGACCACGAACCATGAGATCATGACCTGAACCAAAGTCAGACACTTAACTCACTGAACCACCTAGCTGCCCCTAAAGCCCTAATTGTAAGAGGGAGAGATAAAACAAACATTTTTTAGTAAGGTAATATGTACTTCAACATGTAAATGATTATTCAAGAAGACATAATAAAGTAGTGAAATAATAATACAAAACATGGAATCACCATGAATGTTACAGCTACAAATGCAGCCTGATATAAGTGTGATAGGTGTGATATAGGTGTGTTTTATTTGTGACTCAGAAATTAGGGGCAGCATTGTCATTGGTGAAGTGATTTTCCAAAATAGGGAACAGCTATTGGTAAAGTTTTGGAAAGATAAAGTGCAGTCTTTTCTTGACTTACATGATAGTTGCATTTTTGGAAAATGAGAGTGTATGAAAACTCTACCAAAAAATACTTTATGTTTACATGTAGAATTAAATTAGGGCTTAAGCTCAATTAATTATAAATAGGTTTTTCACCTTTGTGAATGTCAGATGGAACACTGAAATGTTAATAGGGGCCAGTTTTTGATTGTTTAGTAGGAGTGTCCTGAGCATCTAGCATTCTTGGCCCCCTCCCATGATCCCTTGCCATGATCATTACAATTAAAATACATCCTCCAGGGGTGTCTGGGTGACCTAGTCAGTTAAGAAACCAACTTCTGCTCAGGTCATGATCTCACAGTTCGTGGGTTTGAGCCCCGTGTTGGGCTCTGTGCTGACAGCTCAGAGCCTGGAGCCTGCTTCGGGTTCTGCGTCTCCCTCTCTCTCTGCTCTTCCCCCACTCGCTTGCTCTCTCTCTCTCTCTCTCTCTCTCTCTCTCAAAAATAATAAATAAACATAAAAAATAAAATACACCCTCCAGTTTCTAGAACACCTCCCTAAGGGGCAGTACTTCCCCCTTGAGACCACCAGTTTTGTTCAGTCACTGGCCTTGTAGCTTATATTGGCAGCTACCATTTGCTAAGTGCTGTGTGTCCAGCATGGGTTAAGTGCTTTATTACATCATTTTTATCCTAAACAATAGTAGGTATTGTTATTACATACTTGGGAAGGCCGAGGCTTAGAGAAGGTAAATAACTTGCCCACATTCACAAAGGAAAATTAACAGGGACTTGGAATGCAGGTCTGTGTCACTCTGGATCCCCCTGTCCTAGCTGTTAGGTTTACAGGCCTCTGGGGCTCAGAGAGAAGTGGCTGAGGAAGATGAGCCCTTTGCCAGGTACTTGTGAGTGAGGTGGTCAGGAGAGCATTAGTCCATCGGAGGAAGCAGGCTTGAGACTTGGCTGCTGGTTTTCTTTGTTTTCACCTCTTCTGTGAAGTACTGGCGAATACAAGTGAAAGTGGGAGCCCTTAGGAAGTGCCTTCCTGGGTCCTGGGCTTTGTTCACCTTTGTGAATGGGTGAGTGGCTCTTTGAAGGCTGGTTCTGGGAACTGTGGCCTTGCAGGGGTGTATACTGTGGAGGAAGAGCTTGTGGTTGGGTGGTGCCAGCTGGCATCAGCTGGCCTTCTAAGGGCCTTCCTCCTGCCAGCCACAGAGGGCAGGCAGAGTGCCCTGCAACCCTCACCTCCATGCCTTTACTCTTTAAAGGGGTACTCCTCCTTGGGGAGCCAATCCGCTGGGAGACCAGCCTGCAGCTGATCATGGATGTCCTTCTCAGCAATGGGAACCCTGGGACTGGTCTGGCAACAGCCCCCTATCCCCATCTTCCTGTCCTGGCCAGCAACATGGATCTCCTTTGGATGGCTGAAGCCAGGATGCCCAGGTGAGGACACAGAGTCTCTGGGTTTGACTGTGGTGGCCACTGCCATCTGTTGCCTGGGTGGTCCTGCTGACAGTTTCCTACCATCTGGGTGGTCAGTACTCTGGGCGGTCAGACCCCTGCCTGAGCAGAACCCATATTTGTCACAGAAACTTAATCTTCTGGGAGGATTTTCAATGGGTCACTTCTAATTATTAAATGAAAAGTATAGCTTACAGAACATTGAAGATATGTTGAGATGATCTTTAACGCATGATCTTTGCCCTCCAGAATCTTAACAGAACATGTTATTTTTTTTAAGATTTTTATTTTTTTTAAGTTTATATATTTTATTTTCAGAGGGAGAGAAAGAGAGGGAGAGAGAATCCCGAGCAGGCTCTGCACTGTGAGCCCAGAGCCTGATGTGGGGCTTGAACTCACGAACTGTGAAATCATGACCTGAGCCAAAATCAAGTCGTATACTTAACCGACTGAGCAACCCAAGTACCCCTTTTTTAAGATTTTTTATTTTATTTTTTTTTAAATTTTTTTTTTTTTTTTCCCAACGTTTATTTATTTTTGGGACAGAGAGAGACAGAGCATGAACGGGGGAGGGGCAGAGAGAGAGGGAGACACAGAATCGGAAACAGGCTCCAGGCTCTGAGCCATCAGCCCAGAGCCCGACGCGGGGCTCGAACTCCCGGACCGCGAGATTGTGACCTGGCTGAAGTCGGATGCTTAACCGACTGCGCCACCCAGGCGCCCCAAGATTTTTTAGTTTTTAAAGTAATCGCTATCCCCAACGTGAGGCTTGAGCTCATGACCCCTAGACCAAGAGTTGTGCACTCCACCGACTGAGCCAGCTGGGCTCCTCCAGAACATGCTGTGTTTGCCTATGGAGCCCAAATGATGGATGACTTCTGAGGCCAGCAGTACAGCTGCTCCTTGCATTGTCCCTGTAGCACGAGTTCTTTGTTGTTTCTTTCTGCCCTTAAGATGTAGGGCAGGGTATGCAATAATTATTCTGATGATTGTGTAGGCCAGAGAGCTTGAGACCCAGTGGGTAAGTGACTTTCTCAAAGGCACATTGATATTGAGCAGGCCCATGTTCTCTCCTCAGCTGTTTAAACCTCATCTGGCGTGTCCTTTTTGGAGGCTAAAAACGGTCTAGGCAGCGCTTTTCCTAGCCCTTGAGGGCCTTCCTGGAAGGGCAGCTATGGCTATTGTGTACTGTATGGCTGCTCTTAATCTGCAGGCCCAAAGTCTAGAGTTTTCTTTCTCTGCTACTTACTGATTCCCAGTGCACTCTGTGAGTGATCCATCAACAGAGGGCAGCAGGCCCAACACTTGATGCGACTGAAGTCATGTCACTCATTAACTCCAAAGAGATGAGTGTTACAAGTGTTCCCTTGTTACTTTAAAAGATATATTTCTGCAGGGGCACTTGTGTGGCTCAGTCGGTTAAGCATCCAACTCTTGATTTTGTCTTAGTTCATGATCTCACAATATGAGATCAAGCCCTGCATCGGGGCTCTGAGCTGAGCATGGAGCCTGCTTAGGATTCTCTTTCTGTCTCTCTCTGTCTGCCCCCACTTGTGCTTTCTCTTTCTCTCTCAAAATAAATATTTTATAAAACGTATATTTCTGCATGCTGAGGTTAGATATTTTTTCTAAAGTATTCTTCCTATAGTTAGTGTGTGCTGACACTAGGTGAGAGGGGTTTGGTTATGTAGGCTGGAACTGAATAGCCAGGGGCAAATTTCAGTTTATAAACTAAATTTGAGATTGATTTTCTTTCTTTTTTTTTGTTAAGTGTTTTTATTTATTTATTGAAAGAGAGCGTGTGCAAGGGAGGGGCAGAGAGGGAGGGAGAGAGAGAATCCCAAGCAGGTTCTGCACTGTCAGTACAGAGCCCGACGCAGGGCTTGAACTTGTAAACTGTGAGATAATGACCTGAGCTGAAACCAAGAGTCGGACACTTAACCGACTAAACCACCCAGGCACCCCGAGATTAATTTTCATTCAGTAATTTAAAAATTGAAAATAAAATTTGTCACATAAATGACACTGAAATACAAGTTTGTTTTTTAATTATTATTTTTAAATTTTCTTTTTTTTTTTAATATATAATTTATTGTCAAGTTAGCTAACATACAGAGTGTACAGTGTGCTCTTGGCTTTGGGGGTAGATTCCCATGGTTCATTGCTTACATACAACACCCAGTGCTCATCCCAACAAGTGCCTTCCTCAATGCCCATCACCCATTTTCCCAGCCCCCATCAACGCTCAGTTTGTTCTCTGTATTTAAGAGTCTCTTATGGTTTGCCTCCCTCTGTAACTTTTTTTTCCCTTTCCCTTCCCCCATGGTGTTCTGTTAACTTTCTCAAGTTCCACATATGAGTGAAAATATATGATATCTGTCTTTCTCTGACTGACTTCTTTCACTTAGCATAATACCCTCTAGTTCCATCCACGTGGTTGCAAATGGCAAAATTTCATTCTTTCTCATTGCCAAGTAGTATTCCATTGTATGGATATACCACATCTTCTTTATTCATCCGTTGATGGACTTTTGGGCTGTTTCCATACTTTGGGTATTGTTGAAAGTGTTGTTGTAAACATTGGGGTAACATGTGCCCCTATGCACCAGCACTCCTGTATCCTTTGGATAAATTCCTAGTAGTGCTATTGTTAGGTCGTAGGGAATTCTATTTTTAATTTTTTGAGGAACCTTTACACTTTTCCCTAGTGGCTGCACCAGTTTGCATTCCCATCAACAGTGCAAGAGGGTTCTTGTTTCTCCACATCCTTGCCAGCATCTCTTGTTTCCTGAGTTGTTATTTTAGTCACTCTGACTGGTGTGAGGTGGTATCTCAATGTGGTTTTGATTTGTGAAATACAACTTTAATATGTTGGACAGTATCTGTTAAGATTTGGTTTAGCAGCCAGGGATGAAAACCCAAAACAAAAGTGTCTTAAACAAGATAGAAGTTTCTTTCTTTCTCATGTTAAAGAAGTATGCGGTAAGCAGTCCAGGGCTTGTGTGGAAGTCCCACCTATCTGGGACAGGCTCCCTCTGTCTTCCTGCTGTGCAATCCTTGGCTCTTCACAGCATAATCCAAAATGGCTGCCTGAACTCCAGCTGCCATATCAGCATTCCAGGCAGCAGGAAGGAGTGGGGAAGGATGGAACAATTTTATACTCCCCAATTTTACACTTGCTAATAGTTTAGCCCAGCACTTCTGATTTCATTGACTCTTTGCCTGTAGCTTATTCACATGGCTGCTCACCTCGCTGCAGTGGAGGCAAGGGAGTACTTTTTACATCGGGTCACAATATGGTAAGCTACAAATTGACACTGAGAAAGAAGGGGAGAATGGCAACCAGTAGTCTCCACAAATTTTTTTTTTTTTTTTTCAACGTTTATTTATTTTTGGGACAGAGAGAGACAGAGCATGAACAGGGGAGGGGCAGAGAGAGAGGGAGACACAGAATCCGAAACAGGCTCCAGGCTCCGAGCCATCAGCCCAGAGCCCGACGCGGGGCTCGAACTCACGGACCGCGAGATCGTGACCTGGCTGAAGTCGGACGCTTAACCGACTGCGCCACCCAGGCGCCCCTAGTCTCCACAAATTTAAAGCTGAATTTAAACTTCAGTTTGTGGAGTCTTGACTGCTTGGGTTGTAATCCTAGCTCTGCCATGTTGGGCAAGTTACTTAATCTTTATGCCTCAGTCTTCTCACTGTAAATGAGGAGAATGACTGCTCTCTCATGGGGTTATTCTGAGAGGTAAGTGTGATATGCCATCTCTAGTGCTCAACAAATGTTAGTAGATAACAGCAGGTCATAAAAATAGGTAATGTCATTCTTACTAGAAATAAGTTCACTTACCTGTCACCAACAGGGTGCTGGAGTGAAAGGTATAGGGTCCTGCTTAGGGCCTGTGAGGGGAGGCCTGAACTGCTGAGCTCTCTTCTCTGACAGGTTTGGCCATGGCACCTTTTTGCTGTGCCTGGAAACCATTTACCGAAAAATGACGGGCAAAGAGCTGCGATACGAAGGTCTGATGGGCAAACCCAGCGTCCTCACTTACCAGTATGCAGAGGACCTGATCAGGCAGCAGGCGGAGAGGCGGGGCTGGGTGGCCCCCATTCGGAAACTCTATGCTATTGGGTAAGTGCTGCTCCAGCTTCTCATCCCTTTCAAGACTCCCCCTGCTCTTCCTCCATACCTGATCACTCCCTTGTTTCCTTGTATCAAATGCACGCCAGTTCCACAGCTGTCCTTCGCTCTCTTTACCTTGTAACACTGAACTGGGTTTTTTTTTCCTCTTTCCTTTTCTGGTATGGCTACCCCTGCCAGTGATAATCCTATGTCTGATGTCTACGGTGCCAACCTGTTCCACAAGTACCTGCAGATGGTGAAGCATGATGGGGCAGAGAAGCAGGGGGCTGGTGGCTTGTGGAGGCAACGACCCTCAGCAACGCAGAGCTGCGCCTCTATCCTGGTGTGCACTGGTGTGTACAATCCCAAGGGTTCAGAGCCTACCCAGCCTGTCCAGGGTGCAGAGGAGGCTCCATTCCATGGGCACCGGGACTTCAGCTTCAGCCCGGGGCTCATGGAGGCATCCCACATCGTGAATGATGTGAACGAGGCGGTGCAGCTGGTTTTCCACAAGGAGGGTTGGATTTTATAGTGAGGGCTGTGCATTGGAGGCAAGGGGGCAGGAGGGGCCCTGGAACATTACGGGAGTCCTGTTGACTAGCTTCTGGCCCAGATCGCTGGGCATCAAGTCAGGGCTGCTTCCTGTGACACTTTCTGCCGCCCCACGGGGTGTTATTAACTGGTCACTTAGAAGAAGACACTGTTTTTCTTCTCCTGCTGGGCAATAGCCACAGAATTGTATCTGGGTAGCATTTTGGGTGGAACAGTCAGGATTTTCTGGGCTCAGTTCCTGTCTGATTCTCCTGGCAGTCTGACCTCAGGCTAGTTCCTTTACCTCTGTGCCTCAGTTTCATCTCTCATTTCAGTAGGGACTTCTGAAAAAAGGGGAAGTGGTAGGAAATAATGTGGAAATTTCTACAGAGCCTTGCCTGCATTGAAGGCACTACTACTACTACTGCGTCACTGCATGCCAGCAAGGTATGTCGCTAACACTAAGATACTGCTTTTTATTGTATTTTAGCTTATTGCCCAGAGACTTCTGGGCTTATTTTTTTTAATTGAAATAATCATAATAAAAATTCATTATACTGTCTATTGTGAAGTGCTTCTTGGAAGGTACTAGAAAGTCCAGTGGGGGAAGAGTAGTGGTGAGCAATGTGGGTGATCTTGAAGCAAAGAGATTGGTGCCATTTTGCTCCCATAAGGTGCTGATGTCTCTGCTTTCCTACCTCTGTTCTCCCTCCCACCACCAACCCACCCCCGACCTGCAAAGCCTGAGTCTGTCTAGGAATTAGTTATGCCCAGGCTTTGGTATGTACTTGGCAACTTCTCTGATACAGAAAAAAAAGATCTTGCTTATGGTTTGTTCAGAAAGAACAAATCACACAGAATCCTGTGTGATTCTGGAAAGAATGTGTTTCTTATATTCCTTCCTCTACAAGCTATCCAATTTCACTTTCCATGGTCTGTGTTGCCAAATCCCTTGGTCATTTCTTGCCCTTGTGTTACTCCAGCAGTCATTTGCATGTGACACAAAGCTGATGACTCCCTCCCCTCTTCTCAAAATACTCTTTACTTCTCTGTATCTCACTGACTTCCTGACCCTTTTGTTTGGATGCCTGGTAGTCATTCAGAGGGAAAGAAACATAGGAGATTGAGAAGGAGTGGCCAGTGAAATAGAGTCACAAGAGTCTAGGAAGCTGAGTGTACATGTTTCACAAAGGAGGGAGTGATGAGCTGTGCTCACTCTAGAAGTATCAGAGCTTGGCTGTGTCCAAAGCTGAGTGCAGTCTGACCTTACTCCTAGCACCGTGAGCAGCCTGGGTCCTACTCTGGGTCCTGCTGCAGCCCCCGCCCCGTAGACACAGCACTGAAGATAGTAGGCTGAAGGCTTAGACACCCTTGTCTTCTCTCTCATCTCCTATGGCCAGTCCATCAGCACATTCTGCAACTTTGCCTTCAGAATGTACCCAGAGTGTGAGCATTTTCCAGCCTTCAATGCCTCCCTGCTCCAGACTGTTGGCTCTTCTGGCCTGCGTTGTTGCGGCACACTCCAGTCTGGCCTCCCTGCCTCATCTCCTCCTCCCTCCCCACTGCTTTCCACTCAGTAGCCCAGAAGCAAAATCCTAAGTTTGACCTCTTCTAGGATCAAAACCCTCCATGACTTTTCATCTCAGAGGAAAAGCCCACATTCTTTACTGCAGCACAAATGCCTCTACATGCTGTTCTTTCCCCTTCATGTTGTACTAGCCCTGCTGGCTCCCTTGCCAATCCATCATACCCATTCCTGCCCCCGGGGCTTCTGCACTCATGGTTCCCTCTGCCCTACTTCCACTGTCCACATGGCTCATTCTATCTCTTTCCCCCCTCATCACTTGTTCAGTGTCTGGTGGATATGTCCTCCCAAGAAGACTCCCTCAACTTCCTATAACAAATAGCATTCTTAATTCCTTAATTTTTTCCATAGTCCTTATTACTCATGACCTATGTCTACTTCCTTTTTTTTTTTAAGTTTATTGATTTATTTTGAGAGAGACTGTGCATGCATGCACAAGCGGGGGAGGGGCAGAGAGAGAATCCCAATCAGGCTCCACACTGTCAACACAGAGCCAGTCACAGGGCTCAGACTCATGAACTGTGAGATCGTGAGCTGAGCTGAAGTCGGACACTCAACCAACCGAGCCACCCAGGTGCCCCCAAACATGATTTTCTTTTTTTCTTCTCCTTTGAGGATTATGGCAGAAGTGAAAAGACTAAGGGTCTTGGAGTCAGACAGACCTGGAATCAAATCCTAGCTGTCATTCACTAGCTATATGGCCATGGGCAATTTCCTTCATTTCTCCAAGTTTCCATTTTCTCATCTGTAAAACTGGCATTGGCAGTGTGTATGTCATAAATGAGCTATTTTAAGTGCAGAACTGTATCATTTAGGATTTTGTTCAGCTGCTTATTACAGAAATCTGACTACAGTGGCTTGAACAAATAGGTGGTTATTTTTCTAAGCGATAGGAAGTTCAGAGTAGGCATTTCAGGCTGGGGAAGAAGCTCAAGGGTGTCATCAAGGACTCAGGTGCTTGGCCTACTATCCTTAGCATGTATGTTTGTCCAATTGCAAGATGGCTCATCCACCTTCCAAGGAGGATGGAGAAAAAGGTGAAGACAAAGCAAGTGGAGCTGGATTCCTTCAAAAGAACTTTCCCAGAGGTTCTACTTTAGGACTTCAGTTCTGTCTGGTTGACTACAGGTGGATCACACAGATGCTGGTAGCTACAAGGAGGTAGGGACAGGGCACAGTGTTGCTCAAATGAAATCCGGGTCTGTCTGTTTGGAAGACTAGTAGAATGGATGTTGAGTAGGCAACTAGTAGTACAACTCCAGTGCCTGGGACCCACAAGCATTTAACTGAGTATTTCTTCAAGTGCCCTGAGCAAGTGGGTAAAGCCCTGGCCTCAGAAGTACCTTGTCTAGCAGTCATCTGATGACGGCATCTGGCTGCATCTGGCTGGCAGTCTTGCTAGATTCCATTTGTACATCGCTTAAGCTTTTCCAAAGCATTGTAAGTTCAACATTGTTCATCCTGTTTTGTTAGAGCCTTCTGAAGCCCCTAATGAAGAGAGAATTTTTACCCTATTTTTTTTTTTTTTCAACGTTTTTATTTATTTTTGGGACAGAGAGAGACAGAGCATGAATGGGGGAGGGGCAGAGAGAGAGGGAGACACAGAATCGGAAACAGGCTCCAGGCTCTGAGCCATCAGCCCAGAGCCTGACGCGGGGCTCAAACTCACGGGCCGCGAGATCGTGACCTGGCTGAAGTCGGACGCTTAACCGACTGCGCCACCCAGGCGCCCCTACCCTATTTTTCTAAAGGAAGGCACCAAGGCACTATTTTACTTTGATTTCAGAAACATTTATTGATGATCGCCTAGGTGCCAAACACCATTCTAGGTGCCGTAGCAATGACCAGTCATTGGCAACAATACCTGCTCTCATGGTGCTTTACCTTTCACTGATGATGTGTCCAGTCAGTTAGCAAATGGAGAGGCTGGGTCTGCAGTTCAGTCTCCTGACTCTGAGCCCAGTATTCTTCCTGAGACACACACCAAAGACTCTCCTACCCTTAGCCAGCCTGCTGCCCTTCTCCAAGCATTGTTTTGTATCCTGGAGCAGTTGCTGTTGTGCATACAGTCGATGTGAGCTCTCCTCGGGCCAAATAGGTCAAGCTTACCAAATGGAATGACAGGTGAGTGCAGAAATGAGTTGAAAAATAAAGGCAAGTATGGCTATATGGGGAGGAATCATGCCAGAGTCAAGACTCTCCTTGCTCCACGTTGAAATGACAGAATGACAGCATCTCTGTGCCTGTCTACCTCTGGCTCTGTCCCTTTGGCTGCCTGTCATTCTGACTGTGTAGTCATTTCTCTCTCTTACTTGTTTGGGTTTCCTGAAGATCTCACAAAGCCATTCCAGACTGGGTGCCAAAGAGCAAGTGTATGCAACGGTACTTACTCAAATCTGTGTCAGAGGACAGGGCCAGCCAGCCGCTCAGCTCCAGTGCCAATCTTGTCCCTTAGGGGCTTTGTCTAAACTACAGAACCAAAACTCACAACCAACTGCTTCATTTGCTCAGTCCCAAACTGAATGAAAATACTACTTTTTTGTGTTTCGATGGAGCCAAGTGAATACAAAACAAAAAAGACTTTGTAAGTCCATTTGAACATCAAGTAGGCCACGCACTGTCCGTGCTGAGCCTGATGTAGCGTCCACACCCACAAACTGTGAGATCATGACCTGAGCTGAATCAAGAGTTGGACACTCAATCGACTAAGCCACCCAGGTACCCCAAGTATTTTTAATAAAAGTATTAAGCTGGAACAAAACAATATCATGAGGGGTTCACACTGAACAGAGAATCACCTTGGGTCTCTTCAAGTCATTACCTTGGAGCCAGAACATAGAGGCACTTCCTTGGTGTTCCCCTTGGTGGCAGCAGCTCCCGGCCTCCTGAGGACACCTCTAGGCTGCCAGAGGCAGGTGCATCGAGCAAGTTGGTAATCAGAACTCCCAGCAGAGTTAGGGTTGCCATAGCAACTGGATGCTGCCCGAGGGTGGAATTTTAAAATATCACAGCTATAATAGTGTTTATTTCCCCCAATCACTGTCACTTCCCCAGTGCTGCGTGGTGCTGCTGAGGCTGGGGCCATCTTGGGACGCCTGTTTCCCTGCCTGGGGCTTTTGGCAGCTTCGGGGGTTGGAGGTGGGAGGATTGTCTCAGGGTGTGAACTGCTGGGAAGCTGACAGCTTCAGCTTTTGCTTCCAGGCTCCTCTAGCTCTTGGTTCCAAAAGCCTTCTGTCATTTTCTATATTTTGGGAGGTTTAGAAGAGGGGTCTAGCTTTATACTCTCTCCACTTCCTCCCACTGTGATTTGAGTGCTCTGACTTACACTCCTACCAGATCAGACTTAGCATTCCTGGGACTTCTCTTTGGAGAGAGGAGGGGCATATCCCCTCTTGTCTGTTTTTTTCTTTGGACTTTCTAACTTCCTCTTTCAGCTTCATTTATTTACTTACAAAATGACCATCAAGTACCCAAGGATAAGAAGTGAGAAACTGCCCTGGTCTTGAAGAAGCTCATTGTATTGACATTGGACTTGGGCCCTATCCAATTCCAAACATTTTTACAAACTTACACTAATTAAGACAGTGTTCTGTTGGCAGAGGGATACAAATCAATGGGACAAAATAGCATGCAGAAGCATGTGATAAGTATCCATCTGTGGATGAGTTGATAAATGTATGTATACACATACATACAAGATGTATACCTATCCATATACACAATGGAATATTCAGCTATAAAAAGGAGATCTGGTAGGGTGCCTAGGTGGCTCAGTTGAACATCTGACTTCGGCTCACGTCATGGTCTCACGGTTTGTGGGTTCGTGCCCTGCGTCAGGCTCTGTGCTGACAGCTCAGAGCCTGGAGCCTGCTTTGGATTCTGTGTCTCCTCCTCTCTCAGCCCCTCCCATGCTCATGCTCTGTTTCTCTCTGTCTCTCAATAATAAATAAAGACTAAAACAAATTTTTTTAAAAGGAAATTTGGTATTTACAGTAACATGAATGGGCCTCAAGGGTCTTATGCTAAGTGAAGATAAATACCATATTATCACACTTATGTGGAATCTAAACAACAACCAAAAAAACCCCCTTGTGCTCACAGATACAAAGAAGAGATTGGTGGTTGCCAGAGGTAAGGGGTGGGGGTGGACAAAATGGGTGAAGGGGACCAAAAGGTACAAGCTTCCAGTTATAAAATTAGTAAGTTGGGATGTAATGTACAAAATGGTGACTGTAGTTAATAATACTGTATTACGTATTTGAAAGTTGCTAAAAGTACTTAAAAGTTCTTGGGGCACCTAGGTGGCTCAGTTGGTTAAGCATCTGACCGTTGGTGTCAGCCCAGGTCATGATCTTGCAGTTTGTGAGTTTGAGCCCCACATTGGGCTCTGCACTGGTGGCATGGAGCCTGCTTGGGATTCTCTCTCTCTCTCTCTCTCTCTCTCTCTCTCTCTCTCTCTCTTTCTCTATCTCTGCACCACCCCCACTCACATGTGGGCTAAGTGGCTATTCTTGGCTTTTCCACTCTAAGTAGTGACTTAATCCAGACACCTTCCATTTTGTGATGCTGTCATCTTCAATGCATGATTTCCAAGGTCTCTATGGAAGAGGGAGAGAGAGTGGATGACTGTGAGGGATTTATGGCAAGACCTGGGAGTGGTACACAATACTTGTGTCCACATCCATTGGCCAGGCACATGGTTCCAGTGCAACTACAAAGAGGATGGGAAACATCTTCCTTTGTGCTGAGGGAAAGGAAATGAGATCAGTCAGCATCTACCCTGTCTTTGTTGCCATATTTCTTTTTACCAGGATGAAGAAATTCTGTTTTGCCAAATTTTTGTTTAAATTAATAAATGTTGGAAGTTGTTTCTCTATGTTTATTCAGTTGATTATAAATGCTTTTCTCCTTTAATCTGTTAATGTGGTAAATTACAGTAATAGAATTTTTTTTTCCTCTTTAACTCTTCCTTGCATTCTTGTAATAAAACCTAATGGGTTATGTTGCATGTTGCTGGCTGCTAGTAGCCAGCATTTGTTTAGGGGCTCTTTGTCTATGTTCATAAACGAGATTGGCCTGTATATTTTTAACTATTTTCTACTGTCTTTGTCTGGTTTTGACATTGATTATATTAGTCTTATAAAATAAATAGTGGTTCATTCTATATTTTCCTATTTTCTGCAACAGTTTGTTTAAAATGGGAATTATCAGTTGGTTGAATGTTGGTGGAACACACAGATAATTATTAGGACCTGGCAAATTTTGTGGGGAATGCTTTTAGTTACTGATTCAATTTCTTTTCTTTTCTTTTTTTTTTTTGAATGTTTATTTTTGTGTCTGTGAGAGCGTGAGTGAACATAAGTGGGGGAGGGGCAGAGAGAGAGGGAGACACAGAATCCAAAGCAGGCTCCAGGCTCTGAGCTGTCAGCACAGAGCCTGATGTGGGGCTTGAACTCACAAACTATGAGATCATGACCTGAGCCGAAGTCGGAGACTTAACCGACTGAGCCACCCAGGCACCCCCTGATTCAATTTCTTTAATAATTAAATGTATATTCAGATTTTGCTACTTCTAACAGTTTAGGAACATCATATTTTTCTAGATAATTTACCAATTTTTTCTAAGTCTTCAAATACATTGGCATAACATTGTTCATAATCTTCTTACCATTAAAAATCTCCATTGTTTCTAAATTAGATTTCCTTTTTCATACCTAATATTGTTTTATTTATACTTTCTCCCTTTTTCTTAATAAGTCATGCCAGATATTTGTGTATTTAAATGTCAATTTTAATTATTTATGTTCTTTAATAATTTCTTTATGATTTCACTGCATTTACTCTGTTCTTTCTCCCACTTATTTGGATGCTTAGCTTGCTAATTTTTAGTCTTCCTGCTTTTGTAACAAACATTTAAGGCTATTAATTTTGCTCTAAGTTGTGCTTTGGCTGTATAACATCATTTGGACAGGTAGTATTTTCAAAATCATTTACTTCAAAATATTTTCTAATTTTTAGATGAGTTATTGGCAAGTATGTTTTAAAATATTCCAAATGTATGGGGAGTGGTTGGTTATCTTTCTGTTAACTGTGTTCTAATGTAATTGCTTTGAGGTCAAGGAATGTAATATACATGGTCAAGTGGTCAAGTTGGAATGTAATATACGTGGTCAAGTTTTGTAATATATTTCTAAACAATGTGTAATAGTCAAATTTGGGGGTTACACAGTTCTATATTCAGCCATTGTATCAAGCTTGTTAATGATGCAGTTAAAACTGTATAGGGGTGCCTGGGTGGCTCAGTCAGTTAAGCGTCTGACTCTTGATTTTGGCTCAGGTCATGATCTCATGGTTCATGAGATCAAGCCCTGTGTTGGGCTCTGCGCTGACAGTGGGGAGCCTGCTTGGGATTCTCTCTCCCACTCTGCTCCTGCCTCGCCATATGTGCACTCTCTCTTTTAAAATAGATAAATAAACTTAAAAAAAACCCAAAAGCTGTATATATCTTTATCATTGCTTCAACTATTTGATCTATCCAGATGCTTATATCCCCTACTATAATAAAATATTTGGCAGTGTCTCATAATTATCCATTTTTTGCTTTATACATTTTGAGGCTATGTGATTTGATACATACAAGTTCAGAATTATGATGTCTTTCTGGAACTTGGTCCTTTTATAGTAGCAAATTCTTATATAACACTATGTGCCAAGGATTTTCCAAGTGCTTTTTTTTTTATAATTTTTTTTTTTTACATTTATTTATTTTTGAGAAACAGAGTGAGACAAAGCGTGAGCAGGGGAGGGGCAGAGAGAGAAGGAGACACAGAATCTGAAGTAGGCTCTAGGCTCTGAGCAAGCGGTCAGCACAGAGCCTGATGTGGGGCTTGAACCCATGAACTGTGAGATCATGACCTGAGCCGAAGTCGGATGCTCAACCGACTGTGCCACCCAGGTGCCCCTCCAAGTGCTTTAAAAAAAATTTTTTTTTAATGTTTATTTATTTTGAGAGAGAGAGAGAGAAAGAGAGAGAGAGAGAATTAGTGGGGGAGGGGCAGAGAGAGGGAGACGCAGAATCTGAAGTAGGGTCCAGGCCTGAGCTGTCAGCACAGAGCCCAACATGGAGCTCAAACTCGGGACCTGTGAGATCATGACCTGAGCCTAAGTCAGAGTCTTAACAGACTGAGCCACCCAGCGCCCCTCTAAGTGCTTTTGATACATTAATTATACATTAATTTATTTATCCCTCATAACAACTCTATGAAGTAGGTATATATTATTGTCTCCATTTTACAGATGAGACAATTCATGGCTGAGAGACTAAGTAATTTGCCAAGGGTCACCCAGCTTCTCAGTGGTGGAGCAAGGATTTGAACTCGAGCAATCTGGCTTTGGAGTGTGTGCCCTTAACTACTGTGCTATACTGTCTTTTTAAAATCATGATATGGTGAAATTCTCTTTTTTTTAAAGGAAAGACAAGGCATAGACTGAGAAATACCCCTTTTTTAAAATAAATCTTTAAAAAAAAAATTTAATGTTTATATTTGAGAGAGAGAGAGACAGGACAAGTGGGGAAGGGACAGAGAGAGAGAGAGAGAGAGAGAGAGAGAGTGAGAGAGAGAGAGAGAGATTTCAAAGGCTCCAGGCTCCAAGCTGTCAGCTGAGAGCCCAACAGGGCTTGAACCCATAAAGCCTGAGATCATGACCTGAGCTGAAGTCAGGGGCTTAACTGATTGAGTCACCCAGGCACCCCGAGAAATACACTTTTAAAGAATTTTATTTTAGAGAGAACACAAGCAGTGGAGAGGGGCAGAGAGAGAGAGAGAATCCCAAGCGACCCATGACACTGAGATCATGACCTGAGCTGAAATCAATGCTCAACTGACTGAGCTACCCGGGTGCCCCCAAAATTTATCTATTTTTGAGAGAGAGAAAGTGTGTGCTTGAGCGAGTGGGGGAGGGGCAGAGAGAGAGGTTAGAGAGAAGATCCCAAGCAGGCTCTGAGCTGTCAGCACAGACAAACCATGAGATCATGACCTTGATCTCAATCAAGAGTCAGCCGCTTAATCCACTGAGCCACCCAGTTGCCCCTGGGTTGTTTTTTTCGTTTGTTTTTTTTGTTTTGTTTTTTAGGTAGGCTCCATGCCCAGCACGGAGCCCAATGCCAGGCTTGAACTCATGACCCTGAGATCAATACCTGAGCTGAGATTAAGGTAAGTGTCCAACCGGACACTTAACAGAGTCACCCAGGGGCATTTCTGATGAAAAGTCTACTGTCAATCTAACTTGTTCTTTATAAGTAAGTTGTTTTTACTGTTTGGTTTCTCTTAAGATCTTTTCCTTGTTTAGACATTCTGTAGCTTCACTTCAAAGCATTTAGACATTTTTATTTTTAATTCATCCTGTTTAAGATTTATTGCAACTCTTAAATCTCTGGACTGGAGAAGTTCTTTCACCAATTTTGGAAATTTTCAGCCAAAATTTCTTTATTGTCTTTCCCCCAATTGTTTCTAGTTTCTCCTGGAAATTCTTTAGGCATATTTTGGATCTTCCCAATTCATCCACCATGTCTTTTGATCTCTCTTTTATATATTCCACTCTCTAACTCTCTGTACTTCATTCTAGAGAATGTCTTCAGATACATATATTATTAAATCTACACTGCTCAGTTGTGTTTAATTTTCTGCTTAATTCATCTATTAAATTCTTTCTGATGGCTATATATTTGAAATCTGAAGTTCTTATTTATTTATTTTTATTTTAACTTGTTTTATTTTTTATTTTTTTAAATTTACATCCAAATTAGTTAGCATATAGTGCAACAATGATTTCAGGAGTAGATTCCTTAGTGCCTCTTACCCATTTAGCCCATCCCCCCTCCTACAACCCCTCCCATAACCCTCAGTTTGTTCTCCATATTTATGAGTCTCTTCTGTCTTGTCCCCCTCCCTGTTTTTATATTATTTTTGTTTCCCTTCCCTTATGTTCATCTGTTTTGTCTCTTAAAGTCCTCATATGAGTGAAGTCATACGATTTTTGTCTTTCTCTGACTGACTTAATTTCACTTAGCATAATAGCCTCCAGTTCCATCCACGTAGTTGCAAATGGCAAGATTTCATTCTTTTTGATTGCTGAGTGATACTCCATTGTATATATATACCACATCTTCTCTATCTATTCATCCATCAATGGACATTTGGGTTCTTTCCATACTTTGGCTATTGTTGATAGTGCTGTTATAAACATGGGGGTGCATGTGTCCCTTTGAAACAGCACACCTGTATCTCATGGATAAATACCTAGTAGTGCAATTGCTGGGTCGTGGGGTAGTTCTATTTTAGTTTTTTGAGGAACCTCCATACTGTTTTCCAGAGTGGCTGCACCAGCTTGCATTCTCATCTGAAGTTCTTATTTAAAAAAAAAAATCCTTGTATTTGTGATTTTTTTTCTTGTGTAACATTTAACTTCTTTAGTTTTAAATTAATATTTTAGTTTTTTAAAGTTTATTTTGAGAGAGAGAGCATGAGTAGGGGAGGGGCAGAGAGAGAGGGAGAGAGAGAATCCCAAGCAGGCTCTGCTGCCAGCGCAGAGCCCCATGTGGGGCTTGATTCCATGAACTGTGAGATCATGACCTGAGCCGAAACCAAGAGCCAGAGGCTTAACTGACTTAATGTTGCTCTGGGGCTTAGAATATACCATCTTAGTTCATGAGAATCCACTTCAGATTTATATTATATTAATTCCAGTGAGATATAGAAACTACACTTTTTTTTTTTTTTTTTTTTTTTTTTTCAGAGCTCACATGGGGTTTAATTGTGGGGAGGCTCTGCGGGAGAGCAGCTTTTACCAGGTTGGTGTAAAAATGGAACAGGGTCCAGACATGGTTCTTTACACTGGACAGTTATAGTAAATTCCAGAATTCTAGCAGCAATTTGAATCATATTAGAAACTATATTTCTATTTATTGTTCCATTCCCTTTATAGTGCTATTACTGTTACATGTATTCTATCTTAATGTTACAAACCCAACAATGCTTTGTTATAATTATTACTTTATATAATTTTATGTCTTTTATTTTTATTAAAAAAATTTTTTTTAATCTTTATTTTTGAGAGAGAGACAGAGTGCAAGCAGGGGAGGAAGAGAGGGAGACACAGAATCCAAAGCAGGCTCCTGGCTCTGAGCTGTCAACGCAAAGCCCAACGCAGGGCTCGAATCCATGAACCACAAGCTCATGACCTGAGCGTAATTTGGACGCTCAACTGACTTGAGTTACCCAGGCGCCCCATAATTTTATGTCTTTTAAAGAAAGAGTAGAAGGGAGAGAAAGTATATATTTATAGTTTGTCATATTAAACTTACCATTTCTGGTTCTCTTCATTTCTGAGAATTCTCTTCATCAGGTTACCATCTGATATCTAATCCTTTAACACAGCTTTGCTCTCACCCACCTCCTTTATGTTGTTGTTGTCAAATATATTTCTATGTGCTAAAGGCCCAACAATACGCAGTTGTGTGTGTGTGTTTTAAATTAATCTCTGTGCCCAGTGTGGTGCCTGAACTCACAACCATGAGATCAAGAGTTGCATGCTCCACTGACTGAGCCACCCCTGCAGTTGTGTTTTTTATAAGACAGTTTATTTTTAAAATTTATTTATTATTATTGTTTGTTTAGAGAGAGAGCATGAGTGAGGGAGAGGGGGAGAGGGGGAGAGAATCTTAAGTAGTCTTCATGCTCATCTCAAGCCCAATGTGGGGTTCGATCCTATGACCCTGGGATCATGACCTGAGCTGAAATCAAGAGTCGAATGCTCAACTGACTGAACCACACAGGTGCCCCTAAAAGACAATTTTAATAGCAGTTTTAGGTTCTCAAAATTGAAAGAATAGTACAAAGATTTCCCAGTATACCATGTGTCCCCACAAATGTGTAGCCTCCACCATTATCAACATCACTCACTAGAGTGGTACATTTTCTACCAAAGATGAACCTATATTGACACATCATAACCACCCAAAGTACACAGCTTACCTTAGGGTTCACTCTTGGTGGTGTATATTCTGTGGGTTTGTATAATGATATACACCCATCATAGTATCATGCAGAGGATTTTCACTGCCCTAAAAATCCCTTTGTGCTCCACCTATCCCTCCCTCTCTCCTAACTGCTGGCAACCACTGATCTTTTTATATTCTCTATAGTTTTGCCTTTCCAGAGTGTCATATAGTTGGAATCATACAAGTATGTAGGTTTTTGAGATTGGCTTTTTTTTTTTTTTTTTCCAACTTAGTATTAGGCTTTGAAGGTTTCTCTGTGTCTTTTCATGGCTGGATAGCTCACTTCTTTTTAGCACTGAATAATATTTCATTGTTTGTATGTACAGTTTTTTTATCTACTTACCTACTGAAAGACTTCTTGGTTCCTTCTGTTTTGGCAATTAGGAACAAAACTGCTATAAACATTCACGTGCAGGTTTTTGTGTGGATATAAGGTTTAAACTCCTTGGGGAAATACCAAGGAGTGCAATTGCTGGGTCATATGATAAAAATATGTTTAGTTAAAAAATTTTTTAACATTTATTTATTGTTGAGAGACAGAGACAGACAAAGCATGAGTGGGGGAGGGGCAGAGAGCGAGGGAGACACAGAATCCAAAGCAGGCTCCAGTCTCTGAGCTATCAGCACGGAGCCCGACATGGGCTCAAATTCACAAACTGCGAGATCATGACCTGAGCCGAAGTCGGATGCTCAACTGACTGAGCCACCCAGGCGCCCCCAAAAATATGTTTAGTTTTATAGAAATGCCAGAGCATGTTCCAAAGTGGCCGTGTCATTTTGCATTTCTACCAGCATTGAACAAAGGGGTTCCTGTGCTTCTCATTCTCACTAGCACCTGGTGTTGTCAGTGTTCTAGATATTGGCCATTCTACTAGATGTGTAGTCGTATCTCATTGCTGTTTTAATGTGCATTTCCCTGATGGCATATGATGTTTAGCATATTTTCATATGTTTATTTGCTCTCTGTATATCTTCTTTGGCAAAATGTCTGTTAAGGTCTTTGGCCCATGTTTTTACAGTTGAAAAATTCTGTTTGTCTTAATGTTGAATTTTAAGAGTTCTGGGTATATTTTGGATAACAGTCCTTTATCAGATATGTCTTTTGCAAATATTTTCTTCCAGCCTGTGGCTCGACTTTTCATTCTCTCAACAGTGTCTTTTGCAGAGCAGAATTAAAAAATTTTTTTTTTAATTAGAGAGAGAGAGAGCACGTGAGCTGGGGAGAAGGGCAGAAAGAGAGACAGAGAACCTTAAGCAGGCTCTATGCTCAGCACGGAGCCCATCATGGGGCTTGATCCCATAACCCTGGGATCATGACCTGAGCCCAAATCAAGAGTCAGATGCTCAACCAACTGAGCCCTCAGGTGCCACAAATTTTAATGAAGGGTGACATCAATTCTTTCTTTCAAGGACTGTGACTTTGGTGTTTGTATCTAAAAAGTCATTACCAAACCCAGGGTCATCTGGAGTTTCTCCTGTGTCATCTTCTAGGAGTTTTATGGTTTTGTGTTTTACATTTGGGTTTGTGATCTATTTTTTTTTTTAATTTTTTTTTAACGTTTATTTTTGAGACAGAGAGAGACAGAGCATGAATGGGGGAGGGTCAGAGACAGGGAGGCACAGAATCCGAAACAGGCTCCAGGCTCCGAGCTGTCAGCACAGAGCCCGACGCGGGGCTTGAACTCAAGGACCGCGAGATCATGACCTGAGCTGAAGTTAGCCGTCTAACCGACTGAGCCACCCAGGTGCCCCATGTGACCTGTTTTTTTTTAAAGTTTATTTATTTATTTATTTATTTAAAAAAAAAATTTTTTTTTTCAACGTTTTTATTTATTTTTGGGACAGAGAGAGACAGAGCATGAACGGGGGAGGGGCAGAGAGAGAGGGAGACACAGAATTGGAAACAGGCTCCAGGCTCCAAGCCATCAGCCCAGAGCCTGACGCGGGGCTCGAACTCACGGACCGCGAGATCATGACCTGGCTGAAGTCGGACGCTTAACCGACTGCACCACCCAGGCTCCCCTAAAGTTTATTTATTTATGTTGAGAGAAACAGAGTGTGAGTGGGGCATGGGTAAAGAGAGGGAGAATCTCAGGCAGGCTCCTCACCATCAGCTTTGAGCCCCATGCGGGGCTAAAACTCACAAAACTGTGAGAACATGACCTGAGCCAAAATCAAGAATCAGACACTTGACTGACTGAGCCACCCAGGTGCCCCGGCCTGTGATCCATTTTGAATTAATTTTTGTGAAGGGTGTAAGATCTATGTCTAGATTCTTTGTGTGTGTGTGTGTGTGTGTGTGTGTGTGTGTGTGTGCATTTTTTGTCCAGTTGTTCCAGTACTATTTGATAAAAAGATGCAATTGCTTTTTAAATGAGTTGGATGAAAGAAGAAATGTGCAATTGCATTCTTTTATAATTACCTACATAAGGACCTTTGCTGCAATTGCTTTACACATAATTTAGAAGAAAGGAATAGAAATACACAATTACATTTTTTATAATTGCATACATAATGACCTTTACTGGCACACTGTTTTGTTGCATATGGATTTGAATTAATGTTTTCAGTCTGAAGAAGGTCCTTCAGAATAGCATTTTAAAATAAGGTAGTACTGCTAGCAACAGGTTTCTCAGATTCTGTTTGTCTACAAATGCCTTTATTTCATCTTCATTTTTTTTTTTAATGTTTATTTATTTTTGAGACAGAGGGAGACAGAGCGCGAGTGGGGGAGGGCCAGAGAAAGAGGGAGGCAGAATCTGAAACAGGCTCCAGGCTCTGGGCTGTCAGCCCAGAGCCCGATGCGGGGCTCAAACCCATGAACCGTGAAATCATGACCTGAGTTGAAGTCAGACACTTAACCAACTGAACCACCTGAACCCAGGTGCCCCAATTTCATCTTCATTTTTGAAAGATAGTTTGGCTGGATATAAGAATCTTGTTTCACTTTTTCTTTCATCACTTTGAATTTGTCATCCCATTGGCTTTGGCCTTTACTCTTTCTGATGAGAAGTGAACTGTTAATCTTATGGGATTCCCTTGTATATGATGTAGTTTTTTTCTTGATGTTTTCAAGATTTTCTTTTTGTCTTTTGCTTTTAACATTTTGACTATGATGTGTATGGATCTCTGTGTTTATCCTACTTGGAGTTTGTTGAGCTTCTTGGATGTGTAGATTAATATTTTTCATCAAATTGGGAAGTGTTCAAGAAATTAATTCTTTGAATATTTTTTCTGCTTTTTTCTTTCTATCCTCTCCTTCAGGTATTCTCATTATGTGTATGTTGATATGATTAATGGTGATATGATTATCTCTCTGAGGTTCTGTTTATTTTTTTCTTCATTTTTTTCTCTCTGTTCTTCAGAGTATTTAATCTCCATTGATTCTTTTTTTATGCCAGCTCAACTGTACTGTTGAGTCCCTCTGATGAATTTTTCATTTTAGTTTTTGCAATTTTCAACTCCAAAGTTTCCATTTGGTGGTATTATTATTATTATTATTATTTCTATCTCTTCATATTCTGTATTTGATGAGACATTATCATCATACTTTCCTATAATGCTTTAAGCATGGTTTCCTTTAGTTCTTTGAACATATTTATAATAGCTGTTTTGAACTATTTGTTTCCTAAATCCAATGTCTAGACACCTCAATGGCAGTTTCTGTTGTCTGGCTTTCTTTCCCTCTGTGTGGATCATACTTTCCTATTTCTTTATATGTTTCTTTTTTTTTTTTTTAAGTGTATTTTATTTATTTATTAAAAAAATTTTTTTTAGTTTATTTATTTATTTTGAGAGAGAGAGCACAAGCAGGGTAGGGGCAGAAAGAGAGGGGAGTGAGAGATTCCCAAGCAGGCTCCACGCTGTCAGCCCTATGTGGGGCTAGAACTCACTAACTGTGAAGTCATGACCTGAGCTGAAGGCAGATGCTTAACCAACTAAACCACCCAGGTGCCCTTAAGTGTATTTTATTTTTGAGAGAGAAATAGAGAACAGGGTAGGAGCAGAAAGAGATCCAAAGCAGGCGCCACGTTGACAGCAGAGAGCCCAATGCGGGGCTCAAACTCACAAACCATGAGATCATGATCTGAACCGAAACCAAGAGTCAGATGCTCAATGGACCTAGCCACTCAGGCACCCCATCTTAAAATGTTTCATAATGTTTTGTTGAAAACTGGACATTTAAGGTAATATAGTAACTCTGGGAACTGATCATGACCCCTCACCCCCACCTTAGGACTTTTTGTCATTGATGTTTGTTTTGTTGTTGTTGTTTAGTGACATGGGTGGAAAAATTCAGTGAAGTCTGTTTTGCTTGTAGTGCAAAGCCTCTGATATCACTTTTTGGAAGATGTAGCAATGGACATGAACTCAGTCTCCCTTCCCTCCTGGGACGGTTCCAGTTTTAGCTGGGTTCTCATTGGCTGTCTTTTTTCCTGATCTCCCTGTTAAGCTTCTGGCTGGTCTGCCTCTGTTGGTTTCACACTCAGCTCTAATCTTCACTAATTGATAGCTGATTGTTCTGTTATTTTTCACAATGTCCTGGGGCATAAATTGCTCCACATCTGATCCAATAAATTTGGACCCCTTTGCAGGGGTAGTTCTTGAGACCAGTTTTTGAGGCTTGCTCTGTCCCCAGGTTTTAGCTCTTTCCCTGGTTTTCTCTGTTAAACTTCTAACTGGTTTACTGTTTCACTTGTTCCATCATGGAACTACCTAAGCCTCCTCTAAATTACTTACCACCAAGATTTCCATTGTCTTCAACAGTGCCTTTAGACTTGAACTTCCTCACACTCTGTTCCAAATAAAATCAGGCTCCTTAGGCTGAGCTACAGAGCTCTTTGTCTCTCTATCTAAGGCAGAAACTTTGTGCCAGTGCTCACACAGAAATAACACACTTCTCTTGGAGTGATACACCTTTCCAATGAACTGGAAGGGGATGAGAGGAGGGGGTAATAGCTCCTTGTCTTCTCAGCTTGCCTCTCCCTGCCTGGAACCTCTACCCCACAAGTGAGCTGGGACAGGGTGATTTGGTTCAGTACTTTTAGCCTGCTACACCTAGGTTAGAACTTTTACTCTTCAGGAAGGGACTGGTTGGAGGTAGGGAACCTCAGATCTCTCAGCTGTGCTTTTTTGGAATAGAATTTCTACACAGGAAGCTGGGGGAAAGGGGCTGTATTAGAAAGCCCTTCCTAGGGAGAAACCATTATCCTAGCCTAGGAGATGGGAAGCCCCTTTTTCTTGGCAGTATTCACATGAAGTAGTTTCTGTCACACTCAGCTAGGGGAGGGAGGGAGCAGGTTGTGGCTTAAATGCCACAGACTCTTGCTGTTCTTACAGAGATTTAGTGTACTTTATTGAATAAATGTTTTTCTATTTGCTGGATGCCCTAAGACTATTTTCAGAAATTTTGAACCATTTGTCTGGTTGGTTTGGTTTGTTGGTTTTTACCTCCCTCCATCAACCCTCAGTTTGTTTAATGTTTATTTATTTTTGAGAGAGAGAGACAGAGAGACAGAGCACGAGCAGGGGAGGAGCAGCGAGAGAGAGACACAGAATCTGAAACAGGCTCCAGGCTCTGAGCTGTCAGCACAGAGCCTGATGCGGGGCTCGAACTCACAAACTATGAGATCATGACCTGAGCCAAGTCAGTGCTCAACCAACTGGGCCACCCAGGCGCCCCAACCCTCAGTTTGTTTAAATGGTTGTTTTTTATAGTTGCTAGCAGTTATGGCTGTTTCACTGGGGAGCAAATTCACAGAGATCCACACACTGCTATTCTTGGATGTAATTCTCCCTGCCTTGTTCTTTTCTTTTTCTATACTATTCTTTTTCATAGCATTCTTTTTAAAAATGTTTTTAATCATTGTAAACTTATTGGTATTATAGCCATCATCTGAAGTTCTTGGTGGTGGGGGGGAGGGTCTAATCTTGCTGTATATTTCATCTGCTGGCTTTCATTCATGATGGATTATTTCCTTATGTGTTTTGTAATTTGGGATTGTGAGCTCACTTTTGCTGGTGTTTTATCTATGGGACTTCTGTAAGGCCTGTGTTGAAGGTGTGTCTCTTCAGAACTGTTCTATATTTGCTTTCGGTAGGTATCTATGTTCATTGTCAGCCTACAACCAATATATATATATTTTAATTTTTTTAACACTTATTCAGTTTTGAAAGATGAAGAGAGACAGAGCATGAGCAGGGGTGGGGCAGAGAGAGAGGGAGACATAGGATCCAAAGCAGGCTCCAGACTCTAGAGCTGTCAGTCAGCACAGAGTCTGACATGGGGCTCGAACTCAAAGACTGAGAGATCATGACCTGAGCTGAAGTCGGACGCTTAACTGACTGAGCCACCCAGGTGCCCCAATATATATATATTTAAATAAAGTATATTTATTTTCAGAGAGACAGAGAGAGTACAGGGGAGGGGCAGAGAGAGGGAGAGAGAGAATCCCAAGCAGGCTCTGCAATGTTAGCCAGGAGCCTGATTAGGGGCTCAAACTCATGAACCTTGAAATCATGATCTGAGCTGAAGTCAGACACTTTAACTGACTGAGCCACCCAGGTGGCCCAGCCTATAACCAATATGTATGTTAATTTTTAGCATAAGATCATTGAAATTCTAAATCTATATGTGGTGTAGGCTCATGGTAATGAATTCCCAAGGGGGGGTTTTCCTTGTACTTCTAGCTGAGGCCAATCCTCATTAATTTCGATGTAGTCTCCCCATTTGGGTGGTAGATTTGTTTTTCTAGTCCATCCTTTCTTTGAGGGTTCTGGTTTTATGTAGGAAGCTCAGCTTTGCCTTCTTGCCTCATTGGGGTTGAATGCCAGGTCTCCTGTCTGTTTGGCTATTAAATCCAAGTTCCCATCTGTGTGGTCCAATAGAACGTGCCACAGTGATGGAATTGTTTTGTATCTGCTGTCCCATATGGTAGCCACTAGTCACATGGGGCTTTTGAGCACTTGAAACGTTGCTGGTGAGACTGAAGAATTGAATTTTAGGTTTTAATTTATTTCAATTAATGGCAATTGAAATGAATTTAAACCTAGATTGCTGTTTGTGGCTAGTCCCTACCATATTAGATAACATTGCTTATCTAAGAGACTACATATGTGAAGACAATCAAAGCATCATTTACTTCACTTATCATTTTGGTTTTTAGTTTCCTCTTTATTTATGGCCCCAAGAATTTATCTTACTCTCTTAACCGGGCATTTAAAAGGACATTCACTTTTATCTTGTATTTTTTTGCTAGCTGGAGAGGTTTTATGTTACTTAGTTCACAGTATTGCCAGAAGTAGAACATAGTCTCTGCTTTCACTTTCTCTCCCCTCCAAATCCATCATCTTTACTGCAAAATAACTTTTCCAAAATGCAGATCTGTTCTTGTTACATCTCTGCTCTCAAGAGTTCCCTATTCTGAGGGTGCCTGGGTTGAGTGTTGGTTGAGGGTCCGACTCTTGATTTCGGGGTTGTGGGATGGAGCTCCATGTCCAACTCCGTGCTGAGCATGGAGCCTTCTTGGGATTCTCTCTCTCTCTCTTTCTCTCTCTCTGTCTCAATCCCTTTGCCCCTCTCCCTGCCCTCTTTCTCTCTAAAAATAAAAAATAAAGAAATAAATCACATCCTAAAAAAAAAAAAAAAAAGAGTTCCCTGTTCTCTCAGAATGCAGTCCATTCTGCATATGGGCTGGCATATGAGGTCCTACCTGTTTCCTCAGCCTTATCTTGTATTGCATCTTCTTGCACCTCATATTCAAGCAGTGTCCCATACTTGTAATTCCTTAAAAGTGTCCTGCTATTTCATACCTTTGGTACTTTGTTGATCTTGCTCCTTCCACCTGGGATGCTCTCCCTATCCAGCCCTGTCTGCTATCTGCTAACCACCATCTGCTCATGTTTTACAACAGCTTTCATACCCCATCCTCCTTGAATGCTTTACTGACTCCTATTTCATACCTCTTCTGGACCCTATATAACATTTGGTCATAACATTCATAATATTTTATTGTGTCTCCCTCCCAGTGTGGGTTCCTAGGAAAGGACTTGCCTTGTTTTAGTGTCTAGAATCCCGACACCTAGCCCGGGGACTGATACATGGAGTTGCCTCCTTTCCCCAAGAGGGTAATGGCATGTCTGTGTGACATCTGTGGGACAGCTCAAGGCACAGCCTTGCTCCAGGTATTGGAGGAGCTCTGAACTGGGGCAGGAGGAGTGTCCATCTTCAGAGAGCTCTAAAAGCAGTTTTGAGGCTCCAAGTTCCTAATAAGCCGCATGCAGCTTCACAGACTCATCCTGTCTCAGTCCCAGTTCCCTGCTAGCTTCCCTTTCATTTTCTGATAGTCAGTATGGTGACTGTGTAGTTGAGAACCAGAGATCCCTGCTTGTGTCTTTTCACAAGTACCTGTGAGGTTCCACACACCCCTCTGACAGTTCTCTTTGGACCTGTTCTTTATTCTCGCTATGAAGGTGAGAGAGGGCAGTGATAGTGAACTGAGAATGGATCGGGAATGAGTGGGGTCTTGGTTCAGTATTTGGAGGGGCTGGCCCTGCCTCACTGAACCTTCCTATGCTGCTGAGCTGGCAGGGATATCTTTCCCTTACTCCTAGTCTGTCTACTGCTATTCCAGGAGGACAAGAATATTAGGTCCCCAAATGAACCTTACCCAGTACCTAGTGTTTAGCAGGTTCTTAGGTAAGTATATTTTGGTTTGAAACCTGCTTAGTTTGTCCCTGTCCCCCAGGATGCCCATGAGTGCTGCCATCCTGGAGAGTGGTACACAGTGAGAGCACTGGGCTAAGAGAAGTCTAGATCTAACCCTAACTCTGCCCTTAACTGCTGTGTGACTTGGAGTAAGTTGTTTTACCTCTCTGTCTCTCAGTTTGGTATGTAAGATATCTAGCATAGATCCTCGGGGCTTATGAGGTCCTTGGCATCTGTATCTTCCCTTTGCTACATCCTTGTAGGATATTTGCTCTCACTTTATATATGAGGAAGTCTTTTTGTCTTCCTTCTTCTTGTCATGTCTTTGTCAAGCCCTTTCCAGGCTGAAGCAAAGGCTGTGTGTGTGTGTGTGTGTGTGTGTGTGTGTGTGTACACAGAAGATTAGAAAAAACCCAGTGCAAAGAGGAGATCCTTCCAATACCTAGGCCACCAACTTATTCTTTCATGTACTCGGATTTCTTATCCTTATTATATGTGGTCTTTTATTCAGGGCCTCAGATCTGAAAAAATTGGGCTAAAAGATCTTGTATAGAAAGTTAATCTAATCTGGGGCACCTGGGTGGCTGAGTTGTTATGTGTCAGACTCTTGATTTCAACCCACAATTTGTGGTATCAAGCCCCGCTTTGGGGTCTGCACTGACAGTGTGGAGCCTGCTTGGGATTCTCTCTCTCTCTCTCTCTCTCTCTCTCTCTCTCTCTCTCTCTGTCTCTCACTCTGTGCCCCTCCCCTGTGTCCTCTCTGTCGCTCAAAAATAAATAAACTTAAAAAAAAACCAAAACAAGAAAGTTAATCTGATTGACAGTATATTTCCCAGAAATACAAAGGATAACTTCAAAGGGCTGTTACAATTCAAGTGGCTGGGGAGGGAACCTGTCCTGGAGGCACCTGTGGGAGGAGGGGCTGGGCCTGCCAGGTGAGAGCAGGAGGGGAGTACTGTGAGTGGTGAGTGGGTCGGTAGCCGGCAGGTGTGGGGAGTGGGAGCAGATCTCTGAGTGTTCCCTCAGAAGCCCAGTTCTTTGCCTTCATCAGCTGCTTTTGTTCCTTCACCTTCTCTTCATTAACTTGAGCAGAAGGCTTGGGTCAGCTTTCAGGTTAGTTGTTGGCTGGTGTTTTCCCTGGGGGAGAGCTGGGAGATTGGCTATAATCACTCCCATTAGCACTTGGCTGCTCCCCAGTCTGCTTCTTAACCTGGACTGTCTCAATCCTGATGCCTGCTGGGTCTGCTGTGATGCTCACACCTGAGTGCAGGCTGCATCCGCTGTATCTTCCCCATGTGGAGGGGCCTTGGCACCAGCTGCCATAGCGGAATCTCTCACACTGAAGTCTGTGAAGACCAGCTCCAAGAACCACTGTCCTAATGAGAGTGGCTTTGCTCCCTGGCACTTCCCAAAGTGCAAAGCTGTGGGGGACAGAACTCTGGATGTGGCCTCAGGAATCCAGCCCAGAAAACCATCATTAGTGGCCTGTACCATGAGTAAATGTTCCTTGAGACGTTAAGACAAGAGCTAAGAGGAATTAGGATACACCAGCTGCCTTTAACTGAGTACATACTCTGTGCCAGGCACTAGGCTAAAACCTTTGAATTCATGACCTCTCTTAATATAACAGCCTGTTAAGGTAGATGTTGGTCCCTTTTTACAGTTGGATAACATGAGGCGCAGAGAGGGGAAATAACCAAGCTAAGTGGCAGAGCTGAGGCCACCGACCCCAGAGCTCACGTTCTGTCTGGCATGATGATTGGACATAGAACTTTTGAAAGGCTGTGTGTGACAGAGGCAGATGGAAAAGTGAAGGCTGTGGTTCTAAATCCCACATTTACCATGGCTTAGTTGTACAGACTGGAGAAAACAAGTTTGGCTCAAACTGACCCTTATTCAAGAGGCAGATTTAGGGGCAAGGCCTGGGCTTTACTGTTTCCTCCTCCCTGGCACTGCAGGGTGTCATCTAGGAAGGGAGCCCCAATGGCAATGAAATCAAGGCAGGGAACTTGGAGCCTGAAGTATGTGGGGAAGGAGGAAGGGGCCGACAAGCTTCCTGCCTTGCCAGGATGTTTGCATTATACATGAGCCTCGGATTTTTTTTTTGAGCCCCAAATGCTCTAGTCATTTCTTCTACCCTAAATCTGTAAAGCCAGAGCTCTACCTGCTGCCTTTCTGAGTTGCTGGTGGATATCTAGCCCCAGTCATGGAATAAATCCTAGAGGCTGAGTCAGAAAGAGCTCTGAACTGGTAGCTGCAGGCCCACTGTGACTTCTGTCCACAGTGGCTGGTTGTTAACATTCCCCATCACTGTCTTTGAGCTTTTGTTTTTTATCAAGGTACCCATACCTCTAAAGATGCCTTTATTTTACTCTCTGCTATGTACATCTTTATTAGTTGCAATTACCACTTTAAAGACCTCTGAGAATACCAAAAGCCCCACTTGGCTGGGGCCACATAAGTAATTCCTTTACCTACCCTCTCTCCCCCAGCAGTTATATTCAAAGAACTGATCCATTCACTGGAAATTGGAACCTCTCTGAGGGTCCATCACTGAACTCAGTGCGGGGGCACATGAATATGTGGAAATACATGACTGGGCTGGTCCTTTTAAATTGTATAGCCTGACGCCTTCATTAGTTTTTAAGTGCCTGAAGGAGAGGCAGGATGCCCCAGCCAGCGGGCACTGGACAGAGCCAAGGGGCCAGAGCTGCCTTTCTGCCTGCAAAAGTGTGCTGACCAGGAGGAGAGGCCTGAACCTGTCGTCTGTGTCTGGTGCTCAGGCGCATGGTCTGCACTGAGACCAAGGGCATCCAGTTGCTAACGCTTCAGCAGTTCAGCTAGTGGGATCTCTGAACGACTTTCCTAGGAATCCTATGCTCGGGTTAGTCCTCCCAGCGCCACCACCGACCCCCCCCACCCCGCCCCTTCCCGATTCCCAGCCCCTCCCTCCTCCCCCTCTAGGCCCACCACAGCGCTCCCCACCCCAACTCTTGTGTCTCAGCAACCCCTTCCCCCTTTTCTTCCTGCTGATCCAGCGAGCCAGGCTTTCTCCTTCTCTGGTCTCTCCTCCTCCTCTCCCCCTTGAATCCAGTCCTGGTTTCCCCGCCACCAGCCTCCCTTTTCTCTCGGGCTCGGCTCGCTCCCCGCCCCCGCCCCCGCCCCCGCCGCGCCCGTTGTCACCGCGGAGGGTTCAGCTCCTCGCCTTCCCCGCTCCCAGCCACCCGGGGCTTGGCTCGCCCAGTCCGGTGGCTCCAGTCCGGATCTCGCTGCTGCCCGACCCGGGTACGAGTCCCAGCCGCTCCGGAGGAGGCGGCGGCTGGCCCCGGCTCCCCTCGGCCGCCTAGCCAGCCCAGGGTTGGCGGGGAGGGAGCAGCTGGGCAGCCCCCCAGAGCCCCTTGGAGGACAATGCACCCAGCGCTCGGCAACCCCCGCTCGGTCTCGTCCTCGTCCGGCTCCTTCCCGCCGCCCCCCGCCGCCGCCCGGCTGCAGCCCCTTTTCCTCCGGGGGGGTTCCTTCCGCGACCGGAGAGGCTCGGGCGACAGCAGCACCAGCACCAGCACCAGCCGGGGGGGAGGCGGCGGCAGACGCGGCGGGGGCGGCGGCGGCGGCGGCTCCCGTTCCCCCAGCAGCAGCACCGGCGCCGAGAGAGAGGACGACGACGAGAGCATCAGCATCAGCAAGCCGCTGGTGCCAGCCACCGCCGCCGGGCTCCCGGGACCCCCGGCTCAGGGGGGCGCCCCAGCCGCCGACCCCGCGCCCGCCGCCTTCTCCTCCTCGGCCGCCACCTCCTCCTCCACCTCCACGCCCACCTCCTCCTGCAGCATGACAGCCGCGGACTTTGGCGGGGGCGCGGCGGCCGGGGCCGTCGGGGGCCCCGGGGGCCGCTCGGCTGGGGGCGCGGGCGGCACCGGGACAGGCAGCGGCACCTCCTGCTGCTCGTGTTGCTGCTGCTGCGGTCGCCCGACCCGGTCGGGCCGTAGGAGTCGACGCCGCGGCTGCGCCCCCAGCCCGGGGTGCCGCTGGGGCTACCAGGCGCTGTCCGTGGTGCTGCTGCTGGCGCAGGGCGGTCTGCTGGACCTGTACCTCATCGCCGTCACCGACCTGTACTGGTGCTCCTGGATCGCCACTGACCTGGTGGTGGTGGTGGGCTGGGCCATTTTCTTCGCCAAGAACAGCCGGGGCCGTCGGGGCGGCATGGCGAGCGGCGCGCACAACCACCACCAGCACCACCACCACGCCGCGCCGCCCCTGCACCTGCCCGCCTCCTCCGCAGCCTCCGCCGGGGCTGCGGCAGGGGCCAAGGCGCGCAGCGGCCGCGGGGGCGCCGGTGGCCCGGGGGGCGGCCCGGGGGCTGTCGGGTCAGCGGGCGAGTTCGCCTTTGCCTACCTGGCCTGGCTCATCTACTCCATCGCCTTCACGCCCAAGGTGGTGCTCATCCTGGGCACGTCCATCCTGGACCTCATAGAGCTGCGCGCGCCCTTCGGCACCACGGGCTTCCGCATCACCATGGCGCTGTCCGTGCCCTTGCTCTACAGCCTGGTGCGGGCCATCAGCGAGGCTGGCGCCCCCCCTGGCTCGGCGGGACCCCTACTCTTGCAGCCCCAGCAGCACCGAGCCGCCGGCTGCTTCCTGGGCACGTGTCTGGACCTGCTCGACAGCTTCACCTTGGTGGAGCTGATGCTGGAAGGCCGCGTGCCGCTACCCGCGCACCTGCGCTACCTGCTCATCGCCATCTACTTCCTCACCCTCTCCTCGCCGGTGCTCTGGCTTTACGAGCTCAACGCCGCAGCGGCAGCTTCGTCCTGGGGCCAGGCTTCAGGGCCGGGCAGCTGTAGCCGCCTTCTGCGACTGCTGGGTGGCTGCCTGGTGGACGTGCCCTTGTTGGCGCTGCGCTGCCTCCTGGTGGTGAGCTACCAGCAGCCCCTCTCCATCTTCATGCTCAAGAATCTCTTCTTCCTAGGCTGCCGTGGCCTGGAAGCCCTAGAGGGCTGTTGGGACCGGGGGAGTCGGGCCTCCCCCAGTCGGGGGAGAGGGGGCTATGGCGCTCCACCCTCTGCCCCACCGCCGCCGCCACCACCACCACCACCTCAGGGAGTCTCTCAGCTGGGCCACTGCATCTCGGAGAATGAGGGAGGAGCCCATGGCTATGTCAATACCCTGGCAGTGGCCTCCCAGAATTGAGGAGGGATAAAGGAGAGGGGCTTACTTTGGGCTTGAGAGACCCCAGCCCCTTATTCTCTGACCTTCTCTCACCCAGATTTGATCAGGCTCCATTTGGAAAAGGTAACTGTCAGTAGGGCTAAGGGCCAGTGTGTCCTTCTGCACCCTGTGAGTCAAGACTGCTTGGAGGGAGACCAGCCGCTAATGATGAAGGAGGAAGGTCCACTTACTCGATTCTCCCTTCTCCATATCCTACTCTAATCTAGCCTCCAGGGGGCTGGATACCTCTGCTTCTTGCTTTTCCCACTGCCATCCTAATTCCTGTCCATTGTGGGGGAGCATGGAGTAAAGGTGGTGCCCAGGCAGGGGGTGCTGGGCCTTAAGCCTTCCCTCTTGCTTGGAAGTGCCAGCTTCTTATAGGCTGTGGTTAGTGGTCACTGTCCCATGCCTTGAAACTGACCCGGAATCCACTGTTCCCCTGATGTGTCTATTGGATTTTTTTCCCCCAGATAGTAGATGCAAAGTCTGTGTTTGTCTCTGTGTGTATAGTGTTGTTTTCTTGTGTCCACACTGTGACCCCTTGCAATCAGTAGATCTGGGAGGCCCTGCCCTCCCCACCACACATATGACCACTCTCCTCATTGCTACCTGAATTTGTGGCCCTGAATTCCCAGAAAGAGCTGGGCTCCTGGGAGTTGCCCAGTTGCTCTCCTCCGAGGGAGAAGCTCACCCAGGACCTTCCTCAATTCTACTCCTCTCTTCTCAGCTTGGGGAGGAGAGGGTCCCTACTCTAAGGACCAAACCACACCCTTTCTTGGGTGAGTGAGCATTTCTACCTCCGTGCTTTCAACTTTTGTAGCATCATGTGCTGATGCTGCTTGCAAAAAATAAAGGCAAAATACTCAGAAGTTGCATTCAATATGGCCACTGGATCCAGCTGGGGTTTGGTGCCAGTCTTATTACAGGGTCTGTGGAGTATCAGCCATTGGCTTGCTCTCCCTGTCTCCTTCCCTTTGCACCTGGAACTCTTATCCTTCCTGAGGTTTGTTGCTGACTGAGTCAGATCTTGGCTCAGAACAAAAGCTTTGGTGGGGTTCCTGGATAGATGTGAAGTTGGGGCTCCCTCTTCCTCGGCTCAAGGAAATCCAATTCCCCATCTGTCCTTCCTCTAGGAAGCCTGGTGTGTATCAGAAAATGTGGTGATGACCTTCGTCCTCGGCTCTGGTTAAGAGAATTTCTACGGAGAAGGCTGGGCAAATCTTACCTCCGCCCTGCCTTCCTCCCTAGTATTCTCGCTGAGGTTGATGATGAGGGACACCCAGGGGTTGCCCACTTATACTCTCTACGTGGGACCTCACTCTTGGAATCTTTGAGGCAGGATAAGTGTTTTTAGGGGAGGTAAGAGTGCAGGAGGGCAGCTGGCAGCAAGGCCAGGAAATACTCATTTTCTTCCACCCCAAAATAAGATGGGGTGGTGCTATAAGAATTTTTGTTTTCCCCTCCCCAACTTCTTATGCTTGAGAAGTCTTGTGTGGTTTAATGAACCCTGGACAAAAGACTAGAAGTCACGGACTATAGTTTTGACTCTGTCACTCACTAGCTTTGAGTGACATGTCACTTGCTTTCTGAGCCTCAGTTTTTCACTTGGGGCCCTTCTCTCTCAACTTCTTGGAAGTTTGTTGACAGAAGACATCTGTCCATGTAGACAGAGAGAGAGACAGAGAGGCTGATGGCTTGAGCAGAGAGTTCTGAACCTCCCCTACTGTCACAGTGGGGGACGATGGAGGAAAAATGTTTACACTCAATGTATTATCTGTGTTCCCAGCCCCTCACCCTACCAGGTCCAATATTAGCTAGTTGGATTTTACAACGAATCTTTTTTTTTCTGCCTTCTCCCCCTACCCCCTCTTACCCCAATCCTCTCCCTTTAAATTCCCTGTGCTTGAAGTTCTGGGCCCAGACCCTGGGTGGGCCCCCATGGCTGCTCCCTGGGTCCCCATATCCTCTCTCCAGCTTTGCTCTCTCTGCTACCTAATCTCAGTGACTGTGAAAGGGCTCTGTGTCTGAGCCATGGCCAGCCCCTGGCTGGCCCCTGCCCCACCCCTCTCTCCTGTTTGGATGGTGGTCTCCCGCTGAATGACTGTAAAATCTGAGTGCTGTTGAGTTTTCTGTGGGAGGCTGTGATAGGTTCCAATGAGCTACCACTTCCCGAGATATGACAAGAGATTTATGGCACCTGGGCCAATTCTGGCAGAGGCCAGGCCTGCTCAGGCTCTGTCTGCTGCCCCCCCCCCCCCCCCCCCCCCGGACATTCTCTTTCAAACATCTGGTGCAAGCACTTTGTGCTCAGGGGTCAACCCCTTCCTTCTGGTGTTTCTTTCTTGAGTCCTTTTACTTTCTTTCCTTGCCCCACGCTCAACAAGAAAAAACCCCTAAAGTTTCATTTTTCTTGCTTTCTAGGGGCATCTTTAGTGGGGGGGTCAAACTGGAGATGTTTCCCGTGGGTCTAAATAAAGATAAGGTGCACTGTCTCCTGAGGCTTGTGCTGGCAGTATAGTTCACAGAAAAGTACTCTGGGTTCAGAATTCAGACTGCCTCTAACATTTGTGCAAGTAAGGCATGCTCTTGATCTGAGCCTCTGACTCCATATCTGTTTTAAAAGGGGGTTGGACTAGACCCTCTGTAAAGGCTGTTCTGCTATAATGTGCCCTGGTTCTGGTTCTATGTGTCTTTGTGGAGGAGAGCTGGCTGGTAGAGCCTGGAAGAAGGGAAGCGGCAGCTCACTAGCATTTATCACGTTTTTTCCCCTTTCTCTTTTTAAAAATAAAACCAGCCTCTGTTCTGAAAATAAAAAAAAAAAAAGCCTTGAGACTTGTGATAAGCTTCCTGTGTGGTTTGTTTAAGATCTTTCCTGTCCTGGTTTCCTTACTAAATTCTTAAATGTCACTGTGACATTTGTCATTTTATAGGCTTATGTTAACATCGTGGGTACACCTTGGCTATTTCCTTCTGGGTGGTTTGCATGCTGTTCAGAGAGGCAGTGTGGTTTTGGCCTTGACCTGGGGGGTGTCTAGCCAGGCTTTCTGTAGGCAGAGCTAACTCAGGTGGGCGCTTGGCCTGAGAGAGATTTCCCCAGCCATTTGGGGCTTTCACTCCCATTTCTAAGAATAACTTGCCAAAAGAAAGATTGAGAAACTTATGTTTAAGTACTCTGTCCTCCTCTATTACTCTTCCCTCAGCCAAAGGCATGAATTATGTATGAATGAGAATAAGGCCTTTAAAAAACAAACAAACAAACAAACAAACACAAAGGGGACTGTGAAGTCTAAGAACATTGAGTCTGCACAAAAATAATAGATTTTTTTTTAGCATAGATATAGCCACTCTGTGTTGTTGCCCTATGATGCTTCTGGCCATTCCAAAGGCTACACAGTGGTTGGACCCAGAGGGTGAAAGAGGCAAAATCAGAGCATGGGAACGGCCTGGCCCTCGGCTTGCTCTCTGTTCTACTAGCTGAGGCTGTGGGCACTTACCTCACCTCCCAGAAGGTTTTCATCAACAGGAGCAATATTATCTCACAAAGCTGTGGTAATAATTAAATGAGGTGGCATATGCAAAAATGGTCCTTTTCCTCAAGATATTTATAATCATAATGGGGGACAAAATTTACATATAAAATAATGACAAAAACATAAGATCATGTTTTCATTTGTTCCTAAATCTAGATGTAAAATAAGATGATTAATTTGACTAAGCATGTTGTAAATATTTACACATTTCTCATAGTTAAGCAAGCTAGCTCTTACCCATTTGGTCAACTGGAACATATATGAAAACATCTTTGTGAAAATGAGAAATGGCATAAGAATGGGCAGTATATTCAGAGTGGGCAGGGCTGAGGTCTCAGGCCTTGCCTGAGGGGTTGAGTCTGACCCTGAAGTTCCGGCCCTCTGGAAGAACCTGGGAACATGCCCTGTGCTCGCCTTGAGTCAGGCCCTTGCACAGCAGCCCATTTCATCCTCACAGCCATCTCCAAGGGAGCCTTATCTCTATTTTCCTGAGGCCCAGAAAGATAAAGTAGCTTGCTGAATACCACACTAGAGTCAGGAAGGGAATCCAGATCAGGGGCCCCTGGGTGGCTCAGTCAGTTAAGCGTCTGACTTCAGCTCAGGTCATGATCTCTCGGTTTGTGGGTTCGAGCCCTGCATCAGGCTCTGGGCTGACTGCTCAGAGCCTGGAGCCTGCTTCACATTCTGTGTGTCTCTCTCTTGCCCCTCCCCTGCTTGTGCTCTCTCTCTCTCAAATAAACATTAAAAAAAAAAAAAGAGAGAGAGAAGGGAATCCAAATTTGAACCTGGGTCTGTCTGCTTTCCAGATATTCACTACCCCAGGCAGCCTACAGACTTAGCTGTCAATTAAGCTCAACTTTCCCTTATTAAAGCTTCAGAATGGTCTGGCTAAAAAGCAGGGGCTGGTTTTCATATTCTGTGTGAGTCCCAAGAGAGAGGCATTGAGCAAAAGTCCACTAGTGGGACACCCATGTCAGGGTGCAGGCAAAAGTAGGGGGCCAGCCACCTGTGCCTCATTCCTTTCTGCTCTCTCTCCTCTTCTCAGGTCACTATTGTATCTATCTTCTTCCTCTCTAATCAGAAAGGAAGAATCCAGTAAACAGCCTAAGGGACTACTCTTCTGAGGAAAGGAATCTAGGAACTGGGGTGTCGGGAGTGGGGGCATGTTGAACAAGAACTCTTGGTATCCTTCAAGTCACGAGAGAGGGGACTCCATGTTCCTCTAACAGACAAGGCTGGCTCACCTGTCTTAACCAACTTAAATGGACAGGATGTGAATGTGGACTGAGTGCCAAGATCTGGGGGAGGCAGCAGGGCATGGAGAGCTGGAGGGGAGACCAAAAGAAGATGGACCTTGAAGCCATTTAGGAGTGATGTGGGAGGCCATGAGTGGGCACCCCAACTTCGCAGCCTGTACCCACGGGCTGGGGGCAGTTGCTTTATTTTATATTCTCTCATAATAAAGAATATTGGATATTACTTTTGTAATCTGAAAAAGCAAACACTATAGTGAGAAAGCCATAGCAACAGAAGAGAAGCTAAACAGTGAGGTTCCTAAACTGCTCTGACCCAAATCAGGTCAGAGTGCTCCTTGCTAAGAGGCGATGAGACCTAAGGGAGTCTCTGGACTCCTCACAAGAGCAGCAGTGGGTAGGGGTAGCAACACCTGGATGGTGTGATGGCTACCATGTACTGAGTACTGCCATGTACTGATTTCTCCTGTGTACTAAGTACTACCACATACTGAGTACTACCATGTACTGAGTACTATCATGTACTACTGAGTGCTGTGTGCAGGACACACCCAAGTGATTCACATGCACGTTCCAGCCACTCCTCACAAGACCTCTATGAGGTAGGAGCCCCTGCTGCACATCCTGCAGCCTGAGACCTAAGGAGGATTACTTGGTAAGCCACATGGCTGGCAAGCAGCAGAGCCAGGGTTCCAGATTTTGGTTAACCTTGGGCTAACCAGCCCTTGGGTTGCCTCTTTTTAAAGAATCTCTCGGGCGCCTGGGTGGCTCAGTGAGTTAAGCATCTGATTTGTGCTCAGGTCATGATCTTATGGTTCAGGAGTTCGAGTCCTGCATCGGGTGAGCACGAGCCCTGCTTCAGGTGAGCCCTGCTTCTCTCTCTCTCTGTCCCTCACTCACTTGCACCACCCCCCCCCCCAAAAAAAAATTCTCTCTCCCTCTCTCTGCCCTTCCCCTGTTCTCCGTAAATAACTTAAAAAAAAAAAATCTCTTTCCAGATCCCTGGCTTGAGACCCACAGCTGGAGCTGGAATACCAGCTCTGCTTTAATCTAAGCTCACGCATACTTGGGCCCTTACTTTCTTGCACAGCCTGAAGCAGCCTGTGTCTTGTGGCCCTTAACTGACAGGTCTTTTCAGGAAACGCTGGAGCAGAATGGCACCTGGCACTGCCCTTGTGTATTTGGGACGGGAGCGCACCAACTGCAAAGCTAAAGGACACAGGATTAAAACTTTCCACTGCATTGTAAGTACATCTTCCTCTCCCTTATGCCTTATTTAATATTCAAAGATAAGCAGAAAATCAGTAAAATTCATCATAGCCTGCCATGCAGAGATCCCAGCTCAAACTGCTGAATGGATGTTTAAGTGACTAACAACTCCCTGAAAGCCTGGACACCTCTGAGGTCCTTCCTAAGCAGAAAAGAAAAACTGGTTTTGGAAGCTGAGTTGGAAAGCACTGTATTGAACAATGTCTACATCACCATTTAATGATCCCTACTGCCTCTTTTTTTTTTTTTTTTTTAAACTAGGAACAAAACAGCAGGCAAGTCCACTTGGAAGTTGGAAGCTGGCTTGGTGCAAGCATGCAGACTTGGGCCGGACACCAGTCACAGCTACTCCACTGCAGGCTTCGGTCGTATATTGACTGTGGGTCCTCTCACCCACTTGAGCCACTTCACTCTATTTAGGAGAGGGCCTGAGTGGTAGGAAAGTCACAGCTTGGAGGACATCTGTTCTTGGAATGGTGTTTCTGGGTGAAGTAGGATTTTATTAGCCATGTTTCAGAATAGTATGAAAAGAAAGGCATGGCTTTATTTATACATGCTCTTGAAGCT